>NC_143406.1:37237223-37892639 GCF_052110815.1 Crocodylus siamensis | reverse complement strand
CGCAGGATGGAGTCTCCCACAACAAACACCTTACGCTTTGTCTTGGGGAGAGCGGGGACGGTAGCTGCGGTCGAGCCTGGGTTGCCTGCGGGAGCCGGCAACTGAGCAGGCTCTGCTGGGGCTGCAAGAGGTGCGAACCTGTTGCTAAGCTGTGGTGAGGGAGGGGCCTTGGTGCGGCGGGCCTTAGGGCCCTTGACCACCTTGGTCCATGCCCCTGACTGGGCAGAGCGGGAGGTCCCAGAGTCCTCCTTAGTCGCGGAGGGAGATGGTGCTCTACCCTGCGGCTCCCGGGGGAGAAGGGCCTGGCAGTAGGAGTCTATCTCCTGCTCACAGTCCCTGATGGCACGCAGTCTCTGGACTGTGGCCTGGAGCTCCTCCAGCTGGCGCGCCAGAGACCCCAGTTGGGAGCAGACCCTGCAAGGGGAGGTGGCCATGCTCCCGGGCCCCAGAGCCTGAAAAAGGGACAGGCAGCCCCCGCAGCCGAGAGCCAGGGGCTCCGTCTGGGTGGAGCCTGGGACCCTGGGCTGTGTCTGGGTGGCCGTGTCTGAGGTGCCCAATGGGGGGGCCACAGAGCCCGAGGGGACCCTCGGGGTGCAGCGCGTGTCCATCCGTGTCATGCCTCTGGTAGGCTGGCTATGGCTGGGGCTGACTACTCTGGCGGGGTCACAGGCAGGGTCTCGTGCCTTCCCACGCCCTCTTCTGCATAATAGGTTTTTAGGTTCATTGCTGAAAGTGTCTATTTCCTCCATCAGTTTATTGCACAGGATTAAAATTTATCCAGGGTAGTCTGTTTAAATTGGGTAGAAATATAAAACCATGGAGCCCTAACTTCTAATGTCTCTCTTGTTTCTGCAGGTATTTTGTTTATGATCATGTTTTTGCAGAAAAAATTGCCTCCATGGATAGTCAGTTAAGTCCCATGGAAGAAGAAAATGAGAACTTGAAAAAGGCAATGACCGTACTGCAGGCTCAACTTAACCTGGAAAAGGAAAAGAGAGTGACAATGGAAGAAGAGTATAGCCTTGTGATAAAGGAAAACTGTGACCTTGAACAGAAGCTGGTTGATATAGATTTATATCGGGCTCGGGCACAGGAGCTTGAAATGGAAGTTGCTGAAATGAAGCAGATACTTCAGTCTGAAAATGTACTGAATAGTGTAGAGAAACTGGTTCCAGAATCATTTTTTATCTCATTTAGAGAGCCTTTAGAAAGGGAACTCAGTCAGAGCCTTTTAGAGGGTATAACTCTGGCTGTCCCAGAACTTGACAAGGTAGCCCTAAAAAGAAGCAACAGTGAAACCTTTCTAAGCAGTGCTGCGAGCGGAGACATTCTAAGGGGCCATGAAGAAACCTGTATCAGGAGAGCAGAAGCTGTGAAGCAGCGAGGTATCTCTGTGCTTAATGAAGTTGATGCTCAGTATAATGCTCTAAGGGTAAAGTATGAGGAACTTCTGAAGAAATGTCAAATGGATGAAGATTCCTTGAAGCACAAGGCTGTACAGACATCAAAACAGTATTCAAAAGACACTAATTTGGAGAACTCCCAGTTTGATCTCTCAGTTAGTGATAGAGAGCCTGCAAATGTGGAACTGACAGGCTCCCCCACAAATGCTCTTCCTGAATATAAAGCTCTTTTCAAGGAGATTTTTAGCTGTATCAAGAAAACCAAGCAAGAAATAGATGAACACAGAGCTAAATATAAATCTCTGTCTTCTCAGCACTAACACTTTACACATTATCAGTGCTTATGATCCAATGATCAGTTATCTGTATTCCAGAAAGCAGGGCAGGGGGGTTTTAAAAGGGCCTTCAAGAGTTTTATACATACCTTGATATGTGTCATGTGTAGTTCCTGAAATTGACCCAGTGTTCAAAGTTGACTTGTAAATATATATGATGTTAACTGGTTAGTCCATTGTATTTGGTGTGCATAATACCCTTGCGTAGCAAAGGATTTAGTGTTAATTGGTAGTCATTAGCAGTTTTAAAGCAGGAAATGTAGCTTAATTTTCTTACTAGGTTTGCCCTCTTCTGAGCAGTCATTGACAATCTAGTTCACCCTGCCTAACTTGCTACAGAAGCCAGAGACCAAAGCAGCATTTACTGCATTGTTATACTTTTCTATTGGAAACCTAGAGGTAAGCTTTCCCTGGGGGTCACAAGTGAGAGGTTCTGGACTGGACGTAACCTTGTAGTTGTGTTTTTGGGGTGTGCTTTTCTTGACAAAAAAACCCCATACTGTTGTGGACAGTTGCTGTTTGAGTCTTGATACTGAAGTTAGCAGTCGAGATGCGTTTTCCCAAAGGAGTGAGAAATCTGGCACAGCAGCCAATTCTTCTCCTTGTTTAGGTTGGTACCAAGCTTTCACATGCACTAAACTCACAGATTACCACAAGAATGTTTATATTTAAGGGATTACACGTAAAGGTGGTTGGTTTTGTGTTTTTTGTTTTGTTTTGTTTTTTCTAGAGGGACAGTTTATTTTTTAGGGCACTTTTGTCTTAAGCTAAGATACTGTGAAGCATGCACACTGCCTAAGACCTTACTGTTCCTTTACAATTGTACACTCACTAAATCCATTTTTGTGTGGTTTTTTTAAACTATTTGATCAGATGGAATGTTGCAATTTTGTTTAATCTTTGTGATAACATTGGTTTATAGACCTCACTCTTCGACTTTCTAAGAGACAGGCTGGGTAAATTGTTAGACACTTGCCTGTTACCTCTGATATCACTTTAGCTTGAGCTTGTGTAAACCTGTATGTTAACAGCAGTAAAAAAAAAATACAACTTTTTTTAGAAGATCTGAATATAATCACTAAGAACCAGGGCCAAGAAACAGTTATCATCTTCTTATAACTTTTTCCTCTTTCCATTTGATAAATTACTTCAAAATAAGCTTTTTCAGCTTCTGAAAATACAGAATATGGATGAATGCTTCTAGAGCTGCATCAGGGAATTAGAAGAGGAAATGCAGAAAATGAGCTGAGGATTGGCAACTAGATAAATATTTTTTTATCATCTTTCAGCATGGGTTGAGTACTGTCAGCTGTTGGCATGCAGGTCAAATTTGTGATCATCTATCCACTTGAATTGCCTATGTAAACCAAACTATTGCAAGGTGTTGACACTAATTTTATAGCTTTAGAAGTTTTAATAGGAGCAGCACTTATAACTGTCTGCCTTTATACCACAGGTTGGTGGGGTTTTGTTTGTTTTTAAATATATATGTGTGTGTCCATTGGTTATGGTATTTAAATTTCCACAACCCTAAAAGCTTGTAAGTTTGTATTATAAACACCTATTTAAAAAATGTGGAACTTACAACTTTTTCTAAAATGCAAATAAATCCATCTTGGTGAAGTTAATGGGGTTCATACTTTTAGTTGTACCTAACGATATAAAGCTGCTATTCTCAAATACAGAGCAGGAGTTAACTGGCTGGAAGGTACTACTAATATCTTTAGAGTCACCTGTGCTCTCATCTGTAACTCAATGAAATTCTTGTGCATTTTCACTAAAATATATATAAAATATAAATATATTGAGGGGCTTTTTGAGAGGAACCAAACAGTATTAATTGCTCTTGCTCCTCATTGTAATATGCAGGTTACATAATTCTTGCAGGGGACACATGAGGACATATCCTTCTTCTTGGGCATACCTCTCCTCATGTGTTTGCCTTAAGCAGAGGATGCTAAACTGGCTCCTTGCTTCCAAGTCACAGGCTGAAAGCCTCTCCATCCAGATCTCTTTTGAAATAAATGTTTGTGTCTGTATGATACTTCATCCGAAAGGACTATGTCATCAGGCAAAAAATGGACTAGTGTGTTAAGAGTTAGGCTCCTGGGGCCACTGCAAAAGGGAAGTGAAGATGAGGTAATTTTGATGTCTTCAGGAAGCTTATTTTAAGCTTGAGAACATCAAGGTATCTGTTTGACAATTTCAGTAGATAACAAAAAGCAGTAGAAGAGCTAAAGAGAACACTGCTGGACTGGAGGGATCCGTTCTCTAGTGGATAATTTTGAACAAAACAGTTTTAGCCTCTAGCATGAGCAAAAGCTTTCATTCTTGTACATCACATTATTGGCTCTTGTCCTGGAAGTTACAAACGAAGGTGAATGTTTGTATGGAGATTCCCATAATCTAATATGCAAAACTCAGGAAAACCTTAGAATTAAAAGATCATGCATGATTTAACTGTGACAATGTTGACACCTGAAAGCAAGCTGAAAGCCCCACAGGACGGGGTTTACTTCAAATCAAACACAGGGTGCCTGCAGATGCACTGTAATTACAGCACATAAGAGTAGATTATTGAGTTTGTTGGAGCATAATTACCATGCTCCAGCCAGCCTCTGTCTCATGTCAGCGTCCACACCCTGCAAAATGGTGGCGGGGCGCTTGTACTACAAGCTTTAGTTCAAGTGCCCCTGCCACCATTTTGCAGTGCAAGGATGCTAATACATGAGATGCTGTGGCACTTTAGAGGCAAGGAAATCTGGTAATGGAAGTTTTGCTTTCCCCAGTAAGGAATTATGCTACAGAAAATAACACTGCACTGTGCTGCTCTGCAGGGAGCAGCCCAATGACTATACTGGGCTCCCTAGCTGCTGCTACTTACCAGAATTTTCAAGGAAACTTTCCTTCATTCTGTCTTTAAAAAACATAAGGTGAATATCTGACTTGGGACCATGCTGTATGTGAAAAAATATGATACTTTAACCATCCCAATTTATGGTGTCGTCAGTGAACTGATTCCAAAATGCTTGCCTAGCTTTTACGTTCTAGTAATTAATAATCCACTTTCCTCATTCACCAGCTAAACGAAGCTAATAAAATTACTTTATCCAACTTCACATACCAGCTGGTTGATGGATTTGCAAGAGGACATGCCAGCACAGCAACTGTACAGCTTTCTCAAAGAAAAAGGTTTTGTCCTGCAAGGACAGACCTATCCACTTGCAGCACAATGGAAGTATAAAAGCAGATTGTGCTCTTGCCTTTTAATTGCCATGAGGCTGAAGTGGGCAATATTCTTCGTTTTGTTGTTTGTTGTGTATCATTTAAGTCTTTGATCCAAGGATGCACATATTGGGTGCAATAATGTATCAATCTGGTGATCTCAAAGTTTGACTAGTTTTCAGGGTACATTTCCTAGTAGCTGATGTTTAAATAGTGTTAACAGTTTCTACTATTTTTAGAAGTCTTAATTCTGTCACAAAACCTGCACAATCTAGATCTATTCATGAGTACTACCAAGACAGAAATGTTATGCACTGTTTTATGAATAATATCACAACACACCTGCTGGTTAGGGACACAAATTACACAAACTGATATACACGATCAGAAACCAGTTCAGATCTGTACTGCAACAGAAGTTCAGTACACATCAACCACTTTCATAATGACTGAAACTGGTTTAAGGTAAGTCTGGATGTAGTAGCAGACTTAAATGATTTAGGTTAAACCAGTTTACTGAACTTCTGTCCCAGATCCCCTCCAGACTCAAAGTTAACTCAGTCCTCCAGCATCCTAGGATACTTTGTACCTCTCCCACAATACCCCACCATCACCCTTGTAGGGTGGCAGCCTAACTTTGGCCTAAGCTGTCTGACCCAGCTGAGGAGGGAGGCATGCTCTACTGCCCCTTGGATTCTGGCCTGAGCCACTGCAGGCACGTGGCTGCATTTCTGGAATCAAAAGTGAATGTCTGTTCTCTTGCTTATCAGTTCAACCTACACAGCCTAGACTAACCTGCAAAGATTGAATCAATTCAGTCTCAGGCTTTCTTACTGTACTTAAATGCTCCGGGGAATGATCCCTAGGAGGCAGGCTTGCCATTTTATCTTTAGCAGTCATGTTCAGGTAAGTTTTTCACTTTATATACTGGATGTGGTAGAAGGGCTTATAGAAATAAAGCAACAATCTAAAGATTGCATAAGACTTACGCAACAATAATCAGTGCAAAGGCAGTTTTTTCTGTGTTGGAAATCAGTATCTCCTGCACTAGTAATGAAAAAGGGGTTTAGTTCATTCACGAAAGGATTACTATGGTGTCTCGAAACCAAATGCTCTATATTAACATGGTATAAGTTATTTAATCAACCGGTGAAGTTAACCATATTTAGTTTAGTTGCCCCAATCTTATTATTTCAGCCAAAAAATAACCTCCTTCATTTCTTTACAGACTTAAACAAGACTTTTTTTCCCTAGCATGTGAGACAGTAAGTAGCAGGCAGCAGAAACAATACCTTGCCTTTAGCCCAACTAGACAGAAGAATAAGAGAATCTTAATGTAGAGCTATGCTCCTTGGCTATCCAGATTAGTTGGTTCCTACACCAGCCCCACCTACTTGTTAAACTTAGCTTAACAACGTTTTTGATTATGGAAGAATTCCTGACTTTGCTTAACAGAGCCTCCATCCAGTTGAAGAATGCCAGAAATTGCTACAATGAAAGTCAGGCCAGATGCTACATATTGCTTGAAATCCCTATTTGTCTATGCCCCTCCCCCACAAATCCCCACCCCATTCTCTACACACCTTCCCACTTAGACCAAGGAAGGTTACGTGTCACAGCTATGGAAGTGGGTTAGGCAGATTACTTCTATTCATGGACAAACGTGGCTAGATTAAGACATCATGGTTGACCTTCAAGATTAAATTTTATTTTTTGAAAAAAATTACACAAAATATAGATTTTACATTATCGCCGAGTATGGTAATTACCATGGGATGCCTTTCCAATGGTGCAGAAAGTGACTTACCTTGCCAGATCTGCATACAGTAATGCAAAAAAGAAGAATGGAATAATCCACATCTGTTTCATATGACTACTCGCACAACTCATTTCACATAAACAATCGATGAAACTGTTTCTGCTACGTAGAATGTAGTACAATGTTTAAAGACAGCTTCACCCCCAACTGCTGCACAAACCCACTCAAATAAACGCTTCAATAAACATTAGTATTTAAGTGGGCCTGAGGGGTGCTTTGACTCTCAAAGACTAAAGCATGAGCTTTTAGGCATTTAATAAAAATCAGATGTTTGTAAACAAGACTTACAATTTATTGGCATTAGTTACAAAATAAGATATTAGACCATGATTTCCCATCACACCTGTCAGTATATACTTTTATTTTATTATAATGAAACAGAATGAGACGCAAAATACATTAGGAATCCCAAATTAATCAAACCGCAAATAGGGTCCCATGTTTTCTTCCTACTTGCTCTCTGCAGTTAGGCGACCATGCAAACAGGTGTGTGAATAATGTGACATCAATAATTGTCTTTCTGCAATGCCCACATGGCTAGATCCTGCCCCATGCTCCCTCAAGCAAAGGCATTTCACTGTCTTTACTACCCATTGCAGTTTTCCTCCTCCGTCCTGGAGACACCTTGGAGTACAAAGCATATCACCAACGTCAAGACCGCACAGTCCCTTTAAGGTACCACATTCCACCATAGCTTACACAGCAATCCTAAGGAAGAATGGAAAAGAGGTTACAGATACTAAAAAGTTGATTTGTCCAGGTATTACTACTAACCCCCTCATCCTTATCTATGAAGTGCAACAGCCCTTTAAACCTCTGTCGCTCAACTAGCTAAGAAGGGGATATGATCCTACCTCACTAGGGCTTCTTCCGTGGGTAGGAGTTGCAAGACAGAACCTCTTCATCTAACTGAGGCTTCTGGAGCTGCTCTTGTTACTAATCACATTTACTGTGGTAGGATCCAAGGACCATGCAAGGCTGGGATTCTTCCTGGTTCTATGCACCACTGCACCCCTCTCACCAGGCACGATGAGTTAATTTTGGAGGGGGAGCAGAAGTAGAAGGGACCGGTATGGAGCAAAGTTGACACAAGGAAGTGGTGAGGGGAGGGAGAGCTTGTAACAAACACCCAAATGCTGCAGGCAGTAGTGCAAGATCAAGCAATTTATTAGAATAAACTGCAAAACCACTGGCTTATGCACTGATACTATAAACTGAGCATCTGGTTTAAAAGGAGCTCTGATTTTATTACTAAGCATCACACCACAGCAGTCAAATGCACTGCAAATATTCAACCTTTAAAAAAGGAAGCAAGCTAGGAAGAAACCGGTTTATATCTGTAGATCAAGATTGCAGACCAAACTCCCTTCAGCCTGTCCCTCTAGTCTTAACAAGGGAGTGGGGGGAGGCAGGGAAGGGAAGAGAAATAAGGATTTGCAATCAGGGCTTCATGCAGGCTGCAGTTTGACTGGAACGCAACCATCCCACTGGCAAAGGAAGCCTCAGGAGTGGCACGTGGTAATCGCTTAACTGCACACTGAACATAAGGACTATTTCTTACACTGCCTGGACCCATGTATATTCATGGAGAAATTAAACATGTCCCACACACCCCAGTCCTGCCCCAAAAAGAGGTGGTTCTTAGCACATTGACATCCCCCACAGGTAAAGTCCCTGTTAAATAGCAACACTGCAAGAACATACATCTTATGTTGTTAAGAGCTCTTGGTTGGTCAGGGTGTAGGCACCTCTGTCCTCTTGAGAAAAAAACTGCCTGTACCAGCATGATGCATTCAATTACAGCAAAAATGCTCCAGACTCAACAAGACCAGATTCTTGTCTTGGAGAGCTTGGACACATTATTATCAAATCTGTCCTCTCAGCAAAGCAGAGGTTCTTCAGTTTTTCAAATGCATAACTGATCTGTATACCAGTCCCTATTCAGCGGGACACTTAAACACATATTTTGCTGAACAGTGCCTGCAGGGAGCCAAATCTCAGCTGTATTCAAGTGTTATGGTAGATTTCTGTCAGGCAACACCCAACAACATGCTAAGGTGTGTTAATCGCAGGCTGGATAGATTCCCTGGGTCGTGTAGCACCTTAGAAAATAAGAGGTATGTATTCAAAAGGCAAGGAACAGAAAGAGGGTTAAACTGAGAGACATTCTTGCGTAAGATACATCTCGTAAGACTGGCTTTCTGCTAAGATTATTGCTGCCTCTGCACCTTGTCAACTCTAGTACAGGATGAAGGCAAGTGTTTCCAGCTTGTGCTTCCCAAGCGCTTGTAAAATGGGAATTACTGGTTAAACTTGCCAAACATTGAGCTGAAAAGGTCTTTCGCAATGCTTGTGTAGTTTAGCCTACAGCTGCTTAATAACAATGTTGAAGTCCTATTTACTCCACTTTGTGCTGTCAGCCCAAGCTAGGAACAAGAGAGTGACTTCTTGCTGCAAGCACACAAAGAAGCTGGATTTAAAAAAAAGATTCAGTGGCTTTTGGGGAAAGTGGAGGCATAAAGCCCTCTTCATTCTAGCAACACCACTGCTATTTGTAACAGCGCTTCAGCCCAAGTCCAGGCATTACAGGCAATCATAAAAATCATATAATAAAATAGGAACTTTGTACTTGATGTTAAGCATGACAGTTACCTTTAACACTCTATCCACCTCCTGCTTGTTTAGATTTTGACTCAGCTGATTCTGGATGACGTTCCTGCGCACTCGGTAATTTTTGGAAAAAATTTCAAGCAGCACCTGCCGATGCTTAGAAAGAAAATTTAATAATGAAAAGAAATAGTCATATTCTATATAGCCTGAAACAAGAAAGCCACTATCACCACAGATCAAACCTTTAGGTGATGTTAGCTTGCAACCACTGCCATTGAACTGTGGTAAAGGAATCTTTCCTAGCAAAGCCATCTCCTAGTAATCCCATCAGGTGCTAGAGCTACAGCTAATTTAAAAAGTTACATAACATGAATCCTGCATAGTCCCCTGGACAAATATTCACTAATTTTCTGTAGCTGTACAATGCACTGAGACAGGAAGAGTTGTATCAATGGAACTAGGGTCAGATCAGCTCAGAACAACAGAAGTCTGGCTGCTTAGCCTCTACCTACTTACCTGAGCAAGCCTTCTTTAATATCCATCTAGGTGTGATGCTCTGGCCCTTCCCTGTGAAAACTGTTTTCTACCAAAAACTGCTCTCTATCAAACATTGCAGAAGTTACATTACACTCCACTCACTGTGGTAACAATTATCAAGTCAGTAGGTGCCAACAGGTATCAGCTATTTCCTATTCTGATTAGAAGGAAAATCTGATCTTTCAGGTACCATCGAAGAATAAACACCGTCAGTGCTGACCTGGTAACAGCATTCGGTAGGTTCTCAGCTCAGGTTTAAAACAAATGATTTAAGGAAATCTGTACTACTCAGCATCAAAGCTATCTGCACTCCCATCAAATTAGCAAACAACGTATGTTCCTGCTTCTACCCACTCCATCATGGCCCTGCAGAGCTATTACCACTACTGCAGCTCAAGCACTTCCTTGCAGCTGGCAGAAGCCTTATATTGGAAACTGCAGACTCCAAAGAGGGGCTGGGGGCCAAAAGCGGGGAAGAGGAAGCAGTAACACCAACCTTCCAGCCACTAGCAATCTGCCTTGCTAGATGCATTACCACGTTTGCTTTTACCTGATCGTAAACGTCCCCAGCTTCCCAAAGTGCATAAACCTTTAGCTCATCTGGCGAAGCAGCAGTCTGTGGGGGAAACTGAGAACAGGAGGCACTGTCAGGGCTGTTGGTTGAACAGTTGTTAAAACAGGCCATTACAATAAATCAGCACTCGGGGTTGGAGGAGCCCTTCAACAACCTTATATAGGCCTGAGCCATATCTGGTCTCACTCTGGCACAGGAGTGAATTTTATCCCAGGGCCCACACACAGAGGCACTCATAGCCTGTTTCAGTGTGAAAATGGGAATTTGGGGCACACAGATCTTGTGCAGGCTACGTGCATAGGATGAGGGGTGAATCACCCTTGGTGTGCATCTGCAAAGGTGCAATCCCAGAGCAAGACCTTTAGAGCAGCTCCTGACAAGATGCGCAGTGCTCTCAGGAGAAGCACCTGGCAGAAGTGTTTTATTTCCAGGTGAAAAGCTGCCCAGAGCTGTTCCCTGCAATGGCTCCAAGCAGACTTCCCTGTCTTTCTGGAGGCTGATGGTTTCCCCCTGGCAGGTTTTATTTCAATGTCCTTCCTGGACCCTCATTTCAGACCTGGAAAACAAGGTACTTTTCATTCCAAGCACCTCAGTAAGGAAACAGAGCTTGTTTCTTCTGAACTGTGGTATCTTGGTGCCCTTATATATCCCAAAGGACATAGCAGCCTCCATCTCACTGCTCATCCTTGATACAAACACTGCACAGAAGAAAAACCCTCCCTTTACCTCAGCCTTTGCTCCAAAGGAAAATGTTAACAAACAGCTGGAATATTCCCTGGCTCCTGACAGGCCTCCTCCTGCGTGTCGTTCACAATTTGTTTCTTACTAACTGCCCAAACCACACAATTTTCCAAATCAGGCATTGGGAGCTAATGGGTCAGTTCAGATGTCTGTCCGTCCAGCCGAGGGAGGGGGCACTTGTTCCACTCTAGAACGTAACACACCGAGCTGTGGATGGCTAGTACAAAACTCACCTTTCCTGCCCTCTCCCTCCCGACTTGGCTGAAAGGGCTACATACTGCTCTGCGAGAGACCCTAGTCTTGATTTTCCCCCACTTAGTCAGGATCTTGCTGTAGAAAAGGCAGAGGTTTTTTTGGTAGGAGCTGTCTGGTGAGATTAGCTATCCAATAGTCTATAATAGCCCAAATGTTGACCTATCATGTAATTTGAACAAGGTTTTGCATCTGCTAAAATCCAGGACTCAGGCTGTTTTACAGTGCAACTTGAAGAATTCCTGACACTTTCCACAGTCTCTTGCAGGGAACAGTAGCTGATAAAGGCTAGATTTTCTGCTCTGCTTATTCCACAGATAAATGCAGACATGTCAGGAAAGGTGAACTGCAGCGAAGATCTGGACCAGGCAGAACACACAGCAACAAGCATTTCTGCAAGCACTGTGTTACAAGGTTCACCACTCAGAAACACTGGGAGATGAGATGAATTTTCCGTAACCACACAGTATTAACAAGCCTACACTTACTTATCTGGCCATGATGGAAGGAAACTTGTTCTACACCCGTGTCGTTTTACTGAATTTTAGCAGCCAGTCTGCTCCCAGCGAGGCACTTGTTTGGGAATAAACAAAATGATTTTCCCCCAGTCCCTCCGCTCAAGACACTGCAGCTGAAACCAGCACAATGGAAAATTCTCTCCCCTATACCAAGTTGTCTCCCTACAGCCCCGGTTCTGAAACAGAAGCACATTTCCTCATCTTTATAGTAGCTGTAAAAACAGGAAGCAGGACACAGACTGCCTGCAAGGAAAGAAAACGTACTAGCCAGCAGCCAGAGAAATATGACACAGAAACAGCATGGGACTCCAGTGATGTACTTCCCAAGCACCAGATGTGTCCTGCAACCCACCAAGAGAAGGGATGCCATTGCTCCTCCTTGAAAGCCTGGAGAATCCCATCCGAGGCACCCAGGACACTCAAGGATTTGAACTGCATAAGACTGTTTTAGCGCAACGGCAAACAGGAACCACCATGGTTCAGATCAGCACACTGGAAGCTGTGGCCCTGAGAAAGACACTCCAGGGGGAAGACTGGTGCTGTCAGAAGGCAGGACAACCCCCTGCTTTACTATAAAGGGCTTGGGCAGCTCTTGAGTCTACTCAACAGGACTTCAGGCCAGCTCCAAATCTCAGCTAATTAACACTAGGGTCTTCCCCAAAGTGTACAGTGTAAACAGGATACTCACAGGCACCAAAATCTGCTTGCAGCCAGTGTCCAATACCGTGTCTTGTAACATTTTATCTGAAATGCCACTAAACATGTGTCCTGGGGGCAGACTGGCCAAGTGCAGATAAAATAACCGTTTCAGCTCACTCAGAGTGAGGACAAACTGTTTCTTAAAAGTTGTCAACACAAATGCTTTCAGTTCTTGTGCAACTCCATCCATGCACCCTCCAGGCAAGTGGCCATTTAAGGAGTCCATGGAGCTCTCCTCGGAGTGGATGCCATTGACTATTCCATTGTTCATGCTCTCATAGGCAGAGGTGTCCATGGGCTCCTCATCGCTAACAGGCTCCTCTTTAATGCGGATGTTGGAAATATCCATTTTGGGCGAAGCATCACTTGTCTTGCTCTCTGCCTTTTGCTTCTGCAGATCTTTCTCCAGCTGCCCATAGTTCTGTTTGACTTTCGCTTTAGCCATGTTGACCCGCTGTTCCCCGGAAACCACCAATGGGTGAGCTGTGCAGAAACAAGAGACCCCACAGTATGTTAGAAAGTCTTGGTGTCACCTGCACGTTAATTCCGCAGAACATTTAGCAGACTTTGGTAGACTCAGGCCAGGGACCATGGTCTATGCAACAGAGGCATGGTCAAAATAGAATGAAGAGTGAGCAACACCAGAAGACAGTGAACGGGATCATATGAATGGGAGTTTTCAGAGACAATATTCAAGGGCACAAGAGCAGGCTATCCTGACAAGCTGGATGTTCAAATCAACAAGGCCCAATGAGATTCATCTTAGAGTACTCAAGGAATTGGCTGAGGCAATTAGAGCCACTAGCTATTATCTTTGGGAACTCATGGAGGTCAGATGAGGTCTTGGATAACTGAAAACTGGCAAATCAAGGGGGGCAATGAGAACCCAGAGAATTACAAACCAATCAATATTAACATCAGGACAGATTCTAGAGCATATCATGAAGGAATCTATTTTAAGCACCTGGAGGATAACAAGGTGCTAAGGAGAAGCCAACATGGACTTGTCAAGAGCTTAAATAGGGGGGCTGGGGAGAAAGGATTCTGAGGGTCCGGTATTGTTCAATATCTCCATTAATGACTTGGAGGACAGAACTGAGTGTACACTTAGTAAATCTACAATTTACCATCCGAGTAGAACAGGAGATGCTTTAGGGGATAGGACTAAGTGGTAATTAAAAACAAATATCCAAAATACAAATTGGATGACACAACAAGATGAATGTAAAATACTGCACTTAGAAAAAAATCAAATGCACATATACAAATCGAGGCATGATTGGCTAAACAGCAGTACTGTAGAAAACGACCTAGAGTTACTGTGGACTGCAGGCTAACAGTGCTCTTTTATTGAGCTGGGGAGCTAATAGCATACCAGAGTGGATAACAGAACTTAAGCAAATCATGGGAAGTGGTTCTTCTGTTCCAGTCAGCCCTGGGGAGGCCTCACCTGGTATACTGTGTCCAGTTTTGGGCACTGCACTTCAAGACAGACATGGACAATCTAGAAAGAGTTCAAGACAGCAACAAAAATTACTAGAGGCCTAGAAATCCTAACTTGTAAGGAAAGATTACAAGAACTGGGCTATTTAGTTTGCAGAAGACTGGACAGGGAATTTGATAAGTCTTCAAATGCAAAAAGGCTGTTATGAAGAGAATGGTGATCATCTGGTCCACATCCACAGGGAACAGAACAAGAAGTAATGGTCTTAAATTACAACGCGAGAAATGTAATGGAAGGAAGAACGTTTTAATTCTGAGGGTGGTCAAGCACTGAACCAAGCTAGGGTGGTGGTGGACCTCCATCACTGAAAACTGAACACCCTGCTAGGCAAACACTTGGCTAGAATGGTTCAGACAAGGATGATCATGCCTTGAGCAGGCAGTTGAACTACATGACCTCATGAGGTCCATAACAACTAGTAGCAAGATGTTTGAAGCTGGATCTTTAAGTCTGAAGTCAAGAGCTGCAAGGAAACAGGTGTACCCAAGTTCTAAAGTGTTTAGCGTAAATCAGGAATTGTGTGTACATATACCCAAAGCTTTCCTGGGATCTCAAAGCTACTCAGTTCCTTGTAAGATGATTTTTTTTTATTAATAAACCCTGGAGACCTGTTGTAACTAAAGAGGCCAAGCTGGCTGAGCTCTAGCTTCCAGTTCTGGTGGGGAGCACTTGCAGGGGTGCTCAGTGTGAGCATGCATTGCTGTAAGTAGTTTCATAAGTAGGACAAGTCCCTGCGGAGGAGGGGAGTGTTGGCCTGGCAGCAAACTGCAGAAACTGCTCTCTGATTGGTTCCCTATGACATTATGTTTAATTTTATTTGATGACTGTTAGTCCCTGTGTCAACTACTATAGTTCTGTAAAAACTGTGTGGCCAGTAAAGCTGGCTCTGCCTGAGAAGTGAAGCTCAGAGAGTGGGAGCAAGAAGGAAAGTAGTCCAGGGAAGTCAGAGTGGAGTCTAAGGAAAGATGGAGGGAACTTCACCAGGATAATAAGGACCGTTTGTCTGAAGCAGAGCTATTTGCTATGCTACTTGGGATATTGGCACTCTGGCTCCTCTTGGCCCCTCCCTTGAAGAAAAGACCCCCCCTTCGCAGGTGCTCTCTGAGCGCAGGGTGTTACAGATTACCAGGGAAGCCAGGGACAGAGAGAAGAGCCAGATTTCAAAGTCAGAGGCTTGCCCCAAAGCCACACCAGAGGAAGACCAAACAAGGTTTATTTTTTGGGGAGTCCCAAGGCTGAGCTTCCCTTTGAAAGCGACACTGATTCATGACACCCGTAGAATCTGCTGTAAAGAGAAAAGGCCAGCCACAGAATAGCTACAGTTCCCTGCGGAGATGGAGAGAGATGTGATTTGAGTGACTGCTATTCAAGGGTCAGGCGAGTCTACAAGACATCACCAATTAGCACTCAAGTCATTGTATGAAAGAGGCTGAGAAACCCTCCCTCCAGTAATTACTGCTTGTATAGAGAGAAAAAGTCCCCTCCCTCACTAATCCCGCCACCTGGGACCAGCATCACCTCAGTACTCAGCACGTGGGGATGCCAGAGAGGAGCTGCAGGTATTGGCACTAAGGGAGTACCGTGTTCCATGGTAATCTGCATGTGCCACCCCAGCTCACACTGTGATCCTCTCTGCTGTTAGACCTGCTAATCCCCTCCAGATACACCAACCAGAATCCTTCCAAGGAGATCAGACACTAGCTATTGAATGGATTTGTACTTTCGTCTCTCAGTTCTGCTTACAAACTCTATGGTGCCTAAGTCTGGCAGCCAGCCAGATCCTGAGGTGAACCTCCCTAGAATCTCAACTTTTCTTAATAATTTAGGATTACAGAACAGCTACTTTAAATTCTCACTGGCAGCCACGGAGCACAGTCATGCTGAAAAAAGGCCTCAAGCTCCTTTGAGTACCTGTTAAACAAGTTATTTGCCAGCAACTGGATTATCAGCTCTGCCAAGGCAGAATTCAGTGCAAAAGAATTGGGAGGAGGGAGGGTTAGAGACACATATGCTTCTGTTTGAGTTGTGGCTGTCCAGGGAATGAATTGACTCCCAGCACATCAGCTTGTGAACTGAGGGGATGCTACACAGTATTCCCCAGTGACTCCTACCACTACGTGCTGGCTCTGGTGCCTGTTCACAAAAAGCTCCTTACTCAAGGTCAGTGCTGCCTCGAATGAAGAACATGTTTGCAGTCAGCTATGGAAACTGTACAGTAACCAAGAATTCCTCTATACTAGCAAATTCTCAGTACTACTGTCACTTAGCACTGTCCTTAAGGTTTTACCATGACTTTACTATAGCACAGGATCTGCCCCAAACAATGCAAAGGAAAATGGCAGACACTGGCAGACTTCCCTCAACAGCTGAGAACAATTCACAGATGTACTGCACTGGACACACAAATAGGAGACCATGTTTTATAAGGATATCAGCAGCTGTTCATATACCTGATTGTGCCTCATGTTTCTTTGGTGCCATATGTTCTTTTAGAAGATTATACACCTTTTCCAATCTGGAGTGGGCAGGAAAGAGAAAAAAAAAAAAAGATTCTTAGTCATTATTATACCTGCATGCATTTTGAGGCTTCTGCCTTTCAAAGACGCTCAGTTACTGAAAAGCTGATTTTCAGAAGCCAAAGAATTTAGAGGACGTCAGAGGCTTAGTGAAGCTGGGAGCCACAAAACTATAAATCATACCACAGGTTGGCTTCTTTAAGAGGAAAACCAAATCAAACCATCTGCAAGCATCTACATGGCCAAGGGACAGTTTCTTCATTGTATATTTTTAGTTTACTCCCCAAAAGAAAGCAAGTCATTTACTTGGCCTGAATGCCCATCCACAGCATGTGCTGCCTCTGAACCACATCTGGGTGTTTTTTAACAAAGTCTTCGTCATAAGGAAGCAAGAATTCCCAGCCTTTGTTTATTCTTGCAACTGACATGTGCTCCAAAAAGTCTTTCACGTCTTCTGGACAAAGCTGAAAGAAAGAAAAAAGAATAACTGATCACAGAAGCCACATGAACAACATGGTTGCAGTTACAGACCACTGGGCTGCAGTTTCATAAGGTAGGCAAAGCTGGGCTGGACTGGACTAAGGCTTAGCTGGGAGACTTCCAAAAAACATGTTGGCAATGCAGTAAGAAATAATCTTCCCTTGGTGTTGGTACCAAACCAACACCTCCTGGCAGGATGGCAAAAGAACCGTATTTCAATGGAGACTTAAAGTCAAGTGGTGGGTTGCCATCTGCCATGGAGCTCTTTTGCAAAAGCTAATTCCACAGAGGATAATTCCATGCTACCACCCTAAGCCTCCTTGGATGTGGAGACTCGCTAAACTTAAAGCTGTTAGGTGCTGTTAAAGCCCAGAGGTGGCTTGTGTCAGCCATGGGTCATGAGGGTGGGTATAAGACACCAATCGCAACAGCTTGTAAAGCATAACATGATCTTACATGTTGAAAGATTATTCAGATGAATTCTACTCTGCCATATTATTTCTTTTTAAAACATTTGCAGTTCTTTTCCCACTCCCCTCTTCCCGCTTACTTGCCTGATGCTTAAATGCCTGAGCAGATAATTCAGGAGTCAGGTACCTGAGTTGCTCCTAAGTAATTAACCACCATCCTCCTTTTAGGACACTCAAAGTTTTGATTCTGTTCTGTCTTCCATTTGCTCTGGCTAATCCAGCAACTCACATCCATCCCCAAGCAGAAATGCCCTAGGTTAGCACTAAGTTAGTAATGAGATGTGTAAGGTAATGTCCTCAGTCAGCAGTAATACAGCTTCCCTGCACTGTGAGAATTGCTCAACAAATGGCTTGCATCTAGGTCAGTTGGCTGTTGACAACACCCCATCCATTTATCACAAACCTCCAGGTTAGAAAAAACTGTCACTCACTTTGGTAACTGTAGCTACTTCCTTTCGCACAACCCAGCGATCCTGTGTAAACTTCCACATCTGGAGGCAAGCAAAGGGGAAGAGACACATTTTAGCAAGTTGCATTACTGAAGAATAAGTTCATGCTGTTGGTGACCAGGAGGATGGAAGCAGAGGCTGCAATTCTCGGTAGGGCCCATGGTTAACTGAGGTACAGTACACCTGATCCTGGCCTACTCTATTCTTGTTGACAATGTTGAACAAAAAGCAGCTATTCTCGGGGATCCAAGATTTGCCTTAGATAAGCCATGGCCAGAGCTGTACTTATAGCCTGGTTAACAAGGAAAGAGAGGGAGAGGGTCTGGAAAAACAGCTATGACTTTTAGGCATCAACTGGCTTAGAACTCAAGACATTCTGCTCCAAACCCTGGCTTCCTCTTAAGGAAGTCTCCATCAGCCATCACCACTAGTAACATCTACACCCCCTGCTACTGTAGGACTCCCACCTTCGCCCACAGGCCTCTCTGCAAAACCCAGCATAGTAGAATCTACACACTGTAGACAGCAGTGGGTTGCATATACCCTTCACCAGTACATGACACCACAACTGCTTAAAATCCACTTTTAGGGCCACTGTCTCCCACCTCAGCTTTCACAGGCAAAGGTCCCTTAATTTTCACTATGTTGTGAAGGGCTGAGAGGGAACTGAAAGCCTCTTAAGCTTTGTGCTCCACTCCTGCTCTCTGCTTTACCAAGGCTTAGGGTGGAAATGATAATAAGCACCTGGGCAGGCTCTGTGTTTGTCCTTTCTTACAATTATATGCAGGCTCCAAACAGACAAGGCTTCAACCCATAACACTCCAGCATCACTTAATTCCCCAAATTCCACAGAAGATGAATCACTGGGTTACACCTGAATCCAGATCTCTCAAACAGAAGCATGCTGGGCTGCAATCTAGCTATGTCAAAGTCAGTTGTAACTGTTGTCTGTGCTAATCACATAGGAGCTCTAACAGATCCTAAACCAACAGCTGCCAACTGCCCAACACAATTTAAGAGCTATGTAGTCCATGGAGAGTACAAACTAGAAGAGGATCAGACCTTACAGGCAAACAATATGGTCACAAACATGCTAGTATCTCTCCAGTTCTTGACAATTTGTACTTAGTCCTTATGATCAATAAGGAGCATTCACTATCTAGGGATTAATTCTCCTTACAGTTTTCGTAAGGACTAAACACAAATTACCAAACAAAGTCTGTTCCATCCTGCAGCTTAATCTCTGTGCAAGTCTGGCAGCCTTTTCATGTTGCATGTGAAGTCACTGCTTGACAGAAACATGCTGGATAACAGTTTAAGAGAACAAAGCCATTCTGATTGACACCAGTCAGTCAAGCAACAATCTACATACCAAACAACTCTCTTAAATCATTCATGGAGAATCCTTTAGAGTAATTCAGAGCTCTCTCTTCTTTGGAACACACATCCGGTCAGAAGAGAGCAGTACAGTTTAGCAAGGATGTGGCCAGTGACATAAATGTTATCTGGAGTTCATTTGAGCAATAACACCACATACACTAGCACTTTTTGTACTTACAACAAAGTCTCTCCCTCTACAAAGCACTTCCGCAGGGACTCCGCTATGTGGGCTGGAGGTGTCTTTTGGATAGAGGACATCGCTGTGAATTAGAGAAGAAACTGTTAGCTATTGTGCATTGCAACTAATTATTAATGATGAGGGTTTTTAAGACAGCAGACGTGCCTTCTGTTGCCCATTTATGACCTTTCATCCAGTGTGATTTGCAGTCTGCACCTAAGTTCCAATGAACTTAAAGCTGTGTTCACATCACAGGAATTCTCCCCGGAGGAGGTTCATTGATGCAGTTAAATTAATGCAACATGGGCAAAGCTTAATTTGGCAAGACAGGAGCTATACAGGTGTAAGCCCTGCATTATGCTATTCAGCCCATCCACCTTGGGGCCAGCCAGGCCAGGGATTGCAGCAATAACCATGTTGGGCTGCATGACTAATTGAATTATGTCCATCATCACCAGGGATCTCAGTCTTTGCTGTCTATAAATTCCCATGATCACTGCTGACTGAAGTGTCATTTTGTGTAGCACACAACCTGCCCCCACCCCACCTGGTTTAAGACCAGAACAACCCCACTTGGTTTAAGACTCTATGGCTGCATTCACACAAGCAGGGGTGTGAGTTTGCAGCAGCACAAATAGCGTCACAAATTTGTGCCGCTACTGTGAGCTGCGCTGCACTGCACGCCCCCTGCTCGTGTGGTCTGCAGTGGGACACACTATCCCACTGCTTCATGTGCTGCAAGGGGGATGGCTGGGGCAGAGAGTGCCTCAGCATGGAGCTAGCAGGCAGGCCCCAGCCAGCCAGGAAGCAGCACATGGAGATGGGTTGCCTGCTCCTCCATCTCTGCATGCTGTGAAGCCCCCCACATGGAGGCACCCCGCACTCCAGCCAGCCTCTCCCTCACTGGCTGGGGTGCAGCGTGCCTCAAGATGAGGGAGCAAGCAGCCCTGCTCCCAGCTCTGCGTGCCTCAGTGCAAGGGCTCTGCTGTGAAGCCCCCATGCCGAGGCACATGAAGCCCGTCGTAAGGCACCCTGCACCCTAGCTAGCTGCTCCCCAGCTGCCTGGGTTGCAGTGTGCCTTGAGATGGGGAAGCAGGCAGCTCCCAGGGCTGCCTGCTCCCCTGTTGCAAGGCACACTGAGCCTCAGCCAGCTGGGGAGCAACTGGCTGGGGCACAGGGTGCCTCAGCACAGGGGCTTCACAACCCATGGAGACAAGGCTGCCTGCTCCCCTGTTTGTCCTGGTACATGGCACTTTTTGCATGCTTTGTGCTGTTTTTTTTTCCCCAGGGGTTTTTTTTGTTTGTTTGTTTTTTTGCTATCTTGCCCCAGCACTGCAAATAAGCAGCACCAGACATTGTTTAACATGTAACACATGCAGTTTGTGGCACTGCAAAGAGGTTTGTGGCACCACAAACTGCATATGCCTGCATGTCTGGATCCGGTCTATTAGGTTTACCTTGCATTGCAAAACTCTGGTCTGTTGCAAGAGGAAAAGCTATAACATCAATGATGCGACTCTCCCTTCAGCACTCATGAATGCATTCAGCCTTCTCCCTGGGATTGAGACATCCCAGGCCTCAGATCTAGCGACACAAAACTGGCTACAACACCCCTGTCCTATCATTCTGGGAGCTCGTGTACAACATTGGCCTGCTTATCGTATCCCTTTGGGAAACGTTTACGGGAGAGTGTGCTTGGGTGGCTACAGACACTATGCAGGCAGCAACTGTTACCCTTAATAATATCGAACAAAACATGTTCCAGAGGTTCACTGCTACTAGTGAAGCTGTATAATTTGACTAGTGCTGAGTAGGCATGGCTGACTCAAGAAGACAGACACAACATGCTCCCAGTATGCAATATTCCACTGGACAAAAGTGATACTGCTTGCTCAGCCCTGCACTCTTAAAGGGGAGGGTGTTAGACATGCACAGTACACCTAGCACCTCACTCTATATTCTGCAAATGGGAAAATCCCTCCACAGGGCAGCTTCCAGCACCCACCAGCAATAAACATAGAGAAGACTGATTAAGGACAAATTTCACTGGAGGTTTCTTTTAGGGTTGTGCAAAGCTTTGGTGGATTTGACTCTGAGGAGATTCAGCCCGATTCAGGGGCTGAATCTCTGTACTTGGTCTCCTGATTCAATATGGATTCAAACTCTGACTCAATCTGAAGCATCCAAATCAATTCGAAAAAGCTTCTGAAAAGATGTGGCTAGTTTGGAGATTCAACCATATATTAAACAGGCAGCTGACACAGCTGCCTCCAGCTGGTAAGTCTGTTGGGGTTGGGGGAGGGAAGGGACATGGGGAGGGAGGGAGGGACTGGGGCTGGGACAAGTTGCCCAGCTAGGGCGGTGAGGTGCATTACTCGGGGAGGGGGACAGGGGGGCACGAGATGTGGGTGCGACAACGCTGGGAGCAGGGGCTCTGCCCTGCTACCACTTGTCCAGCTGGGGCAGGCAGGGAGGGAGGCAGGATGTGGGCTCCAGGCAGAAGGGGGCAAGTGACATCAGGACACTGATGTGAGCACGGCAATGCTGGGAGCAGGGGCTATGCCCTGCAGCTGCCTGGAGCGAGCTGCACCTGCATCATGCATCACACCCCCACCCAGCTGGGCAAGTGGCAGCAGGGCATAGCCCCTGCGGCTCCCTCCACCACAGCAGAGGCAGGCACAGCAGGGAGAGCCGTGGGAGAAGCCCCCTGCCCAGCCCCATCCCAGCCTCTTGGCACTTAAAAAGCCCTGTACTCACTAGCTCTGGCAGCGACAATCAGGGCCTCTGAGTGCTCGTGACAGACCCACCTGCACAGTGTGGGACAGCAGGGATTGCCGCCTCCGCCCGACACCCACACTGCAGCTGCCCCATGGCATGGGTGCAGTGCGGCTTGGCAGGATACCACACATTGTCTGGAAGCTGGGGCAGCTCCAGCAGGTAGCCAAAACCCAGCACTGCTCAGCCTCAGTGGCCCCACCTCTTAGACAGCATGCAGTGCCCTGCACCCACACAATGCAGGCGATCCCTGCTGCACCCCACTGCCTGGCGCTGCCACAAGCACCCAGAGGCCCCAATTACTGCTGCCAGAGCTGGTGAGTGTGGATTTTTTTTAAAGTGCCAGCCTAGGCAAGGGCCAGGCAGGGGAGCCCTGGGGGCTTCTCCCATGGCTCCCCAGACCTTGGGACAGGCAGGCACAGCCGGAGGAGCCCCGGGAGAACCTGTAGCCACCCAGCTGCGTCCACCTCTTCCAGCTGATCTGAATCACCGAACCTCTCCAAATCAGCGCCAAATCTTCCAAAGCCGATTCGGCCGAATCGTATTACTGTCCTTTGAATCAGTCGAATCCAAATTGAATACTCTCCTATTCGCACAGGCTTAGTTTCTTTCACTACAGATGCTCCCAGTCGGTGTGATTCTCTGGAAGGTTTCAGGACTTTAGTCTCACAGATGGCTGACACCAAGGAACTCAAATGACTTGGTACAGACCCAAGTAAGATCTTATCACAGATCAGCATGACTGAAGTAAGGGACAGGCTAAGCTCAGATCATCTGACATCAGCCTTTTGAATCCTGCATTAGAAAGCACTATAGAAAAAAAGCCCCTGAATCTTAATTACGTTTTTCAAGTCGTTTTAGGTTTTTAAAGCGCACGCTTTGCTTTCAGCAGCAGTGTGTTAGCACAGATTCTAAGGCCCCTGCTCTGATCCACTTCTGAACAGGAAGATTAACATTTGACAACAACAAAGAACAGAAACCATACCTCTTCACCACCCAGTTTCCCTGAACCAGCATTGCCACCTGCTGTATGCAACGTAAAACTGCAGTCGAATCAATCCCAGGAACCATTAAGCTCATAAGGTTTGCAAAAGGCATGACCTTCACTGGGGGGGAGGGAAAAAAAAAAGGTGAAACTGTTACTTAAAGATTTCTTCAAATATATCATTATCATTCTTTAGACTTACATCCCACTCTATCCAGAATGGCTCATAAGAGATATATTCTAAATCTAAACACACCATTTCTTTTAAAAAATGCATTAAGACTCCCATATGCTCATACAGAAAGCAACAGAAAAAGTAAAAAAAAGAAAAAGTACTGCACAGCTTCTAAAAACAAAAAGGGCCTTAGAACAAGTGTTACAATTTAGTCAGTCTACATCTGCACTAAAAATATTAGGCAACAGTATGTGAAAGTTAATTAATCTTAAATGAACCCAATTAATACAAGAAAACACCTTTGCTAATATTGAATATTCTGAATTTTTTTTTTAACAGATTAGAAGTTATTCAACAAGTCTGGAAGGCCACAAGGTAAAATGTTTAGTATCTGCTGTCCTCAGACTGTCAGGACCTCCAGAAAGATGGCATGACACTGTCTCAGACAACATGCAAAGAGGCCTGTGTTACTGAACACATGCTGGAAAAGGACTGCAAAAAAATGCATGCTGCTGTATTAACCTCCAAGTTTAAAAATCTGTGCTTAGGTTCCACTTGCCAGGAATGGATCAATTGTGGGCGTGTCCAAGAACCAACAAGCTCAATATCAGAATGGAGTATTTTGGCTGCATACAACATCCAAAACACTCATGTCAGCTCTACAGTCACTTATCTACCCTTCTAAAAAGGCAGTGGAAACAATCAGCACGAGCAGTAAGGAAAGGGTAGTATACTTGGCACTGATCCTGAGAAAGATTCCCAAACTACTTGTTGAATGGCAGCACAAGCAGTACCACCACAAAGGGAAAAAAAAAAAAAAAAAGACTAGATAGAGATCATGGAAAAGACTGCATAAATGGAACATCAAAAAACTACATACCATTCTTCATTAGTATCTTAATTTGATCAGCAAGTGGTAAAGTTCTCAGTTGTGCCATAGATAACACATTGCTTGGAGCCACAGGTTTGTCGCTGCAAACAAACGGACAGAGTTATAGCCAATGAACGATATCAGCCAGTCAATATGAAGTCTGAACATTTTGTACAAATGCTTACTTTTCTTCCTCTATGCTGGGAGGCATCAGCATCATTAGGTATTCACTAAGGAAAAGAAAATACATCATCATCAAATGCCTGAAGAGATTATCCAGGGTTACGTACAACCATTTCCTCCTGAGTGCAACTTTATTTGTAGACTAATATTTGCTGTTAATTTCTGTGCAATCTTATTTGCATGGAACCAAAAGGAAATATTAGTCTATAAAGACTGTTTATTCTTTTTTCAATAAAATTCAGTGCTGATGAAAGTTGGGACAGTAATTCTATCAACTGAGACTAAAAATAATAAATGGCTGTAAGTAAACAGTCTGTTGTGAGAAGTCCAAAGCACTAAATTCCTTCTGTTTTTAGAACCAGCAATCGACATTCCTACGTACATTTCCTGACATTAGCACCAAAAAGGAATGCTAGGACCAGATGCTAGAATGCTGGCTTGGTACTTGGGCAACCTGAGCTCAGTTCCTTCCTCTGCTATGGATTGCCTGCTTGACTATGGGCCAGTCACATTAGGTCTGGTTGCTCCGATTTGCCCCCCACCTAGGGATGGCCCTGGCTGCAGCGACAGGGGCCATGCAAGTGGCCAAGACAGAGAGCAGCAACCAATGCCAGATTCCTTTCCCTGTCTACCCATGCATTCATCCCCTCCACTGCAACTAGGGACAAACTCTGCCCCTCAGATTTTATGGCAGCTCACTGTTCAAAAACATAAAAAATAAGCCACCAAGACCATGAGACAGAGAAAAAGAAAGACAGCAACCTGCTGCTTTCCTATTGTTTGGGCCTTGCTCGCAAAACCACATAATTATCCCTTGGGCAGACCCATGTACACATTATCTCAACCTTTCTCCACAGAGCTGCCATCACCAAGAAACAAATCTGAAGGTGAGAAACAGTTACTCTTGAGTCATTCAGGCCTTCCTTAAAAATCATAAGAGGTTTTATAAATCTGATATAAAATAAAACCTGTTGGCTTGAAATTTTTATGCTTGAAATAAAAATAGTTTTTGGTTTGGTTTTAAGGCTTTCCTGGCAGCATCTGCAATCCTCCAAGTAGACTTGAAATGAAATACAAATAATAAACAGGACAACTTGACAACAGTCTATTCAGCCTCTATTTCCTTGCTGTTAGAATCTATGGAATACATTAGCAATACAAATCAGACATATATATGTGCATATACACATGAAAACTTTTCCATTTATATAAAATAGTATACATATGTTATATTACCATCCTCCCCCCACAACTAGACATAATATAATTGCCAAAGGTTTTACCTGGGTGATTTAATTAATTCAGTGTTCTCTGCCATGCCATGACTTTGACTGAATAAATACTGGCGCTCATGTTCAGAACGGCTGTCCTGAAAGAGGTGATATAAAAGATGTATTACAATGTGCAGGAAACTGAACTCTTCAATCTCACAGTCTCCAGTGCAACTCCAATCCAAGGCTCTTTATTCTACATATAGCTACTGCGCTATGCATGTATCTCCCCTGGCTAAGAGAAGTGTTGCTGCACTGACATTCAGGTAACATAAGATAATCCATACGTTTGTAGGATTTTAAAAGCTTTCTGGACTAGTTCTCTCTACTCCATGTGTTCACTGATCACTTCCAGGTTGATGCAATTACATTCATTAACACAACGAAGGTGGCTGCTCTAACTGGTATTTAGCTTAAGGACAGCACTGTTTAACTGGTGGCCCGAAGGATTAATCCGAGGCCCCTGGCCATTGCTCCCCTCATCACTCTGCAGTTGGGGGTCTTCAGGTTTCCCCTTCCTTCTCTGTCTTTCACTTCCTGCCCCAGGGGCAGGGCACGGTGGCAAAACTCAGTGTAGCCCACAGCATGGTACAGTGGGATAACCCACAGCTAAGGAGGTGGTGGGAGGGGGAACTGCCCACTTGCCCCAACATGCACTGCGGTGGTGGTAGAAAGAGCTGCCTGCCCATGCACCTCCAGGGGAGGTTGCAGTTGTGGTGGAGATGGAGGGCCTGGGCTCCTGCTGGCGCAGCCTCTGCCTGCTAAGTTGGCCAGCTGTGGCTTAGGCTGCATTTCTTTCTTTCCCAGACTAGAGGAAGGGTATTTTATACCCACAAGCTTAGTAAACATTTCTCCCGACTCTAAAGGTGGTCTAATAAAAGATATTACCTCAACAGTCTTGTTACTCACATATTCCCCAGGCCATCATAGCTACCACAATATGATCACCTTGACAATCTTTTGACAAAGTTATGCTTTGTTAGTTATACAGGACTCCCACCATCCAACTAACTGAATGCCCTTAAGTAATTTCTTATCAAACCCCTTTACAACCCATAAGTAAAGGCCTGAAGTGGATTTCAGACAGGAGCACCACCACGCGGTGTGGATTCTACATTCTTCTGAGCCAAGTGAAAATTCAGCAGAGCACAGGACTGGACTCCATAGCACCCCAGACTCTTACCCTTAACCCATAATAATTCAGATGGACCCAGTGCTCTTCAGCTTGTCTCTTCTGGAGGAACTCGTAGGACTGAACACGTCGCTTGCGGGCTTGCTCTGACTCTGGCCGGGAGAATCTTACCTAGAAAATTTGGTCACCGTTAACTACAGCTTCAAAACTCTTGCTGTAACTCTCATTCACATCATCCCTGCATAGAGTATTATCCATTAGTTTGTTTGCTACATGAATAAATACACCTAATGCCAGAAGTCCCAACAGGTAGGAGCCAACTGAACTAGAAGCTCTCCTGTAAACAATCCCTTCCTTAGAATCTCAGATGTCTACTTCTGGTCAATTTTACAAGCAGAGTTGTATCTGTGAACCAACAACTGACATTTTTAACCTTTTCAAATTATTATTAAATATTATGCTCTGATGTGAACGACCATAGTAAGGAATCTCAGACGTACAGTTATTTGCTTGACATCATCTTCAGCCTCATCCTGAGATGAATCACCACCTGTCAAAGACAAGACATGAAAATGAGATTTAAAAAGCCATTGAGATGAAGAAGCCAAAACAGAATCTACAGGTGAGAGCCCCAGTTAAGGAGAGTAAGTGGACCATGAGCTCACCAGCTTCAAGTTTTTGACCCACCTCTGTCTCAGTACTAGTAATTATTCCCTTGGGAACTGAGGCAAAGAAATGAAGGGACTGTACCAAAGGGGACACAGGAAGCTTGCAACAGAGCTGGGAACCAAGTTCACTCTCACAATAATTTTATGTACGTCATTTAAATTCTTTGCATTCTCTTGTAACAGACAAGAGACCCAAATCTCAGCTCTAACAAACTGACTACTGCTTACGTTTCGCTGCCCACTACTGGGTGGAATCAGATTTAGGTACAAATCTGGGTCAAAGGGCCTAATGGAAACTCTTTGCTAGCTCTAACAGTAGGGGCTGATGCTTCTGGAGCTAGAAGGCCCAAGTTCAAACCCTGTTGCTCTAGCTAATTTCCAAGTGCCTGTGATATGCAGCAGTGATAACTGTATACCTGGGTGACTGCAGGTTCATTACGGTACCTACCTTCCAGGGGTTTGGGGAGGATGATTTAATATTTATGCAACACTGAAAAAAGGGCTAAAATTGCTAAATATTATTGGTCACTACAATATCCTGCCAACCAGCTCTTCTCTTGTTTTAAGTTACGTACCATTAATTCTTCTTCCAACTGTTAAAAGGAACAATTATTTCCTGTGAACCAACCATTACATGTTAGTATTCTAAACACATTCAGCCTTTCTTCAGCTCCAAAAAGCCATTTGCTTAAAACTGTAAAGAGAACCCGAATCTCACCACTCCAAAGAAAATAAAACTTGTCTAGTGCTTACCTTCGTTAGCAGCTTCTCTCTCCCTGTGTTTGGCATCAGCTTTATCCAAGTAGGTGAAACTTGGCCTCAGCTGTAGAATTCCATGTAGTGGAGTTAAATGAAGTTCCCCTATAGAACACAACAATTCTAGTACATCAGGATGACAGTCTTCCTCATCACCTCTTTGCAATGCCATCATTCCAATTTAAGATAAAAGTCTGATGAATTTTAACTTTAAATGAGTCCCATTCCAGTTAGGCAGTTTAAGCTGTCATTTTCTGGTTCACACATGACCCAACCTTTACAAGGAGAACCCTCCTGGTAAGGTATTTACTATTCAGGAAAGTGTATGTTTCATAAGGTCAGCTGGTCAGACTAATTCTCTGACACACACTGGGAAGTCAGCGCTGTTGAATCAAATCTTGACTGGTGATTCAGCATCAAAAGCCTTGCCCAATTTACAGAATAGCCTTGGTCTACATCAGAATTTGCTGTCCTAAGCCCTCTTCTAAATAGCATTATCACCCTAAACTCCAGACCAAAATGTATGGCTGTTTTCACAGGAACAAAAGTTTAGACCAGCCCCTAGCCTCCTACATCAAACATGATTATTTATGCCCTTAATCCATAATGTAAATCCCAGGAACATTTTGGAACACATCACTTTCTTACGTGATATACTAAAAAGGTGTAGGGTTAGAGTTGGAGGAACAAAGAAAGGCCCAGAATCTACAGAACAAGATGGGCATGTTTTTTATGATGCCTAATATTAAAAAAATTGCCCCACAAACAATCGTGGTTTTGGGTTATAAGTTTTGGTAGGGTATCAGTGGAGTCTAAAAGCTGTAATAGCTTTGTTGCCTCATTTACACCATCACTACAACTCCTCACTGGAATCCCAAGGACCTTGGAATACTAATAGTTAAAATTATCTGCTACAGCAATTTGTATCTAGGAATCAACAGCCATTAAATAAAAATAAAGGCTAAGACAAAGAACGCAGTTGTCTTGTTTCAAGCACCCAGCACGTTCAAAAATGGTTTTGTTTTGGGTGGATGGGTGAAAGAGAAAAACAAAAATCACCTTTCCTATAGATAGCAGCAGCATAGCGAGAAACGTTACTGGCAGCCTGTGTAGAGCAGAAGGTTTGCTTGTCCATGAGCTTCCTGTAAGCAAAGTAAAATGGTGCGATTACATTGGGCGACAACAACAGGTAAGAGTAGGAAGACTGAAGTAGAGCTATTGCTGATTTCCAAAATGAAATAATTAACCTTTTAGATCACTGTAAGTTACACATGCAGCAAATATGTTGACTTGGCACTCTGCCCCTTTATTTAATTACATTAATCATTGTGGACTGCAGCAGTCACAGCTCTGTCTCCAAAACTGGTTGCATCATGGATTCATCCAATCTGCAGTGCTTTCGAAAGGGTTGAGTGGTTGGTACCCAACTATCCAGAGATGTCCTGCTGGTTTTCACTCTACAGCATGTGACACTGGAACACCCAGCCAACTGTGATGAATGCTACAGAATGGTAAGAAGCTACTGTATGAATCTTATATGCATCTTTATGGGCTTCCAAGCAACCCCACATTCTTGGCTTCATGTGTACAAAAAGGAATGCTTCCTGCAAGAACCAAAGCCGGAGTAGAATTACAGCAAATTCCCAATGCTGAAACAAGGAGATTATCTAGTTTTTTAAGGTTGTCCTCTTCCCCTCCAAGAAGAAACAAACTGCTTTGACCTATTTGAAGATGCCTAAGAGGATCGAGGACATGAAACTCTCCTTTGACACTCTGCCCTAAAGTGATGTCTGATCTGCCTGGGTCTGTACAGGAAAGATGGGTTACCACCTGGGTAAGTAAGGTGTGGATAGCCACTTTTATTGTTGGATGGTCTGTTTTCTCTGAAATATTTTTGTCCCAAATGATCACTACACTTTGCTCTGAAAGCCTGCCATTGCCTCAGTGGCTACAAAATTCAAGTGAGACTCCTGAGCTGACCACAGTGTACTGTAACAGTTTGCTGACCTGGAGGGTATGGATGGCAGGATTTCAATCTGAGGAAGATGATGACTAGGGACCGAGTACTAAGTTTGGTGCCCTTGAAGAAACTACAAGAGGGATGGAGAGATTAGATGTTCAACTACCTTGAGAACTGTGACACCTGCTATCTGGATCCTTCCTCTAGGAGAGCTTATTTATTTACATTACTAACTACATATGATCCAGTCATATAAACTGCTTAATTAACATTTAATATTTGATTAATATTTAATATTTAAGCACTCTTTATGTCCTTAAAGACATCTTTATTCATGAAAGTACCTACATTTTTCCCTAAATTCAAACATATGCTTTGCTGAATCAGGGGCAGAATTAGAATGGAAGTCATGCTTATCTGAGCCACTTGGAAATCATTTTCTCTAGCAGAACTTTCCCCAAGCTTAACCATCACACATATGCCTGAATTTTACTTTTACAGCTAAAGAAACAAGCAGCCCTCACATTACTGCAAGTACAAGTATCTGCCACTTTCTCTCAGCTTATTTTGTGCATATCTTAGCATATAAAAATAGTCACATTCAAAGTTTGTCAGATTCTTTGGTGGTTGCATGGATCTTTCACAGGGAGGTGGAGGCAGGGGAAGGACAGAACATGAAAAATTAGGAAACGGTGCTGCAAAGTCACAAGAATCAGCAGCAGGATCAGGGACAGACAATCAGATACTACTTGAAATGTTTTTAAAACATATTTGTGTTTTAAGTTGACTGTCCCAAAGCTCAAAATACACTGAGCAGATACTAGCAAACGTGACTGGAGATTTTTGGGTGCCCAACTTAAAGCACTTTACAAAGGCTGGCTTTCCACATGAGTAGGGATGGAGACTCAACCCTTTCTGAAATTCAGCTCCCATTAAAGTTGTCTCAAAAGCTGGGCACCCAAAAATTGACCAATCCAAAAAAATCATGGGTTACTTTTGAAAGTCTCAGCAATGAACATCCTCATTTCTCCTCAGGACTGAATATTCACTTACTCTGACCTTTCTCTAAAACCTTGGTGATCCATCTGGATCCTTAATTGACAAGAGTGTTAAGGCAAAGACGATACCTACGAGGAATATGTATTGGTTTCATCTGTGCAGGTCCCATCCACGTTAAGAGCAATCTGTTCTCCTTTGCTGCAGCAATAGTTAGGATTCAAAGTATCAATGGCCATTTCAAGTTCAACCTAATCATTGATAAAATAAGCAAGCACCAATAATTAGCTAAACATAATCATTTTACATCTACAGTGAAACTTAAGTGCTCTTTCTGCAAAGACTAACATAAAAGGTACAATCAACGTTGTATGCAAAGTTTAAGCATATGCATATATCTAAAGAACTAAGGGTATAATTCTGAACCTCTACATCAATATGCACAATAAATATAACAGTGATCAGGATTCCTACTGAAAAGTATTTTAAGTATATTGTTTGTGATGCAAAGAGACTCGGATGATTCTGAATCCTACTTTTAAAATCGCCAGTGACAAGATTAAAAAAGAAAAGGCAATTAACAAAGGACGCTCGGTTCTGAATGCCCCCGCCCTGTGAAGCGTGTCAGCAATTCTAGTGCAAAGTATCTCCTTCAGCAAATAGTATCAGAGAGTTCTTCCCAACACAACATACACATTTAGGTGCATGTTTATGGCCAATAAAGCTGTGTAATTCCCACTGGCTTTAATGCACACTGATGTCCAAGAATAACATACAAACATTATGGCTTAGATTTTAAAATTTGCCCATGAGATTTTGGTACATAATTTCCTGGGGAATTTAGTGTGGGCAAACAGTCTAAATCCTTTCTGTTAGCTCAAACAGGGGGTGGGGAGGGGAACAGGAACAGGACAGGACAACCATCTTAGCTTCGCTAAATTTTCTCTTTAGTATCTTGTCAGTCTCAAGTTGTTCAGTACTGTCCATCAAATACAAGAGCAGCTGATCCCTCCCTCCTACTCTGGGCCCATTCAGAAGCAATGAAGCCAAGTTGCATTTCCCCAACAGTTAGGCAAAGCAGCACAATAAATGATGCAGTATTTGTGCTCCATTTGGAGGTAAGAAACCCAACTCCAATTTTATACTGGAGCAAGACCGCAGACGTGAGCAGAGTTACTTGGAATTTACATTTGTGTTATAGGAAAAAAACAGGACTGAAACATCCCCCACTTGCGGATGGTGCCAAAGCCCTTACAAGTTCCTATATCACATCTATCTTCATCATTCTTCTTTCAACCTATATTACAGGATTATTAATCAACAAATGGCCACAGTGCTAAATGTGCCTGGCAGGCTTTCAGGTTTCTATGGGGTTTAGTTTGCAATGTTTTGCAATTCCAGATGTTTTTCCAGAGACAACATGCATCATAACTGCAGAACTTGCACTCTGGGATTTTTTCTTTGCCATCTTCCACAATGAAATCCTGATGATCACAGCAGGATCCTAGCAGGGCTTTTATGTGACAAGGCATATCTGACTTGCATCCACCATTAGTGATTCTGTATCGTTTTAAATCCTGCATCCACATACAGTCCTCCCTATTGACGGGGCAAGAATTTGCTGTCACCCTGTAGCTTAGCAACTTGAAAATGCCAAGCTCAAACTGACATCCAAGACAAGTCAATGAGCAAAAGCAGCATCTACAGAGAAACAGTACTGCAAAAGGGGTGAAGGCAACAGAAGTCAGTAATGATTTCTGGTGTCATTTGGTTATTTATTGGGTAAACTCCAATTTCTTTTTTTTGTATAGAACTGTCCAACTGGTCAAATTCAGAAGTCCTATTTATAAGTTTAAGAACAGCTTATTATGAGATTTGGGATAACTGTGGAGACTAACAGCTCTCTCTGCTTTTAATAGGAGAGCTACACAAAGACGCTTGCAAAACCAGACCTTGATCAAGATCGTTGAGTTGGGAAGCTCCTTTCTAAAGGCCTATCTCACTCATTTCATGCTCGACTCTGACCTCACTTACACTACTATATGCTGGTTTAAGCCAGCACAATAAGGAAGAGCAGAATCAAGTCCTCTGCTGATGCCAAAAAACATAGCATAGAGCACATTACCAAAACTCAGCCATTCTCTGGATATCACAGTGGCACTGAAAACATTTTAAAACATGGATTATTGGTGCAAACATCCACTGAGCTGTACAACCAGCTGTATCACCTGTGCTTGGCTACAATGGGTCTACATGTGATTTTAGGATTTTTATATCAAAGAAGTATCCTCTCCATTACTGCTTTATGCACTTAATTCTCAACAAAAATTCCCTGCCGAAAAAAGTTCCCTTAAATGTTATTTCTCAGGCATAATGAAAGACACTAATCCAAGAGATCTGGTCCCACAAGTTGTTGAACTCCCAACAACTTAATAGTACAATTTGTTGTTCTTCTGCAGCGCTCCACAGCCAGTATAAAGCAAGAGTTTCAAATCAGTCTCAAGTGACACCCACCTTTTGCTGCTTTGGTTTTATTTTTGCTGACAGATGCATCACATCATCGTAGGTCATGGAAGAGGGACGAATTGGATACTAAAAAACAAACATTTCAGTGTCCTTCAATCAAAGCACTAAACAGAAGTCAATTAACCAAACCCTTCCCTACCATCAACTCTACACAACCATTTCCTGAGGTGCAGAGAAAACAAATGATTTTGACTGACCCACTGAGTCATTACACAGATCAGACACAAAAATACTGATCCCCATTCCCTGGCCTTCTGCTCTAGCCACCAGCAGACTGCTACCTGAATGAACTGCAACAAGCCAGAAAACAGGGAAATGGAACTGCTCACAGAAAGAGACTGCCCAGAATTTACATTTTTAGAAATCAGATCCCAATAGTATTAATTCTTTGGGATTTATCACTTAACCATAATGAGATTTTAGGTTTATACATGACTTTGGATTGCATAACCCCCAGGTGCTTTTACAAAAGTGGATACTATTATTTACAGACAGGAAAAGTGAGGCCTAGGAAATATAAACAACTTGGCCAACAGCTTATATGGATTCAGGGGCAGAGTGTCACACTAAAACTCTATTCTCTTGATTCTTCTTTTCCCTAAAATATAGAGGACAGGTCAGATAATTTCAATGAATGCAAGTTATGGGCATAAATCTCTGAAGTATTACTGCCAAATTAAATGGCTGAAGAAACAAACATATACATTAATAACTTCACAAGCAAAGACTGCAAAGGTCTTTAAGATGGAGGGAGAAATAGCTGCAGTAGGAGGTAAACAATTCACTACCCACTGCTGTTTTCCTTTACCGGCATTCTTGCATCTGCATTCAACTCAATAGGCCTTAACATGGATCACAGAAAGTCATGTTTTAGTCATAAGTATTAATTATGTTAAAAGTATATTATGGTTAGTTAAAATAAAATTGGGGAGGAAACACTCAGACAGCTGTTTATACAGATCACAGACAAGAAACTGTAGCCTTAGCAAAACAGTTTAAACAAGATAATGACTCCAGACAGCAAAGTCCTGCCCCTGGTTGAAGCAAAGTAGAGAGAGGTTAACAGCAGCCTGTTGCCATCACTGGCCATTGGACTTTGTGACAATAATGTAATATGAATACATACTTTGAGTGCTTGAGGCCTAAATCAGGCACCCAGAGAGGTCTGATTATTCTGTGGTCTAGATAGACCTGCACTCCCAGGCAAGCTAATGCACTGCGAAATTCACCAAACATCCCCTAGCAGTGAAAACCCTCCTGCTCCAACTGCAGCTGACACACAGAAAAGTGCCGAGCAAGTGCATAGCGTGCGCGGTGCTGCCACTTCCCTGGCTGAGCTAGTCTGACAATGACGATGTAACATTAAAAGCTTGAGTCCTGTAGCTAAAAGTTCTGCAGTGAACTTTTACCTCTGAGGACGGGCTGACCTAAATACACATAATATTAGCACGCACGGGAGAGACCCGGCAACAGGGATTCTGGTGCCAAAAGTAGTGACCATTATTCCCTGACGTAAAGTGAATGATGACTGGTCAGAAGCGTGAAAAGTAATAAATTTGTTTCAACATGATGACTGATGGAAGCACCAGTTGTATGAGCGTTTGAAAGGCAGGTGCCCTGGAGAGATGGTCGAGTTGATTTTGAGGGCTAAAAAGGGGCCTGAGCTCTGCTGTGTGTGTGCCTTGCGCGAGTCTGGTGTATGTGCTGAGAATCTGTGTCTCTGAGGTTGAGAGATTTGTGAGTTTGAGGCCTGAGTCTGAAGACAGACTACTTGGGTCTAGCGAGACTGAGACTAGATGAGATTAAGGGTGTTTGGTGAGTGTTTAGTGTCTGTAGAGCGATTGGAGGTGACTGTGTAATCTCAGGTAGGGCAAGACCCCCTAGTGATCCCTCTGGGAGTGCAACCATAAACCAGGAGACCGGTGCCAGTGGGCCAATGCTCTTGTGGTAACGCATCACCTATTCCCTGGATTGAAGGAGAGAGTACCCTAGAGATGGGAAGATCTCCTGGGAAGGTGGGGAATTAATACAGTTCTCATTGTAAGCACAGAGCCTGAGAGCCTGTGTGAGCCAGGCTTTGGCCTATGTGCTAGCGTAACTATGTGCTAGCGTAACTATGTGCTAGCGTAACTATGTGCTAGCGTAACTATGTGCTAGCGTAACTATGTGCTAGCGTAACTTGCACACAGCGCCTCCTGCTGCTTACCTACAGGCCTGTGACAGTGACGACAGCCACTGCCTACAAAACCTCCCACTGCGAAGCCATGCTCAGAGCTGTGCAGCCAGCTGCCAGGTGGCAGCAGCACCATGGTGGTGGCCGGGCAGCACACAGCAAGCCCCACCACCACCCCGTGCTGCGTCGCTGCCACCGGCCACACAGCTCTTGGGATGGCTCCATGCTGGCAAGTTTTCTAGGTAGCAGCCGTCATCACCGTCACGGCCCTCCAGGTAAACATGGCAGCACCACATGTGAGCCCAAGCCCCCGCCTCTTCCCCTCCACTCCTCTCCTCTGTACCCCCATTCCTTGCAGAGCTGGCCATGGAGCTGTGCTCCGGCTGTGTGCCATCCTCCCTCTCCCTCTCCCCTGGGCAGGCGGCCAGGCGGCATGTGTCCGGCCCATACATGGTGGGCACCACCACCCTGCACCCTGTGTCGCTTGCCTGCAAAGCCCCCCGCAGAGGGGTGCCCCTGCACTCACCCCTTGGCCCTGCTCCCAGTTGTGATGTGCCACCTGGGGCCTGCAGTACCCGCCACTCCCTCAGCCTCCAACCATATCTTCCCAAGCGCTGCCCAAAGCCCCACCTACCTCCATATTCCAGGGGCAAAGGGCAAGTGTGAGCCTGAGTCCGGCCCTGCCTGCCTCAGAGGCTCAGGCTCAGGCCCCCTGCCCTCCCTTTCCCCTACCTCTGGCCAGGGCTGGGGGTTTCCTGCCTTTTTTTGCAATCGGCTCTTGCAGGCTGGAGCTGTGCCAGCCTGCAAGAGCGCTTTGCAAAAGTGGAGAATCCACAGATTTCTCTGCTAAAAAGAGAAATCCGTGTTTTCTCCAATAAAAACAGGGAACCCGTGTTTTTCTCCATTTTCCGTGGGAAACGGGAAACCCCGATCCCTGCTTATCATTGTGAATAATCTTGTAATTATTGTAAATATTGTTGCTGTCTGTTATCATTAACACAGTCCTATGGCCTCCAGTTTAACTGAAGAGTCTGCTCATTTATTTTTTCAGAGGGGTAGCACTGGGCAGCAAGCAAGTACCCTGTTTAAAGTCACCTGTCACCTTCAAAATCCTTTCCCTGGGCTGGATTTAGAGGAGTAACACCCTCACTTGCTTAATTAAGTGTCCATAACGTAACAAGTGATGGTGTCCAATATCACCCAGAAATTGTAAAACTGGAATCCATAGTAATGTTAAGAGGAATTACGGCTTGGTAAAACAATACTTTTTTTTTTTTTTTTTTAAAGATTAAAAGAAAATAAATATGTGACTACCTGAAATAGATAGAGCTTCTCCAGCAGGCTTCTGGCCAGATACACATCAATCTGACAAAACAAAAGAAACAAGTTTCACCAGACAGGAAGCCATGAATATCTGCATCAAGTACCACTGAAATCGCTAGCTTGTGGAGAAACTGGCTACAAACTCTGGGCGGGTCTGTGAACCTCTTGCAAACCTGCTCTTTGAGAATGTTCATCTAAGATTCAAAGGGGTGTCTATTTCTGCCAGGACATGACACAGAAGCTAATATATTTGGCTGAAATTCAGATTCTCCCAAAGCAAGGTGGGAAATGCATCTGATCAAAGAGAGGAACTAGCTCTCAGTGGGGTTGGTGTGAGCCTCATACTTCAGCTCCAGCCAGAGAGGCAGGGACAGAGGTGATGGCAGGGGAAGCAGAAGCTACGAGGCAGTCAGGGAAGATGCTCTCATTCCAATCTCAAGCCCAGGCTGGGGCCAGAGTTAGAGCCACAGCAGCCACCTGCCTCTCCCATACGTACTTGAAATCTGAGACAACATACTGAATGAGGGAGAAAACCTTATCTTGGATTCAAGTAAATATAGTACCTGGCTTTTATTGTAAAGACAGATAAAAATATTCAAATTAAACCATATATAATTTAATGAGATCCCTAGCCAATGCTCCAAAACTTAACCCTGCTAGCTGAAGGCCTGCCCAAGGAAAAAGGTCTTACAATGGCTTCTCCTTCCAACACTCAACAATTGGTGTGTGGGGGGATTTGTATCAGGAACCAGTAGTATATTGTAGCAATTATTTGGCACCTGCCAATCCTCTTCAAAGCAAAACTGTGCAGTCTTCACTTCAGACTGGAAACAGGCAACTGTTTCTTTTATCAGGAGCAGTAAACACATACACCAGCCATGTTGTGTTTATACCCTTTCTAATCCCCCCCCCCAATAAATAAATAAATAAATCACTCTATTTAAAGCTCTTCTAACTTTCCTAAGTGAAACTTAGTGTACATGAATGATGTCTGACTGAGATCTGGGGCTTCAACTTATCCATCAAATGGACACAGTGACAATGGCCTAGTTTTTGGATGCTGGCTCAGAGCGTGACTTGCCACTGATCAGAGAAGATGCAGGCTGTGCACCGAATCCTGGTTTCACACCATCAGTTTCTTTCGTATGCTGTTGTTTACTGACCATCAGACAGCAATTCAGCTCCGTGATATTCTTTTGGGACGGCCAAAAGCTAAGAAACCTAAATATGAGGAAAGGTACACAGATGCCCAGTGTATATCTACCTCTTGTATAATTGGGTCATCTTCTTCATTTGCCATGCTAGAATGGTAAAAGCTGTCTTGGGCTCTCTAGCACAATCTGAAAGAGAAGAAAAATATTACATCAAGCCTGGGCTGTGAAAGTTAGTTCCCTGTCCCTTACTGAACAGAAGTATTCATGGGCTGCCAGCTAGGGGAAAGCAGAACCTTGGCTGTGGACTCAGTCCAGAGGTGTCTGAGTTGTGACAGGCATGGTGAACTGCAGAAGCAGCCTGGTGCATGGCTGCTCAGCAGTGGCGCTTAACTTAGGTGGCCTTGGATAGTTTCAGGCCAGTCTCTACTCTTCACCATAACGCTCTGATCAGCTCAAGGCCCCATCCAATTGCACGGTTTGCACTGCCATAACGAGGGCCCTAGTCTAGGATTCAGAAACACTGCATTGTAGCCCAAACTCTTCCACTGCCCTGTTCAATTCACTCTGCCCTCTGTAGCAGGGGAAGCAAGCCTGGTCTAGTTAAGCTGCAAACTGTTTAAGGCAAGGACTCTTCCTTACTCTATTTCCCTTGGCACCGTATAGCACGGAGAGATTTATACTTGTCATTTCCTAACCGCTAGGCTACAGGACACTCTGATGAAAGGCTCCACTCAAGCCCTCCTTTTAAAACTGTTCCACTCTCTAGAAAAAAGTTAAAGATTCACTGAACCAGAGAGAGAGAAGAACTGTAGCGTGTTGGCACGACCACTGCTGGGCCGAGAGAAGTCCCTCACTCTGGTCCCTGCTCTGAGGACTGTTTCTGTACTTTACAGGAAGTTCCTTTGTGTGTCTACCCCTTGGTTATTAGAAGTGTCAGTAACGAAGAGATCAATTTTCCAATTCCTTTAAGAGATGACTAGAAGTGCTTCTAATACAGGGAGGAAGCATTGTTACCAAAACCAGTTTTATAACGTTCATAAAAGCAACTTTCCATAGTGCAGAAAGTTAAACTAAAGTAAACTCAAGGATTTCAAAGACACAAAAACAGATCTGCATGAAACCTTTTCAACAGAAATATAGTAAGGGAAGAAAGAAATACATGAACAGTAGAAGAATAACACAACGAAATGGAGATATATAAATAAATATGCTTGATTTGTAACTGAATAGATAGCACAGTCATCTTACATCAGTTCTGGATTCATAAAAGGGGCCAGAAGTGCCAATCATTATTGGTTAATTAAACTGAGAGAACACATGACACATGATACACTCACATGTAGCTACCTCAGAGATGGGATGAAGCAGACAGCAACACAAGCTACTTTAGAACAGGTGAAAAAAAATCATATCCAACAGAAATTGCAGGTAGCATTTACAGAGATATAATCCAGCTACCCAAAAAGCTGACCAGAGCCAGGATATTAGGGTATCACAAAAAATGAACCTTGGGATCTTGAACAATCAGAAAATGAAGACTTCTGTTTTATGCCTCTCTGAAAAACAGCATCTCCAACAGCATAGTGTCCCCCACAACACCGAGGCTGTAACACATGCCTGCCTTTGTGGGTATGGAGATGTTCCTGAAATCCCTGGACACATAGGGAGAAACCCAAAATGTTTTCCTGGTGTCACGGTACTAAAAGGCTGAGAGCCACTGTCCCACTGATGCACTGGCTCCTTCCCAGGAGCAAAGGGAGGCTGCCACCTTCTGAGTTACTGGCATAATTTCTTGCAGCGTCCAGGTTTGCCTAAAAAGCTTCACATCCAAATACCGGTGCTGCTCCCGTTTAACTTAGGCTCGGGTAGCATCCAGCAACTCAGGGCCTGCTAAAAGGCTTTCCATAAGCCCCTGAAAGGCAATTCCACACGATGTTTACCAGGCTCTCTACCGGGCCTGTCCGAACAATTTTGGAAGAGGACTTCCTGTTAATGACCAAGCAGCTTACGGGGATCTGTTGTGCAGTGAGGCTCCCATCACAAGGTGCTGTAACTTCTGCCCGGCAGACCCTGCTGCAGAAATTTAAGCAAGCACCTCCTTTCAGTGCCTCAGCATCTGTGTGGAGGTGTGCACAATCCCTCAGGCCCTTCGGCTCACTCCCTGCTAGTGACCCCATTAGGGGTGAAAACAACCCCCCCCCCCCGTCAGTGAGTCAGGGAAAGCAGCTGGTCACGGGCAAGGCACTATGTGGCCTGTGGCCCAGGTGGGGCGGCCTGCACCCTGCCACTCCCAAAGCCTTTTTAAAATTTTTGGTAACTAGAGAACCTACTTTCCCCCGGGCACCTTGACGCCAGTGCACAGCAGGAGGGTAAGGGGCAAAACAAGGGCTGGATGCAGAAATGCAGCTGGAAGGACAGAGGATGCAGCACCGCCTGAGCCAGGGAGCTGCCTGCCAGGCAGGCACCGAGGCCTGCATCTCTCCGCAACACCTTCCCACGGCACTGGGGGGCGAGGCCCCTGCTTTTATTTTTATTTTTTTGGAGGGGGAAATAAGTGTCCCAAAAGCGGGAGCAGCCCTCCAGCCCCTCAGTCAGGGACAAGCTCCAGACCCCCTCCCACCGCTGCCTGGATCCCGCGGGCCCCCGGCCCGGCACTGTCAGCCAGGCCTGATCTCCCCCCCGGGACGCGGCCCCGCCCCGCCCCGGCCCGGCCTGTTCCTACCTGCGGGGAGCGGTGGGCGCCGGTGGCCCTCAGCGCGCTGCGGCTCCGGGGCGCTCTCAGGCGGCAGCCATGTTGCTCCCACTCCGACAGACACGTGGGAGGCCCGGCCGGACCTCCTTTTACCCACAATGCTGCGGGAGGCGGGCAGGGCCGGGCCGGGCCGGCAGGCGGCGGTGCGGAGCAGCCGAGAAGGAGAGCGGGGACAAAAATGTTCTGGCAGCGGTGGGATTCGAACCCACGCCCCCGAAGAGACTGGAGCCTTAATCCAGCGCCTTAGACCGCTCGGCCACGCTACCGAGATGGTAGGGGTGTCTGCTGCGGACCACTTATCTCGGACCCCACCTTCCAGAGTCAGCCTGAGCAAGGGTCTCCGCCACTGGCACGTGTTCGCATTTCCCGTTGCGCGGGGAGAGCCTGAGCTTGTCCGGGTTTCCCCGGTGCCTTTGCTGCCCCAGTCCCCGTGCAGCCTCCAGGCTGTGATGTGACCCCTGAGTTTTGCTAACTTCAGCCTGGGCCTTGTTGCATTTCATCCGCGGCGCCTCCACCCGCGCTCTGCCCCAGTAGCCGGAGACCCACCCCTGTGCACGGGGCAGAGCAGAACCGGGGGCCCCCAGGACCAACAGTTAAGGGAAACGGGGTGCTGCTCACATGCAAGGGCTCCTTGGATCTGTCCTTTCTCGGCGCCCTGTGTACAGTGTCAGCGCTTCTGCAGCTGGGGGAAGCTGAGGCGCAGGGAGTGCGCGCCCCTGGCTACGCTTGTTAGGGGCAGGCTCATGCCCAGGGGTACTGAGGGCCAGAAAGTCTCTTGGAGGCAGTGCGGAGTCCACACGCACACGCGAAGGGCAGAGGCAACTGGTAAAGGGTGCATGTCCCCCCCTGACGGGACTGGCCCCCCCTTGAGGGCCAACACTGATGCTGTCGGTAGGGCCAGTGCCCCCCAGACAGGGTCGGCGGCTTCTGCACGTGCCCCCCCAGATTCAGGAGGCACCAGTCACTCATGCCAAAGGGGGAGAGACTTCTTTTGGTGTTTTTCAAGGGCACTGGGCAGAGGCCACTGGGAGCCAAACCTTCTCACTCCTCTGCCACAAGGACTCAGCTGCTGTTTGGGGGCACTGTTCTGAAAAGTCTCCAGCTCTGGCATTTCATGCTCCCAAGGCCCCTCGTACACTTGTACTTCCTGCCATGGAGGAGTTGGGCTTTCAGCACTATAGGCCAATTTCTGTTGCCAGTGTCCCAAGCTCAATAATAGCAGTGTGGGCTGCCTAAAGCTGGGTGCACCTGTACGTACATTCATGAAGGACTGGTGCCTTCTGAGACTGGGGGGGCACAATTTGTAGGTGGCAGTGTCAGCGGCAGGGTGGCAAGGGGCAACAGCCCACAGAAGTCAGCGGCAGGGCCAGGGCATAGCGAGCGGCGATGGGTGACTGCCTGCAGAAGCCGGCAGTGGTAAGCAGCAATCAGTGACTGTCCACAGAAGCCAGCAGCAACAAGCAGCGATTGGTGACCGCCTGCAGAAGTCATCAGTGGCGGCAGCAGCAAGTGGCAACTGCCTGCAGAAGCTGCAGTGGTGGCAGCGGGGGAGGGTGGCAAGTGGCAGCCAATCTCAGGGGGGGTATGTGCCCCTCCTTACGAGTCACCTATGTATACAATACTGCACTTTTCCTAATGTACATTAAATTTAGTACCTTGGGGCACTTTTACACATACTCTTGGAGGGGGGGCGGGAGGGGGAAGCTTGAATTAGAGCAGCTCTTGCTCTAATTAAAGTGCCATAGCAGCTCCTGTATCAGTGTCCCTGAACTTCAAAATGGCAACAGGGGCATTTGAACTAAAGCCCATTTAACAAACCTTAGTTCAAGCTCCCGTTGCCATTTTGAAGTGAGGGGACACAATATGCAAGATATGGGAGGCTGCTGGAACACAGTCATTGTCATTCCAGCAGAGTCAATTACTTACACCGCACTGAAGCAGCCTCCAGGCTTGTGTACAGGCACCCTTCAAGGTGAGGTACTCAATTAAAGCACATTAGGCTGTCCTAATGTGCAGTAGCAAAAGTCCATGCTTTTTAGGTAATACTGGGCACCTTTACTTGAGATGCTTTACTTGAGATTAGGGCTAATTACCGCATGTGGCACCATCTACATGTGCAGATACTTACTGAACAGTAATTTGCTCTAATCACTAGTATACTTGCTACCTGCAAATACAAAGAGCAAATTTAGTCAAGATAACTTACTTATGTACTGCCTGCCTGGGAGTGGGGGCTCCGAGATCCTTATCCGGAGCTCCCTGACAGCTGGAGCTCCCAGCTTCCACTTCAGGATGGGGGGTTGGAGCCTAGAGCTCCCCACAGCAGCTGCAGAGGCCCAGTGCAGGCCACAGGGTGTAGGAGCAGTCTGCTGTTAGGATCTGCTTCTGCATCCCTGTACGTATAGATGCATGCCCGGGAGTTTACTTTAAAGCAAACTGCTCCCAGATTATTTGCACTTTTCACATAAATGCATAATGCCTATTTTACTGTGTATTAGCATAATAGCACAGTTTTTTATGCACTGCTTTAATGTGCAGTAAAATAGGCTACGTGTGCGCTTTAATGTGCAGTAGATGTACCCATTGTGATCCTCTCAGAAGATGATGAAAGATCGATCTGCCCCGGGAAGGGCAACTGGGGATTAAGAGCACTTTGTCCCTCAGAAAGGATGTTCAGCTGAGAGCTGTACTGAGTGATCACTAATGATCCAAAGGGCTTCTTGGAAGAGCAGGAGAGCGGGTGTTAGGTCAACTCCCCATGCCACATGAGCATGCGTGTGTTTACACTGAACTTCACTGGGAGCTTGGGCCTGTGTCCATGCCTGTCCAATGACTGATTCACTCAGTCACCAATATACCTGCATCCCAGGGTGAGTGCAAGTTGAGTCCATAATCTCTGGCTTCATAGGCTGTACCCCACAGGTGCTACCAATCTCTGAACTCTATGGCTGCAACATACCTGTGTGCAGGAAGTCCTCCATCATCAGTCCCACAATCCCCTGTCCTGTTCCTTCCAGCCTGGCTGCACTCCACTGCCTTCCTCTATTGCCCAGAAGCAGGGTCATGCTTTGTTAACTCCCTGGTCAGAGCACAACCCATCATTTTCTGGAAGTGCCACTAGCAGGCACCATTGACTCCTGCTGGAAAGAGTACAGCAAACACCAGTTTCAGCCCGGTCAACACTTCTCTCAATAACAGTGTGCACATCTGTGCATAAAGTGCCTAAATGGTAACAAAGTCAGATTTCTGTCAGCTTCCTCAACTACCAGTGGCGGCTGACAGGAAGTATGTGTGGACAGTCCTTTTCTTGTGCCAGGTCTAGCAGCTATTCCAAAGCAATTCCAGTGTCTTATGTCTAAATCCCTCCCTCTAAATCCTGTAATTTTGGGACATAGCCCCTGGTAGCATGCACATGCAAGCAGCTAAACATGCCATGTAAAGCTGCTATAAAGGACAAAGACAGATCCAAACCCTGTGCTCCTGCCTGGCACAGGAAGGAGGTGCTGGATTTCCTCAGCCTGTGGGAGAAGGGCCTGCTCCTGGGGAACCACACTGTATACAGGACAAATGTGGAGGGCATGCAAGCAAAGGGCTACAAGGATGATTTCTGGGCCAAGGCCAAGGCCCTTCAGCAAGCAAATAGCTTGAGTTGTCCTGCCAAGTGACACCCACAATGCCTCCCTTTTTCAAGGTGCTCCATGCCCCTGGACCTGCTCCTGGAAGGGAGCATTTCAAGGGACAATTTTCAAAGGGAACTCAAGGAGGAAACCATCACACCCTGCATCAAAGAGGAGGATACTCGTCTTCTGTGAGGATAAGAAGGCAGAGATACCAAAACCCCCACCACCTCTCCTCAGACAGCCACCATTCAACTGCCAGCGCAGCTGATGCTAAGGCCAGAGAGCAGCAGTCAGGAAAGGGAGCTCTGGAAAGTGCTGCATTTTCTCCCCCCTTTTCTCCCAATACATACATTTCTTCCCCAGCACGTTCTCCCCAACCCAGATAATGCAGTCACATTTCCTTTCCTGCTACTGCTGTAAATACAAGATCCTTATCTTCTTTTATTAGTGTTCTTGAGCACAGTAGCCTTGAGTAGGACATTTTCAACAGTAGGAGCAAGGCTGATGGCCAGGAGGAAACAGAAAAAGCCCTCCAGAAAGAACATGGGAAAAGCTGAGGAAATGCATCTTGGTGTCTGTCAAGCAATGGAGGCAGCAGAAACTCCTGGGAGGGAAGCACATAAGCATCTTCCCAGGGACATCCTACATCTCTGAGACAGCAGACAGATGTTCAGACCACCAGGCCCACTATGTCACAAACATCCAGTCCCACACAGCTGTAGGGATCTTTTGCTATAAAATCCATAACTTTAGGTGCCTTTGCCATGGGATGATGGTGTGTCACTTTAAATATACCCATGTTGTTAAGGAGTACAATTCTCACAGTGGAGAAACTGTTACAAAAGTAAAAGAGTAGTTACAGGAGTACAATGCATTTCTGTACAGAAAGGGGAATAAGTCATATTGGTAAAAAGGAACCAAATATCATAATAATCACAAAAAAACCAGCACAAAAATCTGCCAGCCATGCCTCAGATCTTTCTTTACTCAGACAGAAAACACTTGGCTTCAGTACTACACAAAGGTTGGACTACCGCCATGTAAGGAAGACTCCCAAGTTAGGGCTTTGAAATTCGGCCTTAAATATTTTGTTATTATATCTACAGCAAATGCATGCAAACATAAATTGCATGTCAGACATTCATCACACCTGGGGAAAGTATTCCACTTCTTAAAAAATATACTGAATTTGTCTCCATTCACTTTTTTCTGACTGTAAAGCAGCGGGGATCAGTGATGAAATAATAAAACTAACATACACAATATTTCACAACTTGCAACAATGAATTGTTACGCAAATGTAAACAACCCCAAAAATACAATGATACTCTACTTAAAACATGTGACAAAAGGAATAACTTTATTTGACCAGGCAAAATAAAACCAGAGGAACTAAATCATACGAATAAGTGAAGCAAGCAATCAAACTGAGCATTTCTTACATGCAAAGGTCTCTGCTCCTGCTGCTGTGACTCAGGTGATGCTCCTGATGAAGTCAACAGAAGCTTTTCTGCAGGACTGGGCCCCAAATATTTTTTTTCATTTTTTTAAAAATATATTTTATTTGTTCACTGTGAATAGATTAAAAATACAGCCTGTGGCAAGGTCATTCCAAAAAAGTCTTTCAAATACATACATGTTTTCTCTTTATAGGAATTTCATAAAATAAGTTGTGCATGTTTCTGTAAACAAACGTTTCATTTAAAAATCATTGAGTCTTGTCTATTGCACAGCTATATAACTAATCATGAGCTAGGAAACAGTCTAAATCACTAAAAAAAACTTAATATTTTGAAGACAAACTATTAACAGTTACAACATCTTGTTCACAGAGTGGTATATCTAGCTCCATCTTAGCTCCATGAAGAAATTACAGAATTCAGTTGTGCACCAAAAAGCATTAATGATGACACTCTTGAACCTATCTTTTTATTTTGAACTTACAAATTACACACCTGAGCCATCTCCCCTCCCCATATAGGGCTGGTGTGCCAGTTAAATGATTATTTTTTAAAAGTAAAAAAAACACATTGATTACCTGTACAATGAAAACATATATTCTCTATCTGTACTATGTACTTATTATTTAGGTAAGTGCCTACAGTGTGCTACTTATGCACATTTTTTAAATCTTTTTTTTGTGTCACTGTTGCATCATCTTCAGAATCAAAGGGTACCACTGCCTGTCAGGGAGAGCCAGTGTTTTACTGCTGACCCTGCTTCCCAGCAGGAGGGAACAAAGGGCCAGAACCTGAAAGCAGTTAGGCACTGAAAGTGGAACTTAGATGTATTTTACTTACCAGAGTCCAAATTTGTCACACTAAAAAACCCTGCTCCACTACTGCCTAACCCCAGAGATGCCTCAACACTTGGGGTATCACAGCTGGTAACTCTAGAACTGCCGAGATACCTGGAAATTCTATCACTGCTCATGCAGGAGACTGCCCCATTTTGACGATGCTTAGCAGGTCTGTGCCTAGCTCTTGCCTAAGACAATTCAGGATCTAGAAATGAGGAAGAGCAATGGACCTGATTTAACACATACCAACCTTAACAGTGATACCCTCCCTCTCCTTTCTCTCTGTCTGTGCATTAACCTACCTACTTAGGAGATCATTAAAGGGTCATGGGGATACTAAGCAGTGAGTCAGTCTTAAACACTTCAAAATCAGAACTAAAGCTAAACAAGAGCAAGAAATAGGACCAGGTGCTTTTCAGGGGCCACTGGAGTCTAGAAATACAACTCTGAACTTAGAATAAGATTCCATTTCATGCTATTTTTATACTGCTACTGCTGTAATACTCTTGTGCTCCCATTACTATCTGGGGATTATGTAAACAGGACATAAAAACTAGTACTCAGGGACAGTATGCATTTTTTCTTGCAACTAGAAGACAATTATGCTTTTCTACAATAAACAGGAACAAGCCTTTTAAAAAGTTCTCTGTTTTTCATGAAAAACAAAGGTCCGTTTCAAGATGATACTGTAAACTGCAACAGGTGGCCAGGTTCCCCTGTAGAACTTGAGAATGCGACTCATTACCACAGACAATGAGCTTCGTACCTTTATGGACAGTATTTGGTAAACTATTATTGAGCACAATCTGGAATTTACTGAGACGCTGAATATACTCTTCAATGAACAGCTCAAATATCTCCTACAGTATCTAGCACATGAATGTTAAGCATGAAGTTGTTTTAGTATGGAGAAGTAGTAGAAGTATTTGCATCTCAATTTCTCTAACCTCTCTAAATATCCCTCTACAGAAATATCCTTCTCAACTATTTCTTAATACTAAGTAAGACAATCAAGCTGCATTGGGAATGGAGATGTCACTGTAACAATAACCAATAACAAGAAATCAGTAAGATACAGACTTTGTTATTATATGCTATTGGAAGCATATTGTAAGAAACCAATAGAATTCTATGCAACTACACTTACAGTATTAGAATAAGAAGAGAAAATAGAAAATGTTGGGAAAAATCTCTATTTCCTATGGATAAAATTGTGGCCTTTTCAAAATTAATGGGATTTGGCCACCGATATTAATGGAACTAAGGTTCTATCCTATTCATTTTAAAGTGTGGTTCTGCTCTGTAAAAATGGCACCTTTCTATTTGGTAGGCCTGTTCTCTGGGTATATTTAGGGTTATATTGTGTTGACTGATTCAAGTTTTTACTCCTTTCAAGAGGGCATACAGGTTTGGGTGGGACTGCAAGATTCCACTTCAACTTCTGCCTCGTCAAGAGAATTAGTAATGTTCTGGCAGCAGAACAGCATTGTTAATGATGAGTGAGACACCAGGAAACCATCAACTTTCAGAAGAAACAAATCTTACCAATTTAGAAATAAAAAGATAATTCTTAAATCCCGTTGGGAAGAACAAACAGCACCCACATGCCATTTTCACAGATTAGAACTGCATTTAAGGAGCACAACAAATGGAATTCAGTTTCTGGGTCTATTCCACATGTTTAGAAAGGGGGATTCTTGAGGTTTGTTGACAGAAAAATTAAGATTTGCCTTGAGATGTACCAGATAATGGTAAAAAGTGCTTGGGATTTAGAAATCTGATTTGTGGAGAGAAAAGGAGACATAATATAGTAATAAATATAGGAATAAACTGCATAAAATAAAAAAAGTGTGCACCTTAAATTAATATCAGCTTCATTTTTCTCAAACAAAATAAGGATCCCTCAGGCCTAAGATTAAAAAAAAATATAAAAGGTCAAGCTCCTAGATATGGTAGCTTTGAAATGTAGATAAAAGTACACAACAGCACCCCCAAATGTACAAACCTACATTTGGCTAATTTTTCTCCTCAGGACAAAGTTAGAAAATTAAAATGGAAAAAACACAGATCAGTAAACACCACATAAAAACACATCATTTTTGCAAACAAAGTTGATAAAAAAGATTATTTTTATGTACAAGAGCTGCCTTGTTGGAAGTTTTATTCCTCCATTAGTGCCCAAGCTTCTTCAGCTTTCTGGTAGTACTGATTTGCCAATCTACCCTTCATGGCTTCCATTGCTGCTTCTGCGGCTTCTGTGTACAAGTCACCTAGGAAACGAAGAGAATCATGAGACTATGACAAAGAAAATACCTTCTGCATGTCTGGAAGAAATGAAGGGTATTAAAGAAGTAGCAAAGAAATGGAGGTCACATTACTGGGCCAGACTCTTGGCTAGCGTAAATCCATGCAACTCCATAGAGATCAAAGAAGCTATGGCTATTTTTACCAGCTCACAATACTGGAATTCAAAGCAACATAGAAAAATACTGCTACAGCAGGTGAGTGACTTTCTGATATGCTATCTAGGATCATAAATGCAATGTCAGTAGCTGGCTAAAAGAGTCCAAGGGACTTTAAACCACAGAACATCAGATAATATTGAACCCATGGAAAACATCAAGATTATCCCATGCGCTAAGGATCTGATCATAGAATCAATGAGTCAGACGGGACCTAGACAGATCATCGAGTCCGACCCCCTGCCATGGGCAGGAAGGAGCACTGGCGGTGGCAGGGTCATAAGGCCTCAGCCAGGTGCCTGTCCAGTCTCCCCTTGAAGATTTCCAGGGAAGGTGAGAGCACCACTTCTCTGGGAAGCCTATTCCAGGCTCTGGCCACCCTTACCGTGAAGTAGTTCTTCCTAATATTTAACCTAAACCTATCCTCCCTCAGCTTGTGGCCATTGTTCCTGGTGACTCCAAGGGGGGCCCTGGGGAACAGACTTTCCCCGAGTCCCTGCTGGTGGCCCCTGATAAAGTTGTAGGCAGCCACAAGATCCCCCCTCAGTCTCCTCTTGCGGAGACTGAAGAGATTCAAGTCCCTCAGCCTCTTCTCATAGGGCTGACCATGGAGGCCCCCAACCATATGAGCGGCCTCCTCTGGACCCTCTCCAGGTTCTCCACGTCCCTCTTGGAGTGCAGCACCCAGAACTGGATGCAGGACTCCAGCTGCGGCCTGACCAGCACCGCACAGAGGGGGAGCAAGACCTCTCTGGACCTGTTAATGATGCCCCTGTTGATGTATGACAAGGGTGTGGATGGCTCTGCCTAGTGCTTCGTTGCATTGGCGACTCATATTCATCCTGGAGTCAATCCTGACTCCAAGATCCCTCTCTGCCTCTGTGCTGCTGAGAGGGGCAGCCCCTAACCTATAACCATAATGCTGGTTCCCTCTCCCCAGGTGCAAGCACTCTGCACTTGTCCTTGTTGAAGCGCATCCTGTTCAGATCCACCCACTTCTCCAACCTATCCAGGTCTGCCTGGATGCGGTCCCTACCTGCCGCTGTATTCACTTTACCCCACAGCTTGGTGTCATCAGCAAACTTGAACAGGGTGCTCTCCATACCCTCGTTCAGGTCGCTAATGAAGATGTTGAACAGCACCGGCCCAAGGACCGAGCCCTGGGGGACTCCGCTGCCCGCACCCTCCCAAGTCGACATCGACCCGTCCACCACCACCCTCTGGGTGCGCCCCTGGAGCCAGTTTGCCACCCATGTGACTGTGCATTCGTTAATGCCGCAGTCCCTCAGCTGGCCCACCAGAATTGGGTGGGGCACCATGTCGAAGGCCTTCTGGAAGTCCAAGAAGATGACATCGACTTCCTCCTTCCCATCTAAGCTCTTTGTTACCAGGTCATAGAAAGAGACCAGGTTAGTCAGGCAGGATCAGCCTTGCACGAGCCCGTGTTGGTTACCCCTCAACATCACTTCCCCTGCAGGGCTCTCACAAATGTGGCCCTTGATAATTTTTTCCAAGACCTTCCCCCCAGGATAGAAGTGAGGCTGACTGTCCTGTAGTTGCCAGGCTCTTCCTTCCTCCCCTTCTTGAAAATAGGGACCACAGTGGCCCTTTTCCAGTCCTCAGGGACTTGGCCCGAGCACCAGGAGTCCTCGAACAGCCGTGCTAATGGCTCCGCAATGACACCAGCCAATTCCCTCAGCACTTGTGGATGAAGGTTATCCAGGCCCGCCGACTTGGACACATCCAAGCCCTCCAGGTAATCCTTAACTAGGTCTGAACTAACAGTTGGGGGACTCGCATCCTTCCCGGGCCTCTCTACGCTATCACCTGAGAGCACTCCCTTGTCAGCGGACAGGAACATGGAGGCAAAGAACTTGTTGAAGAGCTCTGCCTTCTCTCGCACGTCCATCACCAACTGCCCTGCCCTGCCCTGTAGGGGTCCAATGTTACCCTGAGACTTCTTGCTACCTATATGCTTGAAAAAGGACTTTTTCTTTTCATGTAGGGTGCCAGGCACCCTCAACTCCCATTGAAGTTAAGGGTGCTCTGTACTCTTATCATTCAAGACTCACTATTCTGCAGGATCAGAACTTGCATATCCAATTGTCTATTGCAGTGGTTCTCAACCTTTTTTGTACCAGGACCCATTTGTAAACATCAATGGCCAGTGCCCCTCACTCCCAACCCGCTGTCCCCCACCCCCAGATCCCAGGCCCGAGTGTGTGAGGCAGGTGGGGGGTTCCAAGCAGCCCCCTGCAAACTGGAACTCTGCCAGCCTGCAAGGGAAAAGCCAGTTTCCCACATTTTTCTCCTTTAAAAGAGAATTATTTTTTTAAAGTTTGTTGATCCATTTTTTAATTTTGTTTTCGACCCTTTCATATATTCTTGTGACCTTTTGGGTCACAACACACAGGTTGAGAAATGCTGGTCTACTGCACCAACAGTATTTCACATTCTGCTCACTTCAGTTTTACCTTGTATTAGATGAGGCCACTAGTTTCATCTCTAAAGCAGGGAACCACTGGCTAATACCCAAGTGTTTTAACTTGGGGATCAGCCAGTGCCTAACAAGATCTGTGGTCTGGTAGGTAAAGGAAGCTTACAGGTTTTAGGAACTCTTGCCTTCAGTGGTTCCCATATCCACCATGGGACTTAGACATCTAACTGCCAAGTTAGGAAGCAGCAGCCAAAACATGGTTCCTTAAAATCCTCACTTAACTGCTGTCTAATCTCAGAGACCCCTACAAGCCCATGACACTTAAATGTCTGCCCTGCCAAATCCTGACAGTGCCAAACAGCTCAGCAGTGTTTAAGCCTCAGCTTCTCCCCTACCCCTTTGCGTTCTTCATCTCTCTCACCTCCAGTAGCAGACTTGACTGCTTGGCCTTGCACACAACAGTGAACAGAAGGAAAGAGAGGCTGGCTCATGTCCCTCCACTCCCAAGAGGATATCCTAATCTCTCTAGGTTATAAAGTATTTGAAGCTGCTTTCACTTCATATTTGAATGTATCCAGGTAGGGGCCGGGTGACACTTAAAATGCTGCTGGAAAACTCTGCTAGTCACTGGCTTCAGGTCAGATGAATTTGCTGTATTAACCCGTAAAATGCAATACTCCTCCTGAGGTCTCTGAGCCATCTGTCATTGTTTGCATGTACACAGTTCCCCCCTTAGCAAAAGAAGATGTACAAAACATGGTTAAATATACCAATCCACCAATAAGACTTGTCCAAGGCCATGACCTACCTGATCTTTGTGGATCCTTGTCCAGATTGAACTGTCCTGTCATTAACATCTCAGCTTCCCTCGCCAGGAGCAGGTATCGGGGCTCATCTTGAGTTCCATCGTATTCACCCCCTTCATCGTAGTCAGTCATGTTGAGTGCAGCATTATACCAGTGAAGGGCTTCCTTCCAGTCTTGTACTCTGATGTATAAAAAAAAAAGAGTTACAATAGTGTAAGTAAGCTGCCTTGTCTGTGAGATTCTCCAAGAGGGCTTTTGCTTCCTGAGGAGCTCTCTCTTCAGGTAGTCTACACAGATAAAAAAGAGTCTTGAAACAAATAAGCAAACAAATCCTGTTGTTTTGTCCTGGACATCACGAGGGGACCCGTGTGGTTCTGGCCTTAGCGGAGCAGTCTGGAATCTCCATGGTGTCAGCAGTTCAGCCTACTGCTTTCCTCTGGCTCACAACTGTTCCCACACAGTTTGCTAAGCTGCTGCTCTTCTACTTAAGGTTTTTAAGTTCGCACTGGGCTATTACCTTATCAGTAGCCTCTACACAACAACAACTAGTCAACAGGGCTAGCTGCAACCTCTTAAAAGGACAGGCATATGCGAAATTGAGGTACGTTTCTCTGGAGTTACAGAGCTCAGTTTGGCACAGTGCTGAATGACCTGATACTATCTGCAGAGGCCTTAACCATGAGCTTGCATGGAAGTGTGTAGCTAGTTCCACAGAATCTACATCACAGCCCTTATAATGAAAGAGGCAGAAGTCACTTTGCATGGGATTCACAGAGATGAACTACCAGGCTGTTCTGGTTCAGCAAGTTAATCCTGGTTTTGGAGGCTGCCTTCTTGTGCACTAGAACTTGAGATATTATTAAAAGGTAAGAGTTACACCTCTGGTCTTTATGCATTTGAAAAAAACATTAAAGCTGGGAATCGATTTCAAAGCATTGGGGTGAGGATTATGGGAGAGTATAATAATTGCCCCTCAAATCCAGGCAATCTGATCCCCTGGGATTCTGACATAAATAGATATAATAATTTGTCCTTTTCTAAGATTGGTATTACTAATAAAGCAACAGAAAGAGGAACAAAGTCCCTAATCCATCATCTTCTGTGTTCAGAAAGCTGGTCTATATTATAAATATAAAAAAGTTCTTACAAAATACACAAAAATCAGTAAGCAGAAGCTGGTTAGCACTTCGCAAATCACATGTCTTCAGGTCATAGCTACCTTGCTAAAATCAACTCTGTGTCACTCTTTCTATTCTAAACTCTGAATTTCATGGGCTTTACTTCATTCTGTCCTTAAAAATATATTGTCACTGAAGTGGTCCAAAATGGGATCGGTCATTTTAAATTTAAAATGAAGTGTTTGCCATGTGGAAAAAAAAAGATTTGCCAATTTAAGAATTTTTCTCCCTTAAAATTTTAACTCATCTTGGATTTAAAAGGCCTTAAAAACTGCACTCTAACTGAACTATAACATGAATTCTGTTTGCTAGTATTGTTATAGGTGACAAGGTTATGATGACTGACATTAATTACAAATGGATATTCTTTTTATATATATATATATATATATATAGAGAGAGAGAGAGAGAGAGAGAGAGAGGGAGAGAGAGAGAGAGAGAGAGAGAGAGAGTATATTCAATAGCACTTTTTTCATGATTGTTTCATTATTTCCCCTGTATGAATCCATCTGTTTCCCTTTTGCTGGATGTTTCTTACAGTAATGGGAGGGAAAAAACAATGCTTTTTAAAATAGAAAAATGTGAGCATAAAATAATTTAGGAGTAGGTACAGCACCCCAAATTATTTTAATTCATTTTTAAATGACTGCAGGTCATGCTGACAATGTCTCTTGCACTAATTTTCTCCAGAGATCCTTCTTTTTAAAAAAGACAAATGTATTTCTACTGGGGCCCAAGGCAGTTTTACCACCAGTTTCAGAGGAGAAAGGCATCACCATCAGTAAGCCTTAACATAAACAAAAGTGAAGTTCACCATAGGGTGCTGGCTTGCAAAAGTCCCATTTAAGCTCTTAATGTCACAGGCCATGACTTTCCCTGCTTCCTACTGCATTAGCCAAGAGATTCTTATCTCAGAAGAATGGACAGGGAATACAGAAATTTGAACCTAAGCTGTATACCTGTGTAAAACTCCTACACATATAGGCAGAAGTATAGGAGTCTGGAACTTGTCTCAAACCCTGAGACCTCACCACCTGGGAGTAAGTTCGTGTATTCTCTGCTGTATGTAGCTGCTCTTGTTAATACTGCCTCATTGATAACATCCCAATAAACCAGTGTATAGTTTGGCTTCTCTGGTACTTCTCCAGATAAAATAAAAGCCTACAGAGACATCCTGAATGTAACAGAAACTCAGAAATGCACATCCAGCCTCCATTCACATTGATGGGACATGCACATAGGAAGAATATGGCTTTCAGTTTGTAAACATTCCTCTTTGTGTTGACAAAACATTGCAGTCCCAAACTGCTTATACCAGTGAAATACCGCTATTAACTGTTCACTTCTGTGTATTGCACACATGGATACTGCTACACCATACCTGTCTGCACCAAGATTTATACCCGTGTCGTATGCTCTGGCTACCAGAATCATGGAAGGCCGGTCTCCAGCTTCTGCAGCCCTTAGTAAATAATCAAATCCTTTTGTTCTGTTTTCTTTTGTGTCCTGTTAAGGTAAAAGCAGAAAAAACCCCACTAAAATGGATAATGCTAACATGCCACTATGCATTTCTTCATCCAGCTGCCAGTACAGCCCCCACCATGCATCAGTTCCACAGGAGTTATGTGCCTTCAGGACTTCCTGAAATTCATATCCAGTCTGTCTCAAGCTGGACACCAAAAATGGAAGCACCAAAAATCAGAGACCACTTTTGAAAATGTGTACCTTGATGACTTCTTTAAGGTCAAACAACTAATCTGTGGCAAAGCCAGGAACTGAACCAGGCTTTCTGGTTTCTAGTCCTACACCTTAGCCACAAAGGATCTTTCTTCTTTTCAGGTGAAGGTCTGGGATTTCTAAATGTGTAAAATGCATAGTATTATTATAGTCTCTGGGCATGATTCTCCTATCCTTTTGTCAAGACAGAACACAAAAGATGCCATATGATTGGTCTCCATTTTGGGAGTTTTTGTTTACCTCTAAAGTGACTTCTGAAAGAATGTGATGCGGCAGCTGGGAATACATGAGTCCTAACCCAACGATGGCTTCCAGCTCCCCACAATCCGCAGCATGCTCCAGGTGAAAGAGAGCAGTTTCCTGATCCCAGTCCTTATCCTTCTCACAGAATCGTCCAGCTTCATGGTAGCGGACCATGGCCAAGTGAACCTGCAACCCAGCATATAGGATGCCACTTAGAGAAGTTGAGCGCACATAAAATTGCTGGTCTAATTCAGCAAAGCACTTATATACATGCTTATCTTTCAGCCTGGCACCTGTCCCCTTGACTTCAACAGGTCTACTCATATGCTTAAAATTAGTCAGGGACTTAACTGCTTAGCAAATGTGTATGCAAGAGCACAGTAAGTTTGTACGATGTGGCCTATTTGATAATCCAGGGTGCAAACAGACAGAACATACACAAGTGGCAAACAGTAGTATAAACCACTTACACAGTGTGATTTTTCACTGCTAGTGGAAGGGTAACAAAGCAGTCTATGAGCCTCAACTGCCTGGGCTAAAAGACACAGCTGGCAGCTGTTACATAAATTTTCCCCCTCATTAATGTACCTCAAACTGTAACTTAGTGGAACTCTGTCAGCCCACTAGGATTTGGAGGACAGTTGCATGTCTCAGTGGATCTGTTAGGTACCTTAGGCCTTTAAAAATGCTGTAATGGTAGGACCCAAGTCTAGGAGCAAATGTGATCTACAGGAAGCCAGGTTTAGAACTTCCTGCTTCTAAGGCTTTGATAGCAAACAGGAGAGGATCTGCTTCATAGAAGCTCTAGCTTACATCTCTTTGCAAATGCTGCTGGGGGTACAGCAGGGATGTCAAATTCACCTAGGGCCCTGGGCCGGATCCAGACTATGGGATAGTTTCCTTGTGGGCACCAGATCGAGCCAGAGGCATGAGGACTACTGCAGGTGCCACTGGCAGCTGTGGCAGCAGCAAGGGGTCCAGAAATGTGAGTCCAGAGGTGGCCAAGCTTGCTGCTGACGGCTGTGCCCAGTCGGGTCCAAGGGCTCAGGATTCTGTGGCAGGCCACACCTAGTTTTCAGCGTCCACCAGTAGCTTGGTGGGCCAGATTAAGAGGCTCTGTGGACCAGATCTGACCAACAGAGCATTTGTTTGTCACCTCAGGGTAGAGGAAAAGATGTATCATTCCTTTTCCTATCTGCCAAAAGTGGGAAAGGTTTCTTAGCACAACTAAAATATTGGCTCCACTGAAGTCAAGGGCAAGGCCTCATCTCAGGCCAGGATTTCACTACACACAATTTGAGGTATATTAAACCTTTTGGTCAGCCTCTAATTTATTAACTAACTTGCCTGGAGTATCAGGATATGGATCCTATGTTTGGGGTTCAGGTAGACTACCCCAGAGGCCAGGTGACCCAAGGGCTAACAGACCCTCCCCCAGCATATCAGTATTTTGCTTCTCTGTCTGAACACGTCCTACCTTGGTAAGAGGAGCGGGTTGCTATATAAATAATAATTCACAAAATATATTTTTCAAGTGGAAAGAAAAAGCAATAAATAGAACCATTGGTACCTTCCCCAGGATGGATTTCCCAATTTTCTTTTCAAGTTGAAGTGCATTGAGTCGTTGAATTTCCTCAGCAACACAGGATGGTCTATGGATGTGGACTCTGGAAGAGTTGTAGAGATTCCATTTCTCTACACTAACCTAAAAAAGCGGGGGAGGAAGAAGTGTATTATACTTTGTACTTGAAAATAAAAGGGCACTAAGCTACTTCCATACATTACCAAGCAGAAATCAGAGTCCATTAAATCTACTGTTTTATTAGCAAGTGTTTTTAATTTAGGATGCTGCTTTAAAAAGGCACAGGCAATCGCTTTTTTAAACAAAAGCTCATAGCAGCTCCTTTTCTATCATCCTAATGCAATTAGCAAGAAGCGCTCCGTAAAGAACAGTAGCTAAAACAAAGCACCAAGACTAAGCAAAACACTTGCTTAACTTCAGTATGTGAATAGTGCTAGGGATACTCACATGCTGAAAGCAAAGCCTGGGCTTAAGTGTTTTGCAGGACTGAAGCTTTAAATAACAACATTTTAAATACTGCTTATGCTTAGGGACAAATGAAAAATACCCGATTAAAGTCTACTCGCATTTCTTGGAGTCTAAGTAGAGCAGAGACTCCCTATGCCTGAATGAGGATGATTGCACCAGAGAGCTTGCTAAGAACTTTTCCCCAACTACTCAGTTGGTCTAATAAAAGATATCACATCTGTTAAAAGAACCTTGTCTGCCTATGTCCTTAGCCCAACACAGCTTTAACTAAAAACCCGATTAAAAACATTATACTTGCTAGGCAAATATGTGTGTCAGTGTTTACTGGGTCTGTCCAACCCAAACTAGAATTTTCTCTAAAATTTCTTAAGGAAAGTATATTTTTCAGATCCATAGGTGGATAGGTACCATTAGCACAAAATCAAATCTATTAAAGAGAACCCTCTAATGTATGTTTCTGATGTAGAATTTCAATCCATAAATGTTTTTATTTTCTGCATCAACAACAAAGATTGTATAAATTTTGCAAGGAGTTTGGAAATCCTAAATAACAAAAATAATTATGGATTGCTATGAAAAATCTCTTTTAATTTACAACCACAGAAAAAATGATAAATAGATAATCATAAAAAGAGTTGCATTTTTCAGAAATATCAAAAAAATATTTTCACCAGAAAAAATATATAGTAGTAACAACTATTCTGACACCCAAAAACTACAGGCTTTAAAAAAAGAATCACCCAACAATGTACAGGACACAATGCAATAAATATAGCATGGTAAGCAAATAAAATCTAGTTATGCGAGAGAAAAGAAGAAGTGAAAATTATGTCAGTGGGAAATTCATGCAGAATTACTGGTTTATTCCAGGGACTGTTTTTGGAGTTCATGGGAGCGTTATTTACAACAGCACTTCTCTAATTGAAAAATTAAAAAAAAAAGAGAAAGAACATGTGTGTCAATAGTAATGTAAAATAATTAAAAGGAATGAAAATTAAGGTCTGACGTAGCAATGTGAAATTAGATGACAAGGGATGGAACATAAAGAAGAGACCAGAATGGTTAACTACCGTCTGCAAAGATTTGTTTTATTTACCCTTGCAGAACTTCCCAAACTGTCTTCATCAGATTCCTGTCTTCGGTGGTAGTTTGAATGGCCCTATGTTAATGTAAAGATTTACATAATTTAATTTACGTCTGATGTGTACCGTCTATGATATGACTACAAACAATTTCCTCCCAATTATGTTAATGATGAAAACAGCTTAGGCTGGGTTTTTTCCCAGTGACTTGCAGTATAGAAAAGAAACTGAGTTGAGCTAGTAAAACTTATAGTGCCAAAACATTATTCATACAAACTGGATTTATTCTATTAAACTAACAAAAATGTCACTTATTCCTGCCTCCTCAAAGATAAACTTCTCTTTTTGCAAATGGTCTGACCACACATGGAAGCAGAGCTGCATTTACTTACAAGGCACCAACCAAAAAGCTATTTACAAGTTTAAAGTCTAGAAATAAGAATTCTGTACCAGTGTATTAATGACCAACTGCAGTCTTAACTTCTAAAATACGCCAGACCACATAATATGCAGTACATCAGGAGCTGAAAGTCACACTCAGAGTCCCATTATAATTGGAAACTCTTTACAGGACGTGCTTTCAGACCTCAAAAAGCACCATATGAACCAACAGCAATCACATTTATTATTTTGTAGGAGATTCCACGTTGCAAATTCTCTTTTCCCTGAAAGCAAATTGTAAACATGAAAGTTGAACAATCTATTTTAGAATATACAGGAACATCTTTCCTATAATTTTTCATTAATTCATTGCAAAAGTCAGATGACAGGATGTAATTACATACATACATTCTTTGATTGAAACACCTTAAAATGGGAGAAAGAGCCTCAGATCACTGTGAAATCCAAAATAAAGCTTTTTACCTTTTCTCGATGATCCATTTCTTCTAGATCACTTCTCTTTTCACTGGGATAGCCACTGTCCCCACCATTTTCAAAGTCCTGCAACAACATAAACAAAGTTTCATAACACTAGTGCATTTTCTTGCAAGAACCTCATACAACAGGCATCAATTTCCATGAAGCTTGTCTGCTTTTAAGATAAGGATTACTTAATGTAATAGCAAGGGACTGTACTGGATAAACCTCCTGGTCCCTTCCAGTCTCATCCCCTTATATCTTTTCACGAATGTTTTGTAGCCAGTGAAGAAGCAGCTGCAATGTCTGTTGCTATGGCCTTGGGTAGGCTAGTTAAATAACCTGCAGAAGCCTGTAGTTGTTCTTTCAGGTGAGGTTTTCTACCCAGCCTACACACATAAAATCAGTAGGGATTTTGTCAGGCTTTCATACCACAGTAGCCTGCAAAAGCCCTAGAAGGTGACATCTGGGCAAGAAAACACATTAACACCTTTGCTATTAAAATTCACTGGACGCAAGTGAACTCTGGGAAGAACAGTAAGAAAAAATTATATTCTTTTTGCTTAAAATTGAAAATATCATATGTGTGATGGGACCAACAGCACTGAACACAGAGGGCTTTGCTTTCTTTTTCCTGAATAAAGTCCAGAGGCAGTGCATTTACTAAAGGAACAGACAACTCATCCTCTCTCAGCAGCACACATACCCTTTGGTTATCAAGGTGATCGTGGTCTTTGTGAACCAAATTATCCACTTCATTGAACACAGGCCAATCTAGGAAGAATAACATTTTGTTTATTATTCTGGGAATACTGTAGATGATCATGTATCAGGCAGAAGTGCTACATAATGGAATCTGACTTTTATTAAAGTGTTTTCAAGAAGGCATCTCAAAGAAGTGAGCGCATCATTAATTATAAACAGACATAGCTGGGGTTTTATTATGACTTAGCAGAAATATTTAGATGTAGAAAGGGGCAGACGGAACTTCTGCAGTAAATCAGACTCTGTAAGTAAGTAACCAAACACTTGAAAAAATAAGAAGTGTTTTTGTTAAAATGTCGAAGAACTGCAAACTTGGTTTTACAATGTTATATGCAGAGAAGACACACAGTTGGACTTACGGAGCATGTCCATTTTTTGGCTGTGAGGTGTTGCTGAGGAAGGAGAACAGGGCAAAGAGTCAAATGCCATGTCGCTCATGCTCTCATCTCCAGAGTTTTCAGACAAACGGAAAAGCAAAGGAGGCCGACTACCAGAGATTGTCCTCACCCGGTTGCTGCCACATTTTTCCTCTGTGCCACGTACAACTGTCTGAGCAGATTCCTTAGGAGAAGCAATATGAAAGTCCTATTACTCTCACTTTTCTTCATTGCCCTCTGAATAAGGAGTGCACACTAAACTATGTATTTAACAATGGCTTCATGCATGTGGTCAGATGATTACATGTGCATCCATACTTCTATAAGCTTGCATGTATGCATGGGCACATCTAGAATTTCCTAAAGAGGGCACAGCACACTGTCCCTCAGACCACATGGGGGTGGAGATAAGGAGCAGCTGGAGCTCCCAGGCTGAGAAGGGCTCCACAGAAGCTGGGCTGGGATCAGGTGCTTGAGGAGGGAGACATAGCCTCCATCTCCAGCTGACCCATACATGGGTTGAACACAAGAGCTACTCTTGCTGGGGGCTGGAGGGAGCAGCTATGCAGTATGCAAGGCTTGGCTGATGGCAATGACATCAACAGTTCCTCCTTCTAGCCTGCTTTGTGCCCAGTCACCCCCTCCCAGCATGTCCCCCACTGCCTGGAAGCAGGTGCCAGAAGAAGGAACCTGCATGCTGAACCTGTTCCCAGCTGAGCCTGGAACCCTGCAGAGCTGCTTCCTGGGGCCTACAGCTGGAGTAGGTCAGGAGTGGCTCTATGCTTCCCTCCCACCCCATGCTTGTATCAACTGGGAACCACAGTGGGGGTTGGCTTCCTCCTTCCAGCACTTTCCACCTGCCAGCAGGAATCACAGTGGGGGTGCACCAGGTGTAAACAGAGAAAATCCATTCACTACTGCTTCTCCCTGCTGTACCTGGCACCCTGAGCAGCCACAGCTCAGAGCTGAAGCAGGACAGAAGCAGACACTGGGACTCCCCTTGCACCCATGTCAGTTGAGGACAGCAGCAGAAGGGGAGAGTACATCTATACCACTGCACCCTCCCCCGCCCCAGATCCACCCCTGCATAAATATGCTTTAAACCTCACAAAAGATGAACTTCATGAAGTCAGAAGGAATTTTACGATCGACTAGGCTGAATTTCACTCCAAAGTTTTAGAGCAGATTCTACATGCTTCAATCAAACAGAATACACCTAACTAACAACTGGACTTGTGTCTAATTAGATGCACCCAAATAATCCAACTGTTCGCTTTTTAACACAGCACACTGCAGTACCATGCAGAGATACCTGAGCTAGCATCAAGTGAAGCAACTGGCATAACAGAAGCAATAGAGCCACTCAGCACGGTGCCCTGCCCAAACCAATTAGCTCTGCTAAGAAACTGCTTCCTTGGCCAAGAGAGCTCAGGTATCTCTGCACAGCACCACACTGTATTCTGCACATATAACCTTTGTTCCATAATTACCTTTTATCCACAGGATCTACAGAACCTCCTAAGGGCTGAATGCTTAAACATATATCTGATGAATATGCTATAGGGTTTCATGCTGATTAAGTTTACAGCATCAGTTCAGGGGCCAAGTGTAAAGTAAGCATTGTAATTATGGTCTCTTTTCTGGGGATTTCCGTTGCTCTACACGGCTTTTTTCAAGTTACTATAGATTTCTCATACTCTTTTATTAAGCTTTTTGCAGCAAGCACTTACAAGCAGCTTGTTACTGTGATCCAAGGCATCTTTCTCTTTGGATGAAAGATCAAAAGGTGCAAGTCCCATACTTTTGCAAATCTTGTTGCAGGAGTGAGAATGAAAGAATAAGGCCATACCCCGTACACCTGAGGATATAGGTGAAGAAAGGTTTTACCTAAGTTGTACATGATAGATGGGACATTAGGAACTAGAACCCTAAAACCCTGTCCTTGAAATTATCCATGTAGCCATGATGCTTTGATAACTACATTCTGGAAAGTTTTTAGATTTTAGAAAAAATACAAGAACTTATAAGGTTGTGAGTTAAAAGAAGAGAGATGAATTTAAAAAGGAAATTTTCACTGTGAAAAGTTGCAGGCTTAAAAAGGTGCTTCTTCACACACATGCATGCTCTTAAAATTTATTTTTTAAAATCCGTGAGCTTTTCACTATAAACTGTCTTGACATCTGTAACAATGTTAAATCCTCAAAAACTCTAGCTAGGACATAGGTGGTATCAAAACAATAGAAATACATGAATGTCCTGAGAAACACAGCTGAATTTACTGCCCTGCAGGAGACTCTTACAACACCTTCTCTGCTTGGATCCATTCTTGTGATTCAGCAAGGAATTTAAACAACCAGAATTATTCCTCTCAAACTGCAGGAAACTTGGTAATTTCATTACTTTCCTGGTTTCCCAATGCAGCTGGCAGGAGGCAAAAACACCTCTCTTTTTAAATCAGGTACTCTGAATCAAGACCAGAAATCCCATTGCTGATCCCTTGTTCTGCCAGCACATCACAGACAAAGGGGGTGTCTTCCCACTCCAAGGACACAATAAATGTCCTAGTTGTTTGCATTCTATCCAGCAGGAACCTGCCTGCTCTGGCAGCCTTATGAGTGCTCAGCAGACTGCTGAAACAAGAACAGCAGAAAAAAAACAAACCTACTAATAAAAATATTAAGGAGCACAAATGTCTTTACCAAGGTTGCCATCACCAAAGTCTGCACCACTCTCTGTGTGGATCTGAGGGTCTGTGTACAGGTCTCCAACTCCTTGGATATCAACAACAATAAGCTGGTGTCCTGAACGCTCAAATGTGAAGTGGCTAAAGGCCTGTAGGGAAATAAAAAAACCCCATCAATGGGCAGGCAGCAGGGGAGCGAAAGTCACAACATATGTGACTGTTTCCATTTTAAATGTGCTTAGGATCACACATTAAAGGTAATTAATTTATCTTGGGCCTGGCCCATTGCTTACAGACCAGTTTAAAGACAGAGGAACACACAAGAGAATCAGATCAGGTGTTAAGTATAAGGATTCTAGCAAGCAGTGACTGAAAAGACATATGTGATCACAAACTTCTCCTTTTTGTAAGTGCAAGGTACAACTCCCCAGGATCGGATGTGTCTAGGGTCAAGCTAAGAGAGCACAAATCGTGTTTCAGTTATTTGTGTGAAGTTGATGAGATGGCTCATGTGACTAAAGCTAAAAAGATGTGGCCTTTAATTTGAATTAAGGGCAAATTGTTTGACTGAACACAGCCCTGCACGTTGCATCCAAGCCTTATCCTCAGTAACAACATTACTTAAAGGCAGTATTGTAAATTTACATGTAAATACTTGCTCGGGGGACTGTTCTCAAAGCCTTCCCTGGAGAGGGACCCACAGACAGATCACCTACATGGAAAGGGTGGGGGTCAAGTGTCTCTATGCCATGGCTTCCTCAGCCTACAAAACAGGGAGGGGATGAACCAGGAGGTGGGTATAAAGAGGCCAAAGGAGAGAGCCAAGAGAGAAATGCATCATCACATCCTTCTTTATTATGACCTCCATTATCTCTCCTTCTTAAACATGGGATGCAGAAACAGCTCTCATGAAGGACAAGGCTAAAAAGAGCAGCAGTGTGGTCTAAGCCACTGCAGTCACAGAGCCTCCTCACAGATAGACGCATACCTCTGGTCTCACAGCTATGTAGTCAGAGTGCCACCTACTGCTTCTTCTGTGGTTGGGCAAAACCCAGTCCATCTCTGCCAAAGGGAAACGCAAGCATCTTCACAGAGGTTTTCTACCTCTGGGTTTGCCTTTGTGAGCTGTCCCACTGTATGGATGGGGAATCTGGCCCTAGGGATACTAAAATGCAGCTCTGTGAATACTGCATTTAAAGTGTGCCAAGCATAAAACTCTTTTTCTTTCATAGTTTCATAGTAGCTAGAGTCGGAAGGGACCTAGGTAGATCATCTAGTCCGACCCCCTGCCTTAGCAGGAAAGAGCACCGGGGTCAGATGACCCCGGCAAGGTGCTCATCTAACTTCCTTTTAAAAATCCCCAGGCTAGGAGCCTGCACCACTTCCCCTGGAAGCTGGTTCCAGGACCTAGCCGCCCTGACTGTGAAGTAGCGCCTCCTAATATCTAATCTAAACTTACCCTCCGCCAGTTTGTGACCGTTATTCCTGGTCACTCCTGGCAGCGCACGGGGGAACAGGGACTCCCCCAATACCTGCTGATCCCCCCTGACCAGTTTGTAGCAGGCCACAAGGTCCCCCCTTAACCTTCTCTTGTGGGCTTTATCAGAGCGGTACTGTTTGGAACCTTGTGGGAAGGCCCCCAGAAGGGCACTGCAAGGCTTGGGTGGGGGGAAGTTAGATAAACATTGTTATTGCAGCTAATCTTATGAAACATTTTGTTCCCAACCTCTAAAAAGGATAGTGCTGATTTACTGTGCAAAAGATCAATCAGAAACTAAACCTCCATCCACATTAAGCAACACAGCAAACACCAAAAGTTTTAAAATGCTGATCACTTTGTGCATACTACCATTATTTTTCAGTTCTTTCATTAGACCCAGTAGTGTTAAGTCATTAGTTGATGGGTTTTATCTGCTGTGTTTTGTTTTGTTTGGGTTCTTTAAATTTGCAGCTTTATTTATATAAATAAAAGAAATATAACCAGAAAAGACTCAAGTCACTTATTCAGGGGATTATCTTCAGGTGCTGTAAGCTGCCTGAAGTCAATAGAGAAAGGCTGATTTATACAATGAGCTATATCATGTAAGGGTCTGGCCCTCTGGTTATACTAAGTTAGCACAACTCTTTGCAGTATCTAAGGCCTGATACCACTTCTGGTAGCAAAATCTCTCCTTGAAATGGATGCTGTGACAGGCTCCCTGGGAAGTTCCCTGGGAAAGTCCATAAACAGACAAGGTTCTTTGGGTAAACATGATATCTTTTATAAATTTAAGTAAATTTAGGTGGTCTAATAAAAGATACCACATTTACCCAAAGAACCTTGTCTGCTTATGTCCTTAGACTAACCTAGCTATAACCAACTACCAGGAAAGCCCAGGAAGACCATCCACTGATGGGGCACTGGGGACCTGACCACGTGCAAGCTCAACTGAAGCAGCTGGTGGGCTGCACAGCCCAAACCCAACACTGCTCTCCAGAACTCATGGGGACCCACGCTGGAATACACAGCTCAAGTGGGGCTGAAATAGGGTGGCTCAGTGGGCAAAGAGGGCATCTGATGAGAGAAAAACCTGGCACGGAGACCCCGTGGCACCACACGTCCTGGAACAGCATCTCTGGACCCAGAGTGCGCCAGGGTGAATTGGTAGTACCACAACCTTCAGGTAGGCATAGCGGGGCATGCTTCACAGCATTACCATACCTGGCTGGGTGGCAGGATGGGCAGAACCTGGACAAGAAAGCCAGCCCACCAAGAGGTATTGCAAGCCTAATAGGTAGGTGAATGGAAGTTGCACTGAGCACTGAGGCACCCACATGTATAAGGAAAGCACTTGGTATGGGGACATCATTGCCTTGCTCACTGTATCATCCAAGCTATTTAATTTGGATTTTCAGCTATGTTGTAATTTTTGGAGAAAACAGGACAGCCGCAAGCCCCCTGCAGCCATCATCCTCATCAGGCCCCAACACAGGAGAAGAAAGCCCCATCATCACATCTGAGTGTTACCCAGGCTGATCATAAACATCTGTGTAGAATGGGGTGTAGGGGAGGAGAAGCCCTGCAGATGTGCCAATAGAGTTGCCCTGCGCCATACAGGGACCACTAATCACTACCACCAGAGGAAAATCCAGTAAAAACAGCAAGTTGGGTGGGACAATAGACCTAGATATGATGTGGCTCAAGAGGTAGGGCATGCCCATTGGCTGGTACAGAGGCTGCGAGCCTGTCAGAACTGTACACTGCAACTAAAATACAACTCAGTTCTTTACGGTGCTGAAAGCTTCCAGAGAAGTACTGAACACCTTCAACATCTAGGGAAATCAAACAGAGCCAGGAGGCAACCCTCTAGCATCTTGCAGGATCAGGCCTTGCATAGACAGAGCCTGTGCTGTGACCGAATAAATTAATTCCACATCACCCTGGAAAATCTGCAGCGTCTTTTCTTGGCAATAACAAGTGCTGTTTAAGTGAAGCCAAGAAAATCCTTGCAGTAGGCAGGAAGTACTCAGAAAAGGGTTGAAGCCTCACTTGTGGGGTAAGACGAATGTTGTCGTCCCGTACAAAACCAGAGTTGGAGTTGTATTTGATATATTTGCCCTCTATGTAATGTTCCAGATGAAAGAGGGGCTTTCCAGGCCTGTTCTTCATTTCAATAATGCAGGTCTGCACAATATCCACCTGGGAAGGGAAAGGGAAGAAGCGCTGATTAAAAGAGCACTTTGCTCACACCAAGAATAAAGCATGGGAATGGTGCAACTGGGCAAACTTTGGCAATAAAAAGATGCAAGCAGTTGCCAAGGCTTGTTTATTTAATAAGAGGAGTGGGGAGTCACATGCTTCTCAAGTTGTTGCAGAATTACATACAGTAGCAGTCACCAAAAAATTACCTACTGAAACTGTTTATTGAAACAGCAGTAGATAAATAAACCCTTCTGAAAAATTCTGAGTGCACATCAGTTTCCTATTTGATTTCACTACTTTACCTGTGTATACAAACATACAAGATGGAACCTGAGTAACTACTGTCCAAGCTATAGGAATGGATTCTCTGTGAAGGACTGATATCCACCTTTGCCTTTTACATTCAGGTGTTTTAGGCCCTTAGAGAAATTGCTTTTGGCCCTAGGGAAAATCCACTTGAACTTAGTCTCACTTGGTTAGCTTCTAGTCTTTTCCATTGACAATTCTCTTCAGCCTCTGAGCATTTGATATGTAAAACATCACCCTCACAACACTGTTCTCTCCTCATAGAAGCAGAATTTAGACAAACTAAAATCCAGGATTTTCACACTGGGAAAAACTTTTGATCTAGCCTAGAGCAAAACCCTAAGCCCTGTCTGGAGGGACGGGGGAAGGGGCAAGGCCTGAGAATCTTGAGATTAGCCAAGGCTGGCTCAGACTCACTTTGCTTTCTGCACCCTTTTGGGGTAAGTAGGGTCTTGAGAACTGGGTCCTGGAGGTCAGGAATGAGGGGACCAGCAATTTCCTAGTCCCTGTATGGTCCGAGCCTGATTTTGTGGGTTTTGGGGCCTGCTGATTGGCTCTGCAGGGAAGAGAAGTCTGGTAACAGACAAGGCAAGTAGGATGGAGGAAGGGAGAAGGAGAAGGAGGAAGAGGGGAAATGGGAGGGGGATGCAGCAGGGGCCAATAACGGGGTTGGTTCCAGCTGCCTTTTAGCACCTGCCAAGCAGGGACTACTGCTGTCTGCCCACTGCCTCCATGCGAGTCCCTGGCCTGCCAGTCCCCACCCTGCTACCCCTGCCCCACTGTTCCCAGGCACTCACCACCCAGATGGTTCCAGCAGATGTCCAGAAGACCCATCCAAGCCCATTTGACTTAATTTTGTCTGCTCTCTGGGAGTGCATCTGCACAGTCACACACTCAACCTATATTATTGCACACAAAACTACTTTATTTATTTCACCCCCCAGAACACAATTAATAGAAGTTCACAGTAGAAGGTATAGCTTTTTCTGATCAATTAACTACAGAGCTAAACCCTCTCTGAATTGCTTTGAAAGTCTACCCTCTGAATGCAGAAAGGCTGTGTTTGCTTATTGATTCTGTGTGCACTTTAACATACCTGTTTTGGTGGCTTGTGCCGGTTATACTCCTCTCCCCAGAGTTTTGCTTCCATTTGAAGTCGGACATCCTCAAAGTATACATCCCTGTCAACGGTCTCTATGTATCGCTTGGCAACATAGTTGAAGGCACCTTTCCAGTTTTGAGTGTGCAAAAAATTGGACAGCTTTTTCCTGCAACACAAACCAAATGTGGGCAAAAGGGCAACTGAGATCTTCAATTCAATATTCCCCATTCCTTGCCTCCAAACACACCAAAAGCTGAAGGCTCCACAAATGAACAGCAGCGTAGATCTGCATCTAAACCTGTGAGAGTTCCCAAATACTCCAGTTCAAGGAATACAGAACTGCCCAGCTTTTAGCCCATATAAAGAGTTTGGAGAAAGCAGAATTTTGCCTGAATCTCTGTGACAGGCTGAAAGACATTTCCCACCAATATGCCAAAGCAGCCTTGTGGCTTGGCTACCATAGCATGTTATTGCTCTGTACTCTTCCATTTCCTTTTTTATCTCAAACAGAGAGCATGAGATCACAGTGTTTGCCTTAAGCAAACCAATCAAAAGCCAAAGCCAATCATCTTGTCTTGCAGAAAATTAAAGGGCATGGCAGGTAATTTTAAAACTATGAGAGGAAACAGCCCTCTCCTCTGATAGGGTAGCCTGCTGCTTTTACAACACAAGAGCTGCTGCTCTCAAACCCTAACATCCCAGGAACTAGTACTGCAGACAAGAGTTCTTTCTTTTCTGATGGAGAAGTCCCTAAGGTATGAATGCCTCAAAAGTGAAGACAGAGTCTGAGTATGGGACTGCTAGATGTTAACAGATGGATTAATACATGTGCATAGGAAACTATAGAGGATGCCTGAATTCAAGTCAGATAGAGAAAATAAATGGCTTTTAAGAGCTTCTAAGCAGTCACAGGCAGCTTCCAATTTGGACCTTGCTCCCTTCCTAATGCAAACTGTGCCTATTTGTGTGGGACAACAGGGAAAGAAAAAGGCCTGCAGGGTCCTTCTGTCTGCATTTAACAAAGGCAATTACAGAAACTACAGACAGACTAGCTTGGAAGCAATGATCTAGCAAGCAAGTCTAGCCAAGCTGGGAGTGCAGCAGTGGCTATCTGGAGGAAATGGTAAGCATGGGAAAGACATGTCTGGAGTCACATGGAGCTTGCAAGAACACAGGAGACAATATCTTTGCATTGCTGCCAGTGACCCTTTGTCACATCCAGGGGAAGAGACACTGAACAAACACGAATTAAACTTCTTCAAGAACAGAAGCCAAAGGAAATGACGGGCCGCTGAGATGCCATTTGCATTTACAGAGCCTGGAGTCACTAACTCAAAAGAGCAATTTGGTCATTTAGGAACCGGAGCTGAAAGCAAGATGCTGACAAACTAAAGTCTGTTGCTTCCTATGTGTAACTACATCTCGTTTTGCAAGAATGGAAACCATTTGGTCCAATCCATGTTGTGGGGCAAAAGGCTATTTTGTCCCTTTGTCCTGAATATCCAAAACACTGAACTTCTAGCTACAGAAGCTGCTCTCCCTCCCACAAGTGAAACCAAATGTTAAATCCAATTATTTATATGCCAATGTTGGAAAAGCAGAGGAGCTTGTCTAAAACTTGCATTACATTCATTCTCCAGGAGACATTCATATCTGGAGGCTTGAAAGAAAAGTGATTCTTCTGGCACAAACTGGTTCACCAAAGGTGCTGGTGTCCACAGCAGTATTCTCAAGCTTTCCTGAGCAAAGGAAAATCCTCTTCATTCATCAGTTCACCCTGCTGGAAAAAACCTTCCCACTCCACCCAGAATCACAATGATTAGTCTAAAATCTATCTGATCCAAATTTCACTTTCTGGTTGAAATAAGGCATTCTGTGACTGTCCTGAATCCAGCTATTCCTTTCCCTCAAGTCTGTATAACCCTGAGCCTGTGTTTGGACTTAAAGACATTGCCTACATCAAATGTTCCGGCCAATTGGGAACCCGCTGAGAATGAGACATGATGAACCTGCTTCTGCGTTTGAGTGAGTAGCTGGGCTACAGTGGATTGTGGAAGTGGTATATTCCAGTCCTCATTTTTACAGATCTAACTGCTGATTATGTTTGCACTGGAGCTGATGCAAAGGTACCTGTCCCATGGAAGCATCATGGAATATTGTGCTTCAACCTCTCAATGCATTTCCATGCTTTCCTGGAGCACAGTCACTGAATTATCCCCAGCAAATGCAGCAGGCAGCTCCTTCAGTGGTCTGTTCCCTACGCTGGATCTCAGAAGATATAGGGAGAAGGAAAGAACAGCTACAACTGTGCCTGGCACTTGCAAGACATCATAGCTGAAAAGCTTTCTGCTCATCCTAGAGCTGGGATGTAGTTCTCCACCCAGCTATAGTAGCCATGCTCTCACCTAGTAGGGAATTTTACTCTCTGCAAGCTCCCTGACCATGTCAAAGTGATGCTTACAACGACAAGAAATACTCCCAGGAATCCCAAAGGAAAAAGCCAGCAGACACTTACGTTCTGAAACACTCTCGCATTGCTCCACGACCAAAGGGCTAAGGGAAAAAAAGCACACAGTCACTTGCATGGAGTTAATCTCTAATAATAATTAAAATTTCCACATCGCCCCTTTACATTGTGAGAGATGCTGAAGCACTTCCCAGACAACCTGAAGAAAACACCACTGGAGAGGAAGGTCTAAGGATTAGGACCAAAAGCCAAGAAGTGGGGATCAGGACTAAAAGCAGGGAAGCGGAATTTGGATAAAGGCATCTAGAGTAAACCTCCTTCTAAAGCGGAACCAATTGGCTGCTGCTTTAAGGCATCAATCAAATACCTGTCCAGCTTAAAGTGAGCTCACAAGCCACTGCCCCAAACAGGTGACTTCACAATCCCCAACCCCTAACTGAGCCCTACATGTCAGATGTGACATTAAGACTTGCATCTTGCCAAAGTCCAGGTACTTCTGCAGAAGCACAGAGCAAAAAACATCCACAGCTTCTCAACTCACACCATGATTTAAGTGGGTGGTGGGGGCCCCAAACTTATTCTGCAAAAAAATCCAAGCAGTATTTTATCCTAAGAGCAGAAAATACTTGGAAGCATAACAGATAAAAGCAGACTGGCTGCCAGGTGGGGAGCTGTAATTAAAGTCCTGGCTCCATCCACATTTCCCTGGCCAGCAGGAACTAGGAATGTTGCTGAGACAGCAGACCCAGCTCCTAAAAGGGAGTGAAAGCCTCACAGTCTCCGTCTCTGGCTGACCCATGCATAGTTACTACTGGGCTGGGGAAGGACTGCCCTGCCTTCTTCTCTATCCCAGTGGAATGAAAGCTGTTGTGAACTGAACATAACAGGAAAGCAAAGGGATAAAACAAAAAATGAGAAGCTTGGAAATTCCTGTGTGAAACAGAGTCAGCTTTCCTTCTTCTACATTAGGGAGGAAGTAAAATATGGTTGCTTATGACAGTAACAGAAGAAAGAGACGGGCACATTCTTACTTGTGCAGCCATTTTGATTAGAACTTCATCTTTGACCCAGTCTCCAGTAACGGCATTGTATCTGCAAAGATCAAAATTAGGGTTTCTGATTAAAATGCACAAAGAACCAAAGGAGGTTTGTGCACTCATCATGCCTAACCCTGACTGGGGAAGTGTTGTTTATCCTCAAGAACTTTCAACCCCACATATTCACCCTGGGCTTGTCTGTCAATCAGGGAGCAGCCTCTTCAGAGGACCATGTGGCTTAGCTCACTTGAAGCCTTTGAGCTAGTTCTAGTATACTATACCTCAGGTTGACAGCTCAGAGCAAACTAAAGCCCCGTCTACACTATTGGTTGGCTCTGATTTGGTCTGGCATTAGAACTCCTTCATGCTGCTCTGGCAGTTGTAAGAGGGGGTGGAAATGGCTCCTGGAGCCATTTCCCTGCTGCACAGCAGCTCTTTCTTGGTGGCACTAGGTTAGAATAAGGACTCTAAGCTGCTCCCAGGTCTTGGTATGGGGGATGTTTGCAGGCACATCAGGGACAAGAACAGAAATGGACCGTGGGAAGCATATCATAAATCAGACACCTCAAAGCTGCTCAGAGTTGCACCAGGATATAAGCAAGTCTCAGCACATCCACAGAATATAAAAAACACAGGTAGCTTTGCCCCACCCTGCATCCTCCAATTTTCAAGTGCATGAACAAGATAACTGAGAACTATTGTGTCAGCAGTGCGCCACTGCCTAAAGCCTGGCTTCCCTGACCAACTCAGATGCTGTTTTATGAAAACCATGCTAGCCATTCCCTGGTAGAGATGTCTCCTTTCAATGGTCTGCACTGTACAGTCTTACAGCAATGTCAGGGGGATATTTCTTTCTTTGTTTATCTGATTATCGCAATAACCCCGAAGCTGCACTTTCATAATTAAAATATACAAGTAGTCAGCATAAGTCAGTTCCTCATATCTGAAGGCATGCAAACATGTCACAGCTGTGTGGTAGATACACCTTGCAAACCATGTGCCTGAAAGGCTGTCTGGAGGTGAGAGATTGGGCTGGTTTCGGCACATAGGCTACTCCGTGGTGTTCTGGTCCTTTTAAGGGTTTACATTCCAGCCTCAGGCAGCAGAGCTGCATGTACATGCAAGAAAGAAACTACTATTTTAGGAAGGAACAGAGTGTTACGAGCCGGCAGATCTGTTTACAGCTTTCAAAAAAAAAAAAAAAGAATCAATTGTATCACTTTCCTTATTGAAATCATTCCGCAGACTTGCAAAGAAAATCAGCCAAAACCCTTTCACATTTATTTCCCGTCCATTTCTCATGAAGCCTTAACAAGCAACTAATGTGGGGGCAATTAGAATATGTCACAATTTCTTGACTGAGCTCAGTCTTTCTAAAATCCTGGGTAGTTTCAATTTAGATATGCTCTTGCCTTGGATACTGTAGATACTTCTCCATCCGGAGCTACTTATCCGGAGCTTGGAGGAAAAATTAATGCAACCGTCTGAAAAATAGCCATGTAAGCTACTTCAATCTAATGTCAGTATTAGAAGCAGAAACAGACCTGTAACGCGTGGCATATTCTGTTTCAATGTCCTCAAGATGAAATTCTGCCCAGGGATCAGGCATGTGCTTAGCTTTCTCAATGGCATGTTTCCAGGTTTCCTATAGAAGTTGAAAACTAGCAGGTTATTTATATCAAACAACAACCCAGTCAAATTTTCTAGTGCATGTGTTCCCCAGTGCTGAAAAGGAATCTGCACAGCCCCTGCTGCCCACAAGGAATCAGTAAGGCACAGTCCTGGGACCAGGCAGTACAGATTTCTCTACAGGATGAGACCACATTTGAGACCGTTCCCCTCTTCTACCACTATTTGGTTGTGGCCAGGCACAAACCACCATGTCACATGTTACAGTTTCAAATCCAATCATACTGAGGTTAGAAACTTAAAACGTTGGATTCTTATTTCATTTGCAATTTCTTTATTTCATTCTGAAGTTACTGTTCTGAGATCAGAATGGTACAAAGTGAGTGTAACACACACAGCGTGACAACTTTATCATTGCAGCATCTATTACAGCGCTCTGCAATCACAGCTAGTCGCCATTGTTAAGATCAGCAGAGAAATTAACTAAAGCGAATTATATGTTAACAAAGCTAGCGTGTGCTGGCAGCGTAAGTAAAGAACAATAATGCTTTATACCATAAAAATCCAGAATCAGAAAGTCTTCTGACAACCAAGACCCCAAACCACATGATGAAAAAGCAGAATAAATTAGTATGTAATGAAAATAGATGATTATTACAGTTCCAGACAAGTAGCTATTTCAGTCTCCATCAAGTCACAGTAACTCTACAAATCCCTATGTTGAAAATTTGAGCGTTTTCTCCACAGATCACTCTAGATGTTTTTCTCTTGACACTTTTCCTGTCTCTCCCTTTCATACCGGCCCTGAGATGCAGTCTTGCAAAATGCCAAACTCCTTCTGCAAGGCAGCATGTGAATGAGAGGAAAGAACACAGCAGTTCCCAGACTCTGCATCAGGCTCTTATCTGAATGGGAGGCAGGAAATAGTGATTTCTGGGACACCGGTTATTATTTCTGTAACTAAATTTGAACAATTAAAAAATACTTCTAATTTCCAAATAAACTTGAGAAGTAATCTAAAGTAAAGCTAAAGCCCAGTAAAAATCTGTATCAGTGTTGAAATGCATTACAGATAATCCTTGCTTTATAGCATGCAACAGAAGGAACTTCTTTATGAAAGAATGTAAGTTTTTAAACAGGCAACAAGTTTGTTCTATTCCAATCTAAAAACAATCAAAATACCCATCCAGTCTAATGTTAAAACCTAAATATCTCCCACTTTCAAGGAAGTTCCTGTCATACCACATGACAATTAGAGCTGCCTTACAACACAGCTCCCAAGTCAGCGACAGCTGATTTGCCTAGGGCTGAAGGCAGGTGTGGAGGAAGAGAGGAACAAGACAAAAAAACATGTATGTTCCCTTAAAACACCACTGAAGTACACACCCACATTTCTAAGAATTATTGTGTCATGGGGTGTGAGAGAGAGAGAGACACAGAGAGAGGCCAGGAGAGCTTGGGGGCTGGTATTCTTCCTTGGTCTGTATCCTGGAAGGCGCCACATGTCCCCAACAAGTATTAATGAGAGTTTAGGGCACAGAATTGAGCCCTAAACTTGTTCTGAAAACTAGAATACAACAGAGAAAGATTATTTGTAGCACCCATTATATAAACATCCCACTGCTTTTCCCTAGATCATGCATGTGGGACAAACCAGAAAATAGAAACAGCATAAAAATGCTCTTGTATACATTTGCTTCTATTAACAATAGGAAACAATGTGAAGAAACAATATAAAGGAAGTAACTATTTAGGAACAAAAGATAAATTCCAGAGAACAAAAAAAGTTATGAGCAATGTTCTGCTTTGATGATTTCTATGGACTGAGTTGTATCCGCTTTTTCAGGAAATAAAATAATGAATAAAAAATACCATTAAAAAAAAGTCTTAAAGCATCTACAATGTAAGTTGATCACATCTCATTTTAACCTACCCGACTATGGTCAACCACAGAGCCATGCTTAGAATGTTGCTGTATGTCACTCTAAAGAATACACGAGAAACATTAGCATAGCAAAATTAACAAGGCAAATTAAGTGCTCTCTTCTTGTTTACTAACTGAACAGATTAGCTTTTCATTATTTCAAAGCTGATTTTCAAAATGCATATTCCCAAAGCAAATGTATCCACAGAACATATGAACACAAGTCTATTCAGGTGAACTGGCAACCTCTTTACTGACAGATAGGAGTTAAAAATCTCTCACTTAATAACATACTAAATAAGTTAGAAGCTTATTACATTTCTCATGCCACTGACCAAACAGGTCCGCCACCAAGGTGAGTTTACGTTAAATTCTGCCTTGTTAAAGAATCATTTTTTCCATTTCACTATCACTGTGCTAAATGGACCCCTAAGGTTTTACCCAACTAGAAGGTGTGTTGTTAAGACATGTCAGCTGACACATGCTAGCTAACGTTTTCTAAAAGTGTCCTGTAGACAAGGCAAAACTTAACTGAATGTGTCGTAACTGTCTTTAAACTTTAGCCCATATTACAGTCTTCGCTGCCCCATCTATATTGGATGTCTCTGTGTGACACCACAACCTGCAGCACAGACAGATCCAAAGTATCGCAAGACGTTAGTTAACGCTTGTTAATCAAACACCTTTAAAACCTAGTCTAGATGAAGACTAAGACATGTCACAAGTTTGCAGAGTCCCCATTTAAATGGAGTATATTAGGAGTGTGTCAAACTGTAACTACAAGCTGCTTGTAGTCCTCATGCTCCAAATGTGGCAATTCAAGGGTTGCCTTGCAGACCACACCTCCTAGGAACACACCCAGTAGAAATCCTGCCAATGGGTCTCATCCCTTTGCATGGGATGGTGCAAGTGAAAGGAGCAGTAGGGAGTGCAGGATCCAGCCACTGACTGCAGGCCCCTGACTCTTCCACAATGTTATGTCAGGCCTTCAGGCTGAAAAAATCAAGTGCAACTAGAATATACTGCCAGGAGCTCATGGTGGAGGTCACTGACATTTAACATCTGGGTGCTAGTGCCAAATTTTAGGGGACTCACCACAAAATACAATTAAATACAATTCAGCTTCTTCCACAAATTAAGAATGGGTTCATGGCACAATGATTTGCCTTACCCCAGTCACAGTGTTTTCAGGCTCAATGCTTTGAATCCTTTATAAAGGACCGTGTTACAATCAAAACCAGCTTTCAAATTCCAAATCCATTTTTTTTGTGTTTTAAAGTAGCCAGCCCATAGCAGCTGTGCTGTCTGAGGCTCGGTCTAGCCATTGTGGCACATAAGGAGCTCCCACTGGACTGGAGAGGAAGCAAATCAACAGCACAATCAAGTTACTGGCTTAATGGATTTAACTTCAGGTCTGGAAAAATAGCAGTGATTTTCATGGAAAACTGTTAGTTACAAGAAATGAAACAGCTAGCAAGCTGGAGCCCTTGCTTCCTATGCCAGCTAAATGAGATCAGAAGCTCGTTTCAGCTTGAGCCTAATGCTTACCTTAAAATGGAATGAATTTCTAGGGGAAGAGCTGCAGCTGTACTGTTCATTCTTTGCTAAGTTGCTGTAGTAGTTGTCAACTTTGTTGTTGATAGCTTTGTTAGATATTGGGTCATCTGTTATAGGGCAGATGTAATAACTATCTTCATCCTCACTATCACCGTCAGTATAACTTCCAGAGACAGCTGTAGTCAGTCTGCTATTATCAATACCTTCCATACGAAAAATAAGGTCCTCGTCTGCCATGTTTGCAGGAGATCAGTTTAATTCGTTCAATGATTAAAGTAGCCAGTATTATAATATACATGAAAAAGGAAGAAAGAACCTGGGGGGGGGAAATTAAACAATTAATGATCCTATTGATAAAGAAAACAAAGCTGAAAGCAACATTTACAGTGACCAGTATTAGTAGAAATCTATTATCAGCACACAAGCATGTAAAATGGGTATTTGGGGCAGATAAGTGTGCACCTGAACACCCACACAGAAGTTTGAGTTTCCAGTATAGACATCCAAGCTTAGTACTTCCATGAAACAGAAAATAATTAGACCAGAATAAAATGAGATTATACAATTCTCTGAACCATGAACACTGGACGCTTTTAGCTGATCACTGTTGGCTGTCTGTTTCCATTTAGCAACTTCCTCCTTAATATTTCTGCTTTTTCTTGTTCAAAAACTGGACCTGAACATTACATAAGTGCCATACTGGGTCAGACCAACAGTCCCCCTAGCCTAGTAGCTTGTTTCTGACAGTGGCAAATAATATACGCTTTAGAAGGAGCGTGTAAGTACCAGGCATGCCTAGAGTAATCCATCCTCAGTCATACTCTTCCTGAAATCCCTAAAGCAATGATGGTTGATGTCAGAGGATATGTCTCTGACTGTTCTATTTAACAGCTTCACCTCTTCCTCAAACAAAACCCAGACTTCATAAGACAGTAACTGTGAGTTTTGTCGACTCTCACTGCGGGATCAGACCACCTATTTTCTAACAGCAACTTTCTATCAAGGGACCATGTATAACACGGAAAATTAGCAGACCCAAGGGAAAAAAATCTGTGGAATATTATTGCGGGAAGACAAAAATCAGAAAAACGCACTCTGTACGAAGAAGGCTTCATAGTTTTCAGGTATCAGACCACACTGACTTGTCACTAATGCCAGCTGATGCAGAGTCAAGCAGGGAGGGAAAACATACTAGGGGTGCACCTATAGAGCATTTCTAGGCCAATATTGATGGCTGATTTTTAACGAGCCATACCAGCCAATACTGAACCAATTGCCCATATGTGGCCCGGCAGGGTGGAGAACAGCATCCCACCAGTAAGTCTGCTGTGGGGAGGGGGAGTGATAGGGGGAGCAGATCAAAGTCCCTGCGGTGAAGGAAAGAGTGGGACGGGGCTGGTATACTGATGTATCGATGCACTTCTAATACATATGACACGTCTCAACCTCTTTGCTTGGGTTTAGAATCGCAACCTATCTCCCTTTCCAGCAGGGAAGCTTTTGCTATGGGTCTCTTAACTGAACTTTCCAGGGGAAGTAACTAGGCTCTCTCAATAGAAGGCCTTTCCCGTTGACTGATTCACCAGACTAGAGCCTCAGTTTGGCAGCCTTCAGGTCACAATAATATGCACATTTATGTATGTATTTTCTCTCTCTTTTGCTCATTCAGGGCTCATAATGATATGCCTCATCCAAATCCACTGAAATCAGTGGAAACATTCCCAACGACTTTGATGGGCAGGTTTAGGGCTCAAGATGATACTTTTTAGCAATCAGGTCCTGTGTTGAAAGTGAAACACTCGCACTCACTTTTCCCAATCTTTTCACCCAAAAAGCCTTCTATGAATTCCGCTGGACTAAGATCAATCCCTATTTTTTCTGCCCAGAGTTCAGCTAATGGCAGGCATGACAGTCTCTCTCTCTGACCTCCTGTCAATAGCTTGTGCACTTTATCAAAAGGCCCTTCAACCTTAAATAGTAAATCATGCTAATTTTATCACCTCCTTGGTCTCATCTCAGCCACCTACTTTATCTGTTCACTATGGAACAAAACAGAAGCATGTCCTCATTTTCTAATTTCCAGACTCTTGCTCCTGACTTTGTAGTAAACAAGGCTGGGGTAATATTGACAAGTAAAAACACACATTTAATTAAATCAGGACTGGGATACAATTATGAAGCTCTTTCATAGGTAAAAATAAACCCCAAGACAACTCAATGCTGTCCCAAAGTCATTTTTTCCCCCTTAGAAAAGAACCTAGCTCCACAACACTTCCCCATAATTAAAATAAATTACTGCCTATAGACATGCTCATTCATGTTCTAATTAGGATGCTCCAGCATCACCTCCTCATCATGCATATTAACCCTTCCTGTGCTTCAAAATGGTCATGTGGGTGCTTCAATTAAACCTTGCTGAATGAACTTTAGTTAAAGCACCTCTGCAGCCATTTTGAAATGCAGGGTGGCTTAATACACAGGATGGTGAGTCATTTGATTTACAGCGGCTGTCTCGGAACTGCTCTTATTAAAACACCCCCACCTCCAACCACATGAGCAATGATGCTAATAATCTGCAACCAAGAAACTGCCTGGGATACCTGTCAAGACCCAAGAGACTTCCTCTATTTGACATAAAATGGTACGGCCTGAAGATTCTCAGAAGAGATGTAGTTTCATTGGCAACACAGGTCTCAGCATATAAAATGCCACCTTATTCCTCCGCACAGGCTCCACTCAGATCCCAATGGAGCATCCCATACTGGCATGTGCAGTATAGTATACAAAGGCTGAACCTTGAGCTTGACTGTGAGCTGGTGGTGCTAAACTCTGCCTGTTGCACTTGCTTTGTCGGCTGCATTTTGGCCATGTCTTATCACCTTAACTATTCATACAATCTAGACCCCTAACTATTCATACAAATTTACTTCCTCTGCATTCTCTGTGCTACTACAACTCCATCTTCTCTGACATGGAGGAAAATAGCTTGTGCCTAATCTAGCCTTACTCTTCATGATCCTCCAAGCAGGAAAACTCTGGGGTTTTAGTTTTGGTCTCTGCTGCAGAACTGTAATGCAGAGCTGCTATCAGAGCAGCACATAGTGATCCATCCCCACTCCACCTGACTCTGGCTCCGGGGTAGATTATCTTGCTTCTGTGCTCTTAATTCTTCCTGCTTTTTTATACAACCAGAGGCATTTCTCACAAAGAGTATTTTTTTCTTTGGACAAAGTAAATCATACACAAGTTGTTGATGTTCTGAACCAAACAGGGAGACTCTTAAATTATGTTGATCTGAAATTTCACAAAAAGTAATTTTTCCTGGATGGGGGAAAAAAACTGACCCAGGAGTGCTATATAACACTTTATCTTTTCAGAGCTGCTCTCAGGCTGTGAAAGAACAAAACTGTAACTGTCTCACTGATGCATATAGCAAAACCCTTCAGGAGGAAAGACTCCTTTAAATTAATATAAAGGCCCAAATAGTGACATGTAGCCACTATCCTCTGTAACAGGCAGGCTGGAGCCAAAATGGCCCGGAAGATCCCTCCAAACTACAGCATTCTGAAGGATTTGTCTACAGTTTTACCAGTTAAACCAAGAAGAGGATTCTGCTGCATTTTCATCATATTAAAGGTACAAAGTAGTGGACAGCAATCAAACAGATGGGGAAAAAAATCCCAAAATCTCAAGGCCTTTTGGATGTTTAACCAAAGTGGCCTCTGATTCTATTTATCACTTTGATAAGGTCATTCTCCTTATTTAGCCCATGTCCCAATGTCCCTGTAGTTCTCTACTACAACATCCGGACACTCCACCAAAATGAACCCTAGTCAATTATTAAGAAGATGAATTCAGCAAATTGGGCTCTTCAAGCAGTGGGGCAGAAAGCAGGACAAGGTGCACAGAGCTCCAGATCCATAACATCCCCGCGGGTACAGCGCAATCCCTCATAGTTGGTGCTGAGAATCACCTGCCCATAAATCTTCTTGATCCACTGAAACATCTGCTTTACAAAGGCCAGGCACTGGCTAAAATTACAACTGGTTTCTTTCTGTTGCACGCTATCCTGTCTGTCACTCAGCAAAAAATATCCCATGAGCAGTTTATGGCTCACTTAGTACAAGCCACTAAAATGAAATAAAAGGCTATATTTCTTCAGCTGTATCATGCATTATTTAAACTGTGCTGAGTGTTGACTAGTGCTTTCAAGGGAGAAAACAGGTATAGTACTGTAGGATCCTTATTCACTACAAACAGAACTGTGCCAAAAATAAATGTTCACCAAGGAGATACAGCAACCTCCTATGTTTATATTAGCACTATTTAAATCACCTCCAGAAGGTGAGGATGGGGGCAAATGCTTCTTGTAGGCTTGTAATACATGCTATCAGGGCAAGCAGCAGAGAGCAGCTGTGTGGGCTTCTGTCCTACTATAATCCCTTTTTTCTAATGGCGTGAGTTTTAGAGGAATTATGTGATGGTTATTAATGGGATGAAGTCCTTGGAGCCGATTCACACATTAAACTGCTCTATTATGTAAGAACATAGCTTAGCTGCAAAATATTTTTTGCCACAGCTCGGGTTCCACCCACAGAGAGCTTCAAATGGGTGGAGATTCCCTCGCACATGCCATCAAGAGAATATTAATGACGACTCAGCAGAGCTCACATAGAAATATTATTATTTCCCAAGCAAATTCACTTCCAAGCTGTGATGTCTCACCAGGAAAAGCAGAAGCTCTGCAGAGATGGGGAGAGCTTTCACCCCTGTGGCAAAACCCTGATCATCTTTCCTGTTCTCCAGTGTACACTTAGTCTCAAAAACCGAAATTAAAGGACTTCCAATAAAGCCCACTGACCTCAGTGAGCCTAAGAGAGTCAGTCGCATCCCATTTTAGCTGTGGGACATGATCAGCCTCTCTACCTGTGTCTCTGCAATGAGGGAATGAGACCTGCAACGCCACTGAGAGTGCAAAGGCAGGAGTGTTTCTAATGGCAGGGAGGGGGCAGATTTGTGCACAGGGCAGAGGTGGGCTGCCCACTGCGGGCTGGGGCTCTGTGCCCTGCTGCCTTTGCCCTGGGAACCGCACACACTTCAAAAATAGCATCTCATGATTTACATTCCAAATCTCTTGATTTTTAAGAGTCTGTCTCATGATTTTTGACACAGTGGGGGTTGGTTGACAATACTGTCCTAGTGTTACCAGCTGCAATTTATCTGAAGTAATGAGACTGCATCTGTGGAGAGGGAGGGAACCTAGGCTATCATCTACAATATTTGTTGCCAAGCAACCCCAAATTAGGAGCATGTGCCTCATAAGGGATCAAGTTCCTTGCAGGCCTGCATCTCTCTCACTCATGCTAAAGTTTATACTTATTTTTTATACTGCCTTCTACAATTAGAAGAGCTCTTCTCTCCCATGGCCTGAGCTACCTCTGAGCCCCTCTTCATATCCACCCTGTAAATGCCCTTCTTTTCTTTAGCCTTAAAACTCATCTCATATCTAACAATGTCTGCTTTCATGGTCATGTAAAGTACACAGATTTTTAAGTAGTGGCCACTTCTGTTTAAAAACACGTAAGAATTGCTGAACTGAAGCCAATCCACAAGATATCCCACTTGGATCCAAACCTGAGACCTGGACTATTTTATTGTAATCGAAGTGATGGAGGGGCAGGGTATCTGCACTGGACTCTAATGAGATCCATAGTCTAGATAGCAATTTTGGTACTTGCTTCCACAAAATCAGTTGAGGCCGTAGCAGAAGTGCTCATGACATGGCCATGTCAGATTCCAATAAATCTGCAAATTCTGCTAAATACCTTGACACAAGGACACAAAAGAGGAAAGTAAGCTGAGGCCAGAATTAAGCTGAATAATAAGGTGGAAATAAATAGCTTTTGTGCTATGAGTATAGCTTTTTATTTGAAAAGTCCTTCTTTTATGTCTTTACTATTTCTTTTTTCTGCTGAACATGCAACAGGACAGTATGGCTCATAAGTCAGCCCTTCTGGCTCAGTTGTTTTCACCGTCACTTCACAGTCTGCCACTGTTCTGCTGCCAGTTTGCTGTCCTTACAATTTACATGTCAATCAGCAAATCTAACTAAGACTGAACTGACAACAAAGAAATACCAGACTCGTTAAGAGGCCTCTGTGCCTAAGCAGAAGGAACCCAGTTGCATAATACTGCAGAAGTGACAGGGGTATAGGTAGACAAGGTTCTTCGGGTGAATCTGGTATCTTTTATTAGACCAACTCAAACTGTTGGAAAGACTTTTCTTTGCAAGCTTTTGGCCATAAATGCAACTGAAACTTCCTAGCAGGACAAAATTCTCTCTTGGTTTCTGCTCTGCATTCTTCCCCACAGGTCCACAGACACCCAGCAGGCTGGACCACGATTCAGGAATCACTGCTTCAGGATGTTTTCTTTGAAATGATCAAAAATCAAAAGTCTGAGCATGAGCTCCTGCACTTAAGTCATGGGAATCTTTCCACTGACTTTTAAAGGGGCCAGGATTTTATATCTAGTCCCTGAGCAACCCTTCTTGTCCCCATGTGGAAGTGACAAAGCTCATGCACTGAATGGGTCAGTGAAAAACAAGCACCCAAATGTTTGCAGTGGGTTTAGTTAAGTTTAAACAAATATTTGCAGGTAAACAATTTTTGCAGGCTTCTCCAGTGCACAGTGAAAGGACAGTAGAAAGGGAGAGGAGCCTATTCCACTTATATGTACAGGCCAAACGTGAAACACACAAAGCAACATCTGCTTTCATTTGTAGCATTTGTAGGTAGAAGTCCTTTGGACAGTAGAGCACTGAAAATGACACTGCTTTGTACTCACAGCATTTTATACACTCAAAACATTGTATAACCTAGGAGTGCACTGATAAAGATTTTTTTGGCTGATACCGACAGCCGATTATTACCAGTCATATTGGCCAATACATTCTGATAGCTGATGTGCAGCTCAGCAGCTTGGAGAGCTGTCCGTAGAGGAGGAAGAGGCAGGGGGGAGGGAAGAGGCATGGGGAGGCAGATCGAGGCCCCACATAGTGAGCAGCCCAAAGAGCCTTGTCTATCTACACCCTTAGATCAACACAGCTACAACCTATACCGCTGAACAAATGTTGCGTCACAGTCTGTCTGTGTAACTAACACAATGTTTGTAAGAGTCCCTGAGTGTTCTTGGAACCATCATTCTTTTAAAGTGGACATGGTGTTTGCTTAGCCAATGCATTTATTTAATTAAGTTTTAAAGAGTCTGTGCTAGTTGTAATTAATTTCAAATAAAAAAAAAAAAATCACTCCGGTAACCACAACTGATTTGGACATGAAAACCTCAAGAAACCCCAATGTCATCCCAAAAAAACCCAATACTTGTTTTTTGCATCTTTACACAATGACACGAAGTCTAGTGTTGATGTTATTCATTAATGCTAACTGCAATGCTAACCACAATCTTTGTCATTTATCTTGCCATCTTTCTTTGCACTAAATAATAATGAGCATTGCATGGTATGCAGACCTGGAGAAGAGACAAACATATGATTTTCTGCCTTATATATATGCTGTAGCTCAGGGGTTTTCAACCTTTTTTAATAAGTGTACCCCGGGGGGGGTGGCGAGCAGCCAGATGCAGAGTGGGGGGGGTGCTAAGGGGCCAGATGCAAGCGGCTGGATATGTAGCATGGGGGGGTGGGGCAAGCTGTGGAGCAGTGGCAACACAGTGCAGCCCTGCTGGGCCCTGCTTCTGCAAGCCAGCAGAGTGGGGCGGGGTGGAGGTGCTCAAGCCCACCTGCCCCTGTGTACCCCCTGGGACCTTTCAAAGTAACCCCAGGGGTATGGGTACCCCCAGTTGACAACCCCAGCTCTAACTTTACTGCACCATTTACAGACAAGTTAACTGTAAAAGAGCACTAACTTTTAAATCCAGCCTTGGGATTATACCATGCTGATCAACACAGCATGGACTTCTTAATCCAAAACAGAAAGAGCTAAAGAAGTTATCAGAGAGTTGCCTTAGTCCCTCTGTTAATTTGCATTCATATTTATCCATTTTTAAATGTTTTTCTCTCCCGTCACCCAAAAGAACCACATAAATACCAAGTTACTATCTGTATATCACTCATTTCTCTTTACAAGATGCTGTCAAATAAAAATGTGGGGAGAATTCATGACAGAGCCAATATAAAGCAATCACAAAGCAACTGGAAGGAAACCTGCTGCCACAGGATTGTCCCTGGATCTGGGGGAACCCTCCAGGAACATCCCACAGCTGTCCCAGTACTGATGTCTGTTGTAACTGGTGGGGTGCAGGAATACTTTGACAAATAGAAATTGGCCTGACTGCAGCATCCCCTCCAGCTATTTCCTGGTGCACCCTACAGCTAGAAACAATTTAGCATAATCCTCTGTAATGTTCTAACCCACCCTCAGGGGCTGAATCAGCACAGAGGAAGTTTGTGCCTTCCCACCCGTGATTCCTGTCTCAAGCAGAAGGCAGGGTAGATTTTTATCTTATAGATTAACCGAAGTAGATATGAGTATTACATATTTCATATGTATACTTTAATATCTACTTTGGTTAGTCTGTCTGATGTAAATCTACCCTGCCGTCTTCTTGATTTAAGACTAACACAGCTAACTATGTCTCTGGTCTCAAGCTCAGAACTGGAGCAAGAATGAATTTACCCCACAGTAATGACCACTAATCTCCTTCAGCTTAATTATATTTCAGTTACAATGGTGATGCTGGAACTATAATAGGTAGGATATTTTTATAGAGAAATGTAATTTTGCAGGTTGACAGTATTCCTATAAATTTCAAATTAAAAATAAAATAGAATTAATAGAACCTGAAACTTAACACCAGAAACCTTACATACTACTAACACAAGCAAAGTATCATTATTATTTATTACCACAACACCTCACCTTACCATATCCCATCACACACCTACTACCTTTATAATGCTTAAACACATTATTATTATTAAATGTACTTTTTAAATTAACTACTGTTCCAAAAAATAGCCTAGTAATGGTTCATCTTCCAATACTCCTAGAAGTATCCCATGGTATTATCTGGAATTACAGCAGAGTACAGCAATAGTCTGTGTATTAGGGTAACTCATCCTTAGGAATCATATAAATATTCCTACCTTTAGGAATACACAGATAAGAGAATGGGCACAGCAATAGTAAATTGTCTCAGCCAGGCACTCCAAAAAAAGAGTGAGATACCCAAAGTGTCTTGCTATTTTTGGGGGTGGGGGAAGAAGGTCTTAAAAACTAAATGAAAAAACATGCAAACAAAAAGCCCCATCTTCCAGCACTTTTCTGTATGTGGATGCACCATTGCTGTATACACTCCATGTTAGAAATCCCTTCCAGCTTTCCTGTGGCTAATCAGGACAACTCAGTAGGTTAGCAGGTGTTAATAGGAATGAGGCAACACAGGGACTGTGTGCTAACTCCACCGTGTTTGTATCACCATTCCAACCCCAAAAGAGAACATTTTTAGTTAGGTAACATGCTGTAGTTTCAGGTGCCAAAGAGTTACTAAGTTTATAGCCATAAAGGTGAGAAAAAACCTTTTCAATCACTCCCGTCAACTTCTAAGTCCCCAAAATGACATCATATGAAGACAGTATACTGACATGACAATCAGCATTAGGCAGGAAGCCAAGATATACAACACTGAAAGAAAAGCTCTTGCAAAAATACCTTCATAGTGTCCTTTTACTAATAAACCACCTGATACTTCAACTGGCTTAAAATATCCAGGGCAAATAAGATAACTGATTTTCTGTGGGTACTGATACTTCATATTGCAAGACTATTATTTAGACAGATGGTTATTATTTGCATTGTGTCATGACTGTGTTTCACTACAAACGAGATCTGAATATTAACCAACTCAAAGGATTTTTTTAGCCTGTCATTGTGTGTCTACCCAGTTGTTTACTACATGGATCCTTTAATGGCTTTCCAGCCCATGCAACCAAGGAGCATATTTTCTCCTGTTCAATGGAACTGCAGGAGTTTTAAACTGGGTGTGCTAGATACATCAGTAAGAATCAAAAAATACCAACTGAAATTTTCCAAGCAGTAAATAAGGATGTCTAACATCTTCAGGTGCAGCAGAAGGGGGTTCATCTATTACAAACCCATCAGACTAGCAACACATTTTAAGTGTATGCATTTTTTAGCTAGATTCATGGCATTGCTTAATTTAGCGTAATCAGAATTATAAAGAATCATTATCATCTGACATGCTATCTGTCTGCATTTTTTCAGATCTATGACTGAATACATCAACATGTGAACAGCTAGTGACAGCTTGCTATTAGCCAAGCAGCCTTAGCTCTGGCATTCAGCTGTGATGCTAGGCGTCCTGCCCCTATGTTTGCAATAACAAATCTTTTTCAATAACAGATCTGAGGAAGTTTGCTGGGTTTTTTTCCCCTCCCTTCTGTTTGATTTTTGCATACCATATGACTTTGGCTATTTGGACAGAGCCCTGTGCAGCCTGCCCAAAAGAGAATCAGCTGACTCAGACATTTTAGCCTGCAGTCAAAACAGTCTGGTCTCCTATTGTCCTCCCCTTAGAAACAAGCAAAATGACTTTGGAGAGAACTGTTACCAGGTTTTCAAATTAGTGCATCGTCAGGCCCAGATCAGGAAGCAGCTCATCCTGCCCCCAGCCCAGGACATGCTTATCATGGGATTAGTCAGCATGAATAAAAAAGGAAACCCCGCCATACAGAAACAGGCACCACCTTCTAGCAACAACAACCTGTCACATTGTCGACAGGCCTGACCCCTGAGCTGGGTCCTCGCAGACGCTGCCCAGGATCCATGGCGCCGCAGCAGGTGCAGGGACAGCCCCGAGCCCTCCAACGCCACCGACACGCGCTCCTGCTGGACAGGGTTTCTGCAGGCGTGAAGCGGAGAGCGGGAAACGGTTCCCGAGCAGAAGTTGTACCAGACAAGGCTGCTCCGTGGACGCAGGCCTTTCAATGCGCTTCCCGTGCCCACTGAGTACAGCTAAAAGCCTCCCCTTAATAAAGCAGGGTCTCTAAGGGCACATCCGTGATGGCTCGGGATAAACAAAATACAAAACAGGGACGGGACGGAAGGTCAACGGTTTCAAACGCGTGCGCCAAGGGGGTGGGGGGGACACACGGGGCAGAGCTCGCTGGTGCTGAGAGGAACCGGTGCCTGTTGTCCAAAAACATGAAGGAACGAGGGACGCGAACGCGGCCCCCAGAGCCAGGAGGACCTGGAGAGCTGGCAGATGGGGCTGTGGCAACACCCTCCCCCCAAAGGCGAGGGGGAAAGCGGGTCCCTTCGGCGACACACGAGGGCTGCGCCACCCCGCACCCTCCTGCGGCCGGGGGCAGAGCCGGCGTTTGCAGCGGGAGCGGGGCCCCGGCCTACCTGGTCCGGCGGGACGGCGCCTCTTCTCGCGGGCCGGGGCGGGGAGCGCCCGGCTCCGGCGGCAGCGCCTGCCCCCTGCCTCCCGCGGGCGGAGACCGGCTCGGGCCTGCCCCCGCGCGGCCGCCGCCCGCACTGCCACGGCTCAGGCGGCCGCACAGGGCCCGCCCCTCACGTCCCCCCCGCCCGTGGGGGCAACCCCGCCCTCACCCCCCCACGAGCAAGGACAGGCCCCTGCCCACGGGTGTCTCCGACCCCCGCGGCGCCACGCCCGCAGCGCCGGCCTCTGTCGTGGTCCCGCGCGTGGCTCACACTGCACCGGAGGTCACCCGGGAGAGGGGAAATCAGCAAGATGTTGATTTTAAAACCAAAGCTGGAGCCACAGAGCGCTGGACACGTTACAGGTGGGGAGACAAGGGAAAAACCCAGAGTATTTCTTGGCACGGGTCGGGAAGTCCAGACAGAAGTCCCCGGAGGTCACCTGTGAAAACCTTTGGTCCTGTGACAGGCCTGGAAAGGAAGGCTGGAGGTTCATGCTTCCGTTGTAGCAGTTTTTCAAAGGCTTCAGTTTTTGCATAAATCCCAATTTTACTCATCTGTAAGTGTCGGCAACACATGCACCAGGAAAATCATATTATTTCCTGTGCACCCTCCCCCTCCCCGTACACCCCCCTATGGGATATATAGCATCTTCTCAAAGTCTGGCAAATTCACTCTTCCTTGAGTTGGAATCCATTACATTATACAGCAATTCCGCTTTTAATGTGGCAAAAACATGTCAGGTTTTATCATACCGGATAAAAAAAAACAATAAAAGAAACACTGTGAACTACAGAAGAAGCTGCAGAGAGGTTTACCAAAAAACACTTTCCTTTATTCACAATTAAAACCAAGTCACTTCTTAAACAAAGTAGGTATATTTTGTCCTTTTGGTCAGTTCTTGTACTAACCAACTTACAAGATTTTTTTTCCAGCATGAAGTCAGAAGTTATGATGGTTCATAATAATGGTTAATGTACCTACATTATCAGAGGACTCTTGAGAATACTAATGCCCATTTGCCGGACACAGAAAATAATTTTCATATTTCCTACGGGAATGTTTCTGTGGCTCATTATGCTAACTACCATCAAGCTCTCCTAACAGTTAAATGCAATAAATAATTTGATTGATGGCAACAGAGAGCAGACCTACTGCCCTAGTCTTTTTGAATGTGAATTACTATGAAAGCCCATTTTACTGGATTTAATTAAGATGTTATCGTGATTATACTTGTTTCTGTCTGTTAGACATGCACAGTAGCAGTGAAGAAATAGACGATAGGAAGAAATGTTCTGAAAGGTTTCTGGTTTAGACATACAATGGAAAATCTTTTTTTTCCCCAGAAGTTAATAGTGTCTACTTATATGCTGCTTGATTAAATGTCAGCTAATTATTTGTACACAAAAAGGAAACAATTTTGCTGCCTGTAGGTGAAATTCTAGTTCCCCTGCACAAAGTCTGAGTATGTTAAGCCTCTGTGCATGGCGAAGAAGAAATCAATGTCCCCAGAGGCCGGAGCACAATCCGTATGAACAGCATGCTTATATATGGTAGTTAGCATGCCTCAGGTCAAACTGGTCTGAATGCTGGTAAACAGTACATTTGGCAGTGACCACTATAATTTCTCTTTCTATTTTTACTATGCCTATCACCATAATCTCTAGACACCAATGCACTAAGTCCCTAAATGCACTAAATGTTCTCTATACCATGTTCTGTGTGCTCTCCCATCTGTCTCCCAGACTGAATGCTGTATGTACTTTTTTTCATGTCATCTATCTATGGGGTGCATACTCTAAACACCCTCTCCAGGAATACACACTATATAAGGTTGCAAACCAGATCCCATTCCTAACATTTTAAACATCTGCTTGCTGGGCTGAAATATTCCATGTTGGGTTTCTAAAGCTGGAAGTTATGGAAAGTTTGAACAAAGCCTCACAGCCACTTATGAGTTATGGGTAAGTGGGGGAAAAAGGCAATGCAAACAAATTCTGCTTTTGTTGTACTCCATAAGCATCCGCGAAGAGTCTGCAGGCTTTAACCATGCTGTAGTAGCACTTATTAGTGAGCACTACCATTCACGAGGAAGGGTTATGGGGACTCCAGCCCCAACGTAGTGTAAGCCAAATGAAAGATGCTTTTTGGGACATCCTATATAAATTAGGAGGGTTACACGCCCTGTTCTAACAGGCCTAGCACAATGGTTCTTAATCCTGTTAGACTTGAGCCATCCCAGAGAGACTTGAGACACCCCAGGATAAACTTGAGTCACTCCTCGAAAAATGCCAGCTCTTCATGTTCACTGGTTCTTTTTTACTACAGAAAAATTAGAGTAGTTTTTCTGTTGCAAAGAACTCAGGAAGACCATCACAATAGATTTTTATTTGAATTGAGAATCACCGGCGTAGCCACTGAGTTGCGAGTTGACAAGAGAAAGAGCTCCTGCTCCCACGTGCCACATAGGACTACTTGGATGATGGCGTTTGTTAATGTTTAATTTAAATAAATACAGCAGACTCCTCCCTCAAAAACTCACTAGTTAAATACTTAGTCATGGGAGAGGGATGCGTGTGCTGGGAGGAAGAGGAAAGGATTCTGAGTGTTCAAGAGCCTTGCAGTGTTAGCCACATTCGGTAGAACATATCTTTTAATTTTAAAAGAAAATAGTGATTGGATTGTGCTATTAGGTACTGCCCCCCTAAACAGGAACATCTTCCTTCAAAGCATTCCTACAGAATGGCATCTTCCATCAGACCTAAATATATCCAGTACATCTGGTTTGTGAATAAATCTTTGCAGAGCCCATTCACATTACAGCACCCTTTTGGAACAATGCAGAGGCTCAGTCTGCTTAACAGGCAAGAGGTAACAGGTCAGCAGCTTCCTTGCCATCATGACCATTGTTTGTGTATCTGCACCTCCTACTCTAGTACCCAAGCGTGGTTGTGGAAGTATATTCTGAGAAATCTGAGCAGCGATGCTGGCATGTGGAGCAACGCAAAACTACACCCTCTTGAAATTCAAGAGAAAAAATAGCTAGTACATTTTTCAGTTCCTTAAAGACTTCTGTGGCTGTCTTTTTTTCTAAACTAAACAGATTGAGCCATAAACCTCATCTGATGAACCATAGCTTATCCATAATGAACACGTATAAAATTCCTCATAAAATCAAGGTGTGGTTCTTACCTCATGGGTACAGTATATTGGAATTCAGCCAGATCAGACATAGACAGATGACACAGAGCAGCAATCCCCACCGGTGGAGACATGCTGCCAGCAAGACTGTACAGGTTTCCCTCACCAACTGCTGGAGCGAAGTTCCTGAAAGTTCCCATGGTTGGCAAAACTGTGGATGGCAAGGCAAAAGGCTTATGGGGAAAATGGCAGGTGGTGGCCTGATGCACGGGCCTGGGAAACCGTAGTTACTCAAAACTGTATGCTGTGTAGTCAAAACGGTACATAGAATATTAAGCGTGGATAAAACTGGCAGGCAAAACCATGGTTGGCAAAGGAAACTTGTAGCGTCACTAACAGCCACAAGAAATGTTGCTTTCCACACGTAGGTGGTTCTTCGTGTTAACAGAGAGAGCAAAGTATGCTGTTGCCTACAGCATGTTACTTGCTCAGTGGTGTTGCCCATGGGCCAACAAAAGCTGTAAAAAGAAATGACAGAGCTGCTTTAATCTGTACCCATTTAATGTACTGATTTTGGGGTCTATATTTCATTTATAGAAGTAAAGCGTTTTTCCTCCTAAACACCAAATAGTAGTGTTATCTATTTCCCACGGCCATCACAGCAAGCACAAAGGCCCAGCGGTTCTAGGGCGGGGAACTCGAGCTTCCCTTCCAGATGACATTCAGCTCCGGCTGGGTTGGACAAGAGGAAATGGCAAGGTGAGGCTGGGACCTTGCCAGGTCAAGCAGCAGAGACTCGTGCCACCGGTCTCCACCCTCAAGGCTCCGTTTGGGGCGAGACAGAGACTCCGCCAGAGCCAGGCACTGCACCCAGTGTTGGGCGGTGAGCGTCCAGACGTGGCATTAGCTCTGCTCCTTCGAGCAAGCCCAAGATGGCTTTAAAGACACCCGAGAGTACGTGCAGCCTCAGCCGCGGCCAGGGCCCGTGGCGGGGTTCAGCCTGCACAGACAAGGGAGGCTGCAGCGACCTGTTTCCTTGCTTGCATTGCAGGGGAGCAGGCAGCGAGTGCTGCCACCGCCGCCCCGCAGGCGACCGGGGCCAGGCAGGGTGAGGCCGCGGGCCGCGCAGCAGCAGCGCCCCCTGCCGCCGTCTTCTCGTCCCGACCCCCCGGCTGCAGCCACGTGGCAGAGCTCCCGCCGCCAACCCGGGCCGCTGGGGAGGGCCTGATACGTTCCTGTTGCGGGCAGCTGCCTTCCGGACCCACCCGTAGTCCCGGAGCAGCTGTGGGGGAAGGAAGAAAGGCTCTCAGGGTGGGGGTACCGCTGAGTCAGTGCTCGGTCCCTTTATAGGCGCGTCAAGGGAAGCTATGTATTTAGTGGTAGCGTGGCCGAGTGGTCTAAGGCGCTGGATTTAGGCTCCAGTCATTTCGATGGCGTGGGTTCGAATCCCACCGCTGCCAAACGCATCTTTTTGGGCTCGCGGCAACATGCGTGCGCCTGCCAGCGGCCGCTGGATTGCGGGTCCCGAGGAAAAAAGCGGCACTTCGATCCTCCCCCCGCCCCCATGGTGCACCAAGTGAAGCAGTTTTGGTGCGTCTCAGACCCCTTGGGCTAACGTGGCCGCAGCGCCAAAGGCGGCTTTCGTTTCCCTCCGTGCTCGTTCATTACGCGGAGCAGGTGATGCGCTCGTGCAGAGGCATAGAGACTGCCCCCTTTCGGTGGCTCCTTTATTACAACTCCGGGACCATGCACGGGTTTCTGGCGGTGAAGACAAGGGGGAAGTAAAGCGCGGCTCTAAGGAAGTAACGCCTTCACCCCTCAGTAATTTGGCGAGAAGTAAATTAAAGGGGGTGGGGGAAGCCCTATTTTATTTGATAGCTGAAAGTGCTATCCTGAAACTTGGTGCGACTACAGGAGACACTGCACAGTGCCGTAATAACACTGCGCAGTAGCCGTGTGGGCAAAAACCGAGCTAACCTGCCCTACTGCACAGTAATAGTAGGCTCCTGCACGGTGTCACGAAAAACCCATGGGCTGGCACTACTGCAAGTTACTGTGCATTGATTGTGGTATATCAGTAGCTGATGAGCCAAGTACTAAATGTAAATATGCAGCAGCTGGCCCATTTATGAACAGGTAAACATGCCCAGAGGGAACCAGGAAAGGATCTTTCAAGACAATTTTTTTAAGAGATAAGGAACCCATAGAGGCAGAAAAGTTACATTTCAGGTTTTCAAATCTAGAGCAGAAATGTGGGAAGAAGTTTTCCTAACTTGTTGGCAATGTTATTTTAGCATCAATAAGCTAACACACGTTTCCACCAACTCTCTGTTGGCTGATGAAATACCTGCAGGGAAAATGCAAGGTAACTTACCCCTTTCATCCATGGGGCAAGTGACCTCAACCTACAAGGCAAAAGCAGGCAGGGGGCAGTTACCATAGGAAGGCTGAGACACTGGAAATTCACACCGTTGCTCGTAACTTGTTTGTGTAGCCATATTTTCAGATACTTGTCTTTTGCTATGTATAATCCCTAATCAATGAACATTTTGGGCACCGGCTTTGGAAGTCCTCCCAATTTTGAGATAAGCCCATCAAGAGGAAGCATCTTGGGGGAGGAGGGGAAATGGAGGGTGTTGTGAATGAGTGTTAATGAAGGTCATAACAGGTAAGAGATTTAAGACATGCACAATTTTAAGCACACTTTTATTTCCCCTCTTACGCAATGTCACAACTAATTTACAAAAAAACCCCAAACCCCCAAAATTACATCGCGCATCTTTTCTGTACAGCCAGTGTGCACTATTTACATAAATCTATTTTCCACCTTTGATCTGTTTCCCAGCTCCTCACAGTAAAATGCAGTGGCAGCAGGTCTGGTCAATCTTTCACTTTATTCAAGTCTTTCTCTTTATGGTTACAGTATTACAGGTTTACTGTGGCAGCTCTCCCTCCAGTTTCTCATCCACTTGAGCAGCCAGTTTGGGAGAGGGCTTCGCTCTAATTCCTGCATTTTTTTCAGTGGTGATCTCCTTTGTGTTTGGGATCGTACAGTCCTTTAACTTTCTAAGAACAGCTACTGATATACCACGTTTTTGGTTTAAGTCTAAAATTAGCTGCCAGTCTGCTATGTCAAAGCCAATAACTACTACAAAGCCTAATGCAGCCCATGTGGGTACAGAACTGTACTGTGACTTAGTACAAACCAAGTTACATATCTTAATGTTGGTTTTCTTTGAAAAACTGCATAATTGAAAGGCTTTCAAATTTAAAAGAAAGCAAAATTAAACTTAAGAGGCTGGCAATGAAAGAAAGCAAGATTTTCACGAAGAAGTATTGATTCTGGGATTTTGGTCTTGTTTTAATAAAATGGTCCACAGAATCAGCGAATGCAAACTTCTTTGGGCAGTACCCTAGCTGATTACGTGCCTTGTCTATTCGGAAAGTGTGAGTTACAGCGACGTTCCACACCTATAATGCAAAAAGAAACCCACCAGACAGAGAGATGAATCCATTAGAAACCTTGAACAAACATCTCTGATGTGACAGTAACAGGTTAGAATTTACAAGAAATAAACTCTCAAATTAAAATAACATTGGATCAAATTGTACAAGTTGGTCTTACAGGTGGAAGATCTTATCAACCCACAGCTTAAACAGGGACAGCAGGTTTTTTTGCTTGTGGACATCAAGAGCGAGTGCTCAGACATATCCTATCAGCATCACTTGCTGGAGCAGAGCTGCTATTAGGCAGTCACCCTATATCTATGTATCTAAGGTACTTTTACGGCTCCACAATACTACCAAATCTGATGGCCTCACCTTCTTTAAAATACTATTATGTCTGTTTTATAGATGGGGAATTGAACTCATATTTTCAGAGATATTTAGGCACAAGCACATGAAGAAAGATATTGAGGGGGATTTTCAAATCTAAAGCATCTTGAGTTTGAAAATCCTACCAGGTGCCTAAATACTTTTAAAATCTGGCCCTGCCTGACACACCCAAGGTTACACAAGAGATGTGTAAAACAGTGTGGGATTAAATCCATCTCTCCCATAGCCTAAATAAGTACTCTAACCATAAAGCTATAATTCCTTGAAACATTGCTTTTTCCATCTTCTGATTAGGTGTACAGTTAGGTGCTCCACTACTGAAAATGTTACTGATGCTGTTTAGGCCCTAGCACAGGGGTGGGCAATCATTTTGGCTGGAGGGCCACTTAATGAGTTTTGGTGAACTGTTGAGGGCCACAAGGGTAGCCCTGTTCCTTGACAAGTGCCCCACCCCTGGTCGCCATCATGGGATGGAAAGTCCTGCCCCTAACCCCTGACCTTTACCACCAGAAGTCCCTTCCCTTGCCAGGGCCAGGCCTTTCCCCCGCATGAAGGCTGGAGTGAAGCACACTGCCCTGGAGGGACAGGGTAGGGCTTAGGCCCCATGAAAGCGCATCACAAGCAGTCACAGGCCAGGTGGTTACAGTTAATTGATGGGCACCTGTCCATGGGCAAGATGAAATCACCTGGTGGGCTGAATCCAGCCCACAGGCCATATTTTGCCCACCACTGCCCTAGCAGATGTTGGTTGCCTTTAATGGGAGGAATGACATGGTAAGTAGCTTCTAATACTAGCTCTTCAGCCAAATCCTGCAATTTTAACCCCATAGTTAATATTTGGAGACTGGCTCAAAAAGGTAAAGGTAGTATAGCCTAGGTCCTCAATTTGGCTGTATCAGATCAGATTTTCCTCTTGCAGCAACAAAGAGAATGATCTGTCTCAGAATTTTTTAACACCTAGTAAAAAATTCATTTAGCCATAGATTATTTCAATTTTTATGTTGCAAATTATTTTGAATATTCACTTACCACAACAGGCAAAAAATACTTACTAATTTGTGTTTTATAAGAATAACTTAGAATCACTTGTTTTGGGATGTGTTAATCAACCTAAAACCATATTTTCTTTCATATAACACACCTCCCTTACAAAAGCTGCACCATGTTTCTGAAAGGCCGAATGAAGAAAAATGATCTTTCCTTGAGACCCTCTGCCAGAGAGGAAGCAAAGTGTCCACAGCCAGCAGCTAGATACTAGCTTTACCTTAGCTTTCCCCTGGCAGAGGCTTAAGCAGCAGAAACTGCTGTTACTGTATTCCTCAATATAATGTGCACCCTAATTTCCAGCAACTGAATTTTTGGGGAAAAGATGTGGGTGCATATGAGAAAATATGGTAATACAAATGTGCATAATTAGGAATAAATGAATCATCTACATTTGATTTTTGTTTAGCTTCAAATTTTTCTAATCTCAGAACATGAGCCAAATTATATGAAGCGCTGACTGGGAACTTTATTTTTTGACTTTCATATATTAATTGTGCAGACTCACCAAAAATTGTGCCCAATATACAATGATACACTTCCTGTGACTTCTAACTGGTTGTTTTATGAAAATATATTTTACCTCATTTCTGGTCAGCAAAGGTGACACTTCAAGAAGTGGTCTCAGTGTGAAATGCAGATATTCAATTGTTGTGGCTGTGCAACAGAAAGTTACTATTTGAGATAACAATAGTAAATGACTAAATACTGTAATTTTAGGGTAACAGTCAGATAGTGCTGAAGAATACTTAGATTCTGAAGACCTGAGCAAAATCACTGAAGTTAGTCAGTCTCTTTAGTTGAGTAAGATAAAATAGGTTGGTTTTGGTCCTTTTTTGCTGCATAAGGTAAAGGCTTAATTGAGAATGTGTGTATGAAAAGGGTTTGCAGGCTTGGGCATTGATTTAATTAAGACTCAAGGACTTTAGAAAACCATAGTGATACTAAACCAATGTAGATGGGATTCTACCTTTGTCACCTATCCAAGACTCCTTAAATTTAGAGGGAACTTGGGTTACATAAGAATGCAGAATTCAGCATTAAAAAACCCCAAAACATAATTTTTAGAGTAGGTAATAAAGAAGGAGTTTTTTACCTGTAATCTTTTTATTCATAGTGTGAATGTTCAGAGAGCTTGAATAAGGGTTATATATCATTTCTGTCACACTGGGTGAGTCTACACATACAATTAATGTGAAGCAATAAACTCTGGAGCAATAAACTTCTGGGTGCAGTGTCTATACATGTATCTGGGGCAGCAGCAATTTGAGCTGGGGTACAGCAGGCCAGGACTGGTAAGAGGCATGGGAACTGCATAAAATAAAACTGTATAGTCTTGCATTTCACAAAGGTGTTACACAGATTAATTCAGAAAAACTCAAAAGTACAGCTAAATAAAGCATAATATATCAATATATGGTACTCAGAGCCTACAGTGATGGAGATATAGTAGACAGAAAGTTATATAAAATATATTACCTGCTGCATAAACTAAGGAAGTAGGAATACGTATCCATGGTTGACTGTAGCCTAATTTTTCAAACTGAAAAGGATTTAAAAAATAGTGAGCAAATCGCTGAACTTCTGATATTATTTATAATAATTATTTTTTTCTTTAAAAGATTCCAAAGACAAGTGGCACGTATACAATATTATATTATTTTGAAATAACAGTGGGCATGTCTACACATTTCCCTACAGTGCCTTTGTTACTGTGCTGTCATTTAGTACTTCCTTTTAGAACTTTGGTACTAAATGATGGTGCAGTTAGAGCCCATACTGCTCTGTGTATGCAGTTATTTTCAGCTGCTACATCACTGTAGCACCGCAGTATAATGAGGGAGCATGTTCCTATGGCGATTTAACTGTGGCATCACGATTCTTGCCCGCGGACTCTACATTGGCATAGTGCATTGCTGCAGCAACACAGGGTCACATGTAGATGCACTCACTATGAATAGAAAAGAAGTCTTAATATTTGGGGCTTAATCCCACAATCCTAGTGCACTGATATCCCATTTTACAGTGCTATAGTTCTATGTTTTGGACCGAATCATTAAAAGTGAGATGTTTAATTGAAAAATTATTGATATTGCATAATGACAGGCTGAACCTATGTTCTTTATACATCCAAAATTTCTACTGGTATCAGTAGTCTGCCTAAGAATGTAGGGTTGATTACTAATTAGATAAGATAAATATAACATAGTAGTTTCTACTTATTGTATTAATTCCATTGTCCTGGCTTCAATGAGTTATTAAGTCCCAAATTTGGAAAGGGTCTCCTGCTCCCAAAAATTAGCATGTAAAAATTTCAATATGTACACCAAGGTTGGAGTTGTATATATGCAAATAATTATACAGATACAATTTTCTGGTTTGTGCATGTATAATTGAATTAATAATTTTCAAATGTGAGCATACAGTTTTTTCTAGATAAGTTGCATTTGAGATAAACATATGTATTTTACATACTAGTGGAGTTATCCATTCAAAAAGATTGACATTCTCGCCATCGTTTATGTAATATGCCTGACCACTCTGTTAAAGAGGGAGAGAAAAGACATCTTAATAACATGATAGCATGGACTGACTTTTATATGCTCATTCCCTTTTTAAAAAAATCTTTAATGACTGTGAAAATAATATAGTAACATCAAAAACAAGTACATGTAAGAATATAAACATTAATGTTAGCTACATTTATGTTTCAATCAACTACTATGTTAATCAACTACTATGTTGTATGTAATTAAAGTGACTGACTTAATATTGCTTGTCTGATGTGGCTAACATTCTTCCCTTAAAACTTGCTTATATAAATTTTCCTCTCATAAAAATCACACAACAAATAGCATAGTGTATTCTGCTCTTCTTTACACTAATTAAACCCCAGTGAAGTCTGTGTGGCTGTGGACAGATTTTGGCAAACTGTGTATTTCCTCTTGGCAGCTTTTGGAAAAAACTCCCACTAATCTTCTTTGGTAATCTTTCCAATGTACTTTTCTTAGTTTAATTTTTTAGCTTATGAAAACAATTGTTTACAAATAGGAAAAGATCTACAAGAACATTTTAAATTGATGCACCTGTAATGAATGTGCTGAGCTGATAGTTTGCATGTACAAATACTGTACAGGAAACAGGCAGTACACCTACAGCTAAAGTTGTGTAACAATTTTCTGTATTAAATACATAGACCCTGACTCTGCAAGTTGATCTGTACAGATAGCAACACTAATATCACAGCTATTATTGCCAATGGATTTTCCCACCCTCAGTCCTAAATCTGGCTTTGTTTATAGAAGCAATGAGAAATGTACATATGTGCCCCAAGCTGCATACTGTGCCTTTACTCCTGATACAGAGATAATAAATACCCTCTCTTTGGAAGAGACTGTGGGGTGAATAATTTAATTAAAAATATGTATCTGATATGGCAACATAGCAAGGCGAAGAGCATTCACCAAAGGACTACTTTACAAACATTAAGAGGTAGCACCATATTCCTACTATAGCTATTTTAATTTTAAACCTGTATCAGACTAGACAGGGCATTGCTTTTCTCATTCTTGTTGTTGGGTTTGTTTTTTTACTTACGGCTATATAGTTCTTTTCAGAGGTGAGCGCTTCAGCAGCTAAAATATGAGCTTGTACAAGATTTTCTACATGAACCCAGTTCATTTGAGCAGTGGGCTCCCCAAACCTGAAGCGAAAAAAACCCCTTTCAATATTCCGCTGTGGAAACAAAAAAAACAGAGACTACTGCAAGAGAGATTTTTATATTAGGCAGCACGCCTTTTCCAATTGGTTTAGCATAATAAAATTAAATCTTGTTTCTAAACATGAATACTGACATAGTGTTAGAGAGATCTACCGTTATGCATTACAAAGTACTGATGATTAAGATGAAAAAATTGATTTAATGCAATACAATACATTTTAAATAAATCAACAGCTGAGAGTACCCAGCACTAGGACCTTTCTGCCCCTTATGTTAAAGTGGTTATTTAAACCCTTTTTTCCAAAATACAGTAGGGCTAGGATTTTCAGAATACCTACATACCATTTAACTTTTCAAAATACCTATCATTAAATACAAAGTTTAAGAAGCCCAAATATGACAGACAAAAATTAATTTCAGGTTGAATTAAATGTTTGGTTTGACCCAAGTCATATTTTATTTTTTTTAATCTTGTGAGAACAAACAACATTTAATTTTGGACATAGGTATTTCATATTCCTATTTGACACTAGGGCCTAATTTTTTTCTTTAGATTTTGGACTTGTGTGGATGATCTGAAAGAAAGAAGCCAGTTTTATAGGATCTGGCATGTGAATATATAAATGGTCTAATATCAGCAAAATATTTTGAACATTTGCCACTCTCTTCATGTTCATATACAAGTGGCAGGTGCTTTGGTACCAGTTATGGCATGTCCAACAGGAACAGCAGGTCTGTCACTTGGTTTACTCTTTGCAATAAAAAGCCCAAAAGAGTTTGGTAAAATTGTGGGCTTTTTAGCTTTCATGAGCAGGTTTTATGAAGTGTTCCCGAGGACAGTCCAACTGAAATGGCTTAAATTCAAAATGGAAAATAGGTGGTGGCAGACCCGATGTTTTGGAAGCACTCAGGGCCCCTTTCCCATACTCCCCTTGCTACCTCCCTTACACTAGTGGCCAAGCTGGGTGTTTTGTGGGATAAGCCCAGCAGCCCTTCCAGGACACCCCCCTCCTGGCCTTGGCAGCAGACACAATACAGTGTGGCTGTAGTTATCACAGAGATATACTGTACATCACACGCCCTGAAAGAAGGAGCAGTAGGGAAAGTCAAGAAGTGCCTCAGTGGGGTGGGGACGGGGGCACGCAATGTACATAGGAAAGGCCGGCGGAATACGAGGGTGTCTGAGAGTGGGACAGAAGGAGGAGAGTATGGAGATCTGGGATTCACCAAGGGAGGAAGCATTTGAGGGCTCATGAAAGGAAAATGAAGCAGAGCTTGGGCACCATGAAGAAAGTGAAAGAGCTTGAGGGGAAGTGAAGGTGGGAGAGCCCGAGGGCTTGTGGGAATGAGGGCTTTTGAGGAACAATAAGGGAGAGGGAACAAGGAGGTTTGAGAGGACAAGGAGTCTGTGTTGTGGAGAAGAGGAATAAGAGCAGGCTGGGGACAGAAAAGGAAGATGGTGAGGGGGTAGATGGGAAAGAACGAGGGGAAGACTGATGGAGTTTGGGGGAAAGAAGGGCAGAGAGGATTTTGTGAGAAAAAGGGTAACTCTTGAGTGCAAAATGAGAGGAAATGGAGGATAACTGGAAAGGAGTGAGAGGGCAGAAGAAAGGTCTGATATTCAGTGTGCTGGACTGGGACTCAGGAACCCCAGGCTTTACTCTCCCCTGGGCCTCCTCACACAGCTTGCTTGCATCCGCCTTAAATCCCCACATGAAGAATCTGGACAAGCACTTCGTTTACCTGGGAGAGTTTTGTGGCCATAAATCCATGCCTGTCTGTGAACCATACAGATATGATGGTGAGAAAGGCTGAGTAAATATTAATACGAGTGCTTTATAGGCACCCGACTCAGGGAGAAATAGCGAGGCAGTCTTAGTTATACTGGGCTCAAGGAACATGAGGTAGTTTTGATGCATTGTGTGTTCAGAGAATTAACGGGGAAAGGGCCGTCAAGTGTTTCTGGGAGATGTGAGGGGAAGGGGTACAGAGATATGGAAAGCAGGGACATGAAAATTAATGAGGAGAAGGGTTCCTCGAGAGGAAAAAATAAGGGAATATTGAAACAGAAAGGGTTAGCTTGTGTGGCTGGAGGTAGGAAGGAAGAGTGGGAGATTTGGAGAGTGTGAGGGGAATGATGAGGGGCTCTGAGGTGAGGGGTTTTGAGGCAGAAAAAAGTACAGGAGGGAAGACAAAGAAAACAATGGTGAGGACCAGAGGGGAGAAAATCTAGGAAAAAGAAAGATGAATATTGTTGCTGGGAAAGGGGAAATATGAGAGAAAATGGGGGAAGGAGAGAAAAGAGGGGACTGTCAAAGGGAAACGAGTGAAAAATAAGATACTGATATGAAAAAGGATTGGAAAAGAGTCTTGGAGTAAGAGGGAAAATGTAGAAAAAGGATGGAGATAAAAAAGCCGATATTTTAAAAAGTACTGAACTGAAAAAACAGAGAAGCGGAAGAGCAAACTCCCCACTCCCACCCCCAAAACAAACAACAACAAAATCAGGTTAAAAAAACAAGAGTAAACATACCTTAAGTTAAAAAAGCACAATGAAGAGCACAGTTCAAGAAACAGAAAACAGAAAGAGAAGAAAGAAAAAAATGAAACAACCATAGTAAGTTCATGCAGCTAACTGTATGCACATACATTTAAGCTGACACTGTTGCAATTAAATAAACATCCCAGCACCCCATCATTCATTTCATATATGTGGCATACAGCAGATATACATGATAGGATGGTGTCACTGAAAAGTTTAGTATCAAGATTTTTAGGAAGAGTTACGCTACTCATAACTTTACATAATCACTTTATATGAATGCAACAAAACTTATTTGCCATGGTACTCCGTTTTTTATGCCACATTTTTACACGAACAATATTTCAGGACTATATTCACATTTTTATTGGAATGTTTAGTTGCGTCTTGTAACTTGTGACACCAAGTTCTTTAGTTACCTTGACCCAGTTGTATACAAGCAAATTACTCTTTCACACAGAAGGTAACATCTTTATATCAGGATTAATGCAATTTGGAAAGGCAGCTTTGCCCTTTTTTACCTGCCCCATGGAACAGACAGCTGATGTTCTTTCCCAAAGCTGTCGGTCAGACATCATGCCTGACTTTTCCATTTCAGCACAATTTTTCTTGTGTTTGTGAAAAATACAGATCAATCCTAGAGCTGGATGAAATTTTCTTTTGATCAATACTAAATCCACTAGAAAAAATGTAGCTATGAACTACTCACAAATTGGGCTGAATTTGGCTAATAGTTTGGGACGTAAAAAAGGGAAAAGGGATTTTGAAAATGTCAAAACATTTTCTTTGAAGATTTTTTTACCCTAATTATTTCAATTTGGAAACTCTGAAACGTTTAATTTTGAGATTTTCAAAACAAAACTTTCTTATTTTTAATTTCAAAATATTATTTGTCACTTAAAAATTGATCTACATTTTTTAAAAGAACACGGGTTTTTTAAAGGATTACATAACCTCAAATGAAACAAGAACACTTCATCTCATATCAAACAAAACATTTGGATTGACCTAAAATTAATGTTTGTTTCATCCAAAAAAAACCCCAACCCAATGTAAAAACAACCCCTATCTTTTATCTTTGTTTTGGTTTAGGCAAAAACTAGTTTATTTGACCAGGTCTAATCTATTCCTTATTCAAAGGGTTAGGTAACTTTAAATAGTCATGATGCCCTTAAAACAGCAGACTCAGGTGACTATGTGCACACTGTCTTCTAAACATTGTACTAAGCCAACAATTTAAAACAGAGCTAGTAAAAAATAGTAAACATGAGCACCTGGACTGCTTACCCTTTAGTAACCTATTGTACTAGAAAGTGTTTCAGGCTCCTTAGCCTGTTTCATTGGATAATGAAAGCTGTTAAAGGTTGATGATGGAAATAAGATATTTTCCTTGTATCGCGTTTCGTTAATATTTTAACACTTTTGTGTATAAGTTGCAAAGTGAAGTTTGAAATACCATAGATACACCCAAATCTGTATAATTACAGTACAAATATTAAACTATATCAAATCAACATACGTAATGTTTGCTGGTGATAGAGAATGACTTAAAGTCTCTCTTTATATTTACTGAACATTTTTTAAAGATAATTTCCTCCCTTAAATAAGCCATGTTCTACATTATAAGGTTTTGAAAAGTTAAAAGCTGTTACCTCTGTAACACAGATGATTACTAATTCTATTATGTACAGAATGGAATATTTTTTAATCAAATAAAATAAAATGCATACTGCTATTCGTGGCAGGTGTCTTTGCTCTTGGGGCCCATAGATGCCTGGTGGGCGAAGAACACATGTACGAAGTTTATCTCCTCCTATAAGATATGATAAAATGTGATTCTCAAAGGGATTCCATATTATTACATTATAGACACTTTTGACTGGTCATGTGAGAGTTCACTGCTGTAGCCTCTTCATTTACAGATATTATTTTAAAATTAATTACTTTTCCATTAAAAAATTAATCAGTACCCATAAAAGGTGCTAGCTTAATAGCTCTCTTTCTCCAAAGAACAACCAAAGCAATGGATAGTAGCAACACAAAATTCACCAGACTACCCTGCCAATATGCTTCAAACTTTAATTTAGAAGGACTCACTCTAGTTATTTAAAATCTTTTATCCATCCAAGCCTTCATTTCTGTGTTGAGACGATCTATGCATGTGCCAACAGTGATTGTAGATTTTGTGATATTACCAAGTATCAGTAGGACCACTAAACAAAGTTTACATCAACCGCTTAGCAGCTGTCAGAAATTGATGGTTTTCAGTCATTAGGCATATAAAATAGATTTGAACCACTGAAATTAAAAGTCTCCAATACACATCTGGTTCCCATGGCAATGGATAGAAAACTGGATAATGTTGAATGGGAGAAGGTTGAGGCTTACTGTTAGCTGAACGTCCTACCTTGGCAAAGTACATTTGTTATCTAGTTTATGATCAGTTAAAAATTAAATTCTTAATACCTTGTCTCTAGTTTTCGATAAAATACAGTACCCACCAGTCCTGATACAATGTTGAATTACAAGTTGATCTTTGAGATGGTGACTGATTAAATGCTGATCAAATAATTTCATTTTTTTTAAATAGCTACCTTATATGGGTGACCCATATAAGTTATTGGGTTTTTGCTTGTAGCCATGTTGGTCTAAGGACATAGGCAGGCAAGGTTTTTTGAGCAGATGTGATATCTTTTATTAGACCAACTGAGTAGTTGGAAAAAAGTTCTTAGCAAGCTTTTGGTTGCAGTCACTCTTCGTCAGGCATAGCGAGTCTGCTGTACTGAGACTCCATGAAATGAGAGGAGCTAAAAGTGTGGCAGGGTGTTAGTGAGAGTGTAAATAGGTAGAAATTAATTTACACTCTCTATTTACCTTTCCAGTTTCTACCTATTTACACTCTCACTGACACCCTGGCACACTTTTAGCTTCTGTCATTTCTTGGAGTCTCAGTATAGGAGAGACTCGCTATGCCTGAAGAAGGGTGACTGAGCCCAAAAGCTTGCAAGAACTTTTTCCAACTACTCAGTTGGTCTAATGAAAGATATCACATCTACCGAAAGAACCTTGCTTACCATGTATAATTTACCATATTTACCCAAACTCAAGATAATGATGAATTTAAAATGATCACCCAATAATTAGATTCTAGACATGGAAAATGTAAACATTTGTTATAATTTTCTGTCTAGAATCTAATTATTGGAGGGCCATCTTATGTTTATCCCCTCCCACACCCCCCGCCACTGCGGCAGTGCAACCGGTGGCAGGGGGGCAGGTGGTAAGGGAGCCAAGTAGCCTGCCACCTGCTCCTAGCTGTGTGCCCCCTGCCCCCTGTCATCCTCCACCATTTGCCTCCCCACCCTCATGCTACCCGCACACACTGGCAACTGCCCCCCACTGACATCTGCCTTCCCTACTTGCCCCTCCTCATGCCTGTACCCCATGGCACCTACCTCCCATGATGCCTGCGGCCCTTGGTACCTATCCCCCATACCACTTGCCTCCCCACCATCCTCAGCCACTGCTGCCTTTCCTTCCAGTATAAGGGGCTTTTATTCCCATGCTGAATGGGGCAAAATACCTTGCCTTGGATTCAAATACATACAGTGTTTCTTATAGGAATATGGAGCTATAAGCTAATCCTAATAATGCAATATTCTTGTTATAAAGAGCTGTGGGAAAAAGTTGGAAAAAAAAAGACAAAACCTACAACATAATTTAATTTGTAAGAAAATAATCCTCCTGGCATGAAATTCACATTCCTGACATGATATTAGCCACTTCGCAGTACTTTGCAAGTATCAAGTGAAGAAAGTCTTTCCTGTAAATTGTCCACAGCTAAATTTAACACAGTAGCAACTGGTCACACAGTATCATGTTGCACTTTACGTTAATTTGTATTGCACTAGCAGTTATAGTATCTCACAGGTGAACTTAAGTATTCAAGTGTATAATTGACTCTGGCAACATGGAAAACTCTGGGAAGCACTAATAAATAATTCTAGGCTAATGTAATATTAGCCTTTTACAAAGTCTAGTATATATATCTTTAAGGAACTAATGATTTAATCAGGATTCATATTTACTTATACTGTACACTACCTTCAAGACAAGTCACTTAAATAAGATTTGGTATTTTTTAATTCTTTTATTCCTTAGAAGTAAAAAAAGGAACACAGCGCTAGTACATCAAAAGTTTTTGTGAGTGTGAGGAAAGCTGTAAATATTCTTATATTTTTTGTGGAGAAAGTTTTAATTTCTAGGAATCATTCTGTTTTTCTAAAAATCTGTGAAGTATCTTGAGGAATGAACACACAAGCCCAAAATGTTAATTAGATACAATATCAGGAAGAGGAATATATCTTACTGTGTTTTTAATGGATAAAGTTGTGACATTAAGAAATAGAGTACCTGAGAGTAGACTTGCATTAGCTGCTAGTACCATTTGGTCTGCAATTGATTTGGTCTTGGAATAATGGTCAATATGCTGGACAGAGAGAGAACAATTATGATTTTTTAAATTTAATTACATCAGCACAATCTGTAAATGACAAAATGAACAAGTACCTTTGTCTGATTTGTTCCTTGCTATCAACAAATATTTTCTCAAAATTTAGAAGTTGTAAGATAATTGTTTAGAGTAAAATGTCAAAAATTATTTTTTATGGGAAGTTAGCATTTTTGTCTGTATAAATTTGGATTTCCAGTTACTGATTGTAGCCCATTTGCAGACTTTTTTTAGACTTTTAACAATATACAAATATTTCTTAACGGCGATTTAGAATATAATTGATTACATTTTATTTTTTTAATTTATTCTAGGATAAAAGAAAAGACACAGAAGCAAAATATTGAAGAGTGAATGATTTGGTATGAATTTAGGTGACTGCTTTTCCTGCAGTGCAAATTTAGTTTAATACAGATATGTTTTTTCCAGTTATTTAGAAACATGTTATTAAAAATATTTTTGTCTGAAATTTTATGGTAGCTAGATATTTCAGTATATATAGTAAAGTATTTCAGTACTGTATTTTAGTATATATAATAAAGTACTGTCATTAAAAGAGGAAGATGGGAAAACTGGAAAAAAAATCACATGAATTGATAATGAGCACATTCTTCTTAGAGGCAGCAATTTCACATCAAATGAGTAGGAGTTCAATAACAGTATTATGTTTAAATAGAAATTGTCTTTGACAAGAGTCAAGGCACACAAGAGGTGTTTAAGTAATGATGACTATACATGCTCATTTGGGTCCCAGTCTACAAGTGGTTCTTTATATGCAGGTAGAACTGAATTGCATAAACTCTCATTGGACTCTGCATAAGCATAAAAGCCTACACAGAATTTATTTTTTAGATCAGGGCCTTGACAGTCAGCAAATTAATATAAACAAACAATTACAGTACTTAAAATAAGGATGCACTATGGTTTGAAGTAGTGCCTATAAAACTATAAAAAAAAGTTTACTTTTGTTTCCATTTTTTTCCAGCAGCAATAAAGTAAATCAATAAAAAAGAATAGAAAATTAATGCAGACAAAAATACCTTTTCTAGTGGGAAATATGGCACAGTTTCCTCATCACCTTCTTCAATGTGATTCCCTCCAAACACCACATTTATTGTACTAGTATATACCAATCTCGGGACGTTTCTTTGTTTGCAAACTGCAGCGACATGCAAAGTAAATGAATTTAATTACAACTGGAAGAATGTAGAAATAAGCAGTTTCTATAAGCTGTGAGCTTTTTCTCAAGCAAATGGCACATATTAAAAACAATTCTTCCATTTTAGGATTCTTTTTGACTTACTGATCATGTTTTTCATGTTAAATACACCTTGCATTCCAAATAATCCCAAAACATGTTATAATCTTGCACTGTATTCTTACCAGGTACCTAAGCCTGTTACTGAATGTTAGTTTTGTGGAGGGCTGGAATTAGTCTGTAAAGCCAGTGCTAAGGGAGGAACAGCAGAACTCCTCTAAGGACTGCCCATGTATATTAGGGCTCTGCAAAGCTTCAGCCTCTGATTCAATTCAGTGGAGATTTGGCCCGGTGCAGTAGCCAAATCTTTGAATCCAAATAGAATCAGAGGACCTTTTAATCTCTCCAAATTGAATCGGAACCCACTGAATCGATTCGGAAAGATTTGGGCATTGAGACAGCTTTAAACCTTTTTTTCTACATACCTCTAGGTAGCATGGGCTCATGAGTGCTGTGATGCTGGGGCACATGGAGTGTCCCACAGAAGCATGGGGGGCTCCTGGGTTGCCATGCCTCCTGGGTTGCCAAGCCGGTGGGTACGGGGGAACCCCCTGCATGCTCCCCAGTGGACCCAGAAGTGGACTGAAAGTGGTTCTTGTCCACTTCCAGGTCTGCTGCTGAGCACACTGGGGGAGCCTCCCATGCTTCTGTGGGTCTCTTTGCGGTCAAATGCCGAGCTGGGGTGGGGGTGGGGTCACCAGCGCACTCCCCAGCAGTGGACCAGAAGTACTTCCAGTCCACTTCTGGGTTTCCCGCTGAGCATGTTGAGGGTCCCCCACATATTGCTGTGGGATGCTCCATGCACCCCAGCATCACAGTGATCACGAGCCACACCTGTTACCTCAAGATATGTAGAAAAAACTTGTAAAGCTGTGTCTCTGTGTCTGAATCACTGATTCACCAAATCAGCATTGAATCTTCAGATTTGGATTCAGCTGAATTGAATCAGGGACAGTGATCCAGTTCAACAAATCAAATCACTGTCCCTGATTCGGGCTGAATCCGAATTGAATAGGGACTGCTTCACACACCCCTAATGTATATTCACAAGTTAGTAGGGTTATAGTAGGTAGAAAGGCAGGGTAGAGCTGCACCTTTATAGACTGACTAAATCAGAAATGTATGGCATTAAACTTTCATAAGCAGAGGGCTTACTTCACCAAATACTGTGACAGGATTGTAGGAAGCAGAGCTGCTAAATAGAAAGCAGTGATTAAACTACACAGGATAGGGAAGCGGGGAGGAAGAAAAGGAAGGCAATGCTAAGAAGGTAGAGCAACTGTCAAAACCATAGCCATGAAAATATTTAATTTCTTAAATGGAGGCAGATTCTGACATAGGTTAAACATGTTTATGAGATGCTCTAGCCAGGCAGCAACCAAGGTATAGGGTCTGTTACTCCTTGTTTCTGGCCTTCCTGTGACTCTGTGAAGACACGACCTTCCTAAAGGGATGCTAAGAGATGTTCAGAGGCAGGTCTCACAGATCAAGGCACATGATAGATGTGTCTTTGCTCAGCATGTGGCCTCGAAGACCTTCCATCACTCAGTTTGTGGAAACTTCTCAACATGGAGGAGAAAGAAGCCAAACTCAACAGCAACATATATTTCTGAGGGAACCTTGTCTTCCTTCACTCCATTTGCTTTTAACAGGGATGATCTTCAGGGAGTAGAGCTAGCTGTATACAGGGCCTAAAGGAGGCAGAACAAGAGTACAAGCCAATTCGGTTTTGCAGGGTAAATGTCATTATATTTGAAAGGGAAAAAAGAAGAGTGGGACCTCAGGCATAATGTATACAATGCTGTTTGAAAAGCCATAGCTGTGAATGAGTGACTCAGAATATAATTTATTGTTTCCTGAGCTTGCTGCTGAAATATTACAATTTATGAAAGACAAAAGTGAATTTGATTGCCTGAGGGTTTGGGAGGCACAAAGGAAAAGAAAAGGGATATTTTTTTTCCTTTTCCCTGCTGCTGTCTTAAAAGGATAAAGAGATAATAATAATAATCCTTGTGTTCATAGACCACTTTCTATATGTTATAATTGTTATATACTTTAAGGATTTTTATGTGCTATAGGAAGGTATTATTACACTAATTTAATTTATAAGGAAAAGAACTGAGTTTAATATGATGGTTCTGTTGTGGACCGATGCTGATGACTTTGTGAAGGCTGTTCAGGGATGTCATAGGGTGCTACTGGTGCAGGGATAGGGGCTCTATTAGAATATGCACCTTTACATGTAGCAGAAGGTGAAGGAGACAGCAGCACAGAGACACCTTAAGGTCAAGTGCCTTTGTTTCCTCCTACTTGGCTCTGCAGAACTCTCCAGCATCCAACCCAGCTGCCCAGGCTACATGCTGTGAGAAAATTCCACATGTGGGAGAGCGAGGCATAATATCTAGGGGTCCTGATTCCTAATCCTATGCAAAAAAAAAAAAAAAGTGGAGAGGGTCATTTTCTATATAAAAATATATACCAAAACTAGTTTAAAGAATGCCTTGCATTTGAAAGCTTGTCTAACTTCATCCTAGACAAGCAGTTGGTCTAAGACAAGCAGTTGGTCTAATAAAATATATCTCCCCCTAAAATCTTTCCCTCTTACCAAATAGAATGTTACCTTGTTGTACCAATACACAAATACAGGTTCAGATACATACCATCAATGATGAATTTTGTTCCACCAATATTTATGGATTCAATCTGTTTTCTTTGTAGCTATAAAAATATAAATATTGCACAGTATCTGAATCATGTCATACTTTACATTCACTAGATGACTGTTGTAAATGTCAAAAACTAAATAACAACATCCAACCCACTGTTTGCTCTCCCCTCCTGCTCCCCACACATCCCTTGTTCTGTTTGCTCTCTGAGATTTCACAAAGTAAGGCTGTTTTTTTGCAAAATACACTCTTATTTTTATTATCATTATAAGAGCTGATGAATATGAAGAAAAATGAGTGGTGGTGTTTTTGATAACAGATCCTTGGTAACTTTATATATTTTTAATGTGCATGTCTTAGTAGAGTCCAGAGGAATTCAGTGCTTTTTTTTTTGTTTTTTGGAGATCAGTCACAAAAATAATTTGACAATCTAGCTGTGATAATTACCATTATTTTAACTGATGTGCTTTATTTCATTAAGGAGTTATTTCTTTTAAATATTTTAACATTTAATTTTTAACAGCTATCTACCACAAAAAGTGATGTTAATTTTGACCACAGTTTACCAGCTAATTGTGGAAAATTTTAAATGAAACAATTGTTGTAGTAATTTAATACAGGCTTCAGTTCGATGAAAAAAATCATAGCGAGAGTACTTGTGTATATATATAAACGGGGGCATGCGCAGTTTCAGGGGAAGTTTCAGGGATTGTGGAGTAAGACTCAAATATAGTTATAATATGTGCTGTACTGAGGTGTTATAGCAGTATATAGTAGTATAGCAGGTAAGGTGTCTCACTGCAGCTCCAGAGGCGTGACTTCAAGGCCAGCTCTGAATGCATGGCAAAAGCTATCCTCAGTCCACTCAGCTGTAAATCAGGAGCTGGTCATTTGGGCTAGAAAGTCACAGATGACCAGATGTGAAGTTACCAACATTGCTCCCTTGTGTGCTTTTGGCTATAGAAACTGGCATACCTTTACCATGCTACCCCAATAGGTCTGAATAGACCTTTAACTTTGATCTACTCTGTGGGACCAGGATTTAGATGAATAGGATTCTCGTGTGTTATCTGTAGGCTTAAATTCATCACACTTTCACTAAAGGGAGAAACTGAGGAAGAAGGAGGTGAAGTGACTTGTCCAAAGTCATGCACTGAATAAACAGGTGGCAGAACTAGGAACTCAACCATATTTTCCTGTCTCTCAATCCTGTTTACTAATCACTATACAGCTCTATATCCACCCTTCCTAGTTAAAGATCTTCTGGAGCCTGTGATCGGAGACTCTGATAATGAAATCACTTTCCCATCACCAGTAATACAGTATTACATGCACAGATTCAGTATAATAAATTTTTTGGCACAGCAATTCACTGAGATGATTTGAGAATTTAATTGTATAGTATTAGTATAAGTAAGGTTTCAGTATATCTGAGTTTACTGCTCACTAATCTTCCTTTTCTGGGAATTTGTTGAGAAGACTGTGACAAGACAACTCTATAGCCAACTGGAATCCTTAGATTTCTTTGACCTTTTTCAATCATTTGCATACTTATGTATGGCATTGGTCTTGCAGTTTGATGACCTACAAGTGTTGGAACAAGGTCAGATGTGCTGATGATACATTTAGATTTGAGAACAACCTTTAATATTGTTTAGCAGCAAGTGTTGTTAACTCACCTTCAGACCTTAGTTGGAAGGATGGTATTCTCGAGTGGGTTCATTCCTACCTCTCTGGAAGGTTGCAAAGGGAAGTATTAGACAATTGCGGTCCCAATGGACCATTTATGTAGGGATCTGCAAGGTTCAGCTTTGCTACAGTTTCTTTTCAATGTCTGGGAGAATGCAAAACAAGTTTAAGATACACTGTCACCCATATGTAGATGACACCCTGCTTTCTGGCTTTTTTCCTCAGAACTGGACTTGGATTTCCTAGTATGTGGCTGATGTCAGGACATGGGTGAGATAAGCAAGTGAAATTCAGTCTCAAGAGCACGAAAAGGGGTGGGTTATGAGCAGAAAACTGGCATACCTGATGAGACGGACTTAAGAAAATAGCCTGGTTACTGAGAGGCTTGTACACTGGGATAAGAGTTTACCTCTGTTTAATGACCCCTTTTGATTTTCATGATCTGAAACATTACCTTCATTTTAAAGTGTGTGTGTGTTTCTTATTTTAAACCAAAAGTATAAAGAAAAAAAACAAGAACAGAAATTCTTTTCATTATGGTTCTCAGAATATCTAAAAAGAAATCTAACATATCATGTTCTGACAACTAGACTCAGGTCATAGCTTAATCTTACGAGAATTCATGTAGAAGAACATAAGAAAGTTATACTCACTTGCTCTAGTCCTGACATTCCATAGGATGCTATGTGAAACACACAGTCAGCCCCCTCACAAGCTGCAAACAGGGCATCATAATTTCTCACATCTGCCTGTAAAATACATGAAAAGATATTTTATAGTTGGTTTCAAAACTGTAGTTTAGAATTTGCTGTTTGGTGATAATTGCACAGAGTATTTATGAACTTAGTTATGCATAACCTTGTGGAGGCCAAGGGATGAAAATCACACCCCTTGTAAAAAGCTTTCTTTCAAGGGACTTAAAAAACATTGACTTCCTTAAAGCCTCAGGATACTGCTGTAAAATAGGAAAGTAGTATCATAATCATTTGACCAGGGAACAGGCAGGTGAAGTGACTTGTTCAAAGTTGCAAGAAGAAATGTTTAGAGTTAGGAGTGGACTGCAGGAACCCTTGGTTCTAACCACCAGATACTTAATTTCTTCCCTCTGTTTAGCTCAGACACTTTTTATACAGTCTGACTGACGAAAATGCTATAAAAATGATGGGAGAACCTTACTTTTATAAGATCCTGTACATTATATATGATTGGGTAGATTCTATGAAAATTGTGTTGCTGAGATAGATTAACTTAATTTCAAACAGCTTAATTTAATTTTATTGTTGTGAAAACACATTTTTGATAGTACCTGAATAAATGCTGCTCCATTAGGAACTTCCGAAGGAGGTTTTTGTATATCATACAGGATAACTGAGGCTCCTGATTTGGCAAGAGCACAACCCAGACTGTATCCAAAGTAGCCTCCGCCTCCTGTCACTACTGCCTTCATGCTTCTTTTACTTAAAGCTCCAGCATGTCCATTCAGATTATAAGTAGATGTTTGGCGCCAGGGGGGTATTACCCCATTAGATATATATTTCGTGTCATGCCTACAAAATGAGAGACCATTTTCTATCACCAGACACACAACACAATTTCTTTCCCATGCTGAAAATTGCTCCATAGTGCTCTGGGGTCCAGATAATTCCATTAAGTTTCATATTAAAAAGCTCCATTCAGGGCTGCAAAGTTTTCCTTTGACCTGTTCAAAAGATAAATCACAATATTAGCTTCAGATTTCCAAACAAGACTAAAAAGGCTCACTTCTTAGGGGTTTTGATTTTTTAATTTGTTTTTGTTCTATGTTTCTCTTAAACTTAAAAAATGTTCATGTTTGGTAAACAGTACATGCTGTCATTGTATTTGAGAAATTAAAGTTTTTGGTGTACATTTTCTTTATTAAAGATAGCAACCTCAATACACCTAAATATCTTTGCCTATATTGGACTTGTAATTTCTAGATAGCAACCTGCAGCATGAGAGGGAAAAATACATTTTTATAAAGAACATAAAAAATGTCCACATTTCATGGGTGCACTGATGTGTTCTGCATGCTAGCTTAAAATAGAATACTACTTCGTAGCAAAATTTATTATGACATAAATTAATTGTTTGGTTTCCTGATGGCTTCAGTTTAGTTCTTGGTGTTATATGTCTGCTTTTGAAGCTCAAATAGCCTGTCACCCAAGGATTTGGGAATCCTGAACTGCCAGGGTCATACTTGAAGAAACAAAAATGTTTAATTTCTACAAAATGTAAAGAAGACGACAGAACTTTGCCTAAAACAATTAGTAATACCTACCTAATCTTTCTGACATACACTCAGAACAATTTGAAAAAAAGAGTTTGGTTTTGCCCCACGTTACAAACAACAAAAAAAGAAAAATCAGCAGCTGAATAAACACTGAAAATGTGTTCATGCTTTAAACGTTGGTGGTGGCTGGGACTGAGATATTATGAGGAAGCTTGCACTGCTGCTTCCTATTAAAAGACCATATTTTAGATCAGTGGTTTTCAACTTCTTTGATTCCACAAAGCGCTGTGTAATCAAATTCACAGTAGCTTGGAGAACTGGAAGAGGTACAACTGCAACCTAAACTGGTCTAGCCAGATTGGAAGTGGTATAATGTAACTGCGTTAGTGCAGTGTTTAAGGTAGGCTAACTGATTTGGGTACAGCACTGTGGGAACATGGTTCCAGTGTTTCTGTGCATAGGATGGCCTGCACAGAACTGGCTCAGCTACCCGCCTGGCACTACATATGGTGACACTGGTGTCATGAAGAGGTATTCCACGCAGCTTTGCTTGTACTACTGCTAGACCCAGAAGCAATGCAAACATGTACATTAATTAGCCTACCTACAAATTTGGCACTAACTTTGCTTCTGGTTCAAGACAGAGCATCTGATGCAGCATAGCAGCTCACTATGATGCTGCCTGGCACTGTGGCAGTGTTTTGGGGGAAGGGCATGCCAACCTCACTAACCGCTTCCTTTTATTTGCCTTTGTGGCCCACCACTAGAAGGTTCTGATGTCCACTGGTAGGTTGTGGGCTGTTGTAGATAACGCAAGACAAATTTGTCGGTCTGTTGCTTCTCAGGGCAATGAAAAATATTACTGCAGAGAGAGGGAGTGAAAAATATACCAATATATTGATTAAGAAAGTAAAATAATAAATCATTCTGATGAAATGATTGTATTTTCTGTTCTATAAGTAAATGGTATTGAGTAGCTGATGTCTGTACATGTTTAAAACATCAAACCACTATATGGATTCTAAGCAGTTATGATTATTATGGTGATTATTATTGAGGCGATCCATTTAATTTCACTCTATATTTATAGAACATTAATAATTTATATTATTTAGAAGCTGGTGAGGAATCCCACTTACAGATAAGTCATAAAAAGGATGCTACAATTAAAATTGTATGATCTCCATTAAAATGTTAGAAACTTCTGTTGTCCTTGCTGTCTGAGGATTTTAATGTATTGCATAAGGATTAATTTAAAAATCCCCATAACTTTACAGATAGGGATGTTACTGCTTTCTATATCAGAAGAAGCAGAGGCAGACAGATGAAGTCATGTTATGAGGTCACAGTGAATGGAAGAGGAGGGAGTAAATTTCAGAACTTCTCATCAGCAATCCTAGGTCCTAATTATTAGAAAACACTCACTTTCCGTATATCATGTGTCATTTTTCTTAGAATCTGAGTTCTGAAATGTTCACAGGTGAGGCATATTGCCATAGAAGCAAAGTTTAGACTGATCTAAGGGTATATTTCTAGCAATAGGAGAGTTAAGCTGAGCAACATTACTAAGGTGAAAAGCAAAAAAGAGTTTTAAATAAAGCCTATTCGTTGTAGAACAGATTTACTAGGGAAGTTATGACAGCTTTATTGCTAAATCATTTAAATAAGGACTGGGTTGCAGTACTTAAGAATGTATTACACAGAATGATCCTGCATTGCCAGGGGTGATGAACTGGCGAAGAGAGCCCTACATTTCCAATTCTAATTTCTATAATTTACTTTCTAAGTAATCAAAAATAGTAGAGAAGCAAAGTTAACCAGAAACATTACATCGGCACATTAAAGCATTCGGACTGGATGCCTCTGAGGTCTAATTTCATCTGCCTTGTAGAATGTTACAGTTTAAAAGGCGAGTGTCGCTGGCAGTTGATGCAGTTACCTGGAATTCTGGGCCGGCTGCCTGGAGGACTGAAAACTTAAATGAATACACCGCCACTCATTCGTTATCCACCAGGGTTTTATAAATAACTGTCTTTGGTCAATCTCTCTTGCTATTCAGTGTAACGGTAACAACTGATTACAATTCAGGGAGAAACACAGTTGTACACCCCTAGGACCTCTCACTAGGATATTTGCAGTACTTTTATATTTAAGAAATGGATGCAGAAAACTTTTACATTTTGTGTTTGCGGATTTCGCATCTGGAAAATGCTAAAATGAAAAGAGTACTGAGATATTAGAAGAAGATAGAAAAAAAAAGACCAGACAAGACAAAACAATCCTTAGTCCTGTCCATCACCAGGGAAGGGCCACTAAACAACCTCTGTTTACCGGTTGTCCGGCTCTTCAGCATCGTCTACTGACTCGAGTCACTTTTGTGCCTCCCGGGGGATGGCCTGGCACGCTGGCCCTGACACTTCGCTGGGCCAGTTACCCACGTCCAGGACGTGTGGTCTCTGACCTCAGGGCTGCAGCTTGGTTCCCCCGGTTTAAAAAACGCAAGTTGCCTGGATGCGAAGAGCTGCTCCAAACACCCCTTTCTTTTCCCAACCCCACGGACTTAAATGTATCCTGCGGGATCTTTCTCTCGCTCCAGGGAAGTGACCATCAGCTCCCGAGGGCATCCACCTGCCCCGGGCAAGGATAACTGATGCCCACTCTCAGGCACAGGACCTAGTGCCTTCCCGCCCCTCTTCCCCTCCTCCCGAGCATTTTGGCTGTCTGTTTTGCAAGGACAAATAAACCCCGGCTATTTTTGCAAACAGCAGGTGATACAGGAACAAAACAACCCCCCAGAAGTTAGAAAGTATCTGAGCGCGCCCGGGCACCATCAGGCCTCGGGGAGCGGCCGAGCAGCAGGGGCGATTACCCTGGGCAGGCTCCGAGGTGTGGGGGTCCCGGCTGCTCCTGGCCCCCTGCGGGGATGCTCCGCTCTCTTCTCTGGATGTTGACTGGCACAAAGCGTCCCCAGCAACGCATCGTCCCCAGACCAGCTCAGATCTTCGGGGTCTCCGCACGGCCCATGGCCCGGGGAGCGTCCGCCCGGGGCCGGCGAGCAAGGGACCGCGCGCACCGTGTGGCCGCTCCGCTTACCTACTTACCTGCCGCCGCCGTATTGACGTCAGTGGCGGAGCACTGCATTTCTGCTCTCGGCTTCCGAAGAGAGAGGCGCTCGCCCCCCGCTCCCGGGACAGGGAGGCGAGGCGCCCGCAGAACGACTGCATTTGAGGCACCTGGGACTAGGATTATAGGACTGGTGTTTTTGTTTTGTTTTTTAATACCGCAATCATTTTCACAAGGGACTTCTACCGTAGTGTCTGCAACAGAACTACACAGAGCTGTGCCCCACTCTGGAGAAGCGATCTTTGGAAAGCCCGCCCCCCCCCAAGTGATTGCCATGTGGTTATCACTACAAACGGCCCGAAAAACCGCGCAAAATATTTCTGAAACACAGCAACTACAACCCGTAATTTCAGGAGCAACAGAAAATAAGCAGAGAAATAGGCACTTAAAAGATATTCAGTGCCAGTGAGTTTGTTATGCATCCATTTAAAATAATACATATGTAAACGAAAGTCTAATCGGTGAATTTCCAGTGCTTTGTAAAGACAATGAGCAATCCGTGCAGAACTCCTTCCCATAAAACAAAAAGCAAGGTCTTTTGAGATTGATTTTCAGTTCATAGCATGTTGTGTAAATGTATTCTCACCTTTAGTATCATCACCCTGGCAGCACTGCACTTATTTTTTTATGGTAAAGTTTTAATAATTTTCAAAATGTAGCTATGATGTACTTTGGGTGCCAGTACTCCTACTGATAGTAAATCGTGAGCAAAGGGTTCAACTCAGTAAAGAGTATCAGTGTACAACAATTAGGCAATTGCTCATCTAAATTGGAAGCTAAAACCAACCCTCTCTTTTTAAATAGTGTATATTGATTAAAAAGAAATGGAAATTAACTGAGACTATTGTTATGTTGCTAAACTTCTGTATGTAGAAATGTGTTGTGCTTGCAAAATGCTAAAAGTGAAGATTGGGCATTTCACCTGGCAGTTCTCTAGTTTCCAACCTTTTGTAATAACTGGATTAATAACTATAACAGTAACACATTAACATAAAACAATAACCATTGCATAAACCACCTCTGTTCGCAAAGGGGGATTAACATCTCTAAAGTTATATTGCATAATTTTCTGCTCCTGTATTTCTTAAGAGACAGAACAAGTTTGCCTGTGTTATCTGAGGTAGCATTGTTTTTTAAGTGGCTGTTGCACACTTTGTTATGGGACTATTTTTATTAATAACTAATGATATATAATATAGTTTTGTTGTTATTTCAGCAAAGTAGTTAGTTGTCCTAAGGAGGCAATGTGAATTAGAAAGCATGCTGAAAAACCTGTTAATTTTTGTTCCTCCTAAAGCCCTGAGAGAAAAGAAAAAAAGGTATTTGCTTGATGGATGAAACCAAGTGACGGGGCTCTCCTAGTGACCCATATTGTTAACAGGTGTTAGAACTGCTGCTGAATCATCATGACAGGTTCAGGTCCAGTGGTAGAAATTACTTTCTGGTGAGTGACATCCTAGAGGCAGTTAAGCTTGTGTGGGAAAAGTAATTGGAAATTCATATTTTGTTGTTTTTTTGAATTTCCAATAAAGCCAAATCCTGAAAGGGGGTACCAGTAACTCAGGGTTGTGTACTCTGTTTATGACCATGTAAGGATTTCATGCTGGGCAGTTCCTTGAAGTTAATTTAGCTATTAGTACTGGGTACGGTTTTGTGGAGTCTTTGTAGGTAGCAAATAGGTTTAGTTCCTTTACAAGGAAAAGCTGAGGGAATAGTTGTCCTTTAGGGAACAATAAGTGAAACCAAACTTTCTCTTTCCAGGTTAGAAGCTGGAACATATCAGGAATGTTAAGCTTTGCCGTCCTTGATTTAGACAGAGGGATGCTTGAAAAGTTGAGTGAGATTAATTATTTTCTGTTATTACATTAAAGTTGCACTGTACATTTACAAGCACATAAACATTTTAATTTAATTTTTATTTTGTAGGTTCACAAAACAGCTTATTCACAGTAATTCAACTTTTCTGTACATTCACTGAAAACTATTTATATGAATCCTTTGTTTCAGCTTTCTTCTTCAGTTTCCCAGATCCACTGTATTCTTCATAGTAACATGCAATGGTTACGGCAGCAGTTAAATTAGAAGCACTGCCTGACTCCACCTCCTTTTCTGTTTATACAAAACAACAGACCTTCTATAGTTCTTCTTTATCCAATTTCTTATCCACTTAAGCAACCATTTTCAGAAGAAATTCATTTGGCATGAAACATAAATTCAATATCTCTCTTCCTGCATAAGTCATTATTGATCTGCTGACCTGATGACCAACTTCAACTTTTAAGAACAGTTATTGATGTGCCATGTTTTTTAATATTTGTGTAACAATGTAATAAATAAAAATAAGTGTGTATAATACATCATTAAAAAATAACTAGTTAAGAAGAATACTGCAATCTGCAAGGGTTGAGGAGCATGCTGTGACTAACTGCAAATCAGTGTAGGCCAAAAATAAAAGACAATTTGGGTTTCCCAAAGTGCAATTTTGGTAGAATTTAGGGACTGAAAGTCATGTCTGCACTACTTCACAGCACTCCTGTGCTCCTGAAAACTAAGCCCTGCCTACCTGACCTGCTCTGCATTCTCCAAACCCAGAACTGAGCAGCTCTGGGAAGGTCCTCACTGTCATTCCCCAAATGTTCCATCTCTAGCATGTGAGGGAAGTCCCTGGAGTACCCTCACCATCTCAACTCCAAGTTCAGAGTGTAAAAAGCAAGAGCAAGTAGATGGATTCCAGTTTTTCTCACCACTTTAAAGAAACTGATTCCATTCATAAAACACAGATGGAGGAGGAGGTATCACTAGTACCCACTTTTTTATGGTGGCAGAGATCATTCACCCAGAAAGTAGACGACTTGAGTTGCAGAATCCCTTTGGGCTGTCTTCCACCTCCTAAAAAAACCTACATAAAAGAAGTGAGGTTGGGGGCACACTCTAACCTTCTGTTGAAACTGGGCCTCTGTATAGAAAGAAACACAAGATTCATGGGGTCAAAGAACAAACAAGCCGGAGCTGACTCTAGGTGGGAGTCCTCGGTTGTTTCCAGCCCCCAGTGTTTTTATCTATTTTATTCATTGGCTCTTTAATGCAAAAGGAAGGAGGGCACTCTCCTGGGAATTGTGAGATGTATGTTTGAACCAGCTCAGGCTAAGAAAGTCCTACAAAATAAACTCCCCCCTTCCTGGAGGAGTACTTTGTCCACTAGGCTCTTCTAGGAAAAGTGCACACCTTTATCTCCTCCTCCAGTCATATCTTAAAGTAAAAAAGTGAGCTAGCTCCCATGTATCTTCAGTGTCTAAGTGAAGAAAGCAGTTTCCGGACATGCATCCAGTTTCACATAGGTCCTGGCCTCTAACTGGCACCTAGGCACCCAAGACTGGAAGGGATGCAAACAACCTCTCCTTAGCATTTCCTATTGGCTAGCGTAGCACCCCTTTGCTCAGTATGCCGATTTCTAAAAGTCTCATTCCAATGCACCTAACTTTCCCCATATAATTTATGGCAAGGATCAGCAATCTATGGCCCACAGGCCAGATTCAGTCTACCAAGTAACTGCATCCAATCCTGCTGCAGTGCAGCTCAGTCTGGTGATTTATTTTTTTTGCCACCCTGCTCTCTGAATTCCTCTGGCCCCAAATGTTTTTTTGTAGTGCTGTCTGCTGCCTCCCCAGCCCTCATCTCTTGCTGTGAAATTAGTCACTAGTGGCAAATGGTAGTGACAAAAATTAGTGGTAATGGGTAAAGGAAGAAGCAGCTATAGTAGGGGGATGTGAGAGTAAGGCAGCAGCCCTTCGCATGGAGTAGGAAGGACTGGGGTGAGAGCAGGTGGCTTGGAGTGGTGTCTGGGGAAACAGTAAGTGGCCTACCTTTGGACCTAGATGCCTTATTTTGGTCCACTGCTCCTTAAAGGTTGAAGAAAGCAGTCTCAAGCTGTGTTTCATATAGGCCCTTACCTCTAACTGGCACCTAGGCATCCAAGACTAGGAGGGATACAATAACCCTCTCAGAGTGCTTGATGGCTTGAAATGGTGCCTGGGGAAGCAGTAAGTGGCCTACCTTTGGACACAGCTGCCTTATTTTGGTCCACTGATCCTTAAAGACTGCTGACTCTGGCTCTATAAGGAATGTAGGTGCTCAGCTTAGGTGTACATATTCCATTTTGAGCACCAGCATCCTATAATTTTAGGCATGCCAATACTGAGTGTCACTGGGTGCATCTACACATGCATTAAGGTGGTTTTCCTAATGCACATTACATTTAGTACCTCCAGCGTAAAATACTAAACAAATGCGCATCAGGTTATCTTAATGCACAGTAACAAAAGCGCACTTTTTTTCAGTGTCGTTTAACGCACAGCAGCCTATGTTATTGAACATTAGAGTAAGAGCATAGTTTTTTAAATGACACTTTAACGTGCATTAGGCTAGCGGGCATTATAGCACACCTGTAGATGTAGCCACTATGTACAAGCCTTTTGTTGGATCTGAGACTTACTAAAACTTAGGAATATTAAGACATATGGTAGGTCAGTAAACAGTGGTTTTCCTTTAGTAAGTGGGTAACTGTTTGCTCTTAAGAAAAGAAAAAAAGTAAGCTCAAAAACAAGATGCAAAAGGCAAGCAGGACTTTAAAAAACATGCAATTATCCTGACACTTGGGTCTTGTCTTAAGATATTGATCCACACAATCAGCAAATGTGAATTTCTTTGGGTAGTAACCTAGTTGACTACGTGCCTTGTCTATTCGAAAAGTGTGAGTGACAGCAATATTCCACACCTAAAAAAGAAAAGAACAACAAATTAAGTTGATGATGATTTATAATTTGAACAAAACATGATGGTGTAGGTGGCACCATGGAGTAAAAACCAAGAATCAAGAGCAGAATCTCAACAGAAGAAAACATTATTTTGGAACAGATTGTACCATGCAGCAGATGTGAGAACTACCTCTTGGCCAGCACCACAGCTGTCCACAGTTTAAGGTATGAGTTGTTACAGCTTAAGCTAAACAGCCAAGATTCTGTAAACTTGGGGCTATAACAGCTCATAACCTTTATGGACTGCTCACAAGTTGGGCTTGTAACATATATTCACCAACTGAGCACACAGAAGAACCTTGTGGAAGCTAGACAAAGGAGCAAGAAATAACCAATAACTGTTATAATGTGGTATAAATAATAATAAACTTTAAAGTAGAAATGAGATCAAAGGACCTTTTGCAGGATACGTTGACTTTTCATTTTAATTTGGAATAAAAACAAAGTGAAATATAGGACGTTCTGAGCTTTGACCAGCACTCTCATGGTGTCTGCTGACGATCCTGGTTTTGAGACTGTTTTTGTTCCTTTCCCATTGCTATGCACAGGTGGATTCATGAGGAGTGCACAGATGTACCCCCCCTTTTCAGTCGACCATACCATGGGAACAACAGCCGGGGACTTTTTTTCAGTTCCTGAAGCCTCTGTGCTCAACGGCGCCTTCCCTCCATTCTCTCCCCCTTTCTCTTGCCCATGGCTGTTGCTGTCTCTGGCTGCCTCAGGGGCAGGGGTAGGGGTGGAGGTGGGAGCTCCACAGCTGCTGTTGCCCACTCCAGCTGGGCTCTGTGTAGAGCTGGGCTCAGCCAGAGACAGCAGCAGCAGTGGGTGCATCCCTCCTCCCTGCCACCCCAGGAGCAGGCTGGAGGGAAGAGACCTTACCTACTGCCACTGCTGTTACTGTTGCTGTTTCTAACCAAACCTAGCTCCACAGGCAGCCTAGCTGAAGTAAGTCATGAGTGGCTCTGGAGCTGAGCATTGACCTTGCTAGTCATCTGGGGACAGCAACAGAAGCAGTTAGGGGAGGAGGGCAAGATGTGCTGCTGAGCAGGAAGGGAAGAGAAGGGGGAGGGAAGACACTTACCTGGCTCGAGGGACTTAAAAATAATTCCCCACTGTTGTTCCGATGGCACAATGTGCTCACCCTGATGTAAGGGGGAGGCTGGGAGCTGGGTTGCAGCCACCACAGCAGCACAGGTCAGTATTCCTGCACGCCCCTTTCCAAAATCCTGGATCTACCCATGGACACCTGCACTTAAGCTGTTTTAAGAACCTCCATTTCATAAGCAGTTCCACAGTACAGGATTGTTTATTGAAAAAAATAATCAGATGACAGTTAGATTTTCTGTTTGGTTTCACTTCTAGTCTCTGGTTGCTGCCTCTGGGTATCTGCCCTCTTGCTCTCCAAAGGGGGCTGAATTTATCAATTTATTACAGTTCTATGCTGCCCTTCCAGAAAACAGAATTAGTAGGGTAGCTTATAACAAAACACAAAAACTTACAAAAAGGGAGTAAAATATGAAAATAATAAAATATAACATAACAAATTTTCCCTGCCATCCCTATATTCAAAAGTGAGTCTTCACTCCCACAACACAGTCTAATTTCCAAGCCCCATGCATTAGTTTTGTAAAGAATGGGGTAGAAAACTGATGTCACAGAAAGGGTTGGTTTTGCAGAGAAAAGTGGAACTCTTCTCTATCTAATTTGTATGTTTCCACCCTCTGGCCTCTACCCAGAGAAGGTGTCCTACTGATGTCATATGTTTCCTGGAAAATTTGGTCAGAAAGTTAAAAAAACCTGTATATGTATACACTTAGACATTTACCTCATTTCTGGTCAAGACAGGTGTAAAACGAAATACGGGTTTCAGTGCCACGTGCAGATACTCCATCACTACGGCTATGCAACAGAAAGTTACATTATTAGAGCAATAACAGCAAAGTAAGAGCAACTGGGTGCAAGCTGTTGTGGGCAATATCCTACATTCTGGTACCTGCCCTATACTCCCCCACTGACACCCCAGGTTGCTGTGGGATTTCTACAGAGGCAGGATCAGATGCTTTGACACCATATAATTAACAAAGCATATAATTAACTCAGTGAAAGCTTGCACTTCCACTGATGTGGGGACAATTCCAAATGGTACAAAATATATAACAATTGTGTAGGAGTTAAACAAAGTGAAATGCTAAAGACTGCAACACTGTTAGGCAGATTACTGTTAACAGCAGCAGAAATAAAAGCTGTAATGCAACTAACAGAGCACAATAATCTAAGGTAGTGCTGTCCAACTTCTTTGCCAGTAAGGCACACACACTATAGGCACCACACCATTGGGGCCATCCTCCCCCACCCTGCCTCCCTGTCTGCAAGCTCCCCTGGCACTGTGTGGATGGGTGGTTCCTTACCACTGTTGCACTGAGTGTGCGGGTGGGCAGCGCCCCCACTGCTGCACTGTGCAAGCAGGCCAGTGGGCATCTTCCCCCTCCCCCCTCCCTGCCTCCTTGGCTGTGGACCCCCCTCTGCACCAAGCCATGGGCTCCTCTGGCACTGCAGGCTGTGCTGTGTTGCACCACACTGACCTCTGGAAAAAGAAGGGAGAGGGAGCCCTGTTCTAAGGTATTTTACCTGCTATATAAACAAGGAAAGCAGGAACACGAATCCATGGTTTACTGTGACCTAATTTTTCAAACTGGCAGGGATTTAAAAGAAAAAGAGAGTAAGAAAAAGGAATTAATATCAAATTGATGGACGTTAGTACAGAAAGATTATTGTTAAATAATACATTTGAACTTTTTTTCCGATTCATCTTACTATGGCCTTTATTTTAGTTTTTCTAACTGAAACCTTTGCCACAAACACAGATGACACCATTAGAGGTGATGCTATTTCCAAATAACAGTGACATGAAAAGAGAGGATTTCTTATTCTTTGGGTACAATCATGTTGCATTGCTTTCAGTGAATTTCACCTGTGTGTACTGCAGGGACCGTAGGACAGTTGCTAAACTCCAAGTCTGCTAGTTATGAGAATTTCATGCTGTTTCTGTTGTAGGTTTAAAAGAAACTTTAAGAGCATGATTCTCCACTGACCATAATAATGCATGCCTAAAACTCTGAAGCCAGTGGAAGTTTTGGGTGTGTGAGGAGAACAGAACATAGTTCTTATCTAACAAATAAATATATACACAAGTTGTTGATTTTCAGCACTTGTTTAGTGCTGAACACCCTCTAGATTAGTTATATGTTCAAGTCCCACACATAGTAGACAAGTATAATACATACCAATGGGGTTATCCATTCAAAAAACATGACATTCTCACCGTCATGTACATAATATGCCTGACCGCCCTGTTAAAAAAAGCAAAGAAAAAGAGAAGTTAGAAGCCAAACACTGTTTATGTAAAGGCATTTCCCCCGCTATTAAATATATCTTTACTGATTTTGTAAATAATATAGCAAGCCAAATAAAAGTAGTTAAGCTGCTTCCACCAGACTGAGTTCTGATCTCACAAAAGTTTCACACTGGTGTATACTACAGTTTGTACAACCAACCTAATTCTTATAGTACTAAGGTTTTTCTTTTTTAATTTTCAGCAGCAAAAGTCATATTCCTCAGGATGAATCCACTAAATTTGCAACATGGTTGTCATATTAATTAATACAATAGCTTATGGTCATGATGTAAGAATACTTAATTTTCTAATAAAAATAAGCCTTATTTGCATATAGCTTGGGGTATGTTTTATTTGAGCTTTGATGTTCCTGGTAATGCCCTTTGGCCTTCTGGAGCTCACGCGCTGGGCAGCCCAGAGGCAGTGGTGGCAAACACTGCCCGGCACAGCAAGCAGGGGGCCCGCAGCAACTGCCACCATGGCACAGCCCCAACAGGTGAGCCCAGAGCCAGCGCAGGGCCCAGGCTGACAGTGGGGGCACATTACAAGCTAGTGCGGAGAGTAGGAAAAGCAGACCCTCGCCCGCTCCATGGCTGGCACCCTGTGCTGCAGCCACTCGCAGCCCGCCTGGGGCTGCCTGTGCCTGCTCATGACAGCCCTGCACGGGCTGCGAGTGGCTGCAGCAGGGAGCGCAGGCCACCAGGTGGGGGAGGGGCTGCTTTTCCCTGCACTCAGCACCAGCTTGTCCCCAGCTGGGGAGCAGGGGGTCAGGCCTGCACACTGCCCCCCACCTGTACCGCAGGGCCGGGGGGCACTGGGAGTGAGTGGGTGCATGGGGCCCACACTGGTGTCCCAGGGCCAGCACCACTGGGGCCCAGAGTGGGGCGGCAGGAGTACAGGGTCCCAGCTGGCAGGGGCTCTATGGAGCTGGGCCAGCTCCCCCCTCTCCTTGCTGGCGCAGCCCAGCCCTCCACAGACCTCTGCTAGCCTGCACCCCACTCTGGGCCCCACCAGTGCTGGCCCTGGGACATTGGGACATTGGTTCCAGGATGGTGACCAGTAGGTGGGGGCCCTGACATCTTGCTGAAACTGGGTAAGCAGCCCTCCGCCTGAAATAATTGGGATATGAGATATATAAGGAATGTGCATCAGGAACTAGGAGAACATCTGTTCACCAGAGCACCCCAAGGGAAAACAAGGTCTAATGGTCACAAACTGCTGGAAGACCGTTTTAGAGTGGACATAAGGAAAAACTTGTTTACTGTCTGAGTCTCCAGAGTTTGGAATAGATTCCCTCCAGAAGTGGTGCAAGCACCTACTCTGGATACATTTAAGAAACACTCAGATGCTTCTAGCCCTAGGTCCCTTACAGCCCTAATGTCTATGAAATCTATGAAATGTATTGGAGTTCTCTATGCATGTAACATCAGGCAATACCAGAAGGGGAACATTTTCCACAAAAGGTTGCAGGAACAGTGACTGGCTCTGTCAGGGTAGGCAGCCTCCCTATTCCCAGCCTTCTTCTCCTCTCTCCTCCCTACTAGGGTGGGCAGACCATGCCACAGCATTTAGGGACTTTTTAAAGTCCATAAAGCAGGTAAAAATCCCCGCACTTCCCCTCCATGCTCAGAGGCATTTGTCCTCCCCTCCCCTTCCCACCCTTTTCTGTCTGCCACTGCCTCCACTGTTCAGAGGGCAAGGGGAGCTCCAGAACTACTTCTGGCTCGCTCCAGCTGGACTGTGTGGAGGCCAGGCTCAGCCCAGGACAGTGGTGGCAGCAGGTGGGTTTCTCCCTCCCTGTGCCTGTTCTCAGGCTGGCAGGGAACACCTGGTGGGGAGAGGAAACCCACCTGCCCCTGTCCCAAGCTGAACCCATGCCCCATACAGTCCAGCTGGAGCAGGCAGGAGTGGCTCTGGGGCCTCCCCCGCCCCCAGGACAGTAGCACCAATGGAGATGAGGAAGAATAGGAAGGGAACATACTTCTGAGCACTGGGGGAAAGAAGCGGGGAAATTCTTACTGCTGGAGGCTTGATGTGACCAGGCCACTGCTCTCTGTAATACAGCCCTGAGGTTCCTCATTGGAGGTTGCTCACCAAAAGGCTTATGCACCCAGAATCAGAGCTGACTTTTTAAAAAACAAATTATTCTATAATATTTGATAATGCTAGGTATATTTATTTACATAGTATTCCTACATTACCTTTGTGAGTCTTGTCTACAAGAAGGAAAAATGTAACGTAAGAACAAGATGCACCAAACTGCATTTTCAATGCAAATATTTGGCATGAAGAACTCAATGGTTTCTATCTATAAAACAGATTTTTATATCTGAAAGACAGGGAAATTTGATCTGTCTTCTTGAACTATATCAAACTGAGCAGGTTATTTAGTTGTTTACTTACAGCTCTATATCCCTTCTCAGGCGTTAGAGCTTCAGCAGCTAACAGATGAGCTTGTACAAGATTTCCAACATGAACCCAGTTCATCTGAGCATTGGGATTTCCAAACTTGAAGTTAAATAGTCTCCATTCAATATTCTTCTACAGAAACACAATAATTAAATAATTTCAGGAAGGGAAATTAATTTAGGAGTTTACAGAAGTTAATGGCTGAGTGACTCATTACATTGGTTTCTGCCAAAAAATAAAAAGTAATGCTGTCGTTGCAATGGAAGGTGTTATGAAATTGTGCAGTCTGTTGTGGCTGGAAATCTGCGTGTTGTTTCCAGAACTCTCACAGAAAAATTACGGAAAAAACACCCAAACCACAAGTGGGACAACATTTTTCCCAGAATAACCATTCCATTTATGACCTCACAATTATGGTCCTTAAGGAAAACCTATGCAATACCTTCAGAAGATGGACCTGGGAACAAAAATCATACTTTCACTGAACTCTGAAAACCAAGAACTTAACACAGACAATGGCTTTATGGTTCATTAGAATTTTAAACGATTTATCTTTCTCCATTGTTCTTTACTTGGTCTGTAACTGCTTGTTAACTTCTTCTTGCTCCACAGATTTACTATTTCCCTTATATGACTACATTCATTTGTACATTTTATACAAAAGAAATCGTTAGACGTGATATTTAGCTTAGGCTATTCCTGATCCATTCCCAGACCTGAGGAAGGGCATTTTATACCTGAAAGATAGCCTAGCATTTCTGTCAACTACATAACTTGCCCACAATGAGATTTTGCCAAACAAATCTTCCTTCTCATAAAAATGAAAAGATTTATTTTTCCTTTATTTGTTCACAAACATCCTAAATTTGGCATAAGGAAAATTTAACTAGATCTGTGTGTTACAGCTATGATCTAATTTATAATAGTAAACTAAGACAGGGCTGTCTAAATGGCTGCATATGGTCTGAGAGTGGTTAAATCATGGTCTGTGGACAAGTTTCTATACTAGAAAAATTAAATAATAAAATGGAAAAAATTAGAAAAAATAAAAAGGAACTTTATTCATATCATGGGACTTTTATTACCATGAAATTAGTGGTACTAGTGTCTAGAGTATAGCTAGCTATTTCAGCTAATTATTTCCATTTCACCCACTTAATGAAGCCCATGAAAAAGATGGGAATAAAGATGTCAGCCTTCCAGTGGACAAAGCTGGACAGCTTTGAACTAAGATATCATTACAAGACTTGGCTGAAAAAAACCCTAAAATAATGTGGGATAAGCAGTTATACAAGCTTAGCCTTTCCACCACAGCAGGTCTCACTTAGGATTTCTCTCTCACACAAAAGGGCAGATTTTTTATTTTAATTCTCTCTCCAACTATGTTATCTGTTACCCTGTATTATGTGTTCAGTCACCAAGCCCAAGATTCACATATGGCAGTGCTGAGTATTCCTGTGCCTAAAAGTAAGGCAGTGATGTCCCTGTAACTATGATGCTGTATGAAACAGGCAAAAAGTAAGAGTTGTTTGAGTAATATATTTTACTGGAGTAATTATAGATTTGGGTAGATATTAGATCAAAGTTAGCTGATACTTAGGTGTCTAGCTTTAAGAACATTATTCAAAAACTCACGTGCCAGAGGGTATATATGCAGACTCCCTGACACTCTTGAGATCATTGCCAGAAAACCAACTTGCCTACTTCCTCAGTTTCAGATTCTGAGATTGCAATAGGAGGGCTGATTTGTCTTTCCCAGCTACCACACTGCACTGGAGCCTCCTGAACATATTACCTCTGTGGAGCAGTTGGATGTTAGCTCAACATGTGTTAGGTAACGTGATCTGGAGAAGTCCTAACGTTGCTATGTTATAATGCCAACATCTGAAAATCTCTGCAATCTCAAAATCTGAAACTGAGGCAATGAGGGTGCTTTGCAAACATGTGTCACTATGGGTTTCTGGCATGTTTGAATGTGATGGTAGGGGATCCTTGACGGTATTCTCACCACCTCAGTTATGTGTTTGAAGCAGAGTAGGAGTGGGTCTCTTTTTGGCAGTTAACTTGACAGCTGTACAGAGGACCTCATTGATAGGGGCTACCCAGCTCAAGGAGGCAGGTGGCTGATATCATGGGGGGATTACAGGGCTGGCTGCCATTTTTGCAGGCTGATTGCAGTGGGGCCCCCACATGCTTCTGATTGGCTCAGAACTCAATTTTTTTCCTGGCCGTTGGGTCTTCCCCAGCCTCCACCTACACCCTGACACATGCAACACCTCCTGCTTTTTATCACAAACAATTTCCTCAGTGTCCACTACTTGGCCTGCCCTGGGAGGTTGCTGACTGTCTCAGGGTACTAAGGGGTGCCTGCTCCTTTAAGGGCAGAAACTGCCTAGAGAGAGAGCCTTAGGAGCCATGCCGAACCCCTGTAGGTGCAGGTTGCTGTGGTAGCAGGCTGAGGAGGAAATCAGCCTGCACCTGCACCTGGTCGGGTGACCGGACAAAGGCAGGGCTTTGAGCACATATAAATCCCAGGACCATATGAGGAAAGGCTGTGGGACCTGGGCCTCTTTAGTCTAAAGAAGAGAAGGTTGAGAGGGGATTTGATAGCGGCTTACTGCTATATCAGAGGAGTGCATCAGGAGCTCAGTGAACAACTGTTCACTAGGGCACCTCTGGGGAAGACTAGGACCAATGGATACAAGCTCCTGGAAGGGTGCTTCAGGCTTAATACCAGGAAAAACAGCTTCACAGTCAGGGTGTACAATAAACTCCCCCCAGAGGGTGGTGCAGTCACCTACCCTGGTGGTTTTCAAGAGGAGACTGGACAGTCACTTTGCTGGGGTCACTTGACCCCAGTTGTCTTCCTGCCCAGAGCAGGTGAGCTGGACCCGATGGTCTGCAAGGTCCCTAGCAATCTATGTCTCTATGAGTGTAGACCCTATGTTATTGTTGTGTTGTAGCCCAGGGACTTGTGTTTTCTGTTACTTAAACCGGTAGACAAGGCTAAGGCTATTGGGGAGGTCTCACTGGGGCACACGACAGTGTGGAGAGCCCAGCGCCAGAGAGGGCACAGTGACAGGAGGCCAAGCTAGATGAAGGCCTCAAAAAGGGACAATGTTTAATTGCCACCTGCAAGGTAAAGGGGAGACTTTGGAGCCATGCATCTAGCCCATAAGGCTTGGGAGTATCATAAGGCACCTCTTGAGTGTGGGACACAGTCAAGGGTCCAACAACCCACAGGGCTTAGAGAAGTCTGTCAGGACTGTGACCGAGCAGCAACCCAAGGGCAGTGTCTCAATTCATTATTTAAACCAGCAAGATGTGGCAGGAGAGATTAGTAGGTGCCCATAGGGTGGAGCTGGAACGGTCATGGGGCCCTAGGGACATCACGGCCATCCCTGGGGAGGCCATATCAAGACACTGACGTACAACTGAGGCCTGTTTCCAGGCCTTTGCCCCCATTCTTGCCTGATTAGCAATGTCTAAAGATAATCTTTAGCCTTCTGTTTCCTTATCTGGGGTTATCCCAATCTCTTTCTTTGGTGTCTACCCCATTGAACCTCATTCCACCACTGCCCCTTGAGGCCCTCTTCACTTCCTACTGATTTTCCCTTTCAGGACTTCCTAATCCCTATCTCGGTCCCCTAACTGCCACTGGGATGGCTTTTGTTCCTGTGTGGTACTTAGCTCTTCCTTGAGGTTGGGTTTTGGGTGTGACTCTGCCTTTTCTGGGGTCTCTCCAGGTGTTCATCCCATCCTCCTCAACTCTGGCTTTCCAGCCTGTTTTCTGGCTATGGCTTCAGCCAATACCTCTCTTCTGGAGCATGTATCTGATTTACAGCGTGCCTGGGCTTGGCAGCCCTTGCTCTCCATTCTCTTGGTTTTGGGTATTTCACCTTCTGTGTGCAGCCTCAGCAGAACCAGTCACTCCTCCTGCCTCTTGTTTTGGACTGCTTGTTCTTTTGCTCAGTTGTCATGTCCGCCCATTTCACTTCTACCTGCTGGATACCATCTGCCACTATCAATATTCCAGCCTCTGGCCTGCTGGAAAGTTCTTCCAGTTTCTCTCTTAGTTGTTCCACCTTCTCCATATGCTGGCTTATCAACTGGCCCCATTTCTGATCCAGGCACTCCAAGATCACTGGCAGGGCCTCTTCCCATATGGGTATAAGCATGAATGCTGCATGCCTCCTGAGGCTGGCGAGGCATGGAGACCATCCGCAGGCGGTGGTGGCATGGTGGCGGGGAGCGGGGAGCTTCCGCAGGTGGCCATGGTGGTGTTGGCGAGGGGCGGCCGGGTGGCAAGCTCTGATCAGTGACCACTCAGAGACACCACCAGCAGCAACAGCAGTGGCCAGCAGAGATCAGCAACCACCCACAGATGCCACCGGCAGCAGTGAGGGGGAGAAGGGGTGGTGAGCAGCAACTGTCTGCAGGCACCACTGGCAGCGGCTGCCAATCTCAAGAGGTGCACGTACATTTGCACGCCCTATGTGTTGCCAATGGATACAAGTCCTACCCCTGAGGGTCTATCCATCATGGTATTCTTTCCCTGTTGCACTGTTCCTATCTATATCTGGACTGTATCTTCTCCCCAAGCTGGCTCTTTTCCACCTCCACCCTTTGCAACTGGGTTCACAATGTGTCACTCTCCTTGGTTTTACCTCTTGCTTCTGCCTCGAAGGATTGCATCTGGTCCTACAACACACCTTCCATCTGTTCTCTGACTTTCTCCATTTCTTTTGACATGACCTTTCCCATCTCCTCTGACTGGATATGGCTTTGGATTAACTCTCTCCACATCTCTTGTTCTAACTGGAAGTATCATTGTTGCCCACTCTCCAGCTTGTCATGAAACTCCTCTACCTGATCCTCTTGACTCTGAAGTTGTTTCTTTATGGTCCCTATAAGGTGTTCTGATTCTTCAATCCATTGTGCAAAATCTCATTTAGTTATTTATTTTCCACTGCCTGGGCTGCACCGGCTTTGGACAGGTTCAGCATCAGTACCACCATCTCCTGCATTTTGTGCAACTTTTCGCTTTCTGTTTTTCTCAGCTTCGTTCAGGGTGAGTTGTTCCAGCACTCAAGTTTTTTCAACCTCGACTGTAATCAGACGTCTGACTTCTTTGGGTCCTCCTTCCTTCTTTCAAGATTGCAAACTCAGTTCTAATTCAGACACTTTTGCCTTGGCCTGCTTGTTTTCGAACCTCACTATTTCTAGCTCCCTTTGTAAATGGGCCACTCTTTCCTCTACCTCATCTGCCTGCAACTGCCAGTTAGGGTCTCCTGCTCTAAAGCTTCCATAGTCTCTAGCTCTGCCATGTTGTTGTCATTTTTTTCCTTATCCTCTCTTCCTTTTCTCCCCTCTCCACTGGGAAGAGGAACCCCCTGACCTAGGCCTGAAGTCTTTTTACTTTCAGTTTCCTACAGCAGTATTTTTTTTACCCTCAGCTTCCTCTCCTGAGCTCTAGCACTGCTGGCTTATGATAAGACTCTCAGGGTTCCTATACTAGCCCAAGGGTTCACTCCCCTTCTCAGGGTCATTGTTTTCTTCCAATGCACCAGTTGTCATGGGTCGGGGTCCTGAGGGTTAGCCATGAAGATTCGTAGATTCATAGACATTAGGGCTGGAAGGGACCTCGGAAGATCATCGAGTCCAGCCCCCCACCCGAAGGCAGGAAGTCAGCTGGGGTCATAGGATCCCAGCAAGATAAGCATTCAATTTTTTTCTTGAAGGTGTTCAATGTAGGTGCTTGAACCACCTCCAATGGCAGGCTATTCCAGATCTTGGGGACTCGGACAGTAAAGAAATTCTTCCATATGTCCAGCCTGAAATGGTCTTGCAGTAGTTTATAACCGTTTGATCTTGTCATCCCTTGGGGTGCTCTGGTGAACAAACGTTCCCCCAGATACTGGTGGTTGCCCCTGATAAACTTATAGGTGGCCATCAGATCACCCCTGAGCCTGCGTTTTTCCAGGCTAAAGAGCCCCATAGCTCTCAGCCTGTCATCGTAAGGTCTGTTTTCCTGACCTCTGATCATGCGCGTGGCTCTTCTCTGGACTCTCTCAAGCTTCTCCACATCCTTTTTGAATTGTGGGGGCCAAAACTGGACGCAGTACTCCAGCTGCGGCCTCACCAAGGCCAAGTACAATGGTAGAATGACATCCCGGGATCTGCTTGAGAAGCATCTATGGATGCACGCCAGCGTTTTGGTCGCTTTACTAGCCGCAGCATTGCATTGCAGGCTCATGTTCATCTTGTGGTCAATCATGACCCCCAAGTCTCTTTCTTCCGTAGTGCTAGTCAGCGTAGCACTGCTGAGCCTATAAGGGTGCTGCAGGTTTTTCTTCCCAAGGCGGAGAACCTTGCATTTTTCAGTGTTAAACACCATCAGGTTCTCGTCTGCCCATTTGCCGAGCCTGTCCGGATCAGCCTGGATTGCCCTCCTGTCTTCAGGTGTGGATGCTTTGCCCAAAAGTTTGCTGTCATCGGCGAACTTGGCCAGTCCGCTTCTGACTCCAATGTCCACATCATTAATGAAGATGTTGAACAGTATGGGTCCAAGGACAGAGCCTTGGGGGACCCCACTGGTCACAGGGCACCATGATGAGTGACTGCCATCAATTACCACCCTCTGGGTCCGACCACGGAGCCAATTTTCCAGCCAGTGGATTGTGGTGGACTCAAGGCCACAATTGGCCAATTTTGCCAAGAGGTGATCATGGGATACCAGATCAAAGACTTTTTTGAAGTCAGGGTATATGACACCAATCTTTTCTCCCTTGTCCAGGTGATAGGTCACCTGGTCGTAAAAACAAATGAGATTGGTCAAGCAAGACCTACCTACAACAAACCTGTGCTGGCTATCCCTCAGGATGTTGATGTCGGCCAGTCCATTAAGGATGGCCTCTTTAATAAACTTTTCTAAGACTTTCCCCAGATAGAAGTCAGGCTGATGCATGTATAGTTTCCCGGATCCACTTTCCTCCCTTTCTTGAAGATAGGCACATTGGCCTTCTTCCAGTCTTCAGGCACTTCACCAAAGTGCCAGGAGTTCTCAAAGATCTGTGCCGGGGCTGGGCTATGATGCTCGGCAGCTCCTTGGGTACCCTGGGGTGTAGACTGTCAGGGCCAGCTGACCTGAAGGTATCCAGCCTCTCAAGGTGTTCCTTCACGACGTCAGCATTGATGGAGGGCAGGGAATCTCCCTCACCCGGACCTCCCTGTCCTGTAGTGGGCATGGGCGTCCCATGGGACTGATGAAAGACCGACGGTTCTGCAACTGTGCCAGCTTTGCCCCAAGGATACCTTCTTGTCTTTCCTGCCACATCTTTATGGTAAAGTAATAAAGTGGGGGGCTGCCCACAGGCCTTCACATGGCCCCAGTCTACTGACCCTCACAGGAACTTGCTGGTCCTTGGGCCCTTTGCCAGCCCTCACTCCAGTATTGTGCCACATGGGGCACCTCAAGCCTTATGGGGTAATCATGTGGCTCCAAACCTCTTCTTTAGCAAATACCCCATGACTTGCAAGTATTACATGGATGTTGTTCCCTCTGCTGGGGTCTAGGCCTACTGGACCTCATCCTCTTTAATCTGGCTAGGTCTTCTAGCCTAGGTCCACTGTGTTGGACCTGGCTCCAAAGCACTAGCTCATCTTGGTCTGTTCTGGTTATGGGGCCCCTGTCTGCTGCACCCCACCGGTGCTGGGCCCCCTGGCCCCTGTGTCTGCTGGGCACTTCCTGGCACCAGGCCCTCTGGTCCCTGTCTCTGCTGCATCCCTCTGGCCCCAGGCTCTCTGGCCCTTGTCCAGTTTTACTCCTCTGGGTGCTAATGATGCCTCCAAACCTCCCCTTACAGCATCATCCCAAACCTGTGGTACAAACAATAATACGAACATAAGCCCCTGAGCTATAACATAACAATAACCAAAAGAGGCTGTGCTCTGCCCCTTTAAAAACACAAACTTCTCACCTCATATAGCATGCCTCCTAACCCTGGGTACCTTTTATGAGGTCCTGGAGCCTTACTAATCTTGCAGGCAGTAGAACAGGCCACCAAAGGTCCCTGAGTAGCTTCCTTGTGCAGGAGCTCCTTCCCCTGGCTATTGCCAGAGAACTAACCTCTGCCAGCCCCAGCCTTCAGTTTATATGTGCTTAGGTCTTTGCCTCCTTCTGGTCAGCTGACCATCTGCAGATGCTGGCTAATTACATTAGCCTGTTACTCAGGTAACCCATAGCTGTGATGCACTGCCTAGTTTGCAGAGCTCCCTGGCTATGCTGCTCCTGTCCTTAAATTAGCAGGTGCAACTTAGTGCCCTGCAACATCCATGAAAAACACAAAATTGCAATTCCGGTAGTTCCCTACTCCCTGAATGTAGGTATACTCTTTGATCCCAGGAGGGAGATACATTGGAGTGGGATTTAGCTGACCATTGTGAATCTGTGTGTGTGTGTGTGGGGAGAGGGTGGGGGGTGAGACTTCAAACAGCCAATAGGAATGGAATGTTTCTAAAACACTGCCTGTCTTCCAAATGTAGATGCCTACCTCCCCACTTGAGTTTGGTGCCTATGTAAGATTGAGATTTGCAACCTGAATCATACATCTAGACTTAGATTTAGACCTAACACATTCCTTCACGTAAAGGCAACTGATTCACTCTTTTAAGATGTGCCAGGGGTCACCTTTTATACAGTAGCCTAGTGACAGAGCATTCACCTAGAATTATGGATTCTAGGGCCCTCTTCTCCTAGGGTGTTCAGACTCACATGTCCTACCTCCCAGGACACTGTCCTTATGGCCAGCAAACGCTAGGGTGGGTGGCTTGAGAGCTCCTAACACTCCGCCTATGGAAGCTGGGCTACTGTGTAGAAGGCACTGCAAGATTCATGGGCATGACAGAGTAAGCAAGATGGGAGCATAACTCCCAGACCCTGCCTGAGAGGGAGAAGTCCTGAGTTTTGACTCCTGTTCCAAATGGTGTTTATGTATTTGATCTGATGACTCTGGTGAACAATGCATAAAGAACATGGGAGCAGAGTTCAGATGTCCCTTCTGTCAGGGGAACGCCTTCCTCACTGGTTGAGAGTCAGGTTCCCTCTTGTTCTTGCATACTGAATGTTGTACTCCTTTCTATACAGTGAAACAACTTGAATAGGAGGATCGAAGAGAACCTTCATCCCAAAACAGTTTCTAGGCTGATTTGGGCACTTTTCTAGGAAGTCAAAGCTGTGGGTTTGAACTTCTGGAAGCTGCAGAGAGCTTAGAACCCAGATCTTCCATTCCCTGGGTAACAGCTGTGATTTCTAGGCCTTTTAAAGTCACATCCATTGTTCTGAATTCAACAATGACAACCATTTTCACTCACTTGAGTGTCAGGTATGCTCACAGCACAACTACTGGCATGGGCCCCTCCAAAGATTAAGGTACAAGGGATGCCTAATCTGTGCATTTCAAACATTCTTAGGTAGGCCATAGATGGCTAACTAAATGCTTGGCTCAGTTAAATTTGCAGAATCTTTAGCAACACACTTGAACTTCAGACACCTAAGCAGGCTTTTACCAGAAGCTAAGTCACCAAAGATACCTTGGGATCATAATGCAGTTAGGTGGGGTTTCTAGGTATCACCCTCTTGGGGCCTTGTCACTTGTCACCCTAAGGACATGTTAACTGGACTTAAAATTCTAGCATTCAAGTGGTAAAACATGCTAAGCACCATTATAACATAGCAATGTTAGGACTTTTCAAGATCATATTACCTAACACATGTTGAGCTAACATCCAACTGTTCCACGGAGGTAATATGTTCAGGAGGCTCCAGTGCAGTGTGGTAGCTGGGAAAGACAAATCAGCCCTCCTATTGCAATCTCAAAATCTGAAACTGAGGAAGTAGGCAAGTTGGTTTTCTGGCAATGATCTCAAGAGTGTCAGGGAGTCTGCACATATACCCTCTGGCACGTGAGTTTTTGAATAATGTTCTTAAAGCCTAACACATGTTAAGCTAACATCCAACTGCTTCATGAAGGTAATATGTTCAGGAGGCTCCAGTGCAGTGTGGGAGCTGGGAAAGACAAATCAGCCTTCCTACTGTACTGGAGTGGGTCCAAGACCAAATTCTACCTAAATTCCACCTAAATCCTGTTCTAGGTGCCTGCATACCTTTACGAATCTCACTCCAAGGCCTTGATCTGTAATCAAGATACTGGTTTATACATTTAATTTTTAGATGGAAAAATAGTACAGGTATAACTTCTTATAATATACTCTGGATTGGATTATACAATACATACTGCTACTCGTGGCAGGTGTCTTTCCTCTTCTGGTCCATAGATGCCTGGTGGGCGAATAACACATGTATGGAGCTTATCCCCTCCTAGGAGATAAAATTAAAAGGTTTTCTTACTACATGAGAGGTGTCGCATATATATTACTTGTATTTGTATATTTGGGAAGCACAAGGACAAACAGACTAGCTATTCTGTGAGAAACTCCCTTTGAAGGAAAGTGTTTTCATCCTCCTTTAAAAATTAATTTCATACTTGTGAAAATTGCTGCGCTTACTTTGAAGGATGAAAACAAAATGCAGAAGGCACTAGTAGAGACTTCCCCAGCAATATGCTTCATCCCTGATTTGGAGATATTACTCCTTTCAGTCTAATTATTTACTTAGATTTATAAAATAAAGGCTGATCCACAGCTGTGAGAAACACAGAACACTGAACACCCCAGATTAGCTATAGCTATTCCTCCGCTCATTACAACTTCACATAGGGGTAGAAACAGTCTTTAAAGCAGCTTCCAAATTAGTTTGGACTTTTCAGGTCAAAACTAATATTTTAAACTCCTTATGCAAATAATAGGTAACCAATACACTCTACAAAGAACAGGTGTAATGTGCTTTCTGTATGAAACTATTAAATAATACCCTCTGCATTAGCTTATTACATAGTTTCAGCTTGTGTTTCCATGTACAGTACATTAATGTGCCGTTGAGCTCCAGCAATACGTAATATCAGTGAGATATGCATGAGAAAGAGAAAAAGGATCAGACCCTTCTTCCAAAGTTCAGCAAGAACAAACAATTCAGGGTGGCAACTGCTATCTAGGCACTCAAGATTTAGAAACTAGCATGAACCAGAAATTGTAAAATCTAAGTAACAAGCAATGGCTCTCTTGGAAATCATCTACGTTTGGGGGGGATTTGTGAGGATGAGGCTAGTGGTCAGACTTCTGGAGACTTTGCATCTATAAGGAAACTCAGTGGGATGACTAGTCTAAGTAAGAATAATGAACATTGGGAAGGAAGAAAGGAGCAAATCCTATTCTTATTGTCAAACTAACCATAATTTATAATTAACTTAGTTTAAATTTTCTTAATCTTTTGTTATCCTTTTTTATCATTTGTGTATGGTCCCTTATCTGCCTGAATACTCATACACAGAAATTAAACACATTTATTGAGAGAAGAAAAACACCATAGGGCCCTTATACACGTGAGGGACATCTAGTTCCCTTAAATTGAAATGGTGGATTTTTAATTGTGACCCACCATTTCAATTTAGGGGCTCCCGTCACTGTGATGAAACAGTGGTGGCCTGCTGTCACTTCACCCCTTCTTGCTGCGGGCAGGCTCTGCTAGAAGAGAGAAGAAAAAAAAAAAGCAGTGAGGGGCCCGATTCTTTTTTTTTCTCCCCCCCCTCACAGCCTGCCTCTCCCATAGCTGGGGGTGAGCTGCTGGCAGCTCCGGATCTTCCCTCCATGGTGGTAGTACCCCCCCACCCCCCCAGCACCCACTTATTAGCACCCCATCTAAGCAGTCCCGGGGGGGGCACGGCCCCTGTGGGGGGAAGGTCCAGGACCCCCCACAGCTCAGAGCTTGCTGGCAGCTCATCCCCAGCTGTGGGAGAGGCAGGCAGCCCCCACAAGGGGGAAAAATAAAAAAGGATTGGGCTCAGCACTTTTTCCCCCAGAGGAGCCTGCCTAAGTGAGCTGCTGCCAAGTCGTGCAGCCCCTGGGCTGTGGATGGGCCTGATGCTTTCCTCTGTGGTGGCGGCAGCACCCTGTTGGACTGCCTGGGCAGGGTGCTAGCTGGGTAGCACCTGACCTGATCTAATGGTGCATGGGGTGCTGGAAGACCTGGCATGGTCAGGAAGCTTGGGCACGGCAGGCGTCCAGTGCCCTGTGAACTGCCCAGGAATGGGTTGGCTTGCCCCTGGGGCAGAGTGGAAAGGTGGCAGGAGGGCAGCTAGGTGTGGTGGCTGCTGGAGAAGGAGGTGGGGGCGGTGCCTGGGGTGCTGGAAGCCCGCCAACCCTAAACTTCTGTGAGCCCACCTGGGCTTCCAGCATCCCGTGCACCATCCCCACCACCTTCACTGGCCACCAGACATGTACATGTGCATGGTTTTTGGTGTTTTGTTCTTTTTATCCACAATGGGACAATTTCCCTCGATCATACTAAAATACATCTGAGGTAGTTTAAGTTGCCATACTAAAATAAATTTTAACACAAAAAGAAATTGTGCATGTGTATGTGGGGATACCATTATGTTAGACAAACGATGATTTCTTGTGACTTTTTGTCACATGCACATGGTCCCACCATCACGTGTACAAGTGCCCATACTGTTTATAGTTTGAAAATGTATTAGTAACAGTGGAAAATTAATACTTTAAGCATACCTTTTAATGGGGTTTCATTAGCAGCAAGTATCATTTGGTCTGCTATTGCCTTGGTTCTAGAATAATGATCAACTTGCTAAAAAGAAAATGCAAATGTAATTAAATTATATCACTTTTCACTAAGCTAAGGTAAACTGGAGTATCCCCAGGTTACTCTAATCTACATCTGGTCTAGTTAGAGTAGTGATTCTCAAGCAGGATGCTGCAAGAGTCTTTTAACGATGCTGCCTTGCAACTACTGCCCCTGCTGTCACCAGGGCAACCTGTCTTGCCATGCTTCTGTTTCCAGGACATGTTCTGAGGAGCTGGACCGGGATGTAGCTGACTGCAGCCTAGCCTAATAGGAGGTTAGACAAGATACAGTGCTTCCCCTGCCTCTGCTGGGTTCAGCCAGGATATAGCAGCACTTCTTTAAACCAGTTTTGTTTCCCTCAGCTGGGGATTAGGCCCCTGAGCTCCCAGCTCACTAGGCAACCTGTGCAGTCAAGCGCCGGTTAGACTGCCTGGCAGGCAAAGACTAGGTGGCATTTGCCCTAGGAAGCAACAGGGTTGCACGTAAAAGTGGGTTTTTTAAATCTAGTGCTTTAAGAATTGACACTGTTGATTAACAGCAGAAAGGCTTGCTTTAATAACTACCAACAAGCAACAAAACCAAATGATAGAAAAAGACTCTTTCCCCAGTGTAACTAAAGGCAAGGAAACTACATATACACTTCAATTGAACTAGCAACTAAAGAAGACAAAAGACTAAATATACATTTCAAGCAAAACCTGTGAATACAGGAAAAATGTCCTGTAAGGGAGGACATCCTCACATTTCTCAAACCAGCCATCCAATGTCTAAGGTGTTACAAATGTCTCAATCGTTCAATGAATGTTTGGAGTTTTGTAAATAGACCATAACAGGTACAAGCTATTGCAAATTTGCCCCATTGATAAACAAATACCCAAAGACAGGGCCAGTAACATTGCAATGCCTCTAGGTGTCCTGATTTGACTGCTAATGGCCCATCACATTTAATCGCTGCGCTAGTCCATAGCTGCAAAAAACAGAAGTCTTCACACCTAGACAAATCCAAAAACAGGAGTAAGGCAATTTAACAATTGTAATATGATGGTCACCCTTTTCCTAGCTAACCACCAAGGAAAAATGCGTTGAAGCTATAAATCCTTAAAGCACTAGGTTTAAAAACCCACTTAAGTGCAACAGCGGAGCCTCCCTGGGTTCTACCCAGAGCAGTGGGCACTGGCTCATGCCCTGTTTCCTCTCTTGCCCAGCTCTTCAACTCAGCTGTGCCAAAGCTACCTCCAACTTGGCCCTGCCACAGGCTCAAGTGTCTTATACTATTATAATATTATGGCTATTAATGTGTGTGTTTTCCCAGCTTGTTTAAAGTGTTTCCAGTCATATTGTTTTTATGTATGGTAAATGCATTATTTTTTAAAATGGTGTGCCACTAAGTTGAGAAAAGTAATGGTGGGAGTGCCTTGAGTCTAAAAGGGGTGAGAATCAAGGAATCAGAACTGACAGCCCCTACAGGAAAGAATCTTCTCGTTGAACTTCAAAGTCCACTTCTAACTTATCATTATTTTTACTTTTTCCAAGACCCCAGATCTGCTTATGAATAAATGACTGATGTTTGATATGAGCATCTTTTTATTAAACATACTCCACCTGTGAAAATAATCTCACAACAGAGCTCTGGTAGCAAGAACTACATCTACGCAAAAATGGACCTATAGAAACAAACACTCTTCATATAAGTGCCCCTTAAGACGCAATAAATCCAATTTAATGAAGCTGGACAAAAATGCTTTTCTACAAATAAAGCTGACAAGGTCAATTACATAGGAAAAGTACCTTTTCTAGTGGAAAATATGGTACTGTTTCCTCATCTCCTTCTTCAATGGGACTACCCCCAAACACCACATTCACCGTACTGGTATATACCAGCCTTGGGATACTTCTTCGCTTGCAAACTGTAATAATATATAAAATAATTTATTTGAAATAAAAAGAGATGATTTGGAAAATAAATGAATTGACAATGAGAATTGTTTTATTAAAAGTAACTCCAGCATCTATAAAAAAGACAGCCTAACTTTTAGCATTATTAACAAGATTACCTTTCATTCAGGCGGCATTTCCTCACCTCCAACTTATGTCAAAATGCTAGTCATGACTATGTGCTTTACAAACTGCATATACACAGGCTTGGCAGGATGTTGGTTTTACTGGTAAATGTTCATAAATGTCGATTTCACCTCACTCAGAGATCAGCAAAAATATTTCCATTGTTAATAATCAACGTTTGTAGAAAGGGGACATAAGAAAAATGATGGCTCATGGATTGTGTAATGAAAGGGGGAGCAGTACAGAACCATGCTGACTGTAGGTTGAACTGCAACTCCCAGAAACCTCAGGGGACTGAGGACAAAGGAAGGAGAGGTGACAAAGTGGACAAAGAAGCAAAGGCAAGCTAAGCTGGGACTGATGGCTGTTCTGCCACTCAGCTGACAGCAGCCCTACAGAAGCAAAGTTTGTCATTAATAAATTGTCTTCCACTACACCCTTAATTCTGTGCGCTCCTGAAAATGTAAATCGATACAAATTGAAATAAAATGCTTAAAAATAAATATGAATATTATCCATCAAAACTATTTAAAAAAACCTGTATTCTGCTAAGCCTTCATATACATGATGCCCATATTGCCACTAAATTGCACTCAACAGATGGAGAAGAGAACTATTGAGGAGACACTTTGAAGATACACAAAAGCCATGCTGTATTTCAGAAACATCATACAAAGTTTAATTTTGTGTGTTTGGGGTAAATGAAATAAATTGAAATACGCATTTCTGAAGTGATCAAACAGAATTATAAATGATCTTCTTTTTTTGGTGTGGTTATTACTGTGGATAGCAACCCTTCTTGCCAAAGTCACTTTAGCCCAGTCTTGAACAGTTTTCATAGATTCATAGACGTTTGGGCTGGAAGGGACCTTGAAGATCTTCAAGTCCAGTCCCCTGGCCCAGGAAGTCAGCTGGGGTCAAAGGACCCCAGCAAGATAAGCATCCAAACGTTTCTTGAAAGAGTCCAGAGTAGGTGCCTGCACCACCTCTGGAGGGAGTTTGTTCCAGGTCTTGGGGGCTCGGACAGTAAAGACATTTTTTCTTGTGTCCAGCCTGAAACAGTCTTGGAGGAGTTTATGACTGTTGGTCCTTGTATTACCTTGGGGTGCTCTGGTGAACAGATGTTCTCCCAGATCCTGATGTATACGCCTTATGTACTTATAGGCTGCCACCAGGCCCCACCTGAGCCTGTGTTTTTCCAGGCTGAAGAGTCCCATGGCTCTCAGCCTCTCTTCATAAGGCCTGTTTTCTTGCCCTCTGATCATGCGTGTGGCTCCCCTCTAGACTCTCTCAAGCTTCTCGACATCCTTCTTGAATTGAGGAGCCCAGAACTGGATGCAGTACTCCAGCTGCAGCCTCCAGCTGACAGCTGTGAGAACACTGTTACTTTCAGCACATTTGGTCTGTGTTGTCATCTCCTTGCTTATTCAGAAAAAACTCCATGGGTGTCGTTTCTCTGGGGACATATAGCAGCGGCACATATTTGTGCTGCTGCTAGTTGACCCCAAGCATGCGCCCCCATGTGTACGTTGGTGCACAGCAGATTGCTTCGGGTGGGGTAGGAGAGACTGGGGACAGCACCTGGGCTGGCCCCAGCAGCCTTACCTGGGGTCCTGTGGTGCACAGAGCCTGGCTGGCAGCTGGAACATGGCTCTGGCCAGCCAGGCTCTGGTTTCAGACAGCACATGCTGCAGCCATGTATACCGCATCAATTTGTTTTGGCTTGTTTTTTTTTACACCTGGATCTCTCTGTGTCAAAACCCCCCTGCTGTGCTGCTAATTAGCAGTATGATAAATGTGTACACAGGTGGTGTGTGCAGTTTGTAGCACCACAAATGGGTATGAGACACTGCAAACCACACATGTGCACTTGTAGGGATGTGCCCCATAAAGCTATTTCCAGTTCCATCTCATAAGGACTTAATTGTGATGGTAGGCAAAGCTGCCTTTTTAACTGTCTCAAAGGCAAAGAATTCCTTCCTATATCATCTTCCAAAATGTTATGAAGGCCAGATGTTAGAGGCATCTTTCTATCTCTTCTCTAGTTTTACAACAGAGAGCATACAAAAGGTAGATCAGGTTGGTACCTTAGAGACTGGGTGGTTTTGAGAGGCATGAGCTTTCATAGGCAACAGCCTACTTTGTCAGATGCTGAGAAAGACAAAACAGAATGAATCTAACCTTCCTCTTCCAAGCAGTTGTGAGGTGAGAATTTGGCTAAAATATAAGAGAGGAATAAAAACAGAAAAAAAACCTAAGCCAAATGTTATTCAAATCTTATATCTTCTAAATCCAAACTGACTTTCCACTTTTAGATGCTAATATTCTATCTAGGCCTCACATTCCCACACACAATTTTTGGTGTAGGAGTAGCAAATATCATGCAGGCACACGTACACACAGTGACTTAGCTCATCGCTACAGTGATATAGCATCAGCAGGCACAAACCATGATGCCAATGCTATGTCACCATAGTGCCTAAAAGTAACTATGTGCTGTCGGGACTGTGCAGCTGTAGTGCATACTGCCCAGCCACTTAGTACCTGGTAAAACAAATTGAAGAGTAAATGTTTTCGCTCGATCTGAGCCTTCAAGAGGCCGAGAAGTGATTTACTAAATCACTGCGCAGTACCAAATGCACAATCAGGGGCACAGATAGATGCACCCACAGTGTACAGGGAAGGAAGAGCCCAAATCATAGAACAACTGTGTTAATAAGAGTAACATTGCTTGGCTACCTATTATGCATACATAGTCTATCCTACTTAAACAGTAAGTTTCATGCATGGTCTTACTACATAGTCTTACTTACTGCATGTATAGCCTTACTGCAACAGTAAGAAGGAAGGCAGCTATCATGATAGGGACTGTGAAAATAGTTACTACACTGCAAATATATGAGGGAAAATTCTGGCTTTTGGCAAGGTGTATCTTGATAAACCACAGCAAGCAGGGAGCCGGAGGTGTATGCAACTCTCTCAGACTTCTGTTCGTTTTGAAATCCATGAATATATGACCCAACAAGTTTTTTTCCAGTTTCTGAGGTTGATCCTATTAGGGATTAAGGCAGGAAATATTTGGCACGGGAGCTTGGTACACAGTGATCTTCCTATCTCTTTATTTGTATTTTTTATGCTTCTTGTAGAGACAATCAGCAGCAGAGCCTGGGATTCATACAGGTGACACAAAAACCAGCGCATAGTGAAGGAGTGTAGACAGAACTGCAGCTTCCTGCTGTAACTGAGAACGCTTTGCAGGAAGTGTTCTGAGTTACAATGAGCCCCTGGGACAAACAGGGGGCTGGTTCCGGGGGGGACGGGAATCTACCTGCTGGCTGCAGCCTGCAGCTGATTTCCCCTAGAAATGGCCCTTGCTCTCTGTAAGGCTGCAAAGTTTTCAGAATGGGAGGGGGAAAATGGAGTGGAGGGAGCTCTTTCCAGGGGTTCCCTGGCCAATGCGGAGGGTGCAGTGGGTGAACTGGAGCCTCCCCACCCCCACCTTGAGGAGGCTCCAATACACCCACCCCACCCTCCAGCAGGGCCTGAAAAACTCCCGGACTGAACTCCCTCTGCTCCCTTTCCCCCCTCCCCTTCTGAAAACAGCAAGAGGCTGGCAGGCAGCGCAAACAGAAGTTACAGAAGATGCTCTGTTTTGAAATGTTTTCATCTGGCCTGCACGAGGGGTCAGATTTTCATCTGATCGGCCATTTTCTGAAGTTGTCTGCAGCCATGCACTTGTGTTTGGCCACAGCTATAAACGACTTTCTGTGGCCAGATCGGGTGAAAATTGTCATTTCTGTCTGAGCTGACTGCCAGCATCAAGAGGATAGAAGCATAATAAAAGAATTCAGCTCTTGATACAAACAATACTTTGAAATGCTGTATCTGGAACCAACAGTACCAGAGAGAAATCTATTGTCATTTTCTGGAGAGCATTGTTAAAAGCCAAAATATACTGAAAAAAAAAATCAAGTTTTGTTGGGTGTGAATTTTGCAGGGAACAGAAAGGAGAGATCTAGTATTTTAGTAAAACAATATAACAATGTAGTTTAATAACATGTTTATTAAAATACTAAATAATAGCTTACTGTGCAATAACTCTTTGTACATACATGCTACCTTCCACTTGGCATTGACTGCACAATAAATTATACTAATATATAATATACTTATCTCTCACAGCATTTCTGGGAGGAAGGGAAATAAGATCATTATTATTAGTTCTTTGAAAGTGTCACCATTAGTTCTTTGCAGGTGTCACCAGCAGATGGACCAGGATGATCCAGTTGACGTAATATATTTGGACTTCCAAAAAGTATTTGACAAGGACCCCACCAGAGGCTCTTAAATAAGTGTGATAGTCATGGGATTACAGGGAATGCCCATTTGTGGGTCAAAATTGACTTAAAAATAGAAAGCAAAGACGGAGTGTAAATTGTCAGTGTTTAGGATGGGACAGCAAGATCTCCCAGGGATTTGTGTTGGGACCAGTTCTGTTTAAAGTATTCATAAATGATCTGGAAAAGGGGGTGAGCGGTGAGGTGGCCAAATTTGCCAATAACAAAATCATTCAAAGTGGTAAAGACCAAGGTGGACTGTGAGGAACTACAGAAGTCTCTGGCATGGTTGAGAAAACAGGCAACTAAATGGCAGATTAAATTCAATGGAGATAAGTGATTCACTTGCACAAGCATAACCCAAACTATAACTACACTATGAAGGACTCTACATTAGCTGCTACCACACAGCGAAGAGGTCTGGGAGTCACTGTGGACAGTTGGCTAAAGACATCAGCTCAGTGCTCAGCAGCCATCAAAAAGCAAACAAACTATTAAGAAAGAAATTGTAAACAAAATGGAAAGAGGCATCATGGCTCTTTATAAATCCATGGTCTGTCCACATCTTGAATACTGTGCCCAGTTTTTGTCCCCACCCCTCAAGAAGGACAGAGAAGAACCAGAGAAGGGCAACAAGGATGATTAGTAGGCGTCTACTTAATGTTTAACTTCGTGGAGAAACGAAACAATTTTTGTGGGTTGGTCACAGCATAAATAGCAAATTCTGAGGATATTTCCCACATGTGCTCTGGCAGCTCTGCCCCTCAGCGCTGAGTGACAGAGAGGCCCCAGGAGTGGGGAGACAAGGGGATGGCTACCATCTTGTCTGTCACCCTTTGTGCTGCTCCACCAAGCAGCTCCTGTCCCTCTCCCTGGCGGCTGCAAGCCTGGGCCACAGCAGCAGCGAGAACCGCTGGCTCCCACTGGGGAGCCAGCATTTTATTTTAGTTTTTTAATTTATTTCATGGACAATCCCAGATTCTGCAGTTTCCACAAAATTCACGAAACTGTGAATTGAGTAGACTCTTAATGGTTAGCAGTATGAAAAGCTTCCATATGAGGCACGACTAAAGAGGCTAGGCCTGCTCAGTTTACAAAAGAGATGCTCGAGGGGGAACATGATAAATGGCAAAGGGAGGGAAAGTAAATACCCATTTATTATTCACTGTTTCTCGCAATACAAGGACAAGGGGTCACAAAATGAAACTAGTAGGTAGTGAGTTTAAAACTAACAAAAGGAAGATTTTTCATGCAACGTGTAATTAAAGTATGGAACTCGTTGCCATCCGAGGACGTGGAAGCTGATGGTTTAGCCCAGAGGTGGGCAAAATATGGCCTGTGGGCCAGATCCGGCTTGCCAACTGATTGGATCCGGCCCATGGGAGGGCACCCACCAAGCGAATGGATCCAGCCCACAGGCGGGCATCTGCCAAGTAAATGGATCTGGCCTGTGGGCAGGCAGCAGCTCTGGATCCAGCAGCTGCGTGGTATTGGGCAGCTGGCACTGCTTCTGGCGTGCCAGGTGCTCCCTCTCTCTCTCTGGGCTGGGGCTGACACCAGCGCAAAAGCAGAAGCATGATCCTGCCCACAGCTGTAGCATACTTGCTCCCTCTTCCCCCCTGTCGGGACCCGGCAGCTGCTGGCTCAATCCACAACTGCCCAAATGGGGGGTGGGGGGGGTGCTAAAGCTATGGGCAGGTGGACTCCAGCCACAGGGGTATGGTGGGGGTGGGGTAAGTTAAAGCTGCGGGCAGGTTCAGGCTTCCCTGTTGGTCACTGCCCTGGGAGGGAGGGATGGGAAAAAGAAGAGGGAGAGAGGTGCGGCTGTTGACAGGTCACCAACACCCATTAAGTGGCCCACCACCTAAAAATGGTGGTGGTGGTGGGGGGAATATATCTAAAGCTCGTTTGACAAGCTTTAGTCAAAGCACCCCATCCACCATTTTTAAGTACAGGGATGCTGATATACGAGATGCTCTCGGCTCTTTAACTAGAGTGGCTCCAAGAGCACTGGAGCATGGAAATTACAGCACATCAGAGCAGCCTCCCTGCCTGTGTATAGGCACCAAGAGCTACTCTAATTAAAGCACCCCCCAGAGCACATGTATAAACGCACTTAGTGTTATCCATTATTTCATCCCAATTGTCCAGACTACAAGGCCTATGCAGAAGGTTCATTTTCAACATAAAATATAATAAAAAATGTTTTCAGTATACTACAAGTGTTTTAAATTAGAGCCTCATCCTGCCACTCTTGTTTACATAGATTAATTCCTTACTCTGCGAATAAGGGTGAAAGCATTGCTTTTTGTCTCCTACGCTAAAGGTTTGATCCAAAGTTTATTGAAGTAAACAGAAATCTTTCTATTGATTAAACTGGGTTTGGATTTGGTCCAAAGAAAGAAAATCTCTATACATACCATCCACGATTACTTTTGTGCCACCAACATTTGTGGATTCAATCTTTTCTTTACGTTGAAGCTAAAAGCAGAGTTTATAGAGTATCTGTAAATTTAACAATTTACATTCACCACATAACTGTTTTAATCCTCAAAAGTAAACGTCCACTTCGTTATTTAGTTCACTGTTCCCTGTCTTTCAAAGACAGAACAATGTTCTGTAAACTCCCCTTTTATTTGTTATTGTGCTAACAGTTCACAAATAAATTCATAAAAATAAAGTGAAAATGAAAATATTCCTGGAAATAGGTTGCAAGATCTCAATTTTCTGCCTTGCTCAAGTGAGGCTTGGCAAGACCATGAGAAAGAGGATGGATTTATGCCACCTACATGCCTTCCCATATTCTGAGGCTGGCCAAGTACCTGTTTTACCACCAAAAAATTAGCCTTAGCTTTGATCAACCACTTATCTATGTATCTTAGTTAGGTTACACTGGCCAGTCTCACAGTCAAAAAGCCCAAAGCTGAATTGATTCAATCTTCACAGGTTAGTCTAAACTGTGTAGACTGAATCAATAAGTAAGTGAACAGACATTCACTTCTGATTCTGGAAATGAAGCCATGTGCCTGCCGTGGCTCAGACCACAAGCCAGGGGGCTCTAGAGCATGCCTCTGGTTGGCTGGAGCAGCCAGCTTGGGCCAAGCCTGCCCACCCTGAGAGGAAGGGCTTGCAGAAAAGATGCAAAGTATCTTGGGATGGTGGGGGACTGTAAGTTATATTGAATCTGGAAGAGACCTGGGACAGAAGTTCAATAAACCAATTTAACCTAAATCAGTTAAATCTGATAATATATCCACCCAGGTTTATCTTAAACCAGTTTTGGCCATTTTGAGAGTGGTTTATGTGCATGGAACTTCTGTTGTGTTACAGATCTGAATTGGTTTCTGATCACTTATACCAGTTTGTGTGTAATTTCTGTCCCTAGCCTTGAAGACTGGAGAGAAAGGAAGATCTTTTCCTTTCCAAAATCCTGGAGTCAGGCTGTCTATACATACTCCAAGATTATTATCTTGGTCTATGCATTAGGTTAACAATTTGGAACTATTTAATAAATAGCTCCTTATTCTCTGCTTGGAATATTCAACATTTAGAAAAGAAACTTTCAAACCAGTTCTGCCCAATTTTAATCTAATCACATTGATCAGAAACTTAAATTTTTTTTTTAGATCCAAAATGTGTTTTTCACTAAAAATAAACTCCATAAAAACAAAAACTATGACTTGCACAACTACTTGAAAAAATGAACAAGCATGTGTTTTTTGGATTAATTTTGTTGTTTCACCCATTTCTATGTGCACAGTATGCTGCTGCTCTTACAAGGGTTAAGGGAGAAAAACAATATGAAAATTGTACTCACTTGCTCCAGTCCTGACATTCCAAATGAAGCTGAATGAAAAACACAGTCAACTCCTTCACAAGCCTTGAACACAGCTTCATAATCCCTCACATCACCCTGTGAGAAAAGAAAAGAATTCATTTGAAAGGTGTCATTAAGATATTTTATCAACTACTGTTACTAAGGAAAATCTAAAATATTCCTGTAGTAGGGTCAGAGTGTTGTTGTAGGTGATGATGGTCCACGAAATATTCAAAGAGCAAGGGTTTTTTTGGTGATATCTTATACAGAACCAGCTGTATAGTTGGTAGAGACGTTTGTGCCCAAAAGCTTGTCTAACATCTCTACCAACTATACAGTCGGTCCACAAATATGTATTACCAAAACGCTTGCTTCTTCCATAAAGTAATTCTGTCCTTCTCACAATGCTTGCTTGGGTTACTAATATTAAATAAGCTTTTACAAAACTGAATGGCATAATCTATTTTAAAGACTTTTTAAGGATAAAACAAATATATATAGTTATAGCTTGTTGCAATGATACTGCATATTTTTAACACCTTGTTCTTCAAGCTGCATGTTAGCAAAACTTGTTTGATTTGAATGGCAGGGAGAATTCAGTGGTTTGTCATGCTGTCACTCAAAGATGAGAACTGTAAGCTACCCCATATTCATAATATTTCACTCATTAAATCCCAGATTTTACAATTTATTACAACACATATAAAATGTCCTTCTGTTCGCCTGCAGGTTTATTTTAAACATGTTTCAGTAGGTGCATTTACACGAGACACTGATCATTAGCCTAATAACACTGCACACTAGTGTGTCATGGCAAAAACTATGCTAATAGCCTACTGCATAGTGTTACTAAGCTAATGAGCACGAAGCATCACTAAACTATGCACCGGCGGTATTGTGCAAGTAACTCTCAGTACTGCACATTTAGTTAGTACTTTATTAAGCAAATACTAAACTAGGGGCTTCTATACATGCACAGGGAGCCTGCTCCAACACCCTGGATTTCCAGTGCATCGGAGCAGACTTGAATAACTGAGTCTGTTGGAGCATGGAAATTACTGCACTCGAGCAGAGTCCAGCGTCATGTGTATCAAAGTCCCGGCACTGAAAAATGGCGGCAGGGCACTATAAACTAAAGCACATTTGACGAGCTTGAGTTCAAAGCACCCCACCACCATTTTTCAGCATGGGGACACTGATACACATGATGCTCTGGGTGCTTTTAATTAGCATGGCTCTTGGAGCTGCATTAATTAAAGTGCCCCCCCACCTTCTGGAGCATGCCAAAAACTCCCTAAATGTGCAGTATCTAAGGCACATTAATGAAATGTAGATGCACCCAGTGGGTAGCAACGTGCTACAGCAATATAGCATCGGCTGGCACAAACCATGACATTATAACAATGTCACCGTAGCAATGTGCTCCTGTGATATAGCATATTGCTACAGCAACATAGCAGGCACAGCTTAAAATAACCATGTGCTGCTGGCACAGCACAGTAATGGCTATTACTACGCCATCATTTAGTACTTCCTAAAGGATGGTACAGTAGCAATAGTGCTGTAGGGGCATGTGTAGATGTACCCAATGAGTTAGAAATTTCCTGTTCAGTTAACATGGTTCTGAGCTTCAGGCTAGCTGTACAGACAAATATCAAAATGTGAAATTGTTAATAAGTGGTGGGTGGTGAGGTACAAACGTCAAATCTGATTCAAACTTCCACCAGACAGTTGCTAGAATACTATCTTGCTCTGTGGGCATTTTTAATTTGAACCTGTCACGGCATTTCCTGGGTGTACATTTCTTTAAGCTGCCATTCCTGACGTTCCATCTACCTGTGTAAGATTAGCTCTTTTAATTTTACAAATGGTTAAACCAAAACAGAGAGTGGTGAAGTGACTGGCCCAAAAGTCACATCGTATTTGCAGAGTCAGGACATAGACACGCTGCAACTGTCAGCTCTTTATTCAAACCACTCTCTTGCTCCTTTCTGCCAGTAGGTCAGCTCCACTTAATTTATACCATTTGAGGTCTTTGGAAAGTGACATATAAGGCAGCTGAAATCTTCTGAAGGGGTCCTTAACATTGCTTGTGGCTATTCTGTTTATGGAACTCAGAGATTAAAATTGCTAAAGTACACAGAAAAGTAACACTTATTTTAACATCACTGCTGTAGAAAACGTAACTTCATGATACCTGGAAAAACATGACACCATTAGGAATTTTCCATTTAGGTTTCTGTACATCAAATAGAGTGACGGTGACCCCTGATTTGGCAAGAGCACACCCAAGACTATATCCAAAGTAGCCTCCACCTCCTGTCACCATGGCCTTTTTGCTTCTTTTAAGCAGAGCTCCAACATGTCCATTCAGGCTGTAGTCAGATGGTTGTCTCCAGTTGGGCATTACTCCATTGCACTTATTTTGTACCATGTCTACAAAATGAGAGATGATTTTCAAAACACTTCCACAGTACTCTGAGATGGTGAGCACTTTGCTAAGTTTTTGGTTAAAAAATACATTGATGAGAACATTGTTTTCCTTTATCATAACTTCTTCAGAACATCTAAAGATAAATCATATTACTCATTTCAAGATTTCTAAGTACAATGAGTAACAAATATAAATGCTCATTCCAAATTTTAGTCTTTTTTCTAATCACAATTTGCATGTAATTTTTGTTTTATTTCTATCTGAAATAACAACATTCTGCAATCATAACACTGTCATCTGCAATGTATTGTTTATAAGTAAATTATTTTAGTGCTTCCTATCCTGGAAAGATTTACAAGCTTTGTATAAGTTGATATATTATATATAGATATTAGCATAGCCTCCAAGAACGAAAAATGTATGAGTTTATATAACATCAGAACAAGGAATAAGAACTGCAATACTAGGTCAGATCAAAGGTCCACCTTAGCCTAGTATCTTTTCTTGGACAAGGGCAAGTAGCTGATACTTCAAAAGCAGGGGTGTAAATCTCACTCAGTCCCCCAGCATAGATTAGGGCCATGGGGCTCCTTGCAGGCTAGATCTGGATGTGGCGGCAATGACATAGGGATTAACATAACTGTTGCTTGCCCCACCTCAAATTCCTGGCCCCTTTAGGAATGTCATGGGCCAGAAAATATGGCTCTGTGCGCTGGAACCAGCCTGTGGGCTGTAAATTTGACACCCCCGCTTTAAAAGAAGAGTACAAGAAATATAGCGTAAGTAGGATCCCTCTTCATTTATAGCCTCCTGCTCACCAGCAGTCAGGTTTGGGATGTCCTGCGCCCAAGATTTAGAACCGGTATAGAAAGGTATATATAGAAAATGTTCCAAACCGCTAGTATGGATCACCTTTTCCCAGTTTCTGGGTCCTTGCTCATAACTGTAAACATCAAAAGTTGTTACCATTTGATGCCTATTTAGATACCTATGCAACTGAATTTGTGGTCTCTACCCAGTTCCTAGTCATTCTCATGCAAAACCATCCTTGTCAGCAGCCGTGTTCACTCTGTTCTTTAATAAAATCAACTTAATTCCAGAAAAATCAGTCCTTCTTGCAAGTGCACTAATTATTCTTGAATAAAAATGTTTTTTAGTCCAAATGAGCATCCATATGAAGAGCCACTTTAGAATGGGTACTGCAGAATAACTTGTTCCACCACAGCTATGCCAGCTAATTTTTTGGGGTACAGTGGATATGTCTTTGTAGAATAATCCATTCAATTTAGGGCACAGGCTGTCATTGACCAGAATGCAAATCCAACCTGCTGTACCCCACTCTCAGTCTGTGTGACATTAGCTTGCACAGTGACATCACTTGAGTTTACATCAATGTACAAATGGGTTGAGAGGTGAATTACACCATTTCATGATTTTTTTATATATATAAATATGGCCTCTGCTCTCCTGAGCCTGGGAGAGAATATCACTGATATTCAGGGTTTAGAGTGGATATTGCTTTACCTTAGTTCAAGCATTCATTACAGCAAGCCAAAAGAGTATGCAGCAGTTCAGAATCCTGTAACGCCAGAGCCAGCCTTAGGGAAAATGGCACCCTAAATGAACTTGTATTTTGTCCCCCGCCCCGCATAAGTCAGTGGTGCAGCTGCAGGCAGAGGCACATGGGCAGGAGTGTGGGGCACACTCCAGTGGGGCCCAGACTTCCCAGACCAGTTCCTCCTGAGCAGAGACTGGAGAGAGTTCCTGTAGCTCTGCCTCCCTGCTGGACTGCGCCCCAAACCCTTGCTTGCCTGCCTCTGCCTGCAGCAGCATCGCTTGATTTGTCAGGGCTGTGTGCTGCTGTGCATGTGTATATGTTTGGTGCCACCCAATGTGACTGATGTTGGCCACCTATGTCACCTATCCCTAAGGTTGGCTTTGTACTGTGCTGCAGACACACCTCCTCCCAAGCACCTACACCACTGTCCTACAGCAGAATCAAGCTGGGTAGTTACAGGACCATAACATGGTGTCTCTGTGTCAGCTCAGCGCTCCTAAGCCCAGGGAGATTAGCAGCTGCCCATTTTGTCCACACTGGCACAAAAAAGCAGCAGAAAATCTAGTTTAGAGAACATAACAGTTACAAACTGCCACTGCTTAGTTTTATTTTTATAACTTTTGTGTTCAGTATTACTTACTTTTTTAAAACTTCAGGCCCAACCAAGTGAATACCAGACTTCCCATTCTATTACACCAGTTTAACACCAAAATCATTTAATTGAGTTCAACAGCACTACAGTGGCATAAAGCTGACAGAGCAGAAAACCTGAGACCTGTAAGTTTCTTTTATACTTTGAAAATCATAACAGAAATTTGTTGATATCTACACAATTTTAAAGTGACTCACATTGATAAATAGTAATTACATTTACATTAGCAATGAATAGAACAAACCACCTCTTCTTCCCTAAAGAAGAGGAAATAGCATGATTATTACTGTCTCAAACAGACCACCTTATAGCTTAAAACTGTAAAATGTTTTCTCTTCCACTTGTTAACCACAAGAACAAACTGAAAGCTGAGTGCAACAGGTTGGTTCCTATATTTGAAAAATGTAATTACTGACACCTGCCACTTACATCCCATTCTAGTCTTCTAGTCTAGTGGGCAATCTCCTGAGGAAAAGAAATCTTTTTACCTGGAGAATGTTACATAAAATATCTTGAAAGAAAACCGAAACTGCCAGTACAGGGGAATCCATCAGTTTCAGAGAGCATGAGAGTATTCTTGTTGAATTTTCAATGCTGTGTCGGAGTTCCAGTCAGATAAGATTTAGTCCAATACCTATTGTATACTTATAAGTCTTTCCACTTCCTTCAGTTTGTAGAGGCTTTTTGCAAGGTTTCATTCAAGTCTCCTGTGCATGCTGATGATTACATATGATTAAGTTCAACTACTGTAGGTGCATCCTTAGTAGGGCTGTGCGAAGCTTCGGTCCCTGATTCGATTTGGTGGAGTTTTGGTCCAATTTGGTAGCCAAATATCCGATTCCACATCGAATTAGAGGACCCTTTAATCTCTCTGAATCCATTTGGAGAGATTCAGACACAGAGATGTCTTTAAATGTTTTTTTCTACATACGTCTAGGTATCAGGGGCTCGTGAATGGATGATGCTGGGGTGCATGAAGTATCCCACAGAAGTGCGGGGGTCTCCCCAGTGCGCTCAGCAGGAGACCTGGAAGTGGACCAGAAGCACTTCTGGTCCACTTCCAGGTCTGCCAGGGAGTGTGCACCCCCCCCCCCAACCCCCCAGCTCAGTGACTGGGGGGGGACACTCGGGGTCCCTCTGTGGCCAATTGCCAAGCTGGGGGTACATGGCGGCCCCTCCTGGCGCGCTCCTCAGCAGATCCGGAAGTGGACTGGAAATACTTCCGGTCCACTTCTGGGTTCACTGCTGAGCATGTGGAGGGCCCCCCCCGTGGGATGCTCCATGCACCCCTGCATTGCAGTGATAAAGAGCCACGCCTGCTACCTCAAGGTATGTAGAAAAAACTTTTAAAGCTGTGTCTGTCTGAATTTGAATTTTCAGATTTGGATTTGGCTGAATTGAATCAGAGACAGTGATCCAAATCAACGAATTGAATCACTGTCCCTGATTGAGGCCAAATTCGAATTGAATAGGACCGCTTCACACACCCCTAATCCTTAGCTATCCCATTACAATCTTGAGAAAAACTATGAAGTACCTTATTACACACAGTAACGGTCAAACATCAGCCAAAAAAGAGGTATTACCTTTGTCAGATGTTAGCAACTGCCCCAGTCTTCCTTTCAAAGTGAATGAGATAAAACTTTCTGGAAGATTATTAGCACAAGGATAGCCAACTTCCCCAGACAAGCATGGTGATTTTCCCAGATAAATTCAGATCCTATATATTGCTCCACTGTTTCACAAGCCAAAGGGAGGCGCTTACCTGAGGCTAGAGGATGGGCTCGAAATCAGGAAAGGGCTCGGCTCAGAGTGTGGGCAGTTCAACTCCCTTCCCAAAGGCAATTCGGAGTCTAGTTTCACCTTAACCTGTGAGCTGCACAAATGTTGACTGGTGTTAGTGCTAGCTTGGAATTTGGAGCAGTTGCACCCTTAGCCTAGGAGCCTTCTCTGACTGTCCCCGACTTGCCACTGGAGCCCTAGTGAGCAGGCCCAAAACTAGGAGCTGGAGCTGTGAATTGCCGGTAGAGGGCTGGTCAGCCAGGATAGGCTTCTTACCTGCTCTTCAGGCAGCGGGGTGAGCATTGGTGATGAATAGGGACTGCAGGCAGGTGCAGGTGCACCCTGTCAGCGTGGTGGTGCACCCCCTACAAAAAAGTGCCGCTAACACCGCTGGCAGCATCTGTGGGTGGTCACCAAGCGCCGCTGGCCGCTGCTGCCAGCAGCATCTGCGGGTGGTCACCAAGCGCTGGTTGGCGCTCGCCCCCCTGCTACTGCTGCCGACAGTGCTGACAGCATTTGTGGGAGCTCCCCGCTTGCTGCCGCCATGCTCTTACCACTGCCAGCACTGTCCCAGCCACCGGTGGCACGCATCATTTATGCATGTGAAAGATCCTGTAATACTTTCAATTGAGGTGGCACGTCTGTGAGTAGTGGCCACGCTTTAATTCTGCCCTGGAGTGCTGTAACTTTAAGCTGCGCAACCAGTGCTTAAAACCACATCATGGTGTTAATACACAGACAATCCAGGGGTAAGAGCTCCAGAAGCCTCCCAAAACTGCCATGTAACAAGGCTCTCAAATAGTTTCCTTCTAGCAGCCCTTTCTACAGGCAGCGTAATAAGATTAGCAGGTGTAAGAACATTAGAGATGTATCTAGGCAGCATTAGCATACATTTACTATTTATCTTATTTCAATAACGAAATTGTACAAGATCATCCTGTGCTTACAAAGCTGTCTCACTGCAGCTATTTTGAATGAGACAAAATAATGAATAATGCAATATTAAGAAATGTCTCTTATTGAAAGTATTTTTAAAAAGAAAAAGAAAGAACTTGAATCCTCAAATGAGTGTCTCTCCCCACCAAATGAATGAGACTTTGGTAAATGTAATCCAATTTAACAGACAGAAACCAAATGAAATCTTGCTTGGGTACCTGGATTTGCAACACAGTTTTTCATGTAGTGAATGTACAATGAAGAATGAATGAAAAACTCCCAGTGACAGTATCCTGTTTAAAAATTATTTTAAGATCTTTGAATTTGAATATCTGTCCTAGTAAGTGTATTCATATTTTCATCTTGACTTTTGCAGGCTTAAGACCTGCTAACTCTTAAAAAGAAGCCAAAATTTAAGCAGATTATTTATTGTATTGATTTAAGTAATGCATGGGCATACAGAAAGGGTGGACAATTATTTGGGCTGGAGAGCCACTTAGGAAGTTTTGGTGAGCTGTTGTGGGCCAGGTCAGCACTCCCTTTCCCCAGAACAGCTCATCAAAACTCCCTGAGTGGCTCTGCACCTGTGCTTGACCAGGTGGCTGGGCTGGGCCCACGTGTGAGCAGAAAGCGGCATTCGGGAATGGGATGGGTGCGTGTGGCTGGGGTCGGGGCTGTTGGGGTCGCTGGGCAGTGACAGCACGGGGCTGCAGCCTGGGGCAGAGCTGTGATCTGCTCCCCACACACTGGGTCCATGGGCCTCCCTTAGGCCAGTCAGAATCCCGAGCCTCTTGCTCTGGGCCTTCCTCGTGGTGAGCCCCTGGCCTTTTAAGCCCCCTTTGGGTCCTGGCCCCAGCATGAACCAGTTGGAGGTACCTCAGGTCAGATCTGAGCTGCCTGCTTGTTCTCACCCTCACAACTCCACTGCAACCAGTAAGCCTCAGGCTTCTCTAAGATCTCACAGGTCTCGGCTTTCCCCAGCCAGGACTGTGTGTGTGTGGTGGCTGGAGGTTATCAGGTGACCCCTACCCGCCTTTCACCAGGGAGGTTCACAGTTCTGGCATTTCCTGGGACTGCCTCCCTAGCCTGGCAGGGTGCAGTTTTAGGTCATGCCCAAGACCTGGGGCCTCCTCCTTCCCCATAGTCCCAATCATACCTCCGAGTTCTTCCTGGCACAGGAGCTCAGCAGAGAGATGTTCTTCCCTTCCTGGTTGGTGATAAACTCAACTGTCACCTCTAGCTCTGAGCGGGGCATTAACTGGTTCTAGTAGCAAATAAAAAAAGCAAATAGGTGCAGAGTGAGGAGGGTGGCACTCATTCCCTCTGCACGTGGAGCTTGGGGAGCCCAGCAGCAGGAGGTTCACCTTCAGGAACACCAGCTGCTCCGCCAAACCAGGATCCAAGGAGGTGCGGTGGGGTGTCACAACATTACCAGCAAAGCTGAACACCCTCTCGCTTGGAGCACTGGTCGGTGGACAGGACAGGTATTCCCAAGGCCCTATATTTCCTTATCATTTTGCATTTTGTGCCTTTTATATTTCACCAACCCGTATTGTTTGTTCTGCTGTTTGTGTTTTATATTTTGTTAACCCTGTTTTTTGTCAATAACTGTAAGTGTCTAACCTTTGTTGAATCCTGCCCCCTTGGGGCATTGTAGTGTCCACTATACCCTCTGATTTATGCCTGTTATGTTCCCAGTATTAAAAGGTATATGGCTAAGTCCCCATTGGTGGTCTGGCTCTGCCCTATAGGGGGAGGAGAGTCCCTACACCTCGCACAGCGCTTGTGCACCTGCTTTGATCCCTTCAGTTGGAGAGGGGATACCTCTTGGAGTACTGCCCGGGTTACATATAAAAGACCAAAGATGTGGCGGGCGAGATTCGAGGGTGCTTTTAGGCAGCTTGGCACAGTACAGAGGGCAACTAGGGGAGAGCATGGCAACCCTAGAAGGCCCCTCCTGTTACAATGCCACACAGTGGATGCCAACAAAGTTGGCATCACACACTGCCTTGACCATACTGACCCTGTTGTCAGTGACCATGAACCTGTGGGTGAGCTCACCCTGCCCAACTAGCCACCCCTGCACCATGCGGTTCATAGCCACCATGATCTCCCTTGCTGTGAGGGACTCATCCATCATCTCTGCTTGAAGGAGAGCCCACTGATGCCCTGACTGATCATACCAGTGCCCTGTGAGGTAGAGGTAGGCATGATCTCCACCCTGGCTGCTCTAGATGTCTGAGGTGACGTGCAAGGCTATCTGTGGCCCTGTTTCTGCAGCTCCTCCCTCAAGTATTTCCTGCATACCTCATACAGGGAGGGTACCACTGTCCTGCTAAAGGTGGTATGTGCAGGCACTTGGAAGGATGGGGCCTTGAGTGCCATGAGCCTCCTGAACCCTGGATGCTTAACAAAGGAGAAGGCTGGCCATCCAGAACAAGCATCTTCCCAAGGCTCTGGGTGACCTCGCTCACCTTGGGAACATGCACCCCTTTGTCTCCACCTTTCCCCCACTCGTCCAGGGTGGCCTGCCTCTGCTTACTGGGGACAGGGGCTTTGGAGCAAGAGGGGTACTTCTTTCTGGGCACATTCCTACTGGTACCAGGCTGAGGAGGAACAAGGGCAAAGTGGTATTGCCTCCTGAGATGCAGCAGCATCGCCGTGGTGTCAAAGTGTTTCTCATCCTTACCCTGGCTGATTTGCTTTTGGCAGGTACCATACCTGGGATCATCTGCCACCTCAGAATGATCCCACACTACACTACCCACCCGCTTCTGGGTTGAGGGCAGGGATCCTGCTTATCCCCCTCCTCACCAGGCAGAGGCGCAACAACAGGAGGAGCTGAGCCACCTGCCCCCACAACCTCCTCCGAAGTGCCTTCCAGAGAAGGAGACCTGCGTCTAGGGGAACTTTGAGGGGTGTGGAGCACAAACTCAGATTCCCCCTCCTTCCCCAGAATTTCTTTCGCTATGGCCCTCATCTGCTCTGCTTCCAGATCCAGCTCCTCCTCTGGCACTGGAAGGCTCATGCTGGGAACTGAAATTAGGGTGGAGACTGTCATGCTGGTGCTTGTGGTTATTACTGGTGCTAGTGGCGGTGGTGCAGGTGCAGACACTGCTCTCACCTCCTTGCTTCCACTAGCAGCAGAAGACTTATTGCTGCCAGGAAAGAGGGTGTGTCTGTTTGTGGGGGGGAGGGAGGGAACGGGGGAGACTTGCAGCTCTCCTTCTGCCCCTCTCCCTCCCCTGCCAGAAGACCTGCCTTTCCAGCATGCTTTGTAATGTTTGGTGTGCTGCAAAATGTGCATGTCTGTAATTATATGTTGTGCTTTCCTGAGCAGTGATGACACACTGTCAGGGAAAATACAGAAGAAGAGAGACTAGCTAACTACCAAGAGACCAGATAGCAAGCTAGCACCTTTCAGATGCTGCCGGTCCACGAGACAGCTCACAAAAGGCACAGATCACTTCACATGCAGCCTTATACATTGTTTCTACGTCCCTCCCCTAGAGCACTGCGATTGGAAGGGAACTCATGGAAAGATCATAGTCACTGACCAGCTACAGATGTCAATATCGGAAGAGTCTTTCCCCTCCTCCTCCCCGCCCCTCTTCTCAGTTCCTGTTTCCTGCAAGCCTGCCTTCAGAATCACTGAATCTTTCCAAATTTTTTCAGAATTGATTCGGAGGCTTCTGAATTGATTCGGACCTTTTAATGGGTGTTCCGATTCGATTTGGATTTGGAGATTCAGTCACTGGATTGGGCAGAATCTCCTCCAAATCTAATGGGCTACTAAAGCTTTGCACAGCCCTACAAAGTAACCATGACACCATAAAAGGTCCATTCAGATACAAAGTTAGGGATAGAAAATGTGTAACAACTTTAAAAAAACTGGTTTCTATCCAGCTTTAATTTGCACGTGTAGCAAGGTAGCTATGCCCCCACAGCTGGGAGCCCCTCCCAATGTGTGGGGCACTTCTACAGCTGTAAGTCCCATCAGCTGCAGGACTCACAGCTGTGGGAGCTTGCTACTTGCCTGTTCCAGGGGGAACCCAGCTCCACTTGCACCAGGACGGCAAACCTGGGCTTCCCCTGCATCAGCAATAAGGCATGATTGGATCTGATGCTGGATCTCACAATCATGCCTCCTACCATGCATGCCTTTGCCTGAACCTCTGGAGGGCCCCTTATTGATTCATTGGTCATGAGTCTTATTTCTCTTTTAGACTTGTTGATACTGGATGAGGAAAAGTCACTTTATATATATGTCTTTCTGCCTCAGCCTGGAATCTGGATGGATGTTCATGTAACAGGGAGCCAGAAGGAAACTGCAGCAGGTGAGCTGTCTCAGGGAAAGCTAGAAGCTAAGGACCTAGCTACTTACTAGCTGAAGTGTAGCCAAAAGCCAGCAGAAGCAGATATAAGGGACAGAGAGCCAGGCTACTCGAGGGTTAAGAGCTGAGCAGACGGTTCCTCGGGCTCAGAATGAATACAGCTGTGATGGCGGCTGAGTCACTGGCCAGGCAGGTGTATGTGTATTGTGCAGGGGTGGGCAATTATTTTAGGCGAAGAGCCACTTACAGAGTTTTGGCAAGCTGCCTAGGGCCGCATGGGTAGCCCTGCCCCTTGACAGGTGCCCTGCCTCCTGATCACCATCTTGTGACTGGAAGTCCCACCCCCTCACCTCTGACCTTTGCCACCCAAAGTCCCTCCCCTTGCCCCGAGAAGTACTAGTTTCAGCAAGTGATTTTTGCCATCTCGGAACCAGAAAAATACCAAATTATTTTCTACAAATCAAACATCTGCAGCATTCATTAATTTGATTTCAAAAATAGTTTTGCCCTGATTTGCATGTGTTTGTGTAGTGCACAACAGCTTAAAATTAAGTTTTACTTTTGTATATCATGGGGGGGTGTATAGATTAGTGGGGGGCTGTGGGTGTGTGAGTATGTGGGGTGTGGGTGGGTATGGGGTTAGTGAGGGCAGGGTGGCTGAGGTGTATGAGGGGGTGTGGGGGTCTGCATGTATGGCAGTGTGAGGGAGGGTGTGGGTGCATGTGTATGGTGAGGTGTGCATGTGGTACTAGGAACTCGCACCCACACACACACACTCTGCCCCTGCCTGCACACGAATGCGTGTACCGGCATGGCCCTGTGTTCCCCCATCCAGCAATACAGCCACGTGGTGCCAGAGCAGGGTGGGGGCAGGAAGAGAGTGAAATGGCTTGGGGGCATGCAAAGCAGGGCTGCTCAATTCTGCTGATGGCTCCCCCTGGGTTTATTTAGAGGGTTTATTTCTTTGTTACAGTTTATACTGGCCATTTGAATTCGAGACTAGTAGGGGTGGTATGGGGGGTCCCAATAGTGCCCAAGTGCACAAGAGTGTCCTGAACCCACCTAAGGCTGAGACGGCCCAGGACATGGAGTGGGCTTGAGCCTTTATAGAGTGGCAGCCTAGGGAAGGACTGCAGCTGAGCTCAACTCGAGCCAGTCAGGGCCAGGGGCCCAGACAAAGCTGAAGAAGGCTCATTACCCAGAGCAGGGATGAGCCAGGGCCCAGAACTGAAGAAATCAAGATGGAACTGGTACCCAGAAGCCTGGTCCAGTACAGTGGGCCTGAGTTAGAAGGTCCAGCTAGAGAAAAGGGGTGGAAGCTGAGAAGAATGATGACCCAACAAGGGAATGATGGTACAGTGACACCTGCAAGACAGGCACAGCTGAAGGGGAGGTCAGAGGCTATGATTAGTTCTTAAGGCTAGGGGTGTCCTGGGCCACAGATGGGCTAAAAATGCCCACTTGGTTTAAGGGCAGGATCAAGACAGCAGAGTCCAGGAGGGACCTACTAGCTGTTAGACGGTTTGAGGCTCACTCAAGGAGCCCTAGGTAGCCTCCCTTTTCAATTCAATAAATACATCAAGGCATGGCAAGCAAAGAAGAAGGGGAGGTGTCCTACAGGCAGACAGGGGCATGGGTTATGTGGTCACCAGGGGGCATCATCACTGACCCTGGAGCAAGACCTGGTTACACTTGAACATATAAAAACCTTGCTCTGCAGGTATAAAGAATATGTTGTTTCATGGTAGAAATAATTCTGTTATTCTGTGCAACTAAGTGGAAAAGACTCTCATTTTGGGATGAACAAAAAGCAATTTTGTGATTCTGTAATCCAATTAAATTTAGACTATTTACCTGCTTTTAAGGATAACAAACAAAGTCCACTAACAAAGTTTATTTAACTAACATCTTTGTACAACAAGTACCAGCTGATGGTTCCACTATTCTATAACATATGCAATATTATATATTACTATACTTGTTTTCTACTGTGCCAAAAACCATAGTAAAATACATTTTATCACTAAAGTAAGGAATTATAGAGTATATAATAGAGTAATGACGCTAAGCACAGAAGAATTTGATCAGTTGAACAAATAGATGATATTTTAGTGGTATGCGTTAGAGTAGAATCTCATTTTATGTGTTTGTGCAGCTATCAGATTCTCTCTCATGCCCCCCCCAGCTATAACTCTCTTCCCCTATGTTTAGCGGGAGACCTCTTTATATGCCAGGTCACAAAGGTCATGAAAATATAAAGAAAAACCAACAAGATGTCCCTAGGGTTATATCGTTGCATTAAATGCAACATGATGATGTTCAAAAGCTTTCCAAGTTACATAGGCATTGCAAAAGAGCAACTACAACCAACTTAAAAGATTTTGAAATACTTTGTAATTTGCTAGCCAGTCATTATTGAAATTATACTAACACCTACACTGGGAAGAATGCTTAGAAGCAACTATAATGCCACAGGGTGGAGTCCCAATGTTTTTAAGCTTTCTTGCTATTGATATCACTGCTAAGGTTGTTTTGTTTTTTTTAATCAAGCAAGGATGAATCAGAAGAGTGAATGATGAAACTTAACTGGTGGCAGTTGACACCATTATACAGAGAAAAAAACTCTGAGCTTTGTCCTCTGATCTCCCATACAGATGAGAGAGACCTAATTTTAAATTGGCTTAGCTTGAGTTTAATTAATCTTAAATAGCCTGAATATATGTTGTTCATATGAGGCACAGGAAATAAAGGGATAGTCACAGGAAACATACCAGTAAATGAGGGCATCAGCAGACTTTAACATGCATACAATTCCAAATACCTTTAAAGTACTAAAAAAACTGATAGGCCAGATGAGATACTCCTGGGGTGCTGCAAAATGGCCCAAACTATAAACATGACCATAGATGAAACAGGAACAACTTCGAAGCACTTCACTGGGATGCACTTCATGTTGGTTTGTACCCAAAACACAATAGGGAGCTGGCATCCTACAGCTCTCTTCTGCACTATCACACGTGCCCCTTCTGAGACTCGTTCCTAACTCTACTGCCCTAGGTCACTGTCTATGCCCCATGTAACCTTACCTTTTTGAAGGTAGGCACAATGGCATGCCCGGGAGTCAATACTCGCATTTGCGTTGTCCCCCACACTTCCCCCCCCAATGGAGGGATGGGGTCATCACCAAGAAGGACTATGTTACAGTCGCCCGAGGATGTAGGGGGGCAGTCAGGAAGGCCAAGGCAGAGATGGAGATAGGACTAGCTTCCCAGATTAAGGACAATAAGAAGTCCTTCTTCAAATACATAGGGGGTAAAAAGAGGGTCCCGGGTAATGTGGGGCCCCTGCAGGACACGATGGGCAACTTAGTCGTCATGCCAGATGACAAAGCTAACATATTTAACGATTTCTTTGCCTCTGTCTTCCTAAGTAGGGACCAGTTCAGTCACCTCCCTGCTGGGCCCCCCTCGGGCCCCGGGAGAGACACGCCTGGGCCAGGGGTTAGCAAGGAGTTAGTTAGGATACTTCTGGAGAGGCTGGACGTGTTCAAGTCCGCTGGTCCGGACGATCTTCACCCTAGGGTTCTACAGGAACTGGCCGAGGTCATTGCGGGACCCCTGGCGCGGCTCTATGAGCGCTCGTGGTGCTCTGGTGAGGTGCCGGAGGACTGGAAGAGGGCCAATGTAGTCCCTATCTTCAAAAAGGGAAAAAAAGAGGACCCGGGAAATTACAGGCCAGTTAGTCTTACCTCAATCCCGGGTAAGCTCTTTGAAAAAATCATCCTGGCACACATCCAGGAGGGCCCTGCGGGGGAATGCATGCTCAGGGGCAACCAACATGGGTTCATCAGTGGCAGGTCTTGTCAGACCAACCTGGTGGCCTTTTACGATCAGGTCACCAAATCATTAGACGCAGGGGTTGCTGTGGATGTAGTCTTTCTGGACTTCCGGAAGGCTTTCGACAGTCTCTCACCCTGTCCTCATCAAAAAGCTGGGAGACTGTGGTGTCGATGCCCACACGGTCAAATGGGTCGCCAACTGGTTGTAGGGCCGCACCCAGAGGGTGGTAGTGGATGGGTTCTTCTCGACCTGGAAGGACGTGGGCAGTGGGGTTCCGCAGGGCTCGGTCCTCGGGCCCGCACTGTTCAACATCTTCATCAGTGACTTGGATGAGGGGGTAGAAAGTACCCTGTTCAAGTTTGCTGATGACACTAAGATGTGGGGGGATGTGGGTGCACTAGAAGGGTGCAATAGGCTACAAGCTGACCTTGACAGGTTGCAACGGTGGGCGGATGAGAATAGGATGGGGTTTAACACTGATAAGTGCAAGGTGTTGCACATGGGGAGGAAGAACCGGCACCACACTTACAGGTTGGGGAACTCCCCTCTTGCCAGCACGGAGACGGAAAAGGATCTTGGAGTCGTCATTGACTCCACGATGAACATGGGCCGGCAGTGTGGGGAGGCAGTCAAGAAGGCCAACCGTACCCTGTCATGCATCCACAGATGCATCTCGAGCAGGTCCAGGGAGGTGATCCTCCCCCTCTATGTGGCACTGGTCAGGCCACAGCTGGAGTACTGCGTCCAGTTCTGGGCGCCACACTTCAAGAGGGACGTGGACGATATGGAAAGAGTCCAGAGGAGGGCCACTCGTATGATCAGGGGTCAGCAGGGCAAGCCTTATGAGGAGAGGCTACGGGACCTGAACCTGTTTAGCCTCCACAAGAGAAGGTTAAGGGGGGACCTTGTGGCCTGCTACAAACTGGTCAGGGGGGACCAGCAGGCACTGGGGGAGTCCCTGTTCCCCCGTGCGCTGCCAGGAGTGACCAGGAATAACGGTCACAAGCTGGCGGAGGATAGGTTTAGATTAGATATTAGGAGGCGCTACTTCACAGTCAGGGCGGCTAGGGCCTGGAACCGGCTTCCAGGGGAAGTGGTGCAGGCTCCTAGCCTAGGGATTTTTAAAAGGAAGTTAGATGAGCACCTTGCCGGGGTCATCTGACCCCGGTGCTCTTTCCTGCCAAGGCAGGGGGTCGGACTAGATGATCTTCCTAGGTCCCTTTCGACTCTAGCTACTATGAAACTATGAACTCCCTCATCCGGAGTCAGCACCCAGGAGGAATGGCCCCCAACTGTCCCCCCCCCCACAATCGGTATGCCACTGCTACCAACTCAGGGACTTGACTTCGAGTGCAGTGCACTCTCATGTACTCATTCACCTGTCACACCACACCACATTACCTGCACTCAAAATTTCTGCATCTGGAAAATGCTCCACCACCTGGAGGTAAGCAGAGGGCACAGATCTCCAGCTAGGGTTTGCAGAGCACCCAGGATTCCCTTAGGAAGAGCACTGAAACCAGGCTATGTATGAGCAGATCATGGCAAAGATGGCCGACCAAAGAGCCTATGATGCCAAACAACTTTCTACTGCCTGCCGGGTGACATGTTCTCACTATGAGGTGCTGTTATGATATTCTATCAAATAATACAAACAGTCATTTATAATTACATAGGAATAAACTGTTGCAACAGATAAACACTTGTAACCAATATCTTTGATAACAGGTGTTAAGGTAGGTAAAAGGCACTATAGAAAAATCATATCTACTATATTCATTATTAAGACATAAGTCTGTGAGGTCTAGGGCAGGGGTGAGGAATTACTTCAGCTGGAGGGCCACTAACTGAGTTTAACAAGATGTTAAGGGCTGCAAAGGTAGTCCCGCCTCTTGACAGGTGCCCCCCCACCGGTCACCATCTTGGTGTCGTAAGTCTTTCTCCTTAACCCCTGACCTTTGCCACCAGTAGTCTCTCTCCTTGCCCCCAGAACTACTCCTTTCAGCAAAGGGGTTTGCCATCTTGAAACCAGAAAAATACCAAATTATATTCTAAAAATCAAATATCTACTACAACATTCATTAATTTGATTTCAAAAAATATTTTTGTCCTGATTTACATGCGTTTGTGAAGTGTACATACAAGTAATTGTATAATAGCTTAAAATGAAGTCTTGCTCTTGTATATTGTGGGGGAGGTAAGGGGGGTATAGGTTTGTGGGGAGCTGTGGGTGTGTGGGTATGTGGGGTGTGGAGGAGGGTGTGTGGGAGTGGATAGGTGGGGGTGTGCATGTGTGATGAGGGAGCATGTGGGTGTGTGTGTGGATATGTGGGGGCTATGGGGTTTGTGGGGGAAATAAGTGTGTGGGGGGAGGGTGGCTGGGGTGTGTGGGAGGGTGTGTTTGGGCTGTGCATATGGCAGTGTGAGTGTGGGTGTGGGTACATATGTATGGTAGGGTGTGGGGAGAAGTGGCGGTGGCAGGCAGGAAAGTGGGGAAATAGCAGTGGCAGGTGTGGGGTAAGCAGTAGCAACCAGGGACGTGGGAGCACAGCGACAGGTATGCAGGAGTGCAGGGCCCACACTGGTGTGCCAGGGCCAGTGCCATCAGGGGCCCAGGGCAGGGCATCAGGAGCACGGTGCCCAGGCTGGCAGGGGTTGTATGGAGTGGGGCTGTGCCAACAGGGAGATGGGGGAGCCAGCCTGGCTCCATAGAGGTCCTGCCAGTCTGGGCCCCACACTCCCACACAGCTGTCACTGTACTCGCGTGTACCCACTTGCTGCCACTTGCCCCCCCACCTGCTGCTGCTGCCACCATTTGCCCACTTTTCTGCCTGTTGTCACTGCTTCTCCCCGCCCCCTCCACCAGCCACTCCAGCACCACATGGAAGTGGGTAACAGTCCTAGGGTCCCAAGCTGGGGGCTGGGGTGAGGTGGGCAGGCCTTGCAGCTGCTGTGTCCTACTGCCAGCTCCCCCCAGGTTCTACTGCTGCTGGTGCCTTGTCATCTTTGACAGGCAGCCAGGGCAGATAAATTAATTTTCTAAATTTTTATCTGGCCTGTGGGGTCCCTAAAATGGCCTGGTGGGCCAAATCTGGCTCATGGAACATATTTTCCTCCATGGCCCCCTGGTCTAGGGCATGATTGGGACATTTGAGACCTAACTGAAGTTTGAAAGCGCAACCACTGGAATTGACTGCCTTCCACTGATTATTTATTCTCATTCCCTACCTTCTGGTCAATGCCAGATATACTAATGTATTATTCACCCATAGCCAACTGGGACAATAGGGAATATTTTGTCTAGTCTGTTTGGTATAATAGTTACAATATCAGCAATGATCATATTATATACAGGATCGTAGTCAAAATAAGTTAGCGTTCACCAATTTCTTAAATTTCTTTCTACAGGAGATGACATATTCCATGTCATTTTCTTAAATTCAGAAGGAATTTGATGATTATAACCTTGCTGAATGATTTCACTCAGAATAAGATAGGTCCAGATATACAGCTTAAAGTAAATCCACTGTTTATTTGCTTCTGTTTAAGGGTGTTGAAAATGGTCATAATGTCTTGTTCTATTATTTTCTCCCACTGCAGAAGTAAGTCTGATATCAACCACAACTGTAATGCTAATACAATTAATGAGTCACTGATCTGTTAGTCAAGTTCACACACCTGACTGGTAATTGCTCATATTTTATTTTGGATTACCTCCATATCTATTTATTGCACCTATTCCAATGGCAACACCTCATAAAACACTTGAGAAGTCTCTTCTCCTTCTAAAGTGTTGTGCTTCTAAGAATTTTCTGCTGCCAGTTTCCAACCTACTTTTAAAGGTACAGTATATGAAGTGCAATTACCATTAATGCTTGAAATATCCATTTTATCAAGTGCAATAATCAATTTTCAACTGATTCTTCTTGGCTCAGTAACCATGGGATAGGACTTATCATGTTTAATGCAAATAGGTCCTGATGGATAAATATGTGGGACAGAGATCACATTTAACAAAAATATCTCTCTAAGACCCAACATTCCAATAGCCTTTCAACAACCACCAGAGTTCAATCTGATTTTGATGATGGTTGATCCCATACTCCAAGTGATGTTCTCCTCATCTTGATTGTAGTGTCCATATGTCTGATTAATCCATGTCTTATTTGTAGAAGCTATAGCTGGATTTGTGCAGTTAAAGTGCAAAGAAGCTGTAATTGCATCAGGGCCCCTACACTGCACAGTGTAGCTATTATTACCCATACTGAAAGATAAGTACAAGACAGATCCATATTTAAAAAAGATATTAATTTCATCACCTACAAAGATGTGTACAGCTATGCGCCAATTGAAGTGCTGATAACAAGGACCTGCAATTGATGGCGTAATACCTGGAGATTTAAAAATAGACACTTTGTTGTGCAAAGGTGCGTACCTCGTCTCAACAGACAATGATGCCATAGCCTGTGGGGGTAAGATTGAAAGTGCAAACACTGTGTCCAGTGCAATCCTGTGGAAACATAACTGTTTAGTTCTTACCATTGCTTGGCATTCATAATTGCATGTGCAAATTCTCAAGATCTGGTATCTGGGTTATTTTCCAGTCCACAATGAGGTTAGTATTCGTAGAGATGTTCACATAAAGTACACCATAATTGTCCATGTTTAAATCCTTGGTTAAGATAGTACTTCAAGGACTTACAGCCCAAACAACAAAACCCAAGAGATGCAAGACACCTTTCAAATGCTGTTGTACCAAAATGACCTCAGAATCAGGTAAGTTTCCCTTTTGCTGGATCATAGATGGAATCAATAACCAACACCATCTCCCAATATTCTTAGTGACACCATTTTGATCAGCATCAGCACAAACACTCCTTGTAGTACAGTGATTCTTATAGTGCACCATATTGGATCTGTCCCTGAAAGGAAACAGAATATTCTCAACAATGATTACCAATCAAACAATTCCACACTGATTTATATCTTGTTTATCACCTTGCAACAGTTTCAATTGTGACGACTAAAACCACTTAATTTTCACTTTTTATTTGCTTTCACTTGCACTTGATAGACAGTTGGACTGATGTTGTTCACCGCTCATACTGGTCTCAGCCATACTGGTGACAATGTGTGTTTTCTTTCAAAAGTGGCTCGATTTAGGATGTGATCTCCCACTTCCTATTCAATTAGTCTGGACAGGTGATGACAGTGCTGCTGCTGCTCGTCCATATGACATTGATTCCCAGAGGCTTCGTGTTCTGTAAACTGATTTTCTTGATTGCACGTACTATTTTTAAATTGAATTATCAGATATTACACATGATTGTAAGTCACTGGGCAGGTCACCTTCTGACCACTGCTGTTCAGGCATTCTCATTTGTCATCTAGTCATGGTGTCATGACATGAGGGGTTAGACCATGAGACATCACTGTGCCTCTTAGTGTCATTAAAATCAGTGGGAGTTTAATGCCCTAGTCTTTTCCTTGGGGGTTCACAACTTTCCTCAAGGTTGTCTTTAGGGTTCTGTTGGTACATTCTACAATTCCAGAAGACTTGGAATATCCTTCAATACGAAATCATTGATGTATATTAAATGCATGGCAAATTTCCTAGGTGACAGCTGCTGTACAGTGTGGTCCCTGGTCTGAATCAATAATCTTAGGTTTTCCCCACCTTGAGAAGGTATGATCAACCAATACTTTAACGGTTGTATATGCCATATTATTTTTGGTGGGAACTACCTTGACCAACTTTGTAAAATGGTCATTTACAACTAAGGAGTACTGGTTTCCACATGCAGTTCTGGGTAATAGTTCTATAAAGTCCATCTGTATTTGAGTCCAGGATCCCTCTATTTTCTGATGCTTTAAAGGGCCTTTAATAATCCTATTATTGGGATTACTTAAAACACATGGGAGACAATTCTGTACCCAATTTTCAGTGTCTCTCCTCATTGAAGGCTACCAGCCTGCTGCCTCCACACAGGCTATGGTTCTATCAATGTCCGGGTGTCCCTCTTCATGGGCCAAAGCAATCAACTCAGTTCTCACAAGGCCTGAGACTAGCCATACAGGAGGCGCATCTTCTCCTTTTTGTTGAGAACTAGGCCAGACAGTTCTTGCCATATACACCATGGACTATCATTTCGTTTTCCCATTAATTTGGCAACACTCAAATCTTGATTCTGCAAGCCAGAATCAAGAGCTCGTGGTGTAGTCTTTGACATAGATGGATGACCACCATTTGTATACAGGAACACTGACGCAAAGTATTCATTAAAGAGTTCAACTTTCTTCTGACTTTTATCAGCTGTCCCATCCCATTTTGCAAGGGTCCCACATTTCCTTTGGTCTTCCTGTCTCCTGTGCTGTTGCCAAGCTCACAGCACCTGGGCTTGGAGAAGCATGGGGCTTCTGGATGACTGCGATGAGGAGATGCCGGTGCCCCTGTCTTCCCTGCAAGGGACCTTTTGGGGGAGGCGCCCCTGGGCCAGTCCCCACCCCCTCACTCCTTCCCCACAGTGCACTAGTGCTGAGCCCTGAGTGTGCCCCTGCTGTATCTCAACCACAGCGCGGGGAACAGTTTGAGAAGACTGAGGGGTGCCTGACCCACTACACCCTGCTGGTGCTGACATCCATGGTGGCCTGAGTGCACCTGGCAAGGGACCCTGAGCTTCAACAAGGTGGGTGCGGTGGGCAAACCCACCTTGCCCCACAACCTTTGCCACAGCTTGAAGGGCTACTTGTGGCTGTGCTACACATCCCTGCTCCCCACAGCTGAAGAGGGCATTGCTGTGGCACTGACACATTCCTCAGCATGTAAGAGGCCTATGCTCTCAATAAAGTGTTGCACTGTCTTACACCTCCCTATGTGCTCTGTGGAGTGGGGGTGGGAGTGGGGGAGGGGAGGGACCTGGGCGCAAGGGGGCATGGCTGGGTGAGGTATGGAGGGAGTGCAGGGGCAGAGGCCGGGGCCTTTGATTTCATACAGTCCTGCATCAAAGTAATCACACATCCACTACAGTGTAGAGGTTAGCGGCATCAACAGGAGTAACAGCTCTAAGCCTGCTTGTCATTGTCTCTCTCAAGAGGCCCTATCGTCTTACCAACTGCACGAAGCTGTTGTAAATGGGGTGGTCATCTGAACTGTCTCCACTTCTCTGGTACCTGGCCTGGTAACCTCCTTTGTTCCAAAGGGCACCATAAGGGCAGATGGTAGCTCCCTAGGACTGCCCTCTGGAGACAAAGTCTTAACTGGCTTCAAAGGTAACAAAGGCTCTTGAGCCTCATTATTTTTATCACAGTGGACAGATGAGCTACCACTTGATCCACTCTCAATATCTGAACTCACTTCACTTGCGTCTCCAGCACCACGTCCCTTTTCATATATGGCAACCATCTCCCTAGCTACAGAAAGCTTAATTTCCAAATCCTTCATCACCTTTCTGCAAGCACGATAGGTGGCTTCAGGCATATTAACCATCTCACTCTTGAGTACCCAAAAAGCAACCTGCAAATCTAGGGCTTTATTAGACCACATATTTTTTTTCTCTCTCAGTACAATGGATCTCCTTCTCAAACTGTCAGATTCTTCTTTCCAATTCAACTATATGGCTAGCATCTTTCCATGAATTCGCTTGCAAAGCACTAATCTGGTCTTTAAACATTTGATTTCTAGGTCTTGACTCCTAGCAACCTCTTTCACAGACTTCTTCAGATACACTATTTGAATCTTTAATGCATCATTACACTCAACCTCTCTCTTCGTTGCCCTAGACAATTCCCTGTTGCAGACAATCTCGTTAAGCCTGCCTTCTTTAACTGTTTGTGAGCCTGCTTACCACGGTCTTTTCAAGTTACCCACTACTTGGCAAGGTGCCCGTAGGCACTTTCACTATTGCAAAGGCTAGCCATGTCTCAAACTATAACTTGGCAAGAGTACAGTGCCAAAAGTTCTTTCACAAAATCTCACATTCTAACCAGTCCTCAAATCACTTAACAACAGCATTCCTGCTTGTAGTGCCTTCCTCCATGTTAGACTGCATCTTAATATAATTGTAACAGTTCCCCACCCGGCTTACCTGTCAGCAGCACAGATGCATGGAGCCCATGTGGCCGTGCCAGCACCATGCTGGCCAGAAGTGTGGTCCTGATTGGCCCAGAGCCGCAGGACCAAAAACACATGGCAGATGGGAGCAGGGGGGAACAGCAGCAGATGGACTAGGGATGGACCCAGCTGTTCACAGCCCAAGCAGAACCCAGAATACTCTCCCTGCTGCAGAACAACCAGAAGGAGGTGCAGACTGGGCATTTGGCAGGCAATAGCCAGCCAGCTGCATTCCCAGTGGCAGCTATGGAGCTAGCTACACCCCACTTGGGGCAGACAAGAGAGATGCTGGGATACCCATGTCCACCAGACTTGATGGGAGACACTAGACACAGGCCCTAGCACAGGAAGCACTGAGCCATGTCCAAGTATTGGCACAGCAGGAACACAGCCCTCGCAGGGTTTCACCTGTGGGAGGGCACTAACTCATCTGTCCCAGCTACAGGTACCCAGGAACCACCCACACGGGGTAACTGGGGAAAGGCTCTCCAAAACCATGCTCACACTGCACAGTCCCACCAGAGAGACCCATGGGCAAGTAGTTGCTTGCCAGTGACTGGGCAGGAACACAGGCCCTGTGGAAACATAAAGATAGTTTCCCCAAGGTGGAGCAATGCATGTTCTAGCACCCATACCAAGAATGTCTGCCTGAAGAGGGGCACCTTCCTGGAGGCTGAAGAGACCAGATAAAAAGAGTGAGGGGACATAGAGTCCAAAGCAACTCACAACCCAAGAAAAGAGAAGAGGCTTGGGGCAGCAGGCATTGGCACCCTGCCTGGTTGCCAGTCCAAGCCGTTTGGAGTTCATCATATCAGTTTTGGTTAACCTTATTTCTGAGCCTTACATTACCTGGGAAAGAGAGAGAGGATTCTGAAAGGACACCAGCCTTAGCCTAACACCATGGGACACGTCATATGACAAACACCTCTGAAGTCTCAACAATGGCGACATCACTCAAGTAGAAAGGGGTGGGGTGTAGGGAAGGAGGAGCCCCATGGATGACATGCCACTACTGTCACATCCAGCTCAAGAGAAACCACTGGAGCATCTGCAGGTGACTACAGGGTCATCACCTGAACATCAAGCCATGGCAAGTGAGAGGGTGAAGGTGTAACATAGCTAGGTGCAGGGCATACTGTGACACGGCAGCAGTATCACCAGGTGAGGCCAGTCACAATAACACAACACTAGTCACAACATCCAACTAAAACTCCAAAATTACCACCATCAATCTGAAAATCTTGAATACTAAACCCAACTGTGTCCCACTAACCAATTCCAAACAACACTAACAACTAACTAACCAACCTCTGATTTAAACACCACAACTCTGGTCAGTATGTTAGTTGATTAGAACTGTTAGTACAGAACTCACAAACAGACTGACAGACTCTTAGGATTTTTAGTAAAATTAACCCTTTATTGCCCACTCAGGGATGTCAAACTGTAGCAGGGACAAATAAATTTAGGCAGGGAACCTACTGGGGCTGTAAGCAATAAAAGTAGGTTAGTGTCAGGTTCACTCTCACTGTGGGCATCCTGCACACTGAGAGATGGATGTACCAGCCTTGCATTTTACTTAGGAAATTATTAATACACACGGAACCAGAATTAAAAATTAAAAATATAGACAGATTTATTGAAAAGACAATAGGGAATATTAACAGAAGGGATAACAACAATAATGATTTAACAGATATAAACACAAAGAACGCACAGATACAATCTATACTTTACCAATACTGAAGCAGTAAACAGCAAATTAAGTCAAAATCAATTTGATAACAGTCTGAACCAAGTGGAGAGGAAGCCAGTCTGAGTCAAGTTGAAGCAGGAAGATTCCGGAAAACAAGTGCAGGAGATTGAGCTCTAGTAAATTGTATTTCACTCCCTCCATAGGATAAGTTACCTGTTGCACTACTGTGTGATGGCTAGAAAATGATATTTATGGATTTGCTTTTAGAAATTGGCTTGTAGGTAGAGTGGATATTGCATTAGAACAATGGTCCAGGGCAATGGCAATGGTTAACTGGTTTCTAAAAAACAGTTTGTAACAGCTTCATGTTCTCAGCCTTTGTGTGGGAAGCTAACAGAAAAAAAAGGATGAGGAAACTGAAAACATGTACCGCCGTGTTCCCTAACAAAAATAAGGAACCTGCAGCAGTGGCATTAGGTCACCGTGACCAGCTACAAAGCCCCTGGGATTTCTAGTTGGTGAAATGACCAAATTTGGAAGCTGGGCATGCCCAAATTAAGACCCAATAAATGACCACATTAAGATGTATGCATATGATATGTTTGAGAAACAAAGGAATATGATGACACAACAGAATGTGGACAGAATGATAACCACAGGGAAACCAATCAACGGTACCCAGAAATGAAGATTCATCAGAAGGAAAAGAAAACAAAAGGAGGGATTTCAGAGCAGCAGGGGGATCCTGGGCAGAGGGCATACCACTGGCCTGTTTCACCCACCCCTCTGGGTGGGTTGGGCATTGGCCCTTGATCTCCAGGCTGCTGACATTCAAGGAAGAACCACAGGGTGGTACTCGTACTGGCCACATGCACTGCTCTTTTTGTGAATCCCCAGGGACTGGAAAAAAATTGGTACTGTATTCTGCAATCATCTTGCTTGCTTTGCTGGCATTATTTTCTATCACTGTGTATAAATTAAATTTGTCTTTTTGAATGAAACAGGTTCAAAAATCCAGTGCCAACATTACTTACAGTCTATCACCACTTCCAAAGCCAAATCAAGAAGCACCCAAATACAGTGAAACATGTCAACACCACAAACTCTACCAACTCTGCACCCACACACAGAGCACGCACACAGCAAGAGATTGAACCAAACATGTCAACAACCACAAACTACACACATCCCTTCAGCGCCAAAGTTCCAGATTTTTATAAGCCGCAATCACCCCATTCTCAACAGCTAGTCCTCTAAGGCAAAAGTCCTGTTGCTCAGTGTCAATCACATAAAATCCAATCATATCACTCAGACCATTTTCTCATAAGATACATTCACCTGCCAGTTGCACCCTGTCACTCGCTTTTACCTCAGAACAGACACACCTCTTTCCCACCACAAACATTCATTCAACTGCACATGCCCAAGCTGATAAACTGGGCCAGTGAGTCAGGAGTTCACACCTTCTGGAGGTTTCAAAAGGATACAGTAGCATACCGGTATTACAACACAAATTAACCATAGGATCACTGGAACAAACTTTCTTCTCCAACAGAAGGCGACCATAGGTTTGCAACTCTCTCTCTCTATACACAGTGTTAGTTTTGTTCCCTCGTAAGCCAGCAGGTGACCCTGGGTGTGTCTACGTGTGCAAATGCTGGGTGTGGGTTTATTCTAGAGAAAATTACTCTAGAATAAAACCACCCTGAGCAGGCATCTACAGGAGAGGGGATGTGAAAGAAAATGTACTGCTCTTGGCAGCAGTCTGCTCCCACCCCCTCTGGCCCTGCATCGCTCTCTGAAGCAGCCAGAGGGAGCCCTAGGCTCCTCCTGGGTGCTAGCCCAGGGGCTAGCAGGGAGCACAGAGCCTGGAGACAGCTGTCTCTTGGTGGGGGCTGGGAGATTGCTTCCTGCCATTGGGAGCTACCTGCTGCCAGGGTGGACTGCACCACCACAGCCTGGGCAGGAACAATGTCCACCTGTTCCAGCAGCAGGGAGCTCCCAGCCCCGGTTCCCCAATCAGGGTCAGGGGGCTTGGAAAGAGCTGCAGAGAAGAGGCAGGTCTCAGCCACCTGTCCAGATCTGCTGATGGGGTAGGGGGCTGGGACCTGCCCCTCCCCTGCAGCTCTTTCCAAGCCCCTGACCAGGACACTTCCCGGCCAGCCCCAGGCTGTGCAAGAAAGTCTGCATGTGGAGCCCAAAACTGGCTGGGGATTGCCTAAAATAGACAATCCCCAGCCAGCCCCCAGTCTGCATGTGCAGATTTCCCTGTGCACCCTAGGTCTGGCCAGGAGCTGTCCTGGTCTGGGGCAGGTCCCAGCCTGCTCTCCCTGTGTAGGGAGCTCCCAGCCCTAGCTCTGTGACTGCCATTGCATAGCAGAGGCTGGGAACAAGTTCCCCAGGCCCCACTCCACAGTGGCAGAGCTAGATCTGGGAACAAGCTCCCCAAACCTGTTCCTATACTCATGATGGCTGGGAACAATCATCTCCCAGCTCCTGCTCCATGATCAGAGTAAGGGTTAGGAACTTCCTGCTGCTGGGGCAGGGGGACACTTTCCCACCTGCGCTCTGGTGGTGAAGCCTGCCCTGGCAGCAGCTGCTGGCTGGCTGACTGGGAACAAATTTACTCCTGGTCTGCTGTCTACATGTGCTGTACTGTGCAGTAATGACCCGTGAGCGAATTTGCTACTTGTATTTACAGGTAGCAAATTTACTTGTGATTACAGCAAATAACTGTACAGTAAGGGTCACCACCATTATACAGTGATTCTTACTAATCAGTCATTCACTCTACTGCGCAGTAAAGCATCTTGTGTAGTTGTGCCCACTGGTACATAATTCACTGCCCTAAAGTATCATATTGTACACACAGTTACGGTGTACTGGTGTGAAGACAGTTCAGCCTCTTGACACCTGACAGGACTAAAACGGTCCATTAGGGCTACCAGCCTTGATGTAAGTGGACTAGAGTGCATTCACAGAGCTAGCATACACCACAGGCTATGTTATCGTGGAACATGCTTTCTACAGAGAAAAGGGTCTGGTGTAGCTTGTTTTTCTGCAACAATCTGATGATAAACACTTGTTATGGAGAAAACGGGTTGTTATGGTGCATTCTACTCACATCTGGAGCAGATGGCTCCTTGTACCAAGAGGAGGGGAAAAACAGTAACAAAGTAAAAACAATTCAGGGCTGTTGATGAAGAACAGAAAATTGGCTTAATTGGTAGCTATGTGACTAAAGAACTATAAATACTATCACCTGAACAAAGGAAGCATCCTTTCCCCTCCTCTTACCCTAACGATGCCCAAGTCCTGAAGACAACTGATCTTCCTTCACGGAACCAACCTTCTCTGAGATGCCTGACCAGCTGTGTATTATCAGGACTGGTACTTGCTTGCTAAGATTATATATGCATGCTTGGAGTTAATACTTTATAAAATTGATTTATTGAGGAATTAACTGTGTTCTCTTTTGGAGAAATAAATAGGTTGTCAATTGGAGAAATAAATAGGTTCTTATTTGGAGAAAACTGAAGCATACTTTAAGGCGACGCTTCCCAATCTGTGGTGTATGAACCACCAGTGGTACACAGGCAACCTGTCAGTGGTAAGTACTAACAGATTTATTATAAATATATAGCAAAAATTTGCTGGTGGTGCTTGAGGTTGAACTGAAAAATTTGCTGCTGATACTTAAGGTTGTATCGTTTTAAATTGGTGGTGCGCAATCTGTCAGAGTTTGAGAATCGCTGCTTTAAGGCAATATTGACTCTGCTGCTTGCTTTTTCTCCATTTGGGAGGAGAAACAGATACCCCCTGCTTCTTAGGACAACACTGGTAGTGCTTATAGGACCTCAAACACACTAATCATTAAAACCTCTGAAAACCAAGAAATTCAGTGTTAAAAACTATAAGCTACTCTACTTTCTGCCTCCTACTTTATCTTCCACTGTACTGCCTGTCCCCTCCCTGCTCTGCTGCGTGCCACACATAAAGGCTGCCCATGCCACTTCTGATGAACATGAAGCAGGCTGCCCACCCCAATCTAATCAAAGACTGGTATTTCTCACAGCTAGACAGAGTAAGTGAGAGGAGAAGAGTATGCAAAGAAAAAGGATGATGGTGCAAGCTGACAAGTTGCTCGCCAAAAATCTCTGATGGGTCAGAGCCTATAGATGCATTCCAAGAAAAAGGTACAGAACAAGATGTAGTTCTCAGAGGGGTTTTGTTTTGTTTAATGTCTTCCATGTACAGTTGTCATTTTATGATTTCAGTGGCTTTTGTAATTAATTGTTTTGCTATTTCTTACAATTTACTGATTTGTCTGTGGTGTGATTTCAGAGCAGCTGTCAATACAGACTAATCTCTCCTACACTAGGGAAGACCTATAATTTGTTGTACAAACTGAACAAGGGGCATGATTCTTTAAATTGGCTGAAGACCCTTGCTATGTGGCAAGGCGTAGGTGAAACAGGTGGAGCTGAGGTGCCCTGGACCAACAGTTAGAGTTAGGGTTGGCTCTTTGGCAAAACTTAGCCTGTTCTTAGTGGTCAAGCAGTGAACTGTAGAGAGAGGTGTGGAGCTGAAGGATACCCTTGAAGGTATGAGGGCAGCCCCTTGTGTCACACCTAACAAGGCTGATTACAAGAGTACTTGAGGAAGAAGGCTAGAGGTTCTAAAAAAGAACTGTAATGGACTATTTGAGGTAAAGATGGAGAACTGATGAGACTAAAAGCAGAAAGTTGGCTACAGGAATGAGAAGACCCCATGGAACATTGACTCTTCTGGAAAAGAAACCATGTTCAGGAAAAAAAGAAGAGAGAAAGAATCTTAGATCCTTTAGAAAACTCTGACCTAAGGACAAGAATGGGCAAGCATGGCAAGGAATGTGAGGCAGGAAAGTGTATGAAGGCATCTTCTTGTTTTGTCAGGATCTGTACATTTCTTGTGCTTTCTAAAGTAGAGTTAGAGCCTTGCAAGATTTCTGATGTGCTACTTAAATGTCTTGCGTCACTGGGGTGTGAAATGTTTAATCAGGATGCTCACAAAACTGGAGGTCTGGTAAAGGGGGTTCTTAAGATATGCTCAGGCATGCGGAAGGAGGTGTTTGATATTGGGGGTAGGCTATAGGAGAGAGGGCCTCAGCTCTCAGAAGAGGGAGTGTGGAATTTGCACCCAAAGAGGGAATCTAGTGATTCAGAAGTGGAGCCAGGGACTAGGGCCCTCTCTGCTCAGATTCAGAAAGTCCAAAAGCACAAACACAGCAAGAGGGTAAATGTCTAGGCAGGGGCAATGCCAGAGGGTATTTATTATCCCGTCCTCAAACAGAATGGCATCATTCCTGCCATTAGTATTATATGTTCAAAGTTCTCTCCTTACCTCCTTTGTGATTAAAAAAAGTTAGAACACACAGAATGGTTCCAGAGCCAAGTGAAGATATTCCAATACTGTGGCCGTGCAATACAAAGTTACTGTTTCAAATAACAATAAAAAGTGCTGGAATGATGCTGCTATTGTGTTTTCTAATTATTTATATTTATTAAACAACAATCTCATTGCAAAATAACTTCTCTTGCATTACTAGTTAGGACATGTTGAGTACTGCAATAACTTCAGTACAGTAAGAACAAGCTGCTGATGACATTCTAGTCTGACATCCTCTACTCAAAACACTTCCTAACAAGGATATTTGAGAGGATAAGGTGCAGGATTGAGAAAACAGTGAATTAAAGTATTTTAGTGCCTCAAAGATGTCTTACCCAAAGAAAGTTACACTTACAGAAATTACAAATTCTGTTGACGCAAAGCTATTGAACAATTAAAATTGGCATTGGGCAAGTTCAACATACTACCTTGTATTTCACATTACATGGCAGATTTCTGTTGACTATATAAAATAAAACTGGAAAAAACAAAGTAAAGCAATACTTTTACCTGCTGCATAGCCCATGGCACTGGGAACTGGTAGGATGCATGGTAAGCAGTATCTTAGTTTTTTAAATTGTGAAAAGGATTTTAAAAAGGAACAGGACTCAACAACAATCTGCTTAATTGGTGAATATGCTTACATTTTTTATATGATCTTGTTGCACTCCTGGCACTCTGGTGAAGTGTCCGAAGACTGGAAGAAAGCCAATGTGGTGCCTATCTTCAGGAAAGGGAGGAAAGTGGATTTGGCAAACTATAGGCCCATCAGCCTGACCTCTATCCTGGGCAAGGTCTTGGAAAAGATTATCAAGGCCATCCTTAACAGACTAGCTGAAGGCAATATCCTGAGGGATAGCCAGCACACATTTGTTGCGAGTAGATCTTGTTTGACCAATCTCATTTCCTTCTATGACCAGGTGACCTATCACTTGGACAAGGGAGAGGAGATCAATGTCACATATCTTGACTTCAAAAAAGCCTTTGATCTGGTGTCCCATGATCACCTCTTGGCAAAACTGGCCAACTGCGGCCTTGGGTCCACCACAATCCGCTAGCTGGGGAATTGGCTTCGTGGTCAGACCTAGAGGGTAGTGGTTGATGGAAATCAATCATCATGGTGCCCTGTGACCAGTGGGGTCCCCCAAGGCTCTGTCCTTGGACCTCTTTATTCAGCATTTTCATTAATGATGTGGACATTGGAGTCAGAAGCGGACTGGCCAAGTTTGCCAACGATATCAAACTCTGAGGTAAAGCACGCACACATGAGGACAGGAGGGCAATCCAGGCTGACCCTGACAGGCTCAGGAAATGGGCAGATGAGAACCTGATGGTGTCTAACACTGAAAAATGCAAGGTTCTCCACCTTGGGAGGAAAAACCTGCAGCATCCTTATAGGCTTGGCAGTGCTATGCTGGTTAGCACTACAGATGAAAGGGAGTTGGGGTCATGACTGACCACAAGATGAACATGAGCCTTCAATGTGAGGCTGAGGCTAGTAAAGCGATCAAAACACTGGCTTGCATCCATAGCTGCTTCTCAAGCAAATCCCGGGACGTCATTCTCCCCTTGTACTTGGTCTTGGTGAGGCCGCAGCTGGAGTACTGCATCCAGTTTTGGGCTCCACAATTCAAAAAGGATGTGGAGAAGCTTGAGAGAGCCCAGAGAAGAGCCATGTGCATGATCAGAGGTCAGGAAAACAGATCTTACGATGACAGGCTGAGAGCCATGGGGTTCTTTAGCTTGGAAAAGCGCAGGCTCAGGAATGATTTGATGGACACTTATAAGTTTATCAGGGGTGTTCACCGGGATCTGGGGGAATGATTGTTCACCAGAGTGCCCCAAGGGATGACAAAGTTTAACGGTTATAAACTCTAGCAAGACGGTTTCAGGCTGGACATAAGGAAGAATTTATTTACTGTCCGAGCCCCCAAGGTCTGGAATAGCCTGCCATCGGAGGTTGTTCAAGCACCCACATTGAACACCTTCAAGAGAAATTTGGATGCTTATCTTGCTGGGATGCTATGACCCCAGCTGACTTCCTGCCCCTTGGGCAGGGGGCTGAATTCAATAATCTTCTAAGGTCCCTTTTGACCTTAATGTCTATGAAATCTATGAAATGTTTACATACAGGTTTACTTCCTGTTCATCTTGCTATATATGCTTCATTCTTCTGTTGGGGAAAAACAGTGCATGCTCCCCTGCCCTCGCTGATACAAGTGGCATGAAATAATGCCATTCTGAAACCAGTTACCTGGGGAAAGAACACATTCTACCCTTTGGAAGCAGTCTGCTCTCTTAATACATTGATATCAATTCAAACTTGGTCTGTGGAAGAACAAGCATGATTAGATTTTGGCAAAATAGTACCTAAGGCCAGCATTTTAAAATTGTGGTTTCTGCTTCAGATTTAAAGTGTACTTTAATTCAATTTTTAACACTGAGCTGGAACTGTTCCTTTATAATTCCCCTGTGTTGACTTCTCCCACTTGAGTCATTATAAAACAGTTACACACCCACATTACACACAGTGTGCTCTACACTATACGGTATAGAGCATATATGAATGGGGCTATCATCATTCTCAGCATCATTTATGACATATGCCTGACTGTCCTGGTAGAGGAAGAGAAAAAACAGGTTAGCAATAGGATACTTCATAGTTTGTTCCTTTATCTATGCAGCTTTCGTCTTTTTCTTTTTTTAAAACATGGGAGCATAAGCAGCACACAGAGAAATAGATGCACATCAGTCATTTATTAGTTACCTATACAGTATGTGATCCTGCAATAAGCCTCATGCGACGCATAAAATTATTCCTGCAGCTAGTGTCATTGAATCAACGCACAGTAAAGTTTTGCAAGTCTGAGTCGTCTGTGCTGCAATTAGCACTGTAGTTAATCCAACTGATTTAATTATCCCAACCCTAAAGGGGTTTTATTTTTATTTGGTAAAACACATTTACTCATTATAACTCCCTCTGGTATAGACTTGCTTAACTGGGCCTTTGTTTTAACCACAAACAAAAGAGGATGGTGATCAACTGTTTTGCATCCACAGGGGAAAGGAAAAGAGGTAATGATCTTAAAATTGCTACAAGGGAAGTTTAGGCTAGATATTATAAATAACTTTCTAACTAAGAGGGTGATGAAGCACTGGATCAGATTACTGAGAGAAAGGAGGGTGGAATCTCCACTGAAAGTTTAAGTGCAGGTTGGACAGACGTGTCTGAGATAGTTTAGGCAGGTGCGATCCCTCCAGCCCTAATTGATCTATGATTTCTAGAAAATCATGCCTGGAAGATCATTTCAAAATGTAGCACTGCTCTGGAACAAACAGCAAATACTGGGTTAAATTGTAAAGTTTTCAAGTGGACTGCAAGGATGTAACTGAGCAGTATTTAGTTACTGGCTTCTTAATCCTTTTCTTTGATAAACTTACCCCTTTAATATTTTACTATTCTAGCTAAGAATTAGGGGTGCACCAATAAAGATTTTCTTGGCTGATACCAATTGCCAAATATCAACCAGCCATATCGGCTGATACTGATCCAATAGCCAAGATACAGGAAAGAAGCCAGGCAGTGTAGAGAGTAGCATCCTGCCAGTAAGTCTGTTGGGGGAGGAAAGAGGCATGGGTGGGGGGGGCAGATCGAGGCCCCCATGGTGAGAGAGGGAGTGGGGCAGGGGTAGATGCTGCCCAGCCAAGGCAGTGAATGTGGCCCTGGGGCAGGGCATGGGACAGAGCCCCAGGTGGTTCGTCCAGGGGTCGCAAGGAGGTGAGGATGGCTCCCTGCCACTGTGCACACCCCTGGGGGAGGCATGGTGGGCATTTGCCCCCCCCCAGATTTGTGCACAGGGAGGGGGCAAGCTGCCTGCTGTAGGCTTGGGGCCAGGGGCTGCACCAGCCTCTTCCCAGTGAGGGGGGCTGAGCCAGGGCTGTGCTCAAGGTGGGTGGGGATGGGGCGGGCTCAGCTGCCCTAGAGTGCAGTGCCCCAAGCATGAGCGGCACTGGGGAGGAGGGGTTGGGGAACTACAGCCACCCCAAAATTCCTCCTAGTCCCCACATAGCCATGTGTTCCAGTGCTACCACTGCCCCCTGCCCTGCACAGCTGAGCCTGCCCTGCCCATCCTGAGTGCAGCCCTGGCCCAGCCCCCCTGCTGGGAAGAGGCTGGCACAGTCCCTGGCCCCAAGTCTGCAGCTGGCAGCTTGACCTTCCCTCACGTACAAATCTGGGGGAGAGCACATGCCCCCATACTTGCCCCAGGAGTGTTTGCAGCATCAGGGAGCCGCTCCTCCTCCCCACCTTGTCCTATGCCCCCCAGACAAGCTGCCCATGGCTCTGTCTGATGCTCCGCCTCCCAGGGTGTGATCCAATCCAAAACGTGGATGCAGTCACACCACTGTACCCCCTTGGGTCAGCCCCAGAACTCAATGTTAAAAATGCTTATTTGAATCTCAAAGACTGAATTTTTGCCAGTTATCCTGAGGACAGTTGATGTTTCTTGTCCCTGGAAGGTTAGGTAAGGAGGCTGCTTGGGTTGGATGTCAGAAGCCACTTGAAACCTGGCACAGGGAAACAGGTGAATCATCTTCTTTCTTCTCCATTGGAGACAGGGCTGGAAGTGATGATATTGATCAGATGGGTACAGAGCTGCACATTCAGTCCCCAACTGCTCCTAACACCAACCAGCTATTTTACTGCTTGATGGCAGCAAACACATCCAATAATAAGGAATAAACCAAATATTTTTGCTTAAGTAACAAGCAGTGGAATAGAAAACAATATTGATATCTGTGAACAAACTGACACGCCACTGACTTGAAGAGAGAACATGCACCTCTTAGAGCTGTTGTTCTAGATTGCACACAGATGCAGGAGAACAACTCTGCATGAGTTTAATATATGGGTCACAGGTTTGGAAGAACAGCTGTATAGCCATATGGGTTAGATATGTAAAGAAATAGGCAGGGGCCCAAACAACAAAAATGGACTAATTGGAGACATTTATTCTGTTCTGCCACTAGGAAGCTTGTTTAGGTCTTTTCTATTGTAAAAACAAGCAAAATTAAACTATTTAATCCAGATAAAAATTCACAGACTTGCATGTGTAAGCATGTGTTACACCTGAAGTTATTTGATATATGAACAGCATTGCAAATAATTAACACGACAAAAAAATAAATTAAGGTCTCAAATAAATTTTATTGAAAGAGAAAAAGTGGAGGGGAGAAAGGGGCATCTCTAACAAACAAACCCACTGATTTCTACTAGTTGTTACTTAGTAAAAGTGATGGCTCTGCTTCATAATTCCTGTTAGCATGAACATGAAGTTGACATTAGAGATGGGTTAAACACACCAGAGTTTTTTCAGATCACTATTTGAACTTTTTAGCTCAGGTTAATTTCTGCCAAGCATTAATTCTTTTAATCTGGGAGAAAATCCTAATGCATCTAAAGCAATGGCTAATTTTCATGAACTTCAGCAGGGTCAGGATTTCATCCAGAGTGCCCAGGCTTGCTTGCAAGAAATGCATATTTTATGAATTGGTTGGAAAAAACATGCATGTCTCCGGCAGTTTGTTTGAATCAGTTTTCCTAACAAGGCTCATGTGAGCACATATTCAGTCTCTTATTGCTGCCTTAGGAGCTTAGACAAAGACACCACTGAAGTAAAAATGCATTTAATATGAACCGAAGAGACCTCTAGTGAATTCAGGTGGACTTTATCGAATATTGCTTGTTTGTGCCTGATGATTTCTGACATCTCTATCTTTCCTGTTCATGCTGGCATCAGGGGAGGAATTAAGGTTTGTTTTCAACTAGATTGTTCAAACAATCAGGGTTTGTTTTCTGTACAAGGCTTGCTTCTTGACATGATTATACAAAAATGTTAGGAAGATTTTTGGTTGTTTCCTTTACCAGCAGCAACTGAAAACTATTAAAACAAATGTTAAAAAAAAAAATTACAGGTTTCCCATACAATGCCAATTAGCTCAAGCATGTCTCATTACTGTAAATACAGCACAGGAGAATTTTTCTGAAACATCAGAAACAGAGTTGTGTCCCCTTGTAACTACTGACAATTCAAATTCACTTAATGCTCCAATGTTACAGTTACCCTCCACTGAAGTTTCAACTCTGAGGGCATGTACAGGTGAGTGCAGACGTGCAGTACGTGGTGCTGCAGACCCGTCTGCACACACTACACATGTTGCACATGCAAGCATTCCCCATGCTGCTACTTTGCAGAGCAAGGGGTGTTTTTGACCCTGGAAGATCCCTGGGTCGAATAAACCATGCCTAAAGAAAGTGGAGCAGCTCACATGAGAGCAGCGCGTGACGCCTGAAACCAGAGTCTGGCCGGCTGAAGCCGCACGCCAGCTGCTGGCCAGGCTGCCTGCTGCAGGCTTGCGTGGCTGCAGCTCCTGGAGGCCCCCAGGACCCCAGGTAAGGCTGCTGGGGCCAGCACACTTGCTGGTCCCAGCCTCTCCTACTCCACCTGGGGCAATATGTCATGCAGCAGAACTCATGTGGCACAGGCGTTCTCTGGGGACAAGTAGCAGTGGCACAAGGTATGCCACAGCTACTTGTTCCTGGGGAAATGCATGTTCCCACTCAAGGGAACATGCCATGAGTGTTCTGGGCTGGATTCATTGCCTGGGGTTTGCAGAGCCTACTAGGAATATAAATCAACAGTACAAGCCATCTACAAGCCCAAATCTTGTGGAATGGTTGAGGGCAAACCCCTACCAGACAAAGAGTTGCCATTCTCAGGCAACTACTGAGAAGGAGCATGATAATGCTATCCTTATCAACCCTCTCACTCCCTTTTATTTTTATAACTCAGAGTTTCCAGTGTCAATCACATAAACAGTCAGTGCAGACACTCCGGAGAATTTTTTAGTCACAATTATATTTGAAAAACAGCATATAATCATGTGATTACACCCTTAGAATTTCCTAACTAAAGTACTTTATTATGGCAGCTTAATTATATTAATAATTTATTGTCAAATTGAATGTCAGAGCTTTCTCTCATTTAGTTTTAAAGAGCTAGAAAATGGCTACTAGGTATCATTTAAATGGTCTATTTAATTATTTAGATTTTTATGCCTCCTTCCCCAAAAAGACTCATGCTGCTCACCTTATAAGGTGCACAAACAGGAGCAGGTCCTGTGCATTAGGAGCAATACAATGTATTCTGCAAGGAGCAGATGCTGAGTTGTTACCTTTTGTTCCTCCATACCTGTAAGTTGACACTGGGGCCACTGTTACAGTTACACAGCTAAGGGATCTCTCCTATTTTGTCTCTCTGAGAGTGCTCCTCCTAATAAGGCCTCATGGGGTGCAATTTCCCATTTTTAGATTAACCCTTGAGCTGAAGTTTTCACACAGCAGATCCAACTGTGTATGGCATCTGCAGTTCTTCACTTTGGGAGTGTGTAACCAGAGGTTAATATAGGGACCAAACAACCTTCTTAAAGAAACCTAGTGTTTAAGTTCACCAACAGGAACAAAGCATAAGAGAGAAATATTCTAAAATACCAAACCAGTCTACACACATCTTCGTATACTGAAAGCTTAGCATTCTCTGATCAAAGTCTAGATAGGCCTAATTTCTGCAGACATTTTGGCTGGCATCTCTCTTCCCCCAAAACAGCTTCTCAGTAACTGCCTTTGTAACTTACTACCTACCTCTCTGACTCCCCCAAGTTCTTTGGTATTTTTATATTCAAGCTTTGTGGTCTGCTCATCTAAACCTAGTCTGGTTAGTTCAGTGAGACTGGGAAACTGAATGCTAGTTCAGTCCATGCGACTCCCTTGTGTGCCGTTAGCTGGCATGTCTTAAGCATGCTAGCCCAAGAGATCTTCTAGACCGGGGTAGGCAACGTTTTTTTGGTCGGAGTGCCAAAAAACACCACAATGCCTACCTTGGAGGTGCTGGAGTGCTGGCATGGCAGAAAAACAAAATGAGGGCAAGGGGTACATAGCAGGATGACCTGCTTGTGCCCCTTGCCCCCTACCCAAAGCCCCTGCCCCCCAGCCCTGCTGCCCCTTGCCCCCCAGCCCTGCTGCCCCTTGGCCCCCCACTCAAAGCCCCTGCCTCACAGCTTGGGCTCTGTGGCTGCCAGCAGCTACCCTGGCTCTGGGTAGCTGCTAGAGCCAGGGCTGCTCCCTGCAGGGCTTGCAGCGTCCCAGCTGCCTGCTGCGAGCCGCCTGGGATCCCAGCTGGCAGCAGCTCCCCAGAGCTGGGACCGGCTGCTGTCGGGAGGCTCCAAACAGCTGTGTTGGGCTCTGGCATCAGCTCTGCACTGGCATGTGCAGGTGTGCCTCGAAGCAGGCGGTGGGGGCGGGGCCCGAAGCAGCGCAGCCCTGATCTATTCCCCGCTCCCACCACAGAGGTTATGAGCCTGATGCAGCTGTTTGTAGCCAGCCCGTGCTCTGGGCAGCTGCAGCAAGCAGCAGGCTGGCTAAACAGCTGCGCCGGGCTCCACAGCTCCATGCCGGGAGCAAGGGAGAAACCAGGGCTGCGCTGCCTTGGGCCCTGCCCCCACCGCCAGAGCCCGGCGCAGCTGTTTGCAGCCTCCTGGCTGCAGCCGGCCCGGCTCTGGGGAGCTGCTGCCAGACAGGATCCCGGGCTGCTCCCAGCAGTTAGCTAGGACGCTGCAAGCCCTCCTGGGAGCAGCCCAGGCTCTGTCGCTGGCAGCAGCTATCTGGAGCCAGGGCATGCCGCCGCATGCCAACAAAACTGGCCTTGCGTGCCACACTCGGCACGTGTGCCAGGGGTCGCTGACCCCTGTTCTAGACTTAGATGAGGGGTGTCAAACATATAACCTGTGGGCCAGATCAGACCTCTCTGACCTGCCATTCTAATGACAAGCCACCAGAATTTGGGAAGCACAGGAGGAGTGACTTGATACAGAATCTGGGGCTCTTGGCCCTTGGTGAACATAGCAAGTGGTGGCAGGAGGGCAAGTGAGGGCACCCTAGGTGCCAGTTTGGAGGGTGGGGGATGATGGGAAAAAAACAGCTGCCACAGCAGCAACACAGTTGTGCCAGCAGCACAGTGGCAATGAGAAATCACTGCTGCCTCTGTGTGGCAGCTGCCCCCAGTGCCTGGCCACATCGTTTCATCTCTATTTCCTAATCTATGTTTATTGTCCGCTGCTATTAAGTTAGCTGAGCGAAACACTATAGCAGCTGCAATTAATATCTGCATTAAGCAATGAGTCTTTCTAAAGTTGGAAATATTGCATCTTACTTGAAATACCACATTACAATTAATGACTAGTATTTACTGACTGCTTACCTCAGTACTTTTTCTTAAAGGGACTTGTCCTTTTGATCTAATTTCCATTTTTCTAATAGCAATCTATTTGATAGAAAAAGAGATAGCATAAAATTGTTATAGCAGCTTTTCTGAAAGGAAGGTACACAGTTAGCTAAAATTTTCTCTCAGATAACCATGTCCCTGTGTGATATCAGTGCTGGCCATGCTACACATCTTAAAGCCTTTACCATGCATGTTTGTCAGCACCTGATTACAGATTGGCTATTGGGAAGAATAAAATCATAGACAGATAAGAATCAGTGCAGTTCTATTTTCCTTATTTTTAATTGGTTTGCACTGGACTTGAATGCAAAGAACTTGAGTATTTCTTAGAGTAGAACAAGGCTTTGTGTAATAACATTGTGAAAGATCATGTTACCTACAGAGCATTGAGCAATGATTGTGAATGAGGGTGACACAGTACCCTGGGGTGCCTTGAGATCCTTTCAAGGTGCCATGTGGAGAGTCTACTCATGCAATTAGTGCACATGAATAAACTCTGGAACTTATTGCTCCAGAGTTTTTTTGCTCCTGGGTGCACCCCATTTGAACGTGCGCCCAGGAGCATACAACTGGAGAATTAGCTCCAGAGTTTATTCATGTACAGTATGTGGCTCTCAGTTGGAGCAGCCCTGGCTGTCAGGGGGCACTGGGGATCAGCCTGCCAGCCAGGGACTACTCTAGCTGGGCTCAATGTGCTGCAGAGGGGCTGTGTAGCAGGCGGCTCTGGCATTGAAGTACCCTCACGTCCCAGCCAGCTGGTCGGCATCTACACATGCACTGCTGCACAGGAAAAAACGCTGCTGAGTTTATTAGTTTTGTGTACCCTAATAGAGGTACATGTGTAGACCCTGAAAAATTTACTGCACAGTTAATTAGTCAACTGTACAGTAAATGTCTCATGTAAATGCATCTATGGAGTGCCATGCATTAACACTTTCAGTTTTGCAAACATAATTCACAAGATAAACTCAGGCAGAGTAAGAAAGAGAGCAAGAAGGAGGAAGGAAGAGTCTGGAGATCTGGGGGGCAGCAGCAGGTGAGCAGTAGGGGTAGTGGTGCCTGAACGTGGAGCCCCAGAAACTGAGGTTAGCTGCTAAGGGGCTGGATGTGACTTGTGGGTTGCCTTTGGACAGTCCCGGGTTAAAGGAAGCAGCCCATAGGGATGTCCCTTCTCTACCCATAACAGGATTAAGAGTCAAATGGAGGGGAAATCTAATAATTCTAAGAACCCTTTTTGTGGCTGTTTTTATGAAAGACAAACATTATTTATCAAAAGTTCCTCGAGACTCACGCACCTAAAGGATTTTGCCTGTATTAAAAAACTTCTGGCTTTTGCTACTTCTTGAGCAAGTTTCTTTAAATCATCTCCTTCAAAGAAAGGAAATACTGGATCCTAAAAAACAAATTAAAATATTGTAACTTTATTCTGCAGGTATTGCTTACTATTTCAGACAGAAAATAAATAATTGGATCAAAAAGCTGAATTTCCCCATGGTTACTGCAGACACATGAAATCCTGTGTTTATGCAGGGGGAGAACACATTCAACTGCAAATTCTGCTTGAGATGACTCTTTTCTTTTGCAGTAGTACGTATAGGCTGCAAATCAAACCAGGGCCCAGTGGGCCAAGTACTGCACATGTATATTGTAATGGTAATTTCTGCCCCAGGCACCTGACAGTAAAGGGGCATAAAACAGATGAAACAACCAGATGGTGGTGGCAGAGAGTAACTATACCTACTAAACCTGAGGTCTATTCAGATCCAGATCTCAGGTCCAAATCCCATTTCCACATTCTATTACAACTTTATGTTCCTTCCCTGGTTTCATTCACCTCACCAGTGTAGCGAGGAGATGTGGAATAGCCAGACTAATTTTTTTCTTCTTTGGATCCCAAACATATTCCCTGCACTCCCCTTCCAAGTGATTAAAATAACCTCCTTTTTAAAAAGAGGTATTTTAACAATGGTAGAAGAACATACATTGCAAGAAACAACACAATAGAAATAACTGTGGAACATACATCTTCATCATTAAACCCTTCTGTCAACATCCGGTGTGCTGCTAACTGCCCATCCACATCTCCAATGCAACGATGGTAGCGACCGCCTGTGTGCGAGGCTAGTTTTTTTAGAAATTCATTAGCTCCCCTGTTAACAATAAAGTAGTTGGTTACCTATAATAGTCACTAGAGAAACATCAGTAGAGCTTAAATCTTAGGGCCCCATGTATTTCCAGGCATGCAGTTTGACAAGTATGATTATAAATACCTACATCATTTCTAGAATCTTCTTTAGCTATAGGGGATAAATAGTTATAATTATTCAACATAGCCTCCAACAGATGGTTTCTTTTAATTAAGGCTCAAGGTGACAACATAACAATAGAGCTAAAGATTGGAATCCAGACTTGGAAGGAAAATTAGCATTGTTTTTATGTACTGAAAAGAATTACAGGTCTGCCAAATAACTTATTTGTTGACAGTTGTAAGTTATTTCACAAGTCTGTATCCCTTGGCAGCATCTTCAGATGTAAACTACCATATTTACTCACATACAACACACATTTCCCCCCAGAAATCAGTCCTCTCAAGCAGGGAAACTACTTTTTTTCACCAAAACTTCACAAAATGGAGGCATAAAGGGACAAAGACACTGTGGTACAAGCCAGCTGTCAGCTTCTCTATCCAAGCCAGGAAGCAGAGGGAAGCACAGATCGGCATAAATACAACTGCCCTCCAACTGGCACTAGTTTTTGGTAAGCATTATCCTATAACAAGAGTATGGATGGGGGAGATGTAGTACTGTGATAGGTGCATTCCAGAAACAAGGTACATGTCTTATTTGAGCGTATGTGAGAAAATGTGGTATACTCGCATGATCAGGGGGCAGCAGGGCAGGCCCTATGAGGAGAGGTTATGGGACTTGAACCTGTTCAGCCTCCACAAGAGAAGGCTGAGGGGGGATCTAGTGGCCTGTTACAAACTAGTCAGAGGGGACCAGCAGGCACTGGGGAAGTCCCTGTTCCCCCGTGCACTACCAGGAGTGACCAGGAATAACGGTCACAAGCTGGCAAAGGGTAGATTTAGGCTAGATATCAGGAGGTGCTACTTCACCGTCAGGGCGGCTAGGGTCTGGAACCAACTTCCAAGAGAGGTGGTGCTGGCTCCTACCCTGGGGGTCTGTAAGAGGAGGCTAGATGTACACCTTGCTGGGGTCGTTTGACCCCCGTACTCTTTCCTGCCATGGCAGGGGGTCAGATTCGATGATCTGCTCAGGTCCCTTCCAACCCTAGAAAAACTATGAAACTTCCACTGAACTATGACAACTTACTCAAATTAAAGAGCTGAACCTAAAAGTCTCTACAATTAAGGAACATTTCTAACAACACAAGATAGGATATAGATTCTGTCTTAAAGCAAGTGTCAGAAAATTGATATTAAAAATGAAATCTGTGTCCTGTTAGTAATTTGTAGTATAAATAAGACTTGCTTTATTCACATATACAACCATTTATCTGAATCTGTAAATTAAGTTGAATTTTGCCTTGTAAATCACCACAATAAGAATGCTACATTTAGAGAATTTCAGAAAAAGGAATATGGGACTAAATTATACCTTGATTAATAATTTTATACTTTTGTCAAAAGTTAAACATACCTGTCTGCACAGTTAAAAGAAATTGTGTGGATTTTGATAGCTTGTTTCTTCCTAAGCTTTTCGATCTCTTTTAGAATGAGACTGCAACTGGTATCTGGTTTGCCATCGGTTAGAACATACAGTGCTTCTACATCTTGAAAACTGAAAGCTTTCTGAAAAAGCAAGAAATGACCTTAAGACACCAAGGTATTTAAGACACTTTGAAAACATTATAACTGGGCACATCTATACATGCAATTCATTTGAAGCAATAAACTTTGTAACTTATTTCTCTGAAGTTTATTGCTCCTAGGCACACTGTCTGAATGCACTGTCTGTGTGCCTGGGACTGCCTCATGCAGACTTGGGTCAGAGCAGCCCCAGCTGGCAGAGGGCCCTACGGGTCAGCCTGCCAGCCCAGGGCTGCTCCTGCCACCTCAATGTGCTGCGGAGGGGCTGGCTAGAGCAGCCCCCACACTGAAGCACCCTTTTACCCTAGGCAGCAAAAGCAGCATCTGCACATGTGCTGCTGCAAAGTAAAAATTCCCCAGCAGCATACTACTTGTATTTACAAGTACTATCCTGTTGTGGAGTTAATTAGTTTACTCCAGCCTAATAAGAGGTGCCAGGTACACAAGTGATGTTTACTGTGGGGCTAATTAGTCTACTTCATAGTAAACTTCTCACACAGATGTGCCCACTGAGAGTAAAAATGCTGCTTGAATCATGTTATACTTATAGCAGCTATACTTATGTTGCATGGCGTTTAAAGTAAAAGAAAATGTCAATAGTAGATGAGAAAGTATCACTTAACTCTTGCTTAGATCAGTGGTTCTCAACCTTTTTAGAGCCAGCAACCTTTCTGAATGTGGCGGCACACCTGGTTAAGAACACTGTTGATCTGTACAGGTGCTGCTGCTGCATTGCATGCACAGGCAGACTGAGAAGGGTTGCTCTCCTACATCATTAGGGCTCTCCAATAAATCTAAAGCAGGCAGGAGAGCCAGCTCATGCTGCAGCCCTTCCTGGCCTTGCCCTGCAGGGTGTCTCCTAAAAACAGAGGGCAGCATGGCAGGTGGAACTGTCCCTCATGCCTGTTTCTCAGAGAAGCATGGCAGGAACCAGAGCAGGAAGGGCTGCAGCACAAGCAAATGCCATGCTTTGGCATGGAGCCCAATCAGGGTACACAGGGCTGGGGCAGAATGGGGCCCAATCCAGGCACATGTGTCTGGGGCAGCGTGGGGCTTGATTCAGCATGTGGAGATGAGGCAGCATGGAGCAGCATGGGGCCTGTTCTGAGCATGTGGGGTCTGATCCAGGCAGGTGGGGGCCAGGGTGGCATAGGGCCTGATCCAGGTGTGCAGGAACTGACCCCCACACAGGATTGGCCCCATGCCACTCATCCCACTTGTGGGACTGAAAGGTTGAGCACCACTGACATAAGGCAAGAAATTCAGGGCAAAGGTAACCTTCAGTCCATAATGCACTTAGAAAGAAGTGGGGCAAATGCTAGAGGTGGTGCCCCATGTGGAGGTCCCTTTTTGTGGGAGGTGTCTGGTCATGAAGAGCATGCTGTGTGAACGAGGCCTCAGGCCATTTGGTGTCACTAACAATGGCACCTCTTGCTCCTTATATTTATGCCTCTATCCTCAGAGGTTGCTTCCTTGAATTAGATTATGTAAGCACACCTGTTGGGCTGCTTTAGGGAGTAGCTGACTTCAGCTGGGCTTCTAGGTCATGCTGAGTTCAATAGAACGCACCCATTTGAACATGGCAGCTGCTCCAATTCCCATGGGCTCTTCTACACTGAAAAATTTTTGTATTGGGACCACATTAAAAAAGCTGAAGTGTGCAAATTTTCCTTAAAAGAGACAAATTTGAAAGGAGCAACATCACCTTCCACTTGAACCATTCCAGCATTCATGGGTTACCAGAAAGCTAGACATGATAATACAAAATTCTGTGGAGTTAGGAGTCCATCCTTTAGTTAGGAGTCACTATCTGATTTGCTTTCTGGATGTAATACAAGGTCTAAATTCTGTAGTCTTTAGGTGACTCCTTTTTGATCCACTAATTTTAATTCATCAGTCCTAGATAATATCTCACACGTGGGGAACTGCAATGTTAATTCCAGAAAGGAAAAGAAAATGTACAGTTCAAGGGATTGTCTATACTGATACATATTTCCCACTTACTTAAAGTCTTCAAATGGAAACAGTAAGCATGTGTGTGAAAAAAGGAATTAAAGAGGGGCTGTGACAGAGGCACATTTTATGGCTTCAGGTCCTACTGTTTGGGTCTGCAGGGAAGCAAGAATATGGCACCTTCTCTGAAAGAACCTGCTTCGCCCTTACCCTGCATGCATATTCACAGGTGTGGCTTTATATGGGCTTCCATTTGGAGGAATTAGTTTCTGCTAAGTTATCCTCCTGCCAACGGGTTTTTGGTTGTAGCTGCATTCATCTAAGGACATAGGCAGGCAAGGTTCTTTGGGTAGATGTGATATCTTTTATTAGACCAACTGAGTAATTGGAAAAAAGTTCTTAGCAAACTTTCGGGAGGCAATCGCCCTTCTTCAGACATAGGGAGTCTCTGCTGTTCTGAGACTCCAAGGAAAGAGAAGCTAAAAGTGTGGTAGGATGTCAGTGAGAATGTAAATAGGTAGAAATTAGGAAAACAAAAAGGTAAAGCAGAGATGGGAGGGGGGAAAAAAGCCAAAGGTGAGTAAGGGAGCACTCATGCTGCACTGCCAGTCGCGCTTGTGCAGCTGCATACGCTTCACAGCTTAGAGGGAATGCTGCTCTACAGTGATAGGAAATAGCTGGAAATTACTTTTTCAGACAGTCTCTTTTCTACCTTGAATTACTACCACTGTAGAGTCTCCCTTACTCACCTTTTGTTTTCCCTCCCCACCCCTGCTTTCCTCCCCACCGCCTCCCTTCCCTGCTTTACCTTTTGTTTCCCTAATTTCTACCTATTTACATTCTCACTGACATCCTGTCATACTTTTAGCTTTTCTCATTCCTTGGAGTCTCAGAATAGCAGAGACTTCCTATGCCTGGAGAAGGGCAATTGCACCTGAAAGCTTGCTGAGAACTTTTTTCCAACTACTCAGCTGGTCTAATAAAAGATATCACATCTACTCAAAGAACCTTGCCTTTCTCTTACCAATGTTGTTTGAATGTATAAAAACTGAATGGGAAGGCATTAAGTTAATTCAAAAGCATGAAATATTTCACTTTTCTACTGAACCAAGTACTGATGATGGGCACAAGCATTTCTGGAGTAAAGACTAGATGCAAATATTGTGGCTTAGAAATTACACTTGGCCAAATAATGCCCCAGGAGTACCACTGATTATATAGGATAGTGATTTTTACTATTGCAATCTGGTACACAATTAACTAACCTGTAAGGCCTTAAGGATACATGTATTACCATGAGCTTGAAATTTGGACACCCACTGGACAGCACTGTGACAAGTTTCATCTGTTGCCTCTACAAGGCACTCCTGCCAAGCCTCTGTATTTTCTGCAAATCTCAGCAGGTTAAACCTGAGAAGACAGATTTCATTCTGTTAAAAAGGACAATATTCAATGTGAGTTTTCAGCTTAATACAAAGGGACTGGACAATACATTTACACCAATATAATTTACATCAGTTTTATATAATAATGCACATTACAGCAATCTGGGGCAGACAGGTGGGCTGCTATCTGAGAGTAGTTATTAATAGTAGTTCTTATTGCAGTACTTGGTCACTAGGCAGTGGGGAAGGAGGTAACAGCCTGTACCCCAGGTACCCCAGATTGCTTTGGATACGACACATATACCAGTGTAACTTGCATCAACAGTTTTACCCTTAATTTTTACGACAGCAATTCTACATCAGATTCAGATTAGTTACACTGGTTAAGGGCTATTTATTCTGTGTCTGCTCCTTACTTCCTGTAATGTAAATGTGCCTTGTGCCTATGCTAAGATTTATTGTATGTTCTTGAATAAGAAATCTAGGGCCCTGGCTGACACTGCGTTTACAGTGCAGTTAAATGTGTTTGCTGTGCCCTAAATTGTAACATGGTATATTCAGCCAATTTATGGCACAAAAGAGAAAACCATAGAAATGGCATAAAGATGTTTCACATTTAATGTTTAAAGTTGTTTAATGTAGAACATCCTTCTGGCTGGTTTGTTTTATGCTTTAAATTGAACATGTAGCAAGATCCAGGGCTACCCTGGGTCCCATCCTGACAATCAGCTGGTTGTGGGAATGAGACACAGGGATGGGGCTGCTTGTGGGGATGGGATACAGCCACCTGAGTTAGAACCTGGGGCTTCTCTCTGCTGATCATCAGCACTGGGCAGGAGGCAGCCCTGAGTCCCAGACCAGACTGCCCCTACCCAACACCTGGGGGCAACCCCAGGTTCCATTGAAAGGTGTATTGGGTCCTGAAACCCATTGAAAAGTGTGCCTGTGCAGCCTGGCATGGAGGAACCAGCTCCCCCATGCTGGCCTGAACTATCATTGCTGGCCTGCAGGGTCAGTGTATGGGACTGGGCAATTGCGATCCAAGGAATTTTATCCCTGATCCCAAAAACCATGTATCCTGCCATGTAGGTCTGGCACAGCAGGGTACACTGTTCTTGGTATCAGGCATAAAATTGCTCAGATGCCATGCATGCACTTATATTAATGTCTGCCAGGGGCCTAAACTTCTGTCTGATTTTCCATCACCTAAAGAACTGATACAAACTATACATGTTACATGTATACGGTTACCAGAAAACTATATTTCCTTCCTCATATCCTTTGTAGTATTTTTGGTTTTGTTTCTAAGCATTTTAGGGTAGGCGTCATCCAGCACTGTGTGTTTGCAAAATGCCTAGCGCAGCAGGGTCCTAATCACAGTTGTTCATACCTGGCATCATTCTTTCTTAGCTGTTCCCAGATGAGAGAGGTAAGCTCTTTAGTGACTTGTTGTAAATAAGGATCCATGGAACCAGATGTATCAATCAAAATGCAGACTTTTGTCTCCAAAATGGTGCCAAATAATCTCCGGCTTCCTAATTCAGAATGTGAGGTTTAGTAAATATCAACTCATGGCCATGTATTACATCATATACCATTTTAGTTGAGTTTGTCAGTACAACTTTCAGCACATGGAATTTTTGTAGACTACAGGACAAATTTTCTCATGTAAATACTTCACATGTAAGGAGATTGGGTGAATAAAGAATCAGAAAAGAGACAGAGTCTTCTGTTAGTTCAAAACCAGCTCTCATGAATACTAGTAGTTGATTGGTTTAATGGCTTATATAAAAAATTATTTCAACACAATCTTGCTAGTTAGAGAAGAGGTGTTTATTTCACAATAGGAGTCTCTGTTAGCAACAGACAGGACAAATAATTAATCAGCATGGCAATGAATCATCCTTTCAGCCATATAAAGAGCCCTCCATGTAGGGACTGAAGCACATTGCCAGCAGTGGAGGTAATAAAATGTCCATTTCTGTAGCCAGTACCTTACATATTTTACTGATAAAGGACTCCTTTTTCCAGGACATTAACCCAGTATTCTTCACACATAGATCAAGCTGGACTGAACTAGTGGATTTTGCTGGCTCTGGTATGACAGATGAGCGATTTTACATTAATATTTCCCCTGCATTTACAATAAGATGGGTATTTTTTTCTTGAAAATTGCCAGCAGCACTATACAACTGTAAGGTGGAAAATAGGTTGTTTTGGCAGCTGAAGGGCAGCAAAGACATGTGGAAAAACAGGCCACGTGGACTTCGGGAAAAAGAGGTTAAATAGATGTTTCTATTAAAATGATTAGAAGAGAAATAATTAATGTTGACTCTTAGCCTGTGACTTTTAACACTTTAACCTCACTGGACATTCCATTGCTGACCTTAGAATAGCTGTATTTAAACAAAGGGATTTAAAAATAAATTCAAACTTGAAATTGCAAAACAAGAAATCATCTAGACTGATTGTGTTAAGTGTGCTCTAAACAGGGACTATGAATTCTTATGCCATTACCTAGATTAGCTTTTATGTCCCTATGCTTTGTTGTTCTCTCCAACCTGGTTCACCTCTCTTAGCACCACCTTCTCTCCTTCCTCCCCTCTCTTACCCTTCCTTTCCTGTCTTTTGTATTTAAATTACTCCTTTTATTTGATAGCCTGCTCTGTGCACATCCTTTGATAGCATCTGATGAAGTGAGATGTGCGCTCCCAAAATGCATTTCTGATTCGGTTAGTCTATGGGGTGCAGCTCTGCCCTGCCTTCTGCGTGACAGTGTTAACACCATACCAAGATTAATGTGTCCACCCAAAGTTACTATTTCAAACAGTCTGCAGACTTCAGAAGAAAAGACTGCATGTCAAGTTGCTTCATGTTTCATGGTTTTCTTTTCTTTTGGGGGGGGGGTGCTGTTTGTTTGCTTTGGTTTTTTTTTACAGCCATGAGCTTACTATTGTAATTAAAAAAAGGGAAAACTAGGGACTCCGAAGCATAATTCTGCAGCAAAGTGGAAAATCACTAGCATTTTGCTCTGCAGCAAGTTCTGCAGGTAAAGAAACATAGAAAAATAAGTAGAGGTGACTAGTCATGTTAGGCACAAGGTAGGACTGGGTGGTATATAGAGACGTGAGCTTTTGTAGGCAACAGCTTATTTAATTGATAGCACCTGATGAAGTAGGCTGTTGCTTACTGTGGGGGAGGAGGGGAGCAGGTGGCCCCCGAAACCCCACGCCCCATCGCTAAACAGCCCATGTTACACCCCTCAGCACAAATTGCCAAGGCGGGAACACTCACCGTCCACAGGTGTGTCCAGAAGAAAGGCCCTGAGGCAGTTCCATCCACTATAAAGGAGACGCTGAAGGCGGCTGGAGAGGAGGAACCGGAAGCGAGCGGCGGCGGTGCGGAAGTCGGCGGGAGTACCCGGGCGCAAACAAAGGTAGCCCGGAGGCACGGGAGGACCTTCTGGGGTAAGGGCAAACCCCAATGAGACCCGGGATCCGAGAAGGAACCGCCCCAGCGCAGACACTGACAGTTCTGGGCCAGTGAGCCCGGCTCGGCTCAGCAGGAGCCGGCGAGCCGTATTCCTTCTAATAGGTGGGCACTCGCAGCAGGGAAGGTGCCGCCGCTGTGACGGAGAGGGGCCAGTGGACCCCGCAAGCCCTGGAGCAAGTTGATTACTTAAACAGAAGCCCAAGGAGGGGTGTTAGCCACACAGCGGACAGGGAAAGACTGGGGAGGCCCGCAAAAAGGTCCAGGTGGCCTCCAGGCTCTGGGGAATCCCTGGCTGTTAGCATTGAGCTGTTTTTGCCTGCTTTGATTTACGGATCCCGGGCACGATATCCTGACAAGTAGGCTGAGTGGACTGTTGCTCAACCCCATGGAGGTATAGGCGAGGTGTAGGGGCGGAGGAGCTCTCGACAACGTGGGACCCCTAGGACCCAGGAGTCTCATCTGTGGACTGGCACGCACCGGATTATCAACACTGAACCAGGAGGTCAAAATCGTGGCAGGCGGTCCGGAGGCATCCAGCCTGCAGAGGAGCAGCTCCAGGTAAAGTACCCTGAGGATGGTCCCCAAATCAGGGGGATGGAGACTGCGGCGAGTAGCAGCGTCATCGGACCCACCCCCTGACACCTGGTGCATTGGCCGGGAAACCGACAGTGGCCTCCTAGCGGAGACTTAGGAACCCGGATGGAGCACCAACAGGTAATCACGTTGACTGAGTCGCTGCAGCAGGCCATGAACTTAATGGCTCAAGTTATGCAACAGCAGCAACAGCAGACTGTTTGGTCCTGCAGGGACCAAACCAGGAAAGCCAAGGCTGCAACTGAACTCCAACTAGCTTCAGGCATCAAGGACAACAAAAAGTCGTTTTTCAGATATGTGGGGAGCCGGAGGAAAAGCAAGGGCAATGTTGGACCCCTGCTAAACCAGATGGGGCAACTGACAACTGACACCCAGGAAAAAGCCAACCTATTAAATAGGTACTTTGCGCCAGTCTTTCATCAGTCACACGGGATGCCCATGCCTGCTATGGGACAGGGAAATCTGGGTGAGGGGGATCCCCTACCCTCCATCAATGCTGACCTCGTGAAGGAACACCTTGAGAAGCTGGATACCTTCAAGTCAGCTGGCCCTGACAATCTGCACCCCAGGGTACTCAAGGAGCTGGCGAGTGTCATAGCCCAGCCCCTGGCACGGATCTTTGAAAACTCCTGGCGTTCTGGATTAGTGCCAGAAGACTGGAAGAAGGCCAATGTGGGGCCGATCTTCAAGAAAGGGAGGAGAGTGGATCCAGCTAACTACAGGCCCATTAGCCTGACTTCTATCCTGGGGAAGATCTTAGAAAAGTTTATTAAGGAGGCCATCCTTGAGGGATTGGCCCAGGCTAACATCCTAAGGGATAGCCAGCACGGGTTTGTTGCGGGTAGGTCTTGTTTGACCAATCTCATTTCCTTCTATGACCAGGTGACCTATCACATGGACGAGGGAGAAGAGATTGATGTCATATATCTTGACTTCAAAAAAGCTTTTGATCTGGTATCCCATGATCACCTCTTGGCCAAACTGGCCAGTTGTGGCCTTGGCTCCACCACGATCCACTGGCTGGGAAATTGGCTTCGTGGTCGGACCCAGAGGGTTGTGATTGATGGCAGTCACTCATCATGGTGCCCTGTGACCAGTGGGGTCCCTCAAGGCTCTGTCCTGGGACCCATACTGTTCAACATCTTCATTAACGATGTGGACATTGGAGTCAGGAGTGGACTGGCCAAGTTCGCCGATAACACCAAACTTTGGGGCAAAGCATCTACGCCAGAAGATAGGCGGGTGATCCAGGCTGACCTGGACAAGCTCAGCAAATGGGCAGATGAGAACCTGATGGTGTTTAACACCGAAAAATGCAAGGTTCTCCACCTTGGGAGGAAAAACCTGCAGCATCCTTATAGGCTCGGCAGTGCTACGTTGGATGGCACTACAGAAGAAAGAGACTTGGGGGTCATCATTGACCACAAGATGAACATAAGCCTGCAATGTGATGCTGCGGCTAGTAAAGCGACCAAAATGCTGGCGTGCATCCATAGCTGCTTCTCGAGCAAATCCCGGGACGTCATTCTCCCCTTGTACTCGGCCTTGGTGAGGCCGCAGCTGGAGTACTGCGTCCAGTTTTGGGGTCCACAATTCAAAAAGGATGTGGAGAAGCTTGAGAGAGTCCAGAGGAGAGCCATGCGCATGATCAGAGGTCAGGAAAACAGATCTTACGATGACAGGCTGAGAGCCATGGGACTCTTTAGCCTGGAAAAGCGCAGGCTCAGGGGTGATCTGATGGCCACCTATAAGTTTATCAGGGGTGACCACCAGGATCTGGGGGAATGTCTGTTCACCAGAGCGCCCCAAGGGATGACGAGGTCGAACGGTCACAAACTCCTGCAAGACCATTTCAGGCTGGACATAAGGAAGAATTTCTTTACTGTCCGAGCCCCCAAGGTCTGGAACAGTCTGCCAGCGGAGGTGGTTCAAGCACCTACATTGAACACCTTCAAGAGTAAAATTGGATGCTTATCTTGCTGGGATCCTATGACCCCAGCTGACTTCCTGCCCTTTGGGCAGGGGGCTGGATTCGATGATCTCCCAAGGTCCCTTCCAGCCCTGATGTCTATGAAATCTGTGAGGCAAATGAGGCTACAAGAACATATGCTCTAAAAACAGGTGTGGGCCCAGAGAGGACCACGGGATTTCAGGATGCTGAAGATGTCCAGGGAAGACGACCCAGAGGCATTCCTTGAAACCTTCGAGAGAGCGGCCTTAGCAGCAGGGGTGGAAAGGTCAAAATGGGCTGGCCACCTACGGGTCCTGCTGATCGGACAAGCCCAAGCCGCATACAGGGCAATGTCCAGAGGAGACGCTCAGGATTACGACAAAGTTAAAGCAGAGATCTTGAGACGACTTGATATTACACCGGAGCGACACCGCCAGGCCTTCCGAGTTCACATGCTCTGTCTTCATAAGCAGAAATCATATGTCAAAAGACAACTGCTGGACATACAAGTAAGGAGCTCTCGACAACGTGGGACCCCTAGGACCCAGGAGTCTCATCTGTGGACTGGCACGCACCGGATTATCAACACTGAACCAGGAGGTCAAAATCATGGCAGGCGGTCCAGAGGCATCCAGCCTGCAGAGGAGTGGCTCCGGGTAAAGTACCCTGAGGATGGTCCCCAATCAGGGGGGTGGAGACTGCGGCGAGTAGCAGCGTCATCGGACTCACCCCTTGACACTTACTAAAGTTCATACCTCTCTGAACCAGTTAAATCTCTATGGGACACCCGCTGTATCTTCTGCATGGAAAAATAAGCACACTAGCATTTTTTTAAGAATGTAGCATTTGATGTCACTTAAATGTATGCCAGTGGAGATATAAGGCATAAAGATGGATTTTATTTATTTTTGAAATATATTTGCATCGGTTTGATACATAGCCTACCTGAAAGAAGCCACTGTATTCTTTGTACATACCGCCGTAGCACCCTCTCCAGTTGTTCAACATACTCTTCCAGCTCCTTAGGTTGAAGATGCAGGTGTTTCACAGTACCCTATAAAAAGTCATGCTGTTTGTCAAAAATTCTAGGAACCATGGAAGTATTGTTGCAGAGAGATGCAGATGGCTAAAACAGTGTGGTTTGACCAAATTTGGAAAATCTGGTGCTGGTCTGAGGAGGGTGCATATGGCAATAAAATGATAGCATTTGAGTGGGTACATTTGTTTATTGTGATTTTGATGATGGTGGCTTTGCTAGGCAATAGACTAACAATCAGTATCTTGAACTACACTGCTATGGCTTTCTCAATATTTCTGCCCAATCTATGTTTTGAGAAACAGGGCAGAACTGTTTACAGCCAGAACCAATATGCCATATCCATCAGTTACTATTCACACACAACTTATATCAACTTCACTGTTATTTCTCCTTGATAGATTTGGCCCTTTACTTTTTTCCTTTGTGTTGTATGGGTATAGGATATAACAGACTGTTTTTGCCTAAGTGCACAAATGGGTATACTGAAAATTTTCACAATAAATTATAACCCTTGCCCCCAAGATAGTTTGTTATCATCAGCTTAAAGGTGGTAAGAACGTTCACTGCTGATTAAAGAAGTAACCAAGAGTATCTATACATGTGCTCCAGTGTAGGGAGGTGGCACTTTAATTAGAGTGGCTGTCAAACAGCTGCTCTAATTAAAATGCCACGATGTCATGTGTTTTCAGCATCCTATATTTCAAAACGACGGTGGGAGTGCTTTAACTAAAGCTTATTCAACCAGTTATATTTAAAGCGTTCCCACCACCATTTTGAAATGCGGGATGCTGAATATACGTGATGTTGCAGCATGTTGAATTGTTCTAATTAAAATGCTCCAGGAGACTGGCTTAATTGAATCTAATTAGAACTTGTTGGAGCATGTGTATAGGTACCCCAAGAGACAGAGCTCAACATTGGTTTAGTACCACTGTGTGTAGCATTAGATAATTCAAAGCTACATTATAATATGTACCTAGGATATGGTGGTTTGTCATAGCTGTGCAAACGTACCTTGATTTCTACACTAGGGAAGGTGGTACAGTATTTTGCTGATACTTTCTTGTGCAAAGATTCCACCATTTTCTTCTGGTGTAAACACTCAGGACCAAACATAATTCTGGGCAGCTCCAACTTTAGTTTTTTCAGACCATGCTTGCTCAACCACTTTTAAGAACAAAAAAGCAAAACAAAATAAAAAAATCTCTTGAACATGAGGTCAATACATGAGAGCAAATATTCAAATTACATCTTTTAAAATCACTATAAATTGTATAAAAATAACCACAGAAATATTAACATTTTAAAATCTATTCCTGTTAGTGGTTTAATAGATGTAATTAATTAGTAAACAACATAATACCTCTTTGCTTGAACACATTTCCTCTTCTTTTGGCAATGCAGCAAAAGGAACAGATCTCCTCACAGCCTTTGTCTTGGGATACTTTCTGTAAACTGCACCTAGAAAGAAAAGAAACAAGTTCCGATTAGGTGTTCTGGGTAAAGTGTAGTTTATAAGTTCAGCAGCCTTGCCTTGGACTTAAAATGGGGCTTAAATTTCACTTGCTTTCTCTCTCCTTGGCAGATCAGTTTAAGTTTCTTTAAAACAAATTTAACTCCTTCAAACTGATATTCACTGGGGAGCATTCAGATTCCAATTCCTCTGCTTGGGCCCACAGCAATACAATATTTTTTACTCACTTTGCCTTTGATCAGATGGTTTCAAAGCACTTTACAAGGGCGGGTGAATGTCATACCATTCAGTTTACAGAGGATATAAGGAGGTTGAGTGAAGTTAAACTGATTTGCCCAAGATCAAATAAGTCATTCTAAAAGGTGAAGAACAAAAAACTCCAGTTTTTTCTTCACCATTTGACAAAACTACATTCCATTCATTTCCCCTCCAAAATCCATTCTAGCCACAATGATAAGTTTGCTCATCTTTATTGAATTAACAGTTAATGCTGCAGACATAGAAAACAGAACAAAACGGTGTTTTACTTTAAACTTGGTGCGCTCCCATGCTGAGCCCAGGACATGCCCAGAAGAGGCAGCGTGTTAGTTGCACCCAGCTTGCCCAACGTCTGTATAGACTGGGCACTTTAGTGGGGCTTTTTTGGCATTTTACCTAATAGTCTATAGAATTGGCTTTAGTTAAAAGATCCAAAAACCTCACTGAAGTGCCCGATCTATACAGACACTGTGGGGGGCTGGGTAGAAGTAATGCACTGCTGCTTCCAGTAAAGTGCATTCTTTTTCCCCATGTCTGTCAGTGCCCTCAATGGTTTGTACTGGGAGCAGCTGACAGTTTTAGCTTTACATCCTGAGAGCACTTACCCACATTTTTTCCTTTGTCAATATAAAATGTTGAGATAGTGATCTCTGGCTGTTTCCTTGGTTTATGCTTTTTCTTTTGACCAGCTTGAGACCATTCTTTTAATGGCTGAGCTAAATTATAAAAAGCAAATGTTTGTTTCAGATAGGAGAATCGCTCTCTTTCGCCACGTTACTCAACCCTTCTCTTTAGTTCATATTTTTATATTTTATTACAGATTAAAACACTTAAAAGGATGGTTCTCATTATTATATTATACAAGATACTATACTACATTATATATTATACTATCCATATGCAAATGAGAACCAACAAGCTTAGACATTTACAAATTAACAGCGGATGGAATATCACATGTAGTTTGAAGAGATTTATATGTTTGGAGATTAGAGGCTGCCTTATACATGGGGGAAGCTAAGTACTAATACACATTGCACTTAATTTTTAATTAGTTACATTTGTCTCATTTGCTTAACAAAACAAAGTGATAACTAGTATAGGCTTTAAGACTGATATTTTGGAGATAAAAACTAGAATTTAATAAATATTTTTCTCCAGAAGTTAGCATTATTTTTGGATTACAATATACATGAAATTTCACTAATCTTTCTAATGTCATGTTAAAATGATGTTGCAGTCGTGATTGTCCAGGAATTACGTGAGGCAAGGATTTCTTCTTTGGTGATATCTTTCAGTGGACCATATCTATGGTTGGAATAAAGTTAGGGCTGTGCAAAACAGGTGTGTTACTACTCAGTTTTTGGATTCAGCCGTTTCAGAGGACAGTGATTCGTTTTGGTGTTTGGGATCACTGTGCTATTTCATTTCGGTTGAATCTCCTCTGAATCTATTTTGAATGTGCTGCAAGGGAAGCTTCACACAGCCCTACCCAGCCGGGCAGGGCTTGGAGACAGGGGCTGCACGGCCCCAGCAGGGAGCAGGATGGGGCTGTGGGTGGCTCGTACAGGGGAGGGGGAGTGGAGAGCAAGCCTTCTGGTCCCTGCTGCGCTACTTGGCACTGCAGGGAGCAGAAATCCATGCTAGGTTCTCTTCAATATCACTACTACCCGCCCTGTGCAGCCCTGGCTCCGCAGAGGGCAGAGAGCCATGCCAGGGTCTCCTTGCTGCCCCTGCCCGCCCCGCGCAACCCCGGTGATGTGGGGTTGTGTGGGGTGGGCAGCGGCATGGATCTCTGTTCCCTGCTGAGCCAGGCTGTGCAGCAGGGATTCCCCAGACCCTGGTTCAATTCCCTAGCTCTCTGATCGTTCCCCCAGCTCTTCCTGGGGGGCGCAATGGGTTTCAGCAGGCTGCCGCTGCAGGTTGGGGCCAGCGGCAGCACCGCAGTCTTCCTGGTGCTCAGTGTGGGCTGTACCAAGTGGCTGCTGCTGACCCCAGCCTGCAGCAGCAGCCTGCTGAAACCCCACACGCAGATCAAGGGCCTGGGCCCCCCAGAAAGAGCTGTGGGATCCAATCACAGAGCTGGGGGATCAAACCAGGAGCTAGATGTCAATATCAGAGCAGCCCTTCCCCCACTTCTCCTTAGTTTTTGTTTCCCTGCAAGCCTGGCTCCGAAACAATTAAAATGCCCAAAGCATTTTCGAAACGTTTTGGAGCCTTCCAATTTGTTTCAGAGCTGTTTCAGAGCCTTCCGTTTTGGTTTGGATTTGGTGTTTCAGGTGCCAAAACGGCCTGAAATGAAACGGCTGCCAAAATTTCACACAGCCTTAGACAGCATCATCCAAAAAATTCCTTGCCTCTTGCATAATCTTTGTACGGGTCATATTCCAGTGTCCTTACTCATGTTGTATATACATGATTCGTGGCCATGATTTGGTTAAGAAATTAATTACAGGCCTCCAGGTAAGTTCTACTGGTGTCTGTGGGACTAGATAACGAGTAAGAAATCTTGTCCTATGTCTGCAGTGCTTCTTTCCACATATTCAACCTTCTCTGATAATATCAGATCAGAGCATTTTTTTCACAAAATTTCCTAGTTTTTTCAACATTCAAGGCCTTGTCTACAGGCCTCTCTCTTCATCTAGGTGAACTACAAGTGTGAGGGCAAAATTCCTTCAGTGGGTAAGAGTATGAAAGAAAATTGAAAAAATGTCATAAAATGACTGCCAATGAGTGAAAATAAGAGACAATAACCTGAAGACCAGTATTTTGGATGATCCACTAATGGTCTTGGTGGCCCACTGATCAAGTTAATCCAGGGCAACTCTGCTATCTACTAGCTGGTTCTGGTCTCTCTTTTCTCCTATTTCAAAGCCTGAGCAGGAAAAGGAGGGTGTGTTAGCTGAAGATTAGACTTTGGCCCTGCTCTGTGCAGCTATAACTCTGGAAAAATCTTTTTTCTTCATTATGCATTTCTAAAACAAGGTGTGTATTATATTCTGGGATGTGCTGCATGCAAAAAAAAAATGGTACTCCCCATGGACTGAAACAGCCTGTAGGGTGGCAGGGACTGCTAACACTATCTTCTTTGCTTCAGGGGGCTAAGTGTGGAGCAGCAGAAGGGCTGGGAGGCTGACCTGGCAAACCACATGGCCAGCCAAGCTGGAGAAGAAAAAGCCCAATCAGCCTGAAACTTTAAAAGGGAGTACTGGCACCCCCAGAACATAACAGTCAAAGGTATCCTTTGGCATAGCCCATCAGTGAGGGATAAGAGTTAGTGGAAATGGGCGGTTTTTGTTTTAACTGAACAATGTACTTTCTTGTAGGGAAGTGGGCAACTAATGGTTTGGGAGAAAACCATAGCCCCATTCCGAGACAAGAGGTTACAGGTTTCAAGGGATAGTAGAGAGGTGGGAAGACTCCAAAGCATTTAAGGCAAGGGAGTGGGAGTGAATAGGGATGTTAAGGAAAATGGGTGGGGAGAAATTATTTCTCATTGACTATGGGCTGAAAAAGAGGTTAGGTTGGGTAGGGTGGGGAAAGCTCTACTTAATCAAAGGCTGGAGGAATGGCAGTGTGTGGGCAGTGTGTGGTGGTTTGCTTCTGAATAGGATTTTTTTCTTTGGAAGGAAAGAGGAGTTTGTTCTTATTTTAATATTTTCTTTTCTTTCTACAAGTCTCATTTCTCTTCTATTGTAAGCCACTCCAAGTGTTTTTGGGAAGGACTGTATATCTATCAATCAACCAATCAATCAATCAATCAAACAGTCTTAGTTTGAGAAGAACTGTAATGTTTCCTATTAAACTGGTTAAGAAGTGTATGGGTAAAAATGTTTGTGAAGATGGACATTCTAAACTAATTTAAGAGAATTAACAAACAAAACAATGAACTTCTTCTGTACATACATGGTGGAATTTCTGCTTTTGCACTCGTTGGACGCCATGTCAGAGCTCTTATGGCAGCATTTTTCTCTCCATTACAGTTGTCTCTAGTATTCTAAAAGTACAGATAATCTGTAAATTTTTTTTAAAAAATAGTATGACTGTATCTTAGCTACATAACTCCATTTTATATCACACCCCTTTCTACTCTGGTGCCAGAGAGAATCTTTTATAGCATTATGCTATATTATCACATATTTTTTACTGAATGTTGAGCACCCTGGGTGGACAAGAACATTTACTTCAGTTTCTGGTTACCCATTCACACTGCTCACTAAAGGCTCAACTTCAGTGTGAAGCATATCCTGTAGAATGGGAGGCACCATGAACTCCTATTCATTTCAGCTATAGGACAGATTCTTGAGGTATTATCAAGCATTCAAGTAACACTGCAGAAAGCAGCTGGACAAACATGTTCACTAGGGGTGTGCAAAGTGGACCCTACTCAATTCAGATTTGAATTTGGCCTGAATCAGGGACAGTGATTCGATTCGGCCAATTCTGAATCTGAAGATTCGATGCTGATTTGGAGAAGCAGCAATTTGGACACAGAGACACAGCTTTAAAAGCTTTTTCTACATACCTTGAGGTAGCAGGTGTGGCTCATGATCGCTATGGTGCTGGGTCGCATGGAATGTCCCACAGGAGTGCAGGGGCCCTCCATGTGCTTGGTGGCGAACCTGGAAGTAGACCAGAAGTACTTCTGGTCCACTTCTGAGTCTGCTGAGGACTGTGCTGGTATGTGTGCCAGGCCTCCCCCCCATGCCCTCCCCCTGCCGGCTCAGTGATCGGCCAAAGGGGGACCCTGGGTGCCCCCCCCCCAGATCCAGGAGACACCAGTTGCCAAGCCAGGGGGGCATGGAGCCCCCCCACATGCTCCCCAGTGGACCTGGAAGTGGGCCGAAAGTGCTTCTGGTCCACTTCTGGGTCTGCTGCCGAGCACGCTGGGGGAGACCCCCGCATGTCTGTGGGACACTCTATGCACCCCAGCTTCGCAGCACTCATGAGACCCTGCTACCTAGAGGTATTTAGAAAAAACATTTTAAAGCTGTTTCAATGTCTGAATCTCCAAATCTTTCCAAATCTCTCCGAATCGATTCAGACGGTTCCAATTCAGTTTGGAGAGATTAAAGGGCCCTCTAATTCGATTCGGATTTGGAGATTCAGCTACTGAATCAGGCCGAATCTCTGCCATATTGAATCAAGGACCGAAGCTTTGCACAGCCCTAATGTTCACTTCTAGCCGACTTAATTATTCAGAAGTACACTAATATCAGATGAGCATCACATTAAAGGATCACTAGATTTCTAGAGATATGTCTGTATAAGCCATAGGCAATGTGTGGGGAAGCATGGGGGGGCATGTGCCTCCCCCCTAGATTTCTATGCTGACAGCAGGGCTGCAGCCCAGCCAGACCCAGTGCCTGGCAGCAGTGGGGGCAGCAGTGGCAGCACAGAGCTGTGCCTTCCCCACTATCTGCACTTACGTGTTATCTATGGTGTAAACTTTTTACAATTTGAAGTATACAACTGTGCCACCTATTCATATCTTTGACTCTACACTTTCCTCCTGTATTTTTGAGGTGATAAGTTAGCAAACAGAAAAGCTGTTCTGATTATTCACCAAGATCATTTTAGAGAGTGGGGTGGGCTGCCAGGAAAACCTAACTCCAGTACTCCCTAGTCTGCACTGGCTCTTAACAACTCTCTGGGCACAATTCCAGGTGTCTGTCTTGACACACAAACTGGTAGCCATCAGCCTTTTCAAGCTGCAGCCTGAACAGCCAGCTCTGGTCCAACATTGGCCAGGTGGCTTCCATGGTCATGAACAGCAGGGAGCTTTCTTGAGCCTGCAGTAGAGCTAGACAGCTGTGACTGTACTGTCAGCATTTCTTTGTGGCAGCTGGGAGGCAGTGGTGGGGGAGAAGTAAAATAGCATGGATGCAGCTTTCAGCTGCCCACCCCAGCACCGCACCCACACTGTAAGGCTGGGAGAAGGGGGGAGGGCAAGCAGCAGTGGCAAAAGGGTGCAAGCTGGAAGCTGCACAACCCCAGTGCAGTTCCTTGATGCCCTGATATGGGCATAGGTAAAGCCATCAAGCTCTGTAGAATAGATCCAGTGGCTTCGTGGGCCAAATGTTGCCAACCCCTGCCCTAAATGGTCTACACCCCGCATATCTAAGGAACCACCTTCTTCCTTATGCCCCACTGCAATCCTTGAAGTCAGCTGAGAGCAACCTCCTACAAATACCATCATTATACAAAATCACTTGGCAAAAACACATGGGAGATTGTTTTCTGAAGTTGCTTCTCAGCTCTGAAGTTCCCTCAAGGCTTGTCAGAATTGGTCCCTGGACATCTTTCAGAAGAACAGTAAGAACTTCCTACCTGGACAGGCATTTACCAAACAAAGCTAGGATGAAATACTGATTAGGGGAACTCTGTTTTATTTTGATATTCTAGTTTGCTTTTAAATTGGTTTTGTTTTTTTGGTACTCTCCTTTTTTATTCTGTTTTCTTACTGTAAGCTGTCCCGAGCCCTTGTTGGGAAGGGTGGCATATAAATCACATAAACAAACATATACATGCCTGCACACACATATGCATAACTAGGAAGATTTCTTGTTTCACTACACTTGTCTATTTCACAACAGTGAATAAATAAATTAAGCACTGTTAATATTTACATTGCATTTTGAATGTGAAGTACAGTATAAGTGCTGAGTACTATATTGTGCTCTAGAGACACTCCTGAAGTTTTTGACCAACAAACTTTTCTCTTCTCAAGAGCAGCATCTGAGCGCATCAGGGCCTCTGGTTAGCAAGACCCAGTTGAACTAAGCTCTTGAGTTTCCACACCTGACCTTGGATCCTAGGCCAGCAGTTTTTAAACTTTTTGAGCTGAGCCCTGCTTTGAGTTACAATTTTGTTTGCTTGGATTTTCCTGGTTTCTGATCTCAGCTTGCACCTTACCTCAGATCTTGCAACTTCTTACCTCAGATCTCCCCCTCAGCTCTCCTGGGACCTGGTCCCATGTTTTCTTTACTCCGCTGATCCAGACCCCAACCTGATGGCCTGGTAACCTGTATCCCCACCTGCCTGACTTCCTGATTGCCCTCCAGCATGTACTACCTGCAGAAAAAGCCATCTACATCCCAGCTGAACCCTCACAGTGTGGGATCAATTACTAAAAAATTTAAACTTAATTGTGAATAATAAATAGAATCAAACCATTCTAGCCAGTGTGACAGCTGGGGCTTTAGGTGACGGCACTTTCTGGGGCCTGCTTTTCTCCTTTTTCAAGAGCATCTTTAAGTCTTCTTCTGGGATAAACTGATTAGGGAACTTACTTCCTGAACACTGCTTTAAGGATTCCACCAATAAGGCACACTGAAATAAAAAATGTGAGTATTGCTATATTTAATATGGCATTTACAGTTTAAATCAACAAAATATTATGCAGACAACTTATTATGTATTTGTATTACAGTAAAACCTACAGGTCTTGCTGTGAGACCCCACCATGCCAAGCACAAACAAACAATTAGGAATAACATCACTGCCCTGAGGACTAACTCAAGCTAATTAAGGACAAGGCACAAGTAGAGATGTCTACACTAATATTTAGGTTCTGGCTTGAGTTCATCTGCAAGGGCCCAAAGCCTGTGATGTTTTCCTTCCCCAAAGCTGTTCATGTTGCACTTCATATTTCCAGAATTTGACCACAGGATGAATTCTAGGCTCCTCTGTTCCATGAAAAACAGTCTTTTTAGGAACTAGTCAAGATTCTAGTTATCTCTAATCATTAGTCCTGAGCCTGGAAGTAATTGCACCCTGCATGTAACGGCATAAAAATATGTATTTTTTTTTAACTGGAGCTGGTACATATTCCCTGGCATATTCCTTTTACACATTCACCATAATATGGCCAATCTTACTGACAATAAGCTAGGAAGTCAAGCTTGTTGTGGCAGTTGCTAAATGCTGCATAGATTTCGAGGAAAGGGTGGCTCAACAGGGAACAATGGCCATAAGCTATTGGAGAGAAGGTTTAGACTGGACATTAGAAAAAAGTTCTTCACAGTAAGGGTTGCCAAGGGAGGTGGTGCTTGCCTCATCCTTGGGGGTCTTCAAGAGGAGACTGGACAGGCACCTAGCTGGGTTCACATGAACCCAGGTTTGGTGACCCTTTTCTTGCCTGCCAGGGGCAGGGGACCGGACTATATGGACCACTGAGGTCCCCTCCAACCCTGGAATCTATGAAACAACAAACAGTTAAATATAAAACTTAGCTTTCACACACTACAAATGAGGTAGGTGAAAAGGAATTGTGGGATTGCTGCTGGTGGACCTACTGTGAGAAGGTTGGTTTCTTCTGAACAAACATCAGTATGGTGGAGAACTAGTAAGTGAATGGTATTAAGCCCTGAATTCAGATCCTAACATCAGGGGTCATGCTTAGAAAGGGGTTATATCTGAAAGAAAACTCAAGCCAAAGCCTAACTATAGATGAAGTCACCGCCTAGGTGTCTATAACAAAAAATAGAAAGCAGTAGACAAGAGAGGATGAAGCAAATATGCTTAGAAAATGTTTTAAAAGTGCAGGAACCATGAAAAAGCACAAAAACAGCTAGTGAGTTAAAAAAACAACAACAGGGAGTTGCAAACAGAAAATGGTAAGAAGCCCTGGCATACTGAAGTACGGGCGGAGAGGGGTGGAGATTTTTGTGGAGAAGTGTGGTGGGCCCCGCCATGCCATGCCTCTGATTGATTGGTTGAGGGGCCCTGGAAGTCTCACCTTGGGGAGGGCCAGAACTTCTGGGGCCCTTTGACGAACTGGGGGGTGACCAACTCACCAATGCAACTGTACTGTAACTATCATTTTAAATTATGCCTTAGCTATCTCACAAAGAATTCTGATTGTACAGTTAGCTAGTGGACACTGTCAGCTGAACAAATACAGTAATTATTTTCTAAAGAAAATTTGAAATAGTTTTTTAAAGCATACCTTTTGGGAGTAGTTGACTGCTTTTTCCATTTCAGACACAATAATGCTGATATCATCACTTTCATAAATGCCTGGTAATCAAATACATTTTGTCAATAAATAACTCTTTTTAAAAGGGAGAATGTAGAACTTGCAGACCATGCCAAAAATAAACCAGAAAACAGAGACAGAGTGTCTGTTAGGCCTGCAGCCTTGAAACCAGGACCTTAGCCTAACTAGCACCATCACCTGAGGGATACCCAGCATGGGTTTGTTGCAGGTAGGTCTTGCTTGACCAATCTTATTTCCTTTTATGACCAGGTGACTTATCACCTGGACAAAGGGGAAGAGATCAGTGTCATATACCTCGACTTTAAAAAAGCCTTCAACCTAGTATCCCATGATCACCTCTTGGTTAAACTGGCTAACTGCGGCCTTGATGTCACCACGATCCACTGGCTGGGGAACTGGGTCTGCGGTAGGACCCAGAGGGTGGTGGTCAACAGGAGCCAGTTGTCTTGGTGTGCTGTGACCAGCGGGGTCCCACAAGGCTCTGATGTGGACATTGGTGTCAGAAGCGGACTGGCCAAGTTCACCGATGACACTAAACTCTGGGGTAACGCATCCACACCTGAGGACAGAAGGGCGATCCAGGTGGATCTGGACAGACTTATGAAATGGGCGGATGAGAACCTGATGGTGTTGAACACCGAAAAATGGAAGGTTCTCCACCTTGGGAGGAAAAACCTGCACCATGCTGATAGGCTTGGTCGTATTACACTGGTTAGCACTACAGATGAAAGGGACTTGGGGGTCATGGTTGACCACAAGATGAACATGAGCCTTCAGTATGATGCTGTGGCTAGTAAAGTAAGCAAAACACTGGGTTGCATCCACAGATGCTTCTCAAGCAAATCCCAGGGCGTCATTCTCCCGCTGTACTCGGCCTTGGTGAGGTCACAGCTGGAGTACTGCGCCCAGTTTTGGGTTCTGCAATTCAAAAAGGATGTGGAGAAACTTGAGAGGGTGACGAGGAGAGCCACACGCGTGATCAGAGGTCAGGAAAACAGACCTTATGATGAGAGGCTGAGAGCAATGGGGCTATTCAGCCTGGAAAAGTGCAGGCTCAGGGGTGATCTGGTGGCCACCTATAAGCTTATTGGGGTGCTCATCAGGATCTGGGGGAACAACTGTTCACCAGAGCCCCCCAAGGGATGACAAGATCGAACGGTCACAAACTCCACTGTGACCGGTTCAGGCTGGACATAAGAAAGAACTTCTTCACTGTCCGAGCCCCCAAGGTTTGGAACAGACTGCCACCTGAGGCGGTTCAAGAGCCCACTTTGAACACCTTCAAAACACATTTGGATGCTTATCTTGCTGGGATCCTATGATCCATGCTGACTTCCTGCCCTTGGGGCGGGGGGCTGGACTCGATGATCCTCCAGGGTCCCTTCCAGCCCAAATGTCTATGAAATCTATGAAAAACCTACCCCAACCTGCCACCCTATTGTTATTTCCAAAGGCTAGATGAGGCCTTCCTAAAGTCTCCATCAATGCCTGAGTCTCCATTTATTCCCTAATACCTTAGTGCAGGGGTGGGCAAAATGTGGCCTGTGAGGTCATTCTATCCAGCCCACGGGGCCCCTAAAAAATGCAGAAAATTAATATTTCATTTTTGACAGGAACCAAGGGCAGTAGGACGCAGGGGAAGCCCAGCAGGTTCCATCAACAGCAGGGCCCACCCGGCCCCCTCCCACCCCAGCTGGGGCTTCTGGCCTGGGAGCACATGGCTGCCAGGCACCAGAACTGCAGGTAAGCTGGGGGGGAGGGGCAGGGGTGAGGGGGACCCTGGGCAGGGAAGGCGCGCCTGCTCTGGACAGTCCCGTGTGGGCTGTGAGCAGCTGTAGCAGGGAGCGCTGGCCATGGGGTGGGTGAGGGGCTGCTTTTCCCTGTGCTCAGCACCAGCTTCTTTCTTCCCTGCCAGCAAGCAGTGGGTCAGGGCTGTGTGCTGCCCCCACCTGTACCGTGGGGCTGGGGGGCACTGGGTGCGAGTGGGCGGGGAGCCAGTCGGAGCACAGGACCTGCATGGGTGCCCCAGGGTCAGTGCTGGCAGGGCCAGAGCAGGGTGGCAGGAGCACAGGGTCCCAGCTGGCAGGGGCTCTATGGAGCCGGGCCAGCTCCTCCCTCTCCCTGCTGGTGCAGCCCAACCCAGCTCCATAGACCCTGCCAGCCTGCACCCCACTTAGGGCCCTCCAGTGCTGGCCCTGAGACATTGGTCCCAAGACTGGTCCCTGCCAAAACTGGGTAAGCAGCCCACGGCCTGAAATAACTGCCCACCCCTGCCTTAGTGACTGGCTTTTGTCACCTGACCCTCCACTTCCCTAATGTAAGAGAAGGGAATGGAACAGGAAGTATCCAGGCAACAGGGTTGCCACACCTCTGGTAACTGCTTGCTTTCTGACCTGGTTTCCCAACTCAGTTTACTTGTGGACTTTACCCTCCTTTTGACCTACTGGTTTTCTGGCTTGGGTCACTCATAGACTTCACTCACCTCTTGATTTCCTGGTTTTCTGATCTGGCTTGTCCCTGGACTCTGACTGCTCTCTCTGACTGGTTTGTACTTAAATAACAGCAGTCTTGATGCCTTGTAAGCCCTCAAGTCTGGCCACCACTTCCTGGCACTGACAGGGTCAAACTTGTACTTCTTCATGGGATAAACACAACCTGGGTCCCACTATATCAGTAATTAAAACTAAATGTTTATCTTTAGAAATGCCTATCAAAAGTTAATTCTTGTAATTATGTAGTTCTTACTAAGCTCTAAAATAATGAAGTAACCCTGCATTATTGTTAAATATTTATACCATTGTACACCTAAGTGCCTTGACCAGGACAGGCCCTCTGTGCATGTTAGTGCCAGTATGTTATGGGATCACAGTGTAAAAAGGAAACTACTTGCATTTGGGAACCACAGCATGCAATCAGGGATTACAGTCTTCTTATAGACAAAAGTATAAAAAGAGGAAAGTTTAAAAAAAAATACCTGTTTCTCCAAACCAGTGAAACCTTCCATTAGCAGCACGTACTATTTCTTTAAAAATGCTAGCAGTTTCGTTTGGACTCGCATAGCGGGCTGGAATAATGGTGCAGGGGTCTAAGTCCCCTGTTACATTAAAGAGACAGACATGAAGCTGCAGATCACAACCACCACAGATTTCAGCCACATAAGCACTCACAGCATGCTGCAAAGCAAAAAGAAAAACTGCCAAGTACTTCATAGGTGTTTATAATTGTTCTGAGGCTTATGTATACCTTACTATTAAGAGTTGCAGTTGTAGGATGGGGAGAGTTACCCAAGCTGGATTTAACTTAGGTACCTGAGGTAGAAGCAGTAGTAAAAATGTGATGGCACAGGTTTCAACTTGGCTACCTAAATAAATAGGTTGGCTTGTGTTGATCTACACATGCTACAGTCGCAACTCTGTGGTAGCACTGACACAGGCACTGACCTGCAGGACCAATTTCTCAACTGACTCGGCTCCACTGAAAGCACTGGAGCTAAGCTGATCCCAGCTCAGGTGAGACTGCCCTTAAGAACTTACATCTGTGTAAATACAATCTAATGTTAGCTACAAGCCTGAACAGAAATGTCTCCTTACTGCCTAAATACCCTCCTGTCTGGAAAAGGATGTGGTGACTGACTGAATGGGGATTGAACTGTTGCCTTTCCTTAAAAGGAACTGCTGTTCCCACGTGAGTAAGGGTAGGCTAGGAGGAACTGCCAGAAAGTGGCACCAAATTGAAAAGGGTGATCCTACTATCATGAGGAAAGGGAGCTAATGAAAGCTAACACCTTCTGAGAAAGAGATTCTATAAACACTCCCCCAAAGATTCTGAGATTCATCTGTCACCATTTCCTAAACAGCAAATGAAACATTTCAAGAGCTAAACTCAGATCCTGGCATTGATGCTAGGCTTAGATGTAACAGAAATAGTCTACCCCCAAACTATTGTAGGCAGCTGAAACAAGCTTGAAATTAATCCTGTAAAAAGCATTCAGTGTTTCAAATTTTGTAATGACACTTACCATCTCCTGGTCAGGAACTCCAGTGGTAAGCACATAAATGCCTTGAGATCCACATTCGTCTTTATCTTTGAAGTCTACTTCTGTTGCTCTTCTGAGAGCACTCATTAAATTCCTACTGCCTTTGCACTGTAGGCTCAATATCCATCTACATAGAAAGTTTTACTTATTATCCATATTATCACAATGTAAAGTGGATAATAACAATAATAATAATAAATAATAACAATAATAATGCAATGGAAAATCTCCACTACTGGAAAACAATTAGAGTAAACAGAACCAGCTGCCTCAAGTAAAGCCTCATTGTGATACCCTGGACTTGAGTATCTCCTTTTGAACTATGTCTACAATGGCCCAAGTGATCTAGCTTAATTTTTGTACTACAGCTACCATAAACAATGTTGAAGGTTAGGGTGCAGCATTACAGTGGGATTATTAGTAAATCACATTATGTGAGAAAGCTGGAATGTGAGACTTATGAGCTCACAAGTCTACTCTCACATATTAATGGAACTGCTTGCTAAATTGTAACTGGTTTCACCCATACACGTTCACAGGCATCACTGACAACATTCTCTGGCTCGTACAGCTTTTGGAACTGGTGGTAGCATATGGGAAGAAATTAAGGGATGCCCTCAGACCTCAGTCAAATGTGAAGGGGTGGCAGTTTTTAAATAACAAATTTCTACTTGTTAACATAGCACATATATGAAACTAAGCATTAATCCCTCTGATGTTGTTCTCATGGAAGTACCAGACAAACTACAGAACAGTATACCCAGCTGTTAGTTTTATAGCATAATAAACTTTTAAAACCTGCAGATTTGTTCATTGTTTTGGGTCCTAAGATACATCAACACCTGCATTTTCACTTAATTCATAAATGTTAACAAAGTATCATCTGATCATACCTCCAGGCACTTTGCAAGTTATCTGGAACTGAAGGAACCATTTCTGGTTTCCAAGCCGTAATATCACTTCCAAAGCTTCCAAAGAAATAAAACAGCAATTCATTTTCAGATATTGCTTTACTACATGCAAATGTATACATTCCTTGAAAAAACCTGACTTTTGGAACTAGAAGCATCACTCAGATGTCCATTTCTGTTTCAAATCATAGAACATTTCAAGAAGAAGTCTGCAGCAGACTAAGATGCCCAGATTTGAATTTGGAACTGCTCTGAATGCTGCAGTAGGCATAGCAGTCATTTTGGATTCTACAAAGTGGGCTAAATTATGCAACATAAATATAACAAAGTAAATGATGGTCCCTAATTACCAGTTTGGCCACTGCTCACTTTAGCCGTACAGAATGGGGAGGAGGGAAAATATGTATGGCTTTTAAAGGTTATTCTTAGAATAACTTAACCAAAAACTAATAAATTCAATACTGAAAAAATATAACCATATAAGATCAGACTAATATTCCACAGTAGATACAATATGTTATGTCCATTGTCTAGTTACCTACCAGCATTCTTCTTATCCACAATGTTACACATAGTGCTTAAAAATATACTTTTAACAGATACTTACGCAATAATATTGAAACAGTCTTTGTTTGACATTTGTTCTTCAAGCAAAAGTCGCAAGGAATGTTGGATGTAGATGATATACAAGGAATTTATTACCGACATATCAACCAGTATAACAACCCTACGCAAGAAATGAAAAAAGAACTTAATCACTATCTCCTCTCTCTCTCCATTTTATCTTTTAGTCACCTCAATACCGAAGTCAAATATCAATTGTTCATGTATTAAAGCTTATAAATAACTTGCAGGTAGCAAAAGAAAGTAAAAACAAACTTAAGCTGAGATTTTATTTTTACATGGAGGGAATACCCATTCAGGTAGTATGGTACATTTCTCAGGCCATAGTAACTCCAGGATGTGGATGTATGAAGGGCTGTTTTGGTTCTTGGCCTCAAACAAAAAAGCACCCCCCCCCAAAAAAAAACAAAACAACCCCAAACCAAATCCACACCTCTACTGCCCCTATGTACAAACATGGGTTATCCAAGATGTGACTGACCAGTGTGAGGGATGTCTAAGCAGATGGGGGCAACTACAGTGACACCAACTCCCCAGGAATGTATATGGAGTTACTCCAAAATAGTACAAAAAGTTTGTTCCCAGATCCACATGACACAAGCTACAATTCTTTGGTAATTAGATAAGGCCCTATATAATGCATAAATTATCTTTTTTTAAAATTGTATTGTGACTGTACTGAATAACTCTGCTATACAGAAATAAACATAACACAAGCAAATTAAAACTGGCTGACAGGTCTATAAAACATAGTTTTAAAAGGGGAATTCTGTCAAACATGTATTTTTAAAACTGTCCCATAGTGATCAATTTTTGGCCGCCTGCCATTTAATACTGAAGTACTGCCGAAGTAACGATACCTCCTTTCACATATAGCTCCCCATATTCTTCTGCTGCCAACTGAAAGCCAGTCAATTCGTTTCTCATATATTCTCACCATTCTACCAAGCTGTTTCTGTGAATAAAATATGTGTAACAACTGAGTGGTGATTTTTAATATAAATTAATATATTAACATTTCAGATGAACATTACTTCCAAAATTTATTAACAACTATAAAACTTAGAGTGAATAAAATCCAAGTATTAACATGGAGCACAAATGATCACTTAAGCTAAAGATTCCAGTATCTCTGCAGTCATGCATTTTCTCTTAAGAAAGCCACTTAAAAAGACAAACAAATGTCTTTTTAAGACATTTAAAATAAAAAGGTGCTTGTACTCATGTTATACTCAAACTTCTCTCAAATGAATGCTTCTTATCTATCCTTTATCAAGATATTGGACAGCACATACATGAAGAAAATTGATTTCTAAACAACATTTTTTTTGAAAAGGTCAGAACTTTATCCAGAGCAGTATCACCCCATGTTTACAGCAAAACTTAATAGACAGCATTTAATATAAATGCACACAAGGTCTGGAAACATGCAATGTACTCTAAGGGTGTGTCCACACATGCAGACACGTGCGCCTGCAGCAGCTCAAGTAGCAGGGCACAAATTGGTGCTGGAAATTTGTGCCTCAGCACAGTGCTTGAACATGTACTTTGGAGTGGGGCAAATTGACCCTGGCCAGCTCCTCTCTGATCTTCAACCCGGGGGAGCACCTGTGCTGGCCCCAGTAGTATAAAAAGCTGCTTTAGCAAGCAGCTCAAGGCTATGTGCCCTCAGAAGTTTCTAAAGCCCGGCCAATTGGTATCTGGGGACACTAGCCTCTTGTCACAGTTGGACTGCTGAAGTAGCCCTAACCTAGAGGGGCCCTTGCACCCTCTACCAACTGCAGCAATCTAGCAGTGGGGGCTGCTGCCTGGCTGTGACCTGCTGCTACCTGCAACAGCATCCAGCTCTTGGACCTGTGGCTCCATGGCTGCCAGACCCGGATAGGGACTGCACAGCTGCCTGGGCTGTAGTATGGGCACTGTAGCAGAGCCACCTGCATCTCTGAACCAGCAGCCAATGGGCCGTAGCTAAACAGCTGGCCTTTGTTTGGCACTGCTGCCATGTCTTCTGGTGTCCCTGTTCTGCTGTCTGGGCAGATATCACCCAGATGTGCTCGTTGCAGTGGCCCACTTTGAACTGTTGAAGTGTGTTCTCTTGGCCCCAAATGGCCAGAAGGTCATCCACCTCGTCTGCCCTCCAGCTAGATCAGGGCGGGCAATGATTTCGGGCAGAGGGCTGCTTACCCAGTTGTGGCAGGCCGAGGGCCGCATGGGTAGCCCTGCCCCTTGACAGGGTGGCAGGAGCGCAGGGTTCCAATGTCCCAATGTCTTCAGGGCCAGCACCGGTGGGGCCCAAAGCAGGGCACAGGCTGGCAGGGGTCTGTGGAGCCAGGCTGGGCTGCACCAGCAGGGAGAGGGGGGAGCTGTCTGAAGCAGCCCGAAGCGGGCTGCGAGTGGTTGCAGCGCGTGGTGCCGGGCACAGGGCAGGGAGAGGTCACTTTTCCCCACCCCATGCTCAGCACCACCTCGTGAACCCTGTATGGCTCAGGCTTTGCTCAGGCTGACTGACATGGAAGTTGACAAAGGGGAGGTGGCCAAGTAAATACAACTCACCTGATAGTGGTATAATATCGGTGGGTCCACATGAACATTTTTTACAGTTCCATCATGCCATTCAAACTGCATCATTGCTCTCTGAAACAATAAACAAAACACTCAGGTGTTTCAGGGAGTAGCTTCTGAAGCCCGGACAATCGCTTTCTGGGGACACTAAACTCTTGTGACAGTTGGACTGCTGAAGTAGCCCAAATGTGGACTGCTGAATTTTCACACAAATGTGAAATTCATTCCTAGACATTTTAATGAAGAAACACACAACTTTAATCTATAAATGTATAATCCGTTAAAATCTATGGGATTTCACTTGCTTATAGCAGGACTGAATTTATCCTTCTCAGCATAAAAGGCACAATGCATGAGGATAGCTAAATATGTACCGATTAGGTATTAAGCTTTTAAATAAGTACTATTTGCTTTTTTAATCTTAAGAAAGATCTTTGACACCTACTTGGATTGAATTACCTGTACAGTCTGAAGACGTAATGTGTAAATCCCATAAGGGAGCATTATACTTTAAAAAGACAGTTAATCATTTAGAACCAACTTGTGAAGGTGCAGGATGTTCTCAACTCCAGATAAGTTCACGCAATATATACAACCAGGAATTTCATTCTCCATAAGAGCAAGGCTACACTTTTGAAAATACAATTTCACTTATAATTCTATCAGTATGCTTTGAGGATTCTTGTAAAAAAATGGTGCTGCTGTGTAACTGATGCCTGGTTAAATCCCTGGGTTTGTACTGAAAATATCAGCTACCATATTTTGCACTATAGTACACTGCCCTTGTTTCACTTTTCCTTGAAACAGTTACTGCCCCTGCACAGAAACATTGTAGAATAATGGTGTGGGAAACGGGTCGTATTCGATTCAGATTCAGCCTGAATCAGGGACAGCAATTAATTTGTTGATTCGTTTCACTGTCCCAATTCAATTCAGCCAAATACAAATCTGAACATTTGACACTGATTCGGAGAATCAGCAATTCAGCCATAGACACAGCTTTAAATGTTTTTTTCTAACATACTTCGAGGCACCAGTGAGGAGCACAGACCAGCTGTGTGCTGCTGGTAAGCCTGTTGTGGTGGAAGGAGAGGGGGGAGGGAAGGGGCATGGGGTAGCAGATCAACGCCCCCCACAACAAAGCAGGGAGGGGGCAGGGGTAGGCGCTGCCCAGCCAGGGTAGGGCAAGGTGCAGGATGGAGCCATGGCTTGTAGGTGGGGTGGTTCCCCACTGCTGCATTCACCCCAGAGGGGCATGGGGGGGGGGGGAGTGTGCCCCTGGATCTGCATGGGATGGGGTGAGTGGGCTGCAGCTTCAGGCTGGAGATCTGTGCAGATCCGGGGGCACATGCCCCCCCTTATGCCCTCCTGGAGAGCATGCAGCAGCAGGAACCCCTCCCTGCCCCGGTGCACTACCAAACCAATTTCTGATATAGCTGCATGCAGCTGGTAAATCTGTTGTGGTGGAAGAGGGGAGCGGGGGAAGGAAGGGGTGTGGAGGGGGCAGATCAATACCCCACCTCAGCTGGGCAGCACCTGCCCCTGCCCCCTCACCACAGAGGCATTGATCTGCCCCCTCCGTGCCCCTTCCCTGCCCCCTCCCCTTCCACCACAACAGACTTATGAGCTGCATGCAGCTGTATTGGAAATTGGATCAGTACTGGCCAATGACTCCTTAAATGTCACCTATAGATATTGGCCTTGAAGGAATCACTTTGACAGCTCAGATGATATTAGGCTATTTTTTTCAGACAGTAGTTTATCTAAACTATTTAAAACATTAAAGAAAGCACAGATACCAGAGGGTACATCAGAGAACTAAGAGTAATAGCTTTATTAAAAATACCATACACCGAATCATATGTACCATGTATAACAACAGCTAAAGGGATAGGGAAAATACGGAATGAATTCTCATTATCTACCTCATGCAGTGTTGATGACACTGTTTTCTGAAGAATAGGCACAAATTCTTCCACTGGTGAGAATGCATTTGGAGCCAAAACTTGATAAAGGCTCAACTTCTTGGCTATAATAAATAATGGAAAGACTAAATAAAACACAAACTATCATTAGCATTTCACACCAGAGGAAATTCATTTGCGTACAATACCTTTCAGTCCATTTGTCTTCAACCAGCTAGCTGAGGTTTTAGCCAGGAAGGTGGGCACTTGTATAACAAGGGGACTTTCATGCTTTGGAAGGAAGCTAGCAGGCACAACCTTTGCAAAATCTGTAGAAATCTAAACATTTAAAAATGTCTTTTGTAAATTTCAATGCATGTGAACATACGGCATAATAGTTTCACTAATGCTAAAAATGAGGCATCACTGACACAGCTATTTAAAAATGGCTAAACATTGTAATAGTGTTTTTAACCATTAATTTCACCATTTTAAATGGTTTTGAGAAAACAGCATTCCCCTTTGCTAGTTACAATGCAGAAATCAGTAATGTAAAGGAAAACCTCTCTACATGTGCCCTAGAGCTAAAAGCCAGTCATCTAGGATAAATAAACTTAATTGAATCTTCATTACTAGCTAATCAAGTCCTTTATTCACTTGCTGCAGTTGGCTTAATACTATAATGGACACATTTGACATTTAATTACACTTGTGCAAACCTGTAAACCAGTGGTTCTGTGCCTTGGTACTACAACACCAGGCTTCCATAATTGCTGCCCACATGCTTAACAACTCCATAACTGTAATTCTCAAGGTCTGTAAAAAGAATAGAAATGATGCTCCTTGCCATGCATCTAAATTAGAGGTGGGCAATTATTTCGGCTGGAGGGCCACTTAATGAGTTTTGATGAGCTGTCGAGAGCCACAAGAGCAGCTCTGAACCTAGACAGGTGCCCTGCCCCTGGTTGCCATCTTGGAACTGGAAGTCCCGCCCCTAACCCCCCAACCTTTGCCATCAGAAGTCCCTCCCCTTGCCCTGGAAGTACTCCTTTTAGGAAGAGGGTTTGCCATCTTGGAACCAGAAAGAAAATAAATCATATACTAAAAAATCAAACATCTATTATAACATATTATATTTTTAAAAATATTTCTGTCCTTATTTACATGCGTTTTCATGGTGTATATAGAGGGGATTGCATAACAGCTCAAATAAAGTCTTACTCCTGTATATTGTGTGGAGGGTGTGGGTGGGGGCTGGATGCGTGTGTGGGAGGGTATGTGGGGTTGTGGAGGGGTGTAGGTGTATGGGCAGGGGATGGGGGAGGGTGTGGGAAGGTGCAGTGTTTGTGGGGGTGTGACTGTGTGTGTGGGAGGGTGTGAGGGTATAGTGGGATGTGCATGGGAGCCCCACACAACTACACACATAAGCTGGTCAGCACACCCTGCCCCCGCCATCACCTCACAACAGCCTGAAGCCTGTATACCCTGCAGCTCTTCCCTGCCACCGCCAACAGTGCACAGCCTTGACCATAGCCCACTCCAGACTGGACCACCTGGAACCTGTGCGCGAAGCCCCGAACCTCTGCCAGGCCCAGGCTGCCCTGCAGCTCCTCTCTGCTGCTGTCACCACTACATAAAAAGTACGGCTCTGCAGCCCCGCACCCACCCATGAGCAACAAAACACAGTACTAATAGTGCAAAAGCTGCTTGGGGATAGGGATTTGTTGGAGGGGAAAGCAGCTGTCACTTGAGAATCATTATGACATGGCACAAACACAGCACTGAAGGATGCTCCCTGCCCCAAAGAGTTTATAGGCTAAATGTAAGAGAACAGACAACAGAGTACAGGAAACGTCGATACAAGACTGCTTAACATGAAGGAGGCTGGTTTCAGCATGCCAGTAGCCTATTGTTGCCAAAGCATCACAGCTCCAAGTTTTAAGGAACAGTTGAAAGGGAGCATGCCTATCCCAAATAGGAGGGGCAGCCTGAGAAAGAATGAAGGTGACTTGTTTGACAATATAATGAGTGAACAAGACAGGCTGGTGGGAAAGGAGGGACAATGTCTTGATAAATGAGAGATGCTCAATATAGTGGGCCTAGTTAAAATAAGTAGGGGTGGGAGGTGCTGTGGTGTGCCGTGTGGGGCCAGTGGTGCCCAGCATGCGCCTCCCGCTCCCCCCGGGTAAAAAGCAAAGTATGGGAAGGCACTGGGAAGACACTGTTGCTGCGCCCTGGGGCCCGCTTCGTCCTCGTCTGCCTGCTTGCCTACGTGTACCCCCTATGTCCTTACTAAGTACCCCTAGGGGTATGCGCACCCCTGGTTGACAATCCCTGGGTTAGAGGATAGGGGAAGGATTTTGCATCAGGTGTGAACACAAGAGAATCTTACTTGTTATGGGCAGAGAGGAGGATTTTGCACCAGTTGCAACATCAGGTGGGAACCTGGATTGGAATTTTTAGCTGTGTGGAAGGCAGAAAAAGCTACACTCTAAAGATATTAGAGAGAATCAGTCAGTCTCACCTCCATCCTTGACAGTCTTTGAAAAGATTATTAAGGCTCATATATGTGAGAGCCCAGCAGGAAAAATTATGCTGAGGGGAAACCAGCACGGGTTCATAGCGGGTAGATCATGCCCGACTAATCTAGTCTCTTTTTATGACCAGGTTACAAAACACCTCGACACAGGAGTAGGGGTTAATATCGTTTACTTAGACTTCAGGAAGGCCTTCAATACAGCATCCCACCCCATACTGGAGAACAAATTAAGAGGCTGTGACTTGGATGATTACACAGTCCAGTGTTTGGCAAATTGGCTAGAGGGTCGTACCCAAAGAGTGGTAGTGGATGGGTCAGTATCAACCTGGAAGGGAGTGGGTAGTGGGGTCCCGCAGGGCTCAGTCCTTAGACCGATACTCTTCAATGTCTTCATCAGTGACTTGGACGAGGGAGTGAAGTGTACTCTATCCAAGTTTGCGGATGATACAAAACTGGGGAGAAGTGGACACGCCGGAGGGCAGGGAACAACTACATGTAGACCTGGACAGGTTGGACCAATGGGCAGAAAACAATAGAATGAGATTTAATAAGGAGAAATGCAAAGTGCTGCACCTAGGGAGGAAAAACCTACTGCTTAGGAAATGACCTGCTCGGTAGCACGGAAGCGGAAAGGGATGTTGGAGTCCTAGTGGACTCCAAGATGAACGTGAGTCATCAGCATGACGAAGTCACCGGAAAAGCTAACTGCACGTTATCATGCATCAGCAGATGCACCAAGGAAGTGATACTTCCCCTCTATCGGGCACTGGTCAGACTGCAGTTGGAGTACCACGTCCAGTTTTGGGCGCCACACTTCAAGAGGGATGTGGATAACCTGGAGAGGGTCCAGAGAAGAGCCACTCATATGGTTAAGGGCTTGCAGGCCAAGCTCTACAAGGAGAGACCAGGGCACCTGGACTTCTTCAGCCTCCACAAGAGACGGTTGAGAGGCAACCTTGTGGCTGCCTATAAATTCATCATGGGGGCACAGAAGGGAATTGGTGAGGCTCTACTCACCAATGCGCTGCTGGGGGTCACAAGAAATAATGGCTATAAGCTAGCAGAGTGAAGATTTAGACTGGACATTAGGAGGAACTTCTTCACAATTAGAGTGGCCAAGGTCTGGAATGGGTTCCCAAGGGAAGTGGTGCTCTCCCCTATCCTAGGGGTCTTCAAGAGGAGGTTGGGCGGGCATCTGGCTGGTGTCATCTGAACCCAGCACTCTTTCCTGTCTATGCAGGGGGTTGGACTCAATAATCTATTGAGGTCCCTTCTGACCCTAACATCTATGAATCTATGATAGATGCCACCCACAAGACAAATAAACATTTTCAAAAGGAGGTAAATATCCTCATTTTACAGATGGAAAAACAAGCGCTTAACAGCATGTGGGCAGTTCCCCCTTGCAGCAGATCTGCCCAGCTGCTCCCTGGATTGACATCTGTATTAATATGACAAGTTCCATATAGCGTTTGTAGGAATCTTGGCCATTACAAAGTTAGTAGGAATATATACAGTAGTTGGCTCAATGCTTATTATGCCTGCAAAAAAGCTTATATCTGTACAAATGAGTTAAAATTTTGTCAGAAGAGCTTGTTTTAGGACAGTGTTTCTCAACTTGTGGACTGTGACCCAAAAGCAGGTTGCAAGAATATATAAAAGGGTCGTGAACAAACTTTAAAAATACATCGGGAAACTTTAAAAAAAGATTCTCCTTTAAAGGAGAAAAATGTGGGAAACTGTGGCTTTTCAATTGCAGGCTGACAGAGTTCCAGCCTGCAAGGGGCTGCTTGGGACCCCCCCAAACCCTACACCCCTGCTGTCCAACACGCTGAGGGTCCGGGGCCTTGGGGTAGGGGGGACAGTGAGTTGGGAGTGAGGGGCACTGGATGGAGACTGGCCACTGATGTTTACAAATGGGTCCTGGTCCAAAAAAGGTTGAGAACCACTGTTCTAGGAGACGTCAAAATATCCAGAGAAAGAAACAGAAGCAGCAGTAACTACTCCTTTTTCCTTGGCTAGAGACATGAGTTTCTGATTCTAACATAAGTTATAGTGATAGTGGTGGAAATGATCTATATAAATTGCCTCCATATTACTTGAAGGAAAGAACTTGAGCTCTCACTCTCTTATGCGCCCACTCTTTCTCTCTCTCTCGCTCTCTCACACACACACACACACACACCACTGCCCCTTATATCTGTGACAGAAAACAGTTTTTCTTGTTTTAAAAAATTCTAACACAGATCTAGATTTATAAAACAGAACTTTTGATTATAAAAAGCAATATAAAAATCAGCTCTGGCAAGCAGCTCAGGGCTACTTGCCCTCAGAAGCATCTAAGGCTCGGCCAGCTGGTATCTGGGGACACTAGCCCCCTGTGCTAGACTTCCCCTGCCCCCTCTACCCACTGCGGCAGGAACTACCACCTGCCTGTGACTTGCTGCCACCTGCAACAGCATCTGCCCCCTTGGACCTGCGGTCCCATGGCTCCATGCCTGCCAGACCTGGACAGGGACCACACGGCCACCTGGGCTGTGGTATGGGAATGCAGCAGAGCCACCTGCACCTTTGGGCCTGCTGCCAGCAGGCAATGGCTGCACAGTTGGCCTTCATGCAGCACTGCTGCCATGTCTTCTGGTGTCCCTGTTCTACCATCTGGGCAGCTATTGCTCAAAAGATGTGCTCATTGCAGTGGCCTGCTCTGAACTGCCCCAAATGGCTAGGAGGTCAGCCACCTCAGCTGCCCTCCAGCTGGGTTCCCAGTGCTGGCCCTGGGCAGGCTCCTCTGTCTAGGTCCATTCCACTTGACTCACCAGCAGGGATCCTGGTTTCCTCTGTTTAAAAATGGCAAATTCTCTGATAAAATCCCAATTTGTTTCATCAAAAGCCCCAAAAACCACACTTTTCCTTGATTAAAATGGAATGCCACTGAATCTGTAGGTGTCAGTTGAGCACAATGCTTTATTGATATGTAACAGCTGCTACTGGATTTGCAACAGGGCTCAGGATCCCAGCAAAGACAGAGCAGGAAAGGTTGCAGAAAGTTGTTCCTTGCAAGAGCATATGCATGTTTTCGATTGGCTTCTGAAGCAGGAGTGGGGCAGAAACTCAGCCCTGGGGACTCACCCAGGCTCAGACAAGGGAAGGATCCCTGGGACCACAGAGCTCGAGGAGGAACCACCTTGAGGTGCTGTGAAGTGAACCTGGCCTTAGTGACAGGAAGAAGATAACCTGTTATCCTTTTTCCCTCTGGGAGACAAAGGAACCCATGTGGACAGAAAAGGGTGGTGAGGTAGACTTGCCTAGGAGGGCAGGTTGTTGATCTGGGAAGGCACTGGGGAGAGTTAACTAAGAAACAATCTGGGGCCAAGGGGTGATAAACCCAGGGTTGTTTCAGGTATCAGCACAAGGGGCCATGTCTGGGAACTGGAGAAAGGTGTGTTTTTTTGGGAGGGCAGGAGCAGTGTATGTTTTTTTGCAGATACCGCAGGCAGCTGGAGCATAGGAGAGCTTCTCTTCTCCATGCAAGCTCTAGCAGAGAGCAGAACTTTCTGAAGCAGCAGCATCAGCCATGGATGTGTTGCCCGTGTGAAGGGGAGCTGATGTTTGTGTTCACCCTGTGTGCTCCTGCTGAAATTCACTGGAGTCTCAAGGTTTAAGCTGGGGAGTTGTACTGAGGGTGTCTTTGATTCAGTTTGTATAGAGTGTTTTAGTTCATTGATACCTGCTGTTGACAATTAAATTATTGATATCCTGGGTTCCACTATTAACCTCATCCTTACATTGACTGTTTTGTAAATAATACACTGTGTAAACAGTTAGACTGTATGTACTCCAGTGTGTGGGGGAACCACAAAAAAGCACTCCATGGAGAGGTGGCCCCAGCCCTAGGGACTGGGAGATTGACCAAGGCTATTTGACCCCCCAGAACCCTGAATCTGGACGTGACCATGTGTAGCACCACGGCTAGGGTTACAGATATATTTACAATTTTAACACAGTTTGGAAGGCTATCACTGCTTCAATCATTATAATAAAATAAATTCTAAATACTTACATATTTTGGCATTTGCTTTTTTTTTTAATCATAGGAAATCAGAGCTCCCCCTGTTCCCTTTTGCTCACCAGGATGCAGGTCCAGCTGCAGCTGTCTCTCCACCTGCTTTGTGGTGTTGGGCAGCACTGAGATGCTGGTGCCCTGTCCATATCCTTGTTCCTCACTCCTAATTACAACCTTGCCAGTGCCCCTCATTCCTGATCTGCAGCCCCTGCCTGCCTCTCACTAGCCCCAGCTCTCTCCCTGCCCCAGGACATGAGTACAGCTGCAACTGTCCTGCCCGCTGCTTTGTGGATCTGCGCAGTGCCAGCCCTTGCTGTTCTGTTTCCTACATCTGTACCCAGGCCCCAGAAATCTCTATGTCCTTCCTGGGAAGCCCCTGACTGGTACTCAGAGACTGGGCTGGGCAAGCCCCAAGCAAAATATACCTCCCAAAAATAAATTCTCTACTTACATTCTGCATGCTAGTAACAAGCAAGTCGCGAGTCCTTCCCGGAAAAATCTGTTTGATGCTGCTCAGCAGGGCCTTAGCTTTCTGGGATTCAAGTAGCAATAGACGGATATCACTACTATCATAATTCTTATCATGCAACAAGAAAGGGGAAGGTCAGTGGTTAGTAAAACATCAAACAAGCTGCCAGCTCATCTAAAACTCAATTACCATTTTTATGTGCACTACCTACATAGATCCTTGACAAAATTAGTTAATGTAGCAAGAGTTAATGTAGTCATATCAAATAATACTGCAATTAACTCTCTCTACAAAAAAGCATTAAACACATGCTTAATTTGAAGCACATGCTTAAACATTTTCCTCACCAAGGACGTAGTTACTACATCATTTTACTAAAGATTGATAGATCCATTTCATGAGGAGCAGCTGAGTGAATAAATCAGGAAAATCAAACCTACCTCACAGTTAGATGAGTAGCAGTGATAACGGCCTCCCGTTACTTCTGTCAGGTTCTTTAAAATAGCCTATATATAAATATGAAGATGAAGTATTTGATTTGAGTACCTCTGTGCATAGGCTGCCTTGTTCAGTTCTCTGTAACAGGCATAAAAGAGTCTTTGCCTTCAAGTAACAAAAGCTGTAAATAATAACAATCTCATCTTTTTTCCAGGCAGTCATATTTAGGAACCAAAGGAAAACCCAAACAACTAATACAGATTAAAGAAAGCTATCAAATGACAAGGTTAACCACAGACTTCACTTAAAAATAAAATGTTATCATTAACCTGTTTCCTACTTATTTGAAGGCAATTGCTATTGGAGATTTAAGCCCCAAATAAACATTTGAAAAACATTTAACAATATTGTAATGTACTGTCTCTGAAACAAATGAGGCACTTATACAAACCAGAAAGAATGTGATTACTTACTGGAAGAACATGATTGCTACACTCGTATGTAACTGCATGAACGAGCAGCTTTCTTCCCAGTGTACATTGCTGAATGTAGTCTGACAATATTTCTGAAGACTGATCAGGACTGATAAAAAATGAACAGCACATTAATATGGCCTTTTCTCCTATTTGGTTAAAGAAATGGGATGATGGAGCTTCCAGGGCTGAGGAAGAAACATCCAATCACAGGAATATAATTTAAGCATCTGGCAATCTAGGGTAACTACCATTTTGTAAAAACTTTTCAAAAGTTTGTGCAGTTTTTTCTCTTTTTAAACCCCCAGCTAATAAATATGAGAAGAAATAAAATCTAGCTCACTCTCCCGTTTCTATGCTGCCTCTTCAGGGCCAGCAGAAGCCTTTGTTACTTAGTAGTAAAGGAGGAATTGACGGCTTTTGCTTTCAGTCTGAGTTGTACCAGTAGATATTTCACATTAAAAAGAAAATTTGAAGTCTGCATAATCCCTTGGTGACGCTGTAATAAGGCAAATGGGAACCTGTCATTTAATTCTTCATTCTTGTTAGATCCATTAAAATGATATCTGGATCCAGACCACCAAAGGCACTTGTTCAGCAAAACCAAGTTGCCACCTTACTACATATTCAAAACAAAAAAACCAGAAGAATTGGTCATCTAGCACTCATCAGAAGACTTCAAATATTCTGCTTTTATTGCACTCATTATTTGAACTGTGCAAACTATCAAACATCTATCATAATTCAAAATTTATCTCGACTCAGAACTGACTGCTTGACAAAATTTCATGGAAATTATATCTTTTAAGGAAATATCTAGTATTCCTTCAGTTCCATTGTTTGTGATCAACTACAGGAAACTGGTATTAATACATAATGTTACTTTCAATCCCAAGGTAGCTGATAATTCCACAGTCCTGCACAGTCCCACTGAAATTCTCAATTGTGCCAACCATTTTTAAACCACAGAATCATAGAAAATTAGGGTTGGAATAAATGACACAATACAAAAGTTGTCATATTTATACAAAAGGACAAATTTTGAAGGGAAAGGAAGAGTAACAAAAATGAGGGAACAAATAGAAAAAGTAGCAATGGTAAAGGTGGGAAGAATGAAAATAAGTCAAGGGTGTCTGTAAAAACAAATTCCTCCTGCATGCCATAAAAGTGGAAAGTTTAAAATTGTACTTTTTAATTTTGTATCTAAGCTAATGTTTACTACTGCCAGTTCAGATAATATACTTACCAGCATCCTACAACAAGAACCAAAGAATTCAGATCTGTCTTTGTGAGGACCTTCTTCAGACCCTTCAGCAAATTGCAGCCTCCACTGGGCTTCAGCTCCTGTACCCACTGCCTTGCTTTGTGTAGGCTAGCAAAAGAATAAAAGGGAAGTCGGGTGTGTTCTAAGTGAAACAGGTCATGAAGGTCACAAACACACAAAACCTCTCATGAGATTTAGCTGGTCCATTGCATTGTACTGTCAGTTCATTTGTGGTTCTTCCTTGCAAATTTATTCTGGACACAGAAAAGAAGACTATTTGAAAACACATTTTTAGAAGCTATGTAATATACTCACACATGTACATTGACATTTGTTGGATTCTCCCATGGAAATGAAATCTCAGTCCCAAATGAGAGGAAATATAATTGCTTCTTATAACACAGTTGCTCGTCTATTAAGCACTTAAGAAACAAAAAAGTTAATAATTTAATATCCATGCCATTGTTAATGGAGTTTCAGAAAAACACTGCAATTTGCTGAAAAAAGCCCAGTATTCAGTGTTCTGAGCCATCACAAACGAAAACTAGACTCAGTATAGAAGTGATACAGTTTTAATCCTTTAGTGGGAAACAGTGAGAGTCAGCCACATGTCCTATTCCTTGCTCACCATGTCTAAATAGCACTCCCATTCTGATGCAGTGTATGTTCTCCCCATTTAACCAATGAAATTTAGGTAATATTCAGAAGGGCATGTTCATCCACAGGGCTGTTGTAATATCAGGAAGTACTATGAGATGACTCCTAAACACTAGGGGCACCGATACACGAGTGTGGAGGTTGCTCCGATGCAGTGTAATTACAGCGCATTGGAGCAGACTTGATTAATCAAAGCTGCTGGAGCATGGCAATTACTACACTCCAGCAGCCTACCGCGTCTTATGCATCAGTGTCCCCATGCTTAAAAATGCTGGCCGGGTGCTCAAACTAAAGCTTGTTGAATGAGTTTTAGTTCAAGAGCTCCTACTGTCATTTTAAGTGCAGGGACACTGATATAAGAGACACAGCAGCGCTTTAATTAGAGCAGATCTTGAAGCCACTCTCGTTAAAGCGCCCCCCCACCCCACCCTGGAAGGATGTGTAAAAGTGCCCTAAGTGCTAGAGGTATAACTTAAGGTATTCAAGGAGCACAAAAAAGTGTGAAATGCAAAATCTTGAAACATTTACTTATGGTGCACAAGTTACAAAAGAGGATTAGGCACAAGTCAATTTTTAATAATCAAGGTTCTCTGAGTGTATGAAAAGTGAATATACAGAAAAAGTATCACAATGAGAAAATGGTACTATTATATCTTAGCATCTCCCTTTAACAATATTTGCTAGAACAGTTTTGTAAAAATAAAGAACTGAAAACCATATTGCTTTTTCTTTTGGAAGTTCAAGAACAACTAACTTAGCAGAGCCCTTGCCAAAGTGACAAAGCATGCTTTGTTGTGTCAGACCATCTGGGCAAAACTGCATCCTATTCTGGCATACTGAATTATACGTACAACTCAGCTGTCAGATCTTGTTCCCTGTCTATTTCTGGCACACAAGAGAAATAACTGAGGCATAAAGGCTAAGTGGTTTAATGTTTGAATTCAAGTCTGAAAATTTTTAAGTTATGATAAACTACTTTAGATTTCTGAATCTAGACATTAAGACAAAGAAGTTATACTTTAAAAGCAGTTAAAGTAATCTTTATGCCTCCTGCAAATTTACTTCTGCTACTTAGAGCAGGGGCGGGAAAAATGACAGATCTGGCTGGTGGCCAGACTTCATTTCCCAGCAGCTCCTGCCTGTGTCCCTGCAGCTGGTTTCCATGGAGACCCCAGGAACAGCAGGGCAGTGAGTGCTGGGCCAGGGTTTCCATAGCAACCAACCTGAACAGTACTGACAGCAGGTGGCTGCTCCAGGGCCGGGATCTTGTGTCAGTGACAGCACGGGCTGGAGTTGCAATCCACCGCCTGCATGCCATGGGCAGGGGCGTGCATGCAGTGGGTCACAGCTCTGCCCCAGCTCCAGACCACGCTGACACTGCCACAAATCCTGGCCTCGGCCCTAGAGCAGGTTGCTGCCCAGCTATGAGCTCTGCAGTGCAGCTTAGGCCAGTCTCCATGGAAACCCTGGCCCCACACTGTCATGGCCCACAGCTCCTGGGGTCTCCATGGAAACTGGCAGGGGCTGCTGGGAAATGGAGTCCACTGAAGGCCCAATGCAGCCCAAAGGCCAGACTCTGCCCACCCCAACTTAGAGAAAACACAAACTTCAATAAGTGATGTTTTTTCCCCCTAGCTGTCAATGTTGAACAGACACTTCATATTATTTACTTTCTCTCCTACAGTCAGACAGAACCTGTATTGCCCATCTGTTTTAAGTATTTACCAAAAGGTTTTTCTGGAAATCAAGTAATCTGGGTCCACAACTTATATCAGATACGTCAACAAGGAGTCCAACTCTGGTTCCTTTTATAAGGCCAAACACCTAAAAATAAAATGTAAACATAAATACCTTAGGACAATTAACTATAAAGTTTTACTGTATGTGCTATACCAGGGGCAGACAATTATTTTGGCTGGAGGGCCGTTTAATAAGTTTTGGTGAGCTGTTGAGGGCTGCAAGGGTAACCCCACACCTTGATGGGTGTCCTACCCCCTGGTCACCATCTTGAGAATGGAAGTCTCAACTCTAACCCCTGACCTTTGCCACTGGAAGTATTTCTTTTGGGAAGGAGGGTGCTGCTATCTTGATATTGGGAAAAAAACAAATCCTATAATAAAATATCAAACATCTACTATAACCCTATTTCAATTTTATTTAAAATTATTTTGATCCTGATTTATGTGCGTTTGCATAGTGTATCTAGAGGCAATTGCATAATAGCTCAAAATACAGTCTTACTCTTATATATTGTGTATATGTGGTAAGGGGGTATATGTCAGGGTATGTGGTTGGAGAGTGGGTGCATATGGTGCGGGTATAGTGGGTTGATGGGTGTGGATGCGGGGTATGTGGTTGGGGTGAAGGTGTGCATGTGGAAGGGTGTTGTGGGGGAAGTGTGTGTGTGTGTGTGTGTGTGTGTGTGTGTGTGTGTGTGTGTGTGTGTGTGTGTGTAGGCAGGGTGGGGAGGGTCCTTGGAGTCCATACAGTGTGCCAGTCCCTGGAGCTACATGTGGTGGCAGCAAGCAGGGCCAGCCCCGCCTGGCCCTACACTGCACAGCTCCCCATGCTCCTGCCCTAGTACCCAGCCACAGGTGGTGGCAGCATGCGGGATTAGCCCCACCAAGCCCTGCGTAATGAAGTCGGTGATGCAGGTCATGGTGCTCAGCTGGGGCAGCAAGGAGACAGACAGAACCAGCCCTGCTCCACAGTCCAGAGCTCCCTGACATTCCCCATGACCTGCATGTAGCAGTGAGCAGGGCTGGGCTACTGGCTCCAATGTATGCAGCTCTCCTCAGAGATGCGCAGCTCAGGCAGACTACATATGAGCTTTGTGCGATGGAGCCAGGTAGACCCTGCACCCAGGCTCCGTGCTCCTGCTGCCCCACCCTTGGTTTCCACTGGCCTCAGGGCATTAGCATAGGCCCTGCACTCCTGCTGCCACCCCTGTTGAGAATATTAAAAGTTAATTTTGGATGAATGCATGAAAGTGAGTGAATTTGTTTTCAAACATACCCAGTCTGCTGAGAAAGCAGTCTCGAGAACAGAAAGATAAGAAAAATAATTTGCAATGTATTTGCAATAAAAAATACATTGCTTCCATGTTTTACAATATGGGAAAAAATAGAAAGTTTTCTCCAGGGAGATTCTAGGGTTAATTTATTCTTTACCTTGAGGTACAGAGTTCCCTTCAAAAAGTGTACTGAAAAATTAAATCTTACCCGTCTGCTATCCTCCAAAAGCCACTGAATTCGCTGGTGATAAAGCTGCATTACTCTGTAGAGGCACAGAATATATGTAACTACTGTGTTCTTTTGAATGGTATGTCAGTTTGTAATTCAGAACGTTTTCATCCCAATTCAATTTCTTTGTTGGGTACACAGCCACTTTTTAAATGTACTGTATTTTCTTGCATACAAAATGTAACTTTCCCCAAAAATGGGGATGTATGTATTAAGCAGGGAAGTTGATTTTCTGCCTGGGGATAGAAGCATCATGCTTTGATCCCTGAACCACAGTGCAGCAGCTGTGGTATTACTACCAGGCAGCTAAAGGAGTGAACTCACTTAACTGTTCATTGTTCTTCACTTCAGAGGTTAATGAATATCTCTCCTTTTTAATGGACTTGCTTTTCCACTAATCAAGTTGCTATTTCTTAGGGCAATTTTTTTTTCTGCAAGCTATTGCTGGGTTCCCTCCTATTTTATAGCTTTGGAGATTCTTTAGCTCTTTTCAAAATCTTAGATCCAGCTATGGAAACCAGTCTTCAGAAACAGCTGGGTTTTACCTTTAGTTAAGTAGGAAAGGGAAAGTGAGTTATCTGAAGATTAGCCATAAATTTGGAAAAGTCTTTTTTCCTTTATTCCACCTTGCAAAAACAAGGTCTGTACTATATAGGCATGTTATATGTGAGAAAATATGGTATGTATTTATAATGTTCTCCTACAGCACTAGAGATTGCAATGTTAATTATTTAAATACATCTTTCTTTAAAATTGTTTAATTGATTAAATAACTAATTGCCCTGAAAAACAGTGAGATCAACAGAGGAATTTAGATGCGTGTAACTGATGCACTAACAGCTGTTCAAAGGCTATGTGGTCTCTAACAGCTGTTCATTTAACAAAGATCTAGGAACTTTCACAGAAGACTGAGCTGGGTACTATAATGTTATACTGCAGTCTACTGAGCACATTCAACAAGTCTGCTTGTCAGATGAAAATTTTCTTGATTTTGTAGATTTGTCTTATAATTTTAATGATTTTGTTGCTTCCAAAACAAATGAGAAAGTATATGCATTTACAGTTTATAAAGAAATATTTCAAGCTTGAGACATCAGATACAGGATTTTCTTCCTTCCTTTCTTCCTCCCCAAAACATACCCATGCAGCTAAGATGTGTAGAGACCACATAGCCTTTGACTGTTAGATTACTGGCTTGAAAGCAAGCTATATTACAATAAATAAAAGTCAGTAAGCATCTTAATGATTTTCAGGGGCCTATCTGAAATGAATCAAACCTTCTCAGTTCAGGTCCTACTTGACAACTGTCCTCATCACCATTCCAGTGTCTTCCAGCAACCTAATAGCTCTCAGGGAAAAGGGTAATGCTTGAATACAGAACTCTCCTAAAATGTCATGGGTTGGTAGGTTGGGATTGAGATATGCTACAACAGTATCATGACAGAAGCATGCACAGCTACTGCTTACGTTTCATTTATCACAACTCCAGGGCTGTCATAGGTGAACAATTCTAAACTTACAAATATTTAACCTGCGGATTACTGTAAAATCTTAAAACTGTAGCACATAGTATTATACTTACTCAGACAGTTTGGATTCAAAATTTACAACTGTCTCTGCCGTAAACTCTATCTGTTCAGTGGCATTTTCAGCATTCCTAGAAGAACCATTATTTACCATTAATAATGTAAACAGATACAATTGATTAAAGAAAGCATACCATTGTACTTACAAGACAAAAGTGCCCTTCTTTACGAGATCTTCTAATGTTAATTGCATAGATTCTAAACCATGAATCCTTAGCCATTCTTCTGTGGTTTGCATCTTGCTAGAGTGAACCTTATTTTTTTGCACTTTCTGTAAATTAAAAGCAAGAGAACAACTGAAGATGCTGACAGGAAACAGCATATGCTGTTCAAATATGATAGTAGCAAAGTGATAGCATTTGGTATGGGATAGAAATGGAAGACCATTTTGATTTGACACAAATCTAGCTGCAGTAACCAGGAGTCTGCCTAAAGTGTATCATACCCTATGCACTTGAGACAAATGTTATTGTGTTACCACATTTACTCAAATACAACAGGAGTGTTTTTCCCCCGGTAGACATTGGGGAAAAAAGCCCTTCCTACAATTGCACACAAGAAATCTCACTAAATACACTGTCTATCATTAAATTGCTACCAAGAGCAGGACGTGCTCAGCAATGGAAACCAACTATGAAGTTAGTTTAAATGCAGCCAACAGCAGGTGTTCCCTCCACAGGAAACTGGCACTGGGCCTGGAGGTGCTGCAACACCAGGCCAGCACCACAAGGGCCAGATAAACAGGGTCTCAAATAGTTCACCCAGAATCCCTCTGTCACTCCCTCTCTTAGCCTGGCACATATGATGAGTGTGACCCCAACCTCCATAATATGAAGCCAGACCAGATTTCGTGCACCTCACCTGCATATCATTTTTTTGAGCAACCCAGGACTCATGACAAGAACACCCAGTTCCAGTCATGAGTCGGGGCTAATAAGCACATGGATCCTTTGTGATGGGGGAAGGGTATCTGGAGAATACACACATACTGACCAGTGCTGAGCTATGCAAGAATGGTTAGGGAGGATAAAAGGGAAAGGGAGGAGCTGGGTCCTCTTTATGGAGGTTGGGGTCACACTCATCATATGTGCCAGGCTGAGAGAGGGAGTGACAGAGGGATTCTGGGTGAACTATTTGGGACCCTGTTTATGATGTTTGCCAGGCATTTAAGACTGAAGAAACAGGAGTCATTGTAAATGGGAAAGAAAGGTGCAGCTCAGCTGTTGGAGTGAAGAGGAAGTCAAAATGTATTCAGTGTAGTGGTTCACTATGACTTTAAAAAGAGTTGGCAGTGAGGAGACTGTGCTTAATGGGCACTACCACATATCTTATTCCAACAGGCTATACTAACCTATTCTTGAGGTATGTTTCCAACAGCACTTTGGCCTTTTTCGCTAAGATCAAATGAACCATTTTTGGCACCAAGAGGAGCGTGCCAGGGCTGGGCTGGCTGTGGCCCTTGTGGTGCTGGCCTGGTATTGCAGTACCTCCAGGTCCAGTGCCAGTTTCCTGTGGAGGGAACATCTGCTCAGGTCCCTTCCGACCCTACAAACTATGAAACTATGAAACATTCCCAGGTGTACAAAGAGGTGGCAAGGGCCATGCTCAATGTGGGCAAGAACACCTGCCTAGCCCTGGACAAAGCAGGGTACCTACCTATCAAAAAGCGTGGCAGAAGACTGAGGCCAAGGTCAAACAGAGACTGGGACTATAGAACACAAGCCGCCTGTCAATGGGGGGGTGGTGTAGAGCTCATGAGGGCAGTGTTGCTGCCGGTGCTTCTGTACACCGTACTGGTCTTTCCTTCCTCAGAACAAAGGGTGGAAGGCCATGTGTCTTCTTCTGGGGCTTAGGTGAAAGAAGGTTGCAAGAGCCACAATGTATAAGACAAAATGGACCAGGGGACAAGGAATGACTGACATCCTGTTATTCCTCTCGGCCAAGTACATGAACAGATCTGCAAACTGACAGCCAGAGCAGAACCCAAATTGGTTGGCTTCATGAGAAACTTTGCAGGGCACCTGCTGCAATACTGGGGGTGTATACACTGTCCAACTTGCACCTGTTGCCCTTCGAGCCACCGCGGATTGACTGTAGGGGTGGGCAATTATTTCATGTGGAGGTCCACTTAATGACTTTTGGTGAGCTACTGAGGGCTGCAAAGTGCCCTCAGTACCTTCAAGGTATCCCACACCCCAATCGCCATCTTGGGACTGGATGTCCTGTCCCTTACCTTTGACCTTTGCCACTGCAAGTACTCCTTTTGGGAGGGGGATATGCCATCTCGGAACCAAAAAAAAAAATTATACACTAAAAATCAAACACCTACTATACTATAGTTTATTTCAAAAAATATTTTTGTGCTGATGCATGTGTGCTTGCAAAGTGTATATAGAGGCGATTGCATAATAGATCAAAATAAAGTCTTACTCTTGTATATTGTGTGTGGGGGGTATGGTTGGGGTGGTGGGTGGGTGATTTGTGTGGGACTGGTGGGGGGTAATGATTGTGTGGGAGGGTTGTATGTGGGTATGGGCCTCCTGCCACATGCCCCACCACGGGCAGCAGCAGCAGCAGGTGGCGGGCCCTCAGGGAACTTGCGGCAGGCAGAGCACCCTGGCAGCATGTGGCTCTGGCTGAGTCCTAGAAGCTGCATGTGGCAGCACAGAGCCAGCCTAGTCAGCCTGCTGGCACATGCCTTAGCCCCAAGCCATGTTAGCTCTGTGCCAACATGTGGGGCTCCCAGCACTGCAGGCAGGAATTGTGACATTGAGCCGGGCTAGGCCAGCCCCATGGCTCCACATGAGGCTTCTAGCAGTCCAGTGGGGAGCCCCACGTGGAGGCACAGAGCCTGCCTGGCCCAGCCCCAAGGTACACAGCTCCCAGCTGTAGTGCCGGGAACTCCACACGCTGGCATGGAGCCAGCCCAGACTGGCTGGAAGGCATGTGGCGCCTGCCTGCACTGCTGGGAGCCCCATGTACTGGTACAGAGCCAGCACAGCCTGGCCCGATGGTAGTGGCTCCTGGAAGGAGTACCAGGAGCTGCACACGGTGGCATAGAGCCTACCCGGCCTGATTGCACATGGATCCTCGCAGCTTCCAGGTATGCTGGGAGCCCCTCAGAGGTGGAAGAACAGAGCCAGCTTGGTCCAATGGCATGTGATCTCTGAAAGCCCTCATCTCCCACTGGCTTTCAGAGGGGCAGCCATGGGCCAGTAGTGGAGAGGCCCCCTGGGCTAGATAGAATGACCTGGCAGGCCATATTTTGTCTGCCCCTGTTCTACAGGATCTTGGAGAACTTCCAGAACACGTCCAAGTTACACAACAAGAACCCAGTGACCCTGAAAAAACATTGTAAAATGCAGGAGGCGGTTAGGGCAAGGAACAGACTGTCACCCATGGACATACTACTTAGCAACAACTGCCAGGTTGTGTGGGAATGTATTTTCCACAAGGACCTGCAGAAGGAACACAGGGACTTGACCTGGCAGGTAGCCCACTGGGCACTCCTTGTGTGAGCACTGAGACACAGACAGGGGCAGAGAGGCCCATGAAACTGCCCCTGGCAAGCTTGCTGATAGAAGGAGGAAACAATTAACCACCTCCTCTGGAACTTCCTATATGCCAGGGAGGTGTGGAGGAGAGTAGTCATTCTCCTCGTGATGGTGACTGGGGTTAAGACCCTGACCAGAGAAAGGTACTGTTTAGACACGTGACCAATCAGCAAGGGCTCTAGGTAGGAATGCCCATGTGGAAGACCAGGAACCTGGACTGCGTCAGAATGGGAGTGAGTGAGCTGAAGGTATACTACAGGAAGACAAAAGAAGATGATGGGGAGATGATGGTGGAGGGTGCATGGAAGAGAAAAGATTGGCACAGATTGTTCAGAAACAAGATCCTCCCCCAGAGAAAATGACAACAACAATGAGGAAGAGGACAATGATAGTGACGAAGAGGGGGTGAGCAATAAGGATGATGGGGAGGAAGGGGATGACAAAGATGATGTGGATTAAGGAGGAGGAAGGGAAGTAGAGAGGGATTGTGGGGGGGTGGGAGAGGGGAGAGTGGTGGGAAATGGAGGCAGTTTCACATGATGGTAATTGTTCAAGAAGATGGTGACGGGCATGTGGGTGTATGGGAGCATGGTGTGATTATTGTAATAGGGAGGATGATCGTGGGGAGTTTATAGGGAGTTTGTAGGGTCGGAAGGGACCTGAGCAGATGTTCCCTCCACAGGAAACTGGCACTGGGCCTGGAAGTACTGCAATACCAGGCCAGCACCACAAGGGCCACAGCCAGCCCAGCCCTGGCACGCTCCTCTTGGTGCCAAAAATGGTTCATTTGATCTTAGCCAAAAAGGCTAAAGTGCTGTTGGAAACATACCTCAAGAATAGGTTAGTATAGCCTGTCGGAATAACTGTAGATGTGTGTTTTGGGTTGTCAAGTGAACCATATCCGTGACAAGACAGGTCCATAGAGGTATAGGTATTTATTTATACAGAAATATATATTTTGGCAAAAAAAAAAAGTTTGTACTATATATAAATAGGTACAAAAGTGCTACTTTAAAGTGTGTTTATGTAGTACCTGTATTAAAAAACTTTCAGTAGTTTCAAAAAAGGTAGAATACACCAATTCTAGATTAACTAGGTGCACAGGTACTATATATAAATTACTACAGCCATTTTTCATTTCAAGGTTATTGTTTTCAAATTTGCTCCTCACTTCCATGTGTTCAGGGACAGCAAGACCTGACAGTAAGGAGAGGGGGAAGGGGCTGCCAGGGAAAAGCTGCAGGGAAGGAGAGAGCAACAGGGCTATCTGACCCCCCAGATTTATTTTCCCTGCTGTAGCAGTGGGAGGGGGGACAAATTCGTGGCAAATTTCCAATAATTAAATTTTATACCTAGAAAATGATAACATATTTATCTACTTTCCATACATAGAATCTAATTACCGGAAGGGGGGTTGTCTTATAATCAGGGTTATCTATTTGAGTAAATATGGTATTTCCTTTTGATAAGCAATTCACACAAAAAAATAATTGGTCACTATTTTGTCATCCCTCTTCATTATACTGGTCCACAATAACTTATTAATAGAATGAGAAAGAAGCTCAAGTTTTTCCACTCTTTTTCACGTTTGTTTCTCTTTAAGAAAAAGACAGTAGACCAGTCATGAATCATGATGGATTATGTCATGGATATTAGATTACACTATCTCTAATTCTATCACGTTATAGATAGTTTTTAACTGCTTACTGAAGTTATTTTCTAACTGCTTATTGAAGTTGTAAATAGAGCTGGGTGGGAAAAAGTTCTCTTGTATGAAAATTTTTGAGATTTCAGTTTTTTCTTGTTCTGCATCTGGACAAAACTGAAATCTGAAATTTTTCAGAGCAGGAATTTTATTTTGGCTTTCCTTCATTCCCAGGAAGTGCCTGATTCACAACACCATTTGTTATTATAGAGTGGATCTCTCTCAGCCTATTTTGTTGGAGCTATTCAATTTTGAGTAATGAACTGGCCATTTACTGGCCACAGAAACACCAGATCTATAGCTCTGTAGTAGGGTACTCATTTGAGATATAGGAAAAACGAGTCCCGGTCACTGCTCTGCCTGCTTACAGCAGGGGCTTAATTGTATTGTGAGAAAACCAAATTCAAGGACCTTAATAAATGGACAAGTCCAAGCCTCATGGTTGTAGATGGGGGTCAGTATATCTCTAATGTTTAGATCAGACTTCCAACCTGTACCTGAGAAGAATTCCCAAAGGTTTTGTTAAAACTGATGCTCCTACTAGAATTTTTCATTTCAACAAAGTATCATTTTCCAGTGAAAAAGTTTACCCAAAAAATCCCTGATTGCCTCTACTTTCAAGTAAAAATTCTGTAAGTTTCCCTGTGACCACCACACTAGAATTGGGTCTTTACAAAGGCCTTGAATGCAGACAGAGCAGAAGCATTGTGAATCAAATCAAGGGTGTTCCATGCATAGGCCCAGTATAGAGGAAGCCATAGAAACATCTGAGTAAATAACTAACAAATGAGTAGGGAAGGCTGATACCGCTGACAAAGTACTGGACTAAAGGGGACAATTCAGGGGCAGATCCAAAGGGGGTGCAGTGGCATGGTCAAACACCCCCTTTCAGACCGTGTCATGGGAGCAGCAGCCAGTGTCTTTTTAAAGTCTCTGAGCCAGGTAAAAAACCTCCTTCTGTCCTCCCCTCCATTCTCAGCAGCATGCCATCCCTTCTCTCCCATTCCACTCCCCACCTCCAGCCCACCACTGCCACTGTTTCCTCTGTCTTCAGCTGCCCAGGGGTGGAGGTTGCTCCTGAGCTGTTCCTGCCCCACTCTACCTAGGTTTTGCAGGGAGCTGAGTTCAGCCCAGGAATGCAGCAGTGATGGTGAGTGGGTTCTTCCTTCCCGTCCAATCCCCACCAGGTGTTCCCCTCAAGCTCGAGAACAGGCACAAGGGAGAATCTGCCTGCCACTGCTGCCCCAGCTGAGCCTGGCTCCCTGAGCAGCTTGGCTGAAGCAGGGCAGAAGTAGCTCTGGCTGCTGAATACGGAGGGAAGAGAGGGGATGCCAAGAGCAGAGTAGGGAAGTTTCTTACCTGATTCAGGTACTTTAAAAAGGTCGAAGGCTGCTCCTCCAATGGCATGGTTTGCCCATCCCAGTGAAAGACAGTGGGGAAGTTGGAAGTGAAGGTACAGCCACCCCAGCAATGCCAGTCACTGCTCTACACCCCGCTTTACAAAATCTCAACTCTGCCCATGGGGCAATTCAGAACTAGACCAGAGCAGATAAAAAGTTATATATGGCTTAAAAGCCTGGACACGAAGCCTGAACCAAGGGTGCAGACAGAAGTGCAGCTCCCAAATGTAACTCCGAATGTGTTCGGCAAAGCATTCTGAGTTACAACACCTCAGACCAAAAAGAAGCTCACTGTTGGTTCCAGGGCTGAGGGGAATCTGAGCCTGTAGCCAAGTTCCCATAGCAATGGCCAGGCTCTCTGCCAGTGCCTGCTGTTTTCAGAATGGGAGGGGGGAAAGGCAGCAGACAGAGCTCATTCTTGGGGCTCCCCAGCTGATGCTGAAGCCCTCTTGAGGGGGCTAAAAAACCCCCAGACTGAACTCCCTCTGCTCCCTTTTACCCCTCCTATTCTGAAAACAGCCACAGGCTAGTAGCTCCCCAGATAAAAGTTACAAAAGACGCTATTTTTTTTAAATGTCTTCATCTGATCTCTCATGAAAGGAGGGGTCTGATTTTCACCGGATCAGCCATTTTTTGAAGCTGTCTGAAGCCATGCACTTGTGCTTGGTCATAGCTATAAACTGCTTTCTGTGGCCAGATGAGGCAAAAATTGTCACTTCCGTCTGTACCTCAAATGGAGCAATTCAGAGGTGAGAGGGAAAGGCATGACCCAATCGAAAGATGGGCCAAGTACTTTAACAGCAGTTTTTGGTGTAATTTGGAGGGTGCTGAGGGTATCAGATAGGTAAAGGAGCGGGATGCCTCCGTAACTGAGACTAGCAACGACAAGCATCTTAACATCTCTGTCTCCTTTCCTTTTTCTTAATTTATTCCCATCTAAATAATTAAAACAGGTATACATCATTTTAAAAATTACTGTATTTACTCGGTAAATTTGCTTACCAGCAGGTCTTGTGTTTGGTTGACATGTGTAACCAACAATCCATTGTCAAGCTCCAAATCTGTTATTGTAACATTTTGCCCAGGTGGAAGACCTCTTTCTGAAAGTCCATCAGAGCCCGCGCTTACCCTACAGAGTAAGTCGATAAGTTTTTTAATCCAATTGTCTCAACTGAATAATTGTCTGAACACTGAAAACACCGTTGTTATGTTAGTCACTTATAAGACCTAAACATTTTGGCTTGCATACATTTGACAACTAAGGACCCTTTTTTAGCATCCCAAATACAGTATATATGCTATTTAAGGAAAAAAAATATAAACTTACAATTCCATACAAGCGCGTCTTTCATTTAAGAATTCCCCATTAAAGATTCTGCAATATCCTTACCCCACTTTTTCCAAGAACATATCATTGTCCAGTAACTGCGCCATTTTTCTGGTCTGCACATCCATGGTGCTTAGGCCCAAAGACTTAACCTTCTAAAGAAGAAACAGACACATCGAAGAAGAGAATGTAAATCAGGGACAGCCATTTACAAGCATTAGAAAAGATATCACTGATCCAAGGCATCATTGCCTCACGATTCAGATAAATAGAAATCACAGATGTAGCACTGCTGGGGATATATATAGCCAAGTTTAAAAAAAATAATGCCCTAGCGCAACCCACATCACAAGAGGGAAGGTGTGTGTGAATAATTCCCCAATATTTTTGTTACATAGGCATTTATTTGCAACAAGTTCTTCGTTTGTTGGGGCTGTATCCAGTCACGAAGGTGCAGCTCAGGCTGCTGGAAGAGGAAGCAGCCCGGGTGCTGGAGCAAGGTAAACTCACCGAGAAGAAAAGCTTTGTAGCAGAGGGGTCTGTTCAGGTGCAAGGAAGCTCGGGAGACAGCGGCGCTCTGGACCCGCCCGGCTGCGGCCAGTTCGTCTAACCCCGCTCCATCCTGCGCGGCCGACAGCTCGCCCAGAGAGAGGGACCCTCAAAGGATGCCCCCCAAAACCCAGGACTCCGCAGCCCCGCCGCCACTCACCCGCATGCGGCTACTTTATACCCGGGGGCAGCCGCTGCGCCAAGCACCCGAGGCTGGGGGCAAGGGGCCCGGCCGCCTCAGCCAGAAATCCCTGCGCTGCGGCCGGGGCTGAGCTGAGAGGACTCTGCGGGGACAGTCCCGGGACCGCGCTCCCCCCCGCTGCGGCCCTCAGAGGCGGCGGCCGCCACAGCCCCTTCCCACCGCGCGCCCGAGGGAGGCAGGAGACAGGCGGCGGGGGCGGGGCCGGGCGCTGCGTTGCCAGGAGAAACGAAAGGAACCATTGTCTCGGGGGCGGGGGAGACGCTGGTCTGCGCGTCCAGTCGGGGCGGGGTCCGCTGCCGGGCGCGCGGAGCGAAGGGAAAGGGCGGGTTGCGTGTGGCACGGTCCGCGGCCCCCCCACCCCCCCAATTAGCGGAGCCGGGGGACCAGGCGCTTTAGTAGACAATTTATTTCGATAAACTTGCTCAATAACAAAAATACAAGTGAAGAACATCGTGTTCATTGCGTACAGTCCGCAGTAACGTTTGTCTGGAAACCGGTCACGAACCAATCAGAAAACAAACCGGGGGCAGGGAGGTGGGGCGGTTCGTTGAAGCCCCCTTTTTCCTTCATATTTGTCCCCGTCCTTCCCCGTGAAGAGGCAGCGCGGGGCGGGGGACGGACACGGCTGCGGGAGCAGCGCGGGCACGCGCGGGGCGCCCCGGGGGGCGGATGCAGCGCTGGGCCAGGCCGAGGCGACCCCGGGGGGGGGGGGGGCTCCGCTGCTGCCTGCGGGAGTGACAGCGACAGCGCGCAGGGAAGGGGCGCTTCGGCCCCGCGGGAGACTAACAGAAAACCAAAATGAAAACCCCCAGCCCTGCCGGTGGGTCCGGCCGCCTGCAGGCAAAACCGACGGGACTTGCTCGTGTTAGCTCAAGAAGTATTTACATAAAATTGCATCAGGTGGTGACAGCAAGCCTTTCTGGTGACCAGATGAAGACCAAGGAAGGGGGCGTAGGGACCTATAATAAAAATGAGCTGTCCTTCAGTTAAAAAACAAAATAGTAGTAGGAGAGGGTGGCAGAGTCAGAAGAAGTTTACATAAAACACTCAACGACATAGATATATGGATTACCTTTGGAGAAGACTCATACGGAAACGTTTGTTTTTAATGGACTTGAAAGTCTACAGATGTTTAGGCATGTTCAACATGAACGTCCTGTAGTTTAGAACTAATCCTTGTGCAAATAAAACCTATAAATAGTATTCAGCAGATTTTACAGTGATGCTCTTAGGTATGAAGAGAATGCACACGACTTTAAAAAACAAAAAGTAACAGACATAAGTTTGACAAATGATTGCACCATAGAACAGTGTTTATATACAGTTTACAAGATATGCTTTTCTGCTATAAATTAATACTGTACTATATAGTACTTAGTGACATTATTAAAAGCAACTGTTGACAACTGTCTCTTCATTTGCATGAATTAACTCTTACTTAAAAAAAAAAAAAAAAAAAAAAGGATGCCTCCCAAAACATTTAAACAAACATCCTGCTAGGTGAATCTACAGTCTCTTAATGATTCATAGCTGTAGCTCTGGCAGACTGGATAATTCCAACCAGCCATTCATGGACTGGATATGCTCCACGATAAAATTATTCTTTATTAAAAACGTAATGTATTTACTGTAAGCCTAAATGAACGATCTTATAACAGAATGTCATTATAACAAGTAAACATAGGGACAATTCTTAGCAGCTGAGAAACTCTCCACCCCATGCCTGGGTTCCAGTTAAAATAGATCATGGAACTATTTACAGAGAACTGTCATTTCTGAAAAAAGAAAGCTTCTCATAGTTTAATTTAATTTTAAAAAATTGAAACACTTTATGTCAGGGCACACCAGCAATAACACTGCAAACTTAGGCACAAGCCTTGCAATTGGATCTACGGAGAGGTTTCTTTTTATTGATAATAAAGTTCCAGTTGCCTATGCCCATTCACTTGTAGGATATGGACCTAAAATTAGGAACTAAATCAAAAACAGGCAGGTGACTGGATGCTTTTTCAAAAATACATATATAAATAGCTTTACTTTAAATTTACACATTATCAGTGATAGCTTCTTTTGGCCTGTGAGTGACCGATTGAAAAAATGAAATGAAATAAAATAAATCAGAGAGCAAACACTCCAGAGACATGTTTATCCAAAAATGCCAATGAGAAATTATGATACACAATTAATTTTTCCTCACTAAAACGCTTCGAAGAAAACAGAAATTTCAAATGGCACATAGTTAAGGTAATTGCATGAGGTGTCCCATTTCTAACACTTGAGCTTATCCAACATAGTTCTCCTACAATCCTGGCCACACCAAAATAAATCGTAAGTAATTTTCTAAAGCACCACCTCTCAGCGAAAAATGCACTCAGATTCATTTTTGCCTTATAAAAGCATAGCTGCCACAATGTAACTAACACCAAATACTGTCGCTCTGTTATGTTGCTTTTCATGTCACTTGTTTTTGTGTCACTATTTCCCCACAAAAAACATAAAAATTACAAAGACCTAGAAATAGGGCTTGATCCTGCAGGCAAATTAAGGGACATCAACCAGAAGTGTTTTGTTTGTTTGGGGTTTTGTTTTGGTTTTGTTTTGTTTTTTTTGGGGGGGGGGGGGAGGAAATGGAGGTGCCTTTGTTTTTTAAAGGAATAAGGACTGCCAGATCTAAATCAGTGCCTATTCAGATGCAGCATGACACATGGATCCAAAGTTTTTTGATTTTCATATTTAAACAATACACAAACCGATTTCAGGGGAGAGCATGTTCTCTGAATTTAGATGACTTTTAAATCCACATCTGATAACAACAATAAGGCATACAGACACAATAACACAATTTTGTTACTCATTTTGATAAAGATAGATTACATTAATTTTCACAAATGAAAATAAATTAATCCATCTTTACTAGAGAATTGTCTTTAATAGCTTGACCTAAACACTGCATTTTATATGCTCTACAGGAATATTCACCTGTGGTAAATTGCTGTGCTTGAACATAAATTAAAGCACTCAATGTAAAGAAAGAGAGAAAGAAAGAGAGAAAGAAAGAAAGAAAGAAAAAGAAAAAGGAGAGACTCCCTGTACAACAGTTGCTAATAATTTAAATAGTGAATAGTGTCAGTTTCCCAAAATTAGGGTTTTAAGGTATGACATGATTTCACCTTCTATTCTCATATACAAATAAATTACCATACAAAGAATTTTAGCTTAACTTAAAATTGCACCTAGAAAGGCATGGGATTGTTTGTACCTATTACAAAAAACTGTTAAAATCAAGGGCTGCTACAAAGAATGAGGTAAACTGAAGACTCTCAGCTATGTGGCCTTCAGAGAAATGGCTTTTTTCTATTGAGTTCTAGTTTTGCACACCACAGTGTTTTGCTAGCAAAGCATTCTGAGTTCTCTTCCAGGAACTGTTGTGTGTATATCCACATCCTTGTAGATATGCGCATACACACACACACTGTATACTGCATCAGCAAAATATATATATATTTTATATAAATATAAGGAAAAATTTTCCCCTAAAATGTCTTAGCGTTTTTCTACAGTTGAGGCGTTGGGGCCCAGGGGAGTAGGTGGGATGTCATTTTTGTTCTTACATACATTTTAGAGAACATGTTTTGATCTATTGGCTTCTTGGTGCAGTAATGCAAGACGGATTCATTCTGGTGCCAAAGGCTTTGCTCGTCAGAAGGAAGATGTAAAACACTAATCTCCTAAACAGCGAGGCCAGCCTCACTTGAATTCCTTTGCAACCCTCTGGTCTACCACAAAGTTCATAAATACTTTTACTTTCAATTTGTTAGACATTAAAAACAGGTATGGTACAGTAACATGGGGCAATATGCTTCTCAGTGTAAAGCATTCTTCTTCACTAGTTCCTATCACAGTGCAGACCTGACTGCATTAATATGCTCAGGAGATTAGTCAGCGTTGTATTTGGTTATGGGAAAGGCTCTCCTTTTTTATCCAAAGTGCATAGTGAGAACAAGTCAAAGCATTCCTCTTTTCAGTTAGTATTTGATAGTCTGATCTAGGCATCCTCCAGAGAATGCAACTTTGATGTCTTGCTCTCTTCCAAAATAAGAGTCATGAAGTTTAGACATTCATCAGCCAGGTAAACAAACTTTGCCAGCAAATAGAAGTCCAACTATTGTAAAGAAAATGGATAAAACAAACAGTACATATGAAGACCCAACCACTGTATTGTTGGGCAATTTATATGGTTGACCTCCAACTTCATTGATGTAAAATCCTATTGGAAATATTAGGGCTGCCATGCAGAATAGGATCACTGAAAAATAAATAAATAAAAATAATTACTATTTTCTTGAATTTTTTCCCTCAGTTCATAGGGCAGTACAGAAAAGAGTGAACTATCAATATTTTGCTCTGTACTAACTATGGAAGGACTGAGGTAAATCAATGCCAAACAAGTTCATCTGGAAGAAACTAATCACAAAGGATGTACCATGCTCAATCTTCTAGAGGAAGGTAAAAAGAATTCCACTTTGATGATCATTTAAACCATATTGAGAAGAGCATTAAAAAAAAAAAAAAATCACCACTACAGAAAGACTGAGTTTTAAAGATGCATTTCTTCCACCATTCATGAATCTAATCATAGATTATGTACGTTCAATTTTAGACAATCATTTTCCCACAAAGTCAATGTAAATTAACATTCAAACACTGAAGAAACTCACTTTCCATTATCAAAGGGTTGTCTTTTCCCAAATGTAGTTGCCCTCTCCTATTCTTCCACACAATAGATTTGCATATTTTCAGTACATGCTTTGCTAAAAATAGAAAACACACTCATTGTTTGTCATTATATTTTTCTTTAGGTTAATTAAAACATACCACCGTAACCCAAGTGTTAAGATACTCCCTTAGAGCTTTCAGATTAAGATCTAACCTTCTCTATAAAAGAGCCCAAGCTCACCTTTCATAGATGCAAAGCACCAAAAACCCGATTTTTATTTCACTTGAATAAGTCAATTCATATGCATAACTTATGCGGTAAAGAACACATATTCCTTTGTGGAAAGACACGTACAAAGAGTCACTATAAAATTAGTAATTAAAAAAGTTCATAACACTTTTCACATTCTTTCAGGCTCTACTATTGACCAACATCCTTTGAAGTGTTTTAGTTAGGGTTACCATATTGCCAGTTCCAAAAAAAGAGGACACCCGTTAGGAGTCTGTTAGGGGGACACCAGACTCCTAACCCACAACCCCCGGGTCCTGTCGGTGCCTCTCACTCCCAGCCTGCAGTCCTCTGTCCCTGGTGCTCTCCCTAACTCCTGACCTGAAGACCCCTGGCCCTAACAGTGCCCCTAACTACTGATTCATAGTCCCTTGCCCCCCTTGGCTATGCTAGGTGACTCTCAGTCCAAACCTGCAGCTCCCCATCCCTACTGCTACCCCTCAGTCCTGTCCCACAGACCCCTGGTCCTGTCAGTGCCCCTCACTCCCTACCCAGTCCCCCACTGCACTGGGCCAAGCTGCTGCCCTTCACTCCCAACCCTCGCCCCCAGCGCTGCCAGCACCCTGCACTCCTGACCCACAGCCCCCAGCCCCTCACTCCCCACTCACAGTCCTCACAGCCCTGCTGGTGCCCCTCACTCCCAGCCCGCAGCCCCTGTTCCCCCCAGCACTGCCAGAGAGGGCCTCCAGCTGCCCCCATCCTGACCAGGCTCAAATGTAGTGGCTGCAGAGTGAGTCCGGCCCCAGCAGAGGCTGGAGGAAGGAGGGGACAGCTGTAGCATCCCTGGGTCCAGGCTAGGGCTCCCATGCTGCACCAGGCAATCTGGCTACACCCCCTGTCCCCCTCCCTGCCACAGTGTTTCCCCAGGTGCCCTGTCCCTGTGAGCATGGGCACCAGTCCCCGGTGCCACTAGCCTGACGCCACAACACCCCATTGCCCCCCTGAAGGGCCCCCTCCGCCCCCTTTCCCTGCTGGAGGGGCAAGGCACCTTCCTCCTGCCCCTGTGCCCTGCTGCAGCTCTCATGTTTAGATACCATTCCCCAGTGGCAGCAGTCACCTGCTACCCCTCACACACCCAACCTCTCCACCTCCCGGCTCAAGAGCCCCCAAGCCCTGGCCCTCCAGCCCCCACTCCCCATAGACTTACCTGCATCCAGCTGCAGAGACTGCTTCCACTAACCTGCCTGGCTGCATGCTGGCCATGTTCGTGTGCATCTGCAGTTGCACATGGTACCCCCTGCCTCCAATCGCCCTCCCCAGGTCTGTACCAGCGAAGCAGAGCAACATCCCAGACATTTGTTCAGATTTCAAAAACGGCCCAAGCAGAGATTGGAGGACCCAGAAAAAGGACATGTCCAGGAAAACCTGGATGTATAGTAACCCTATTTTGTACTCTGTTCAAACCAGTGACACAGACGTGTCTGTGCATCTGCTGACATCCTCCATGTTTCTGTAAATAAGTTCATGTAGTATAAATAACCTGCTTAATACTGAACATATGAATCTGCATAAAATGGTTTTCAGACACGATATTCAATGAGGTAACATGCGTCTCTTCGACTCCTAGCAGAGGTTAATCATGATAAATGTAACATGTTAATTGTGCAATAAATTGTAATGTCACACATGCAAGCAATTATCATAAGATAAAATGGCCAACCACACACAAAGATGTTACTTGTTAAATGTGGAACATCTTTATAGCTGGTTTGTAGTCATTTGTATTTGTGGCTTGTATGCTTTGTTCTTCCTCAACCATCTGCAAGGCATGGCAGGATCTGCAGTTTTGGGGATCTGGGATAATATTCCTCAGATATCACTGCATGTTTAAATTAATGTCTGCCAGGGGAGTTTGTTGTAAAAAAGATTAGCTATTGACTGTTCACTGCTGTGTTTAAGAATGTACTAGTAGATGAAAAATACTAGTGGACAGCTGCAGAATTTCAGCGGGTGAAGTCATACAAATAATCTATTAGGTGTTTTTTAATACTTTCTTTAGTTCCACAAAATTAAACTACATGTCCAATATACTCATTATAAAACAGCTTTTAAAATTGTATCTAACATCTATTTACCCAGCAATTAAACCCATTTCCCTATCCAAAACCCCCCATGTATTACTTACACGCACACTTCTTCCCTCCCTCTGTTCCATTTTAAATTCTAACCAACCTCAAAGTACAGTTCTGCCCTTACCTGAATAATGGTCATTAATACAAGCACCTCACTGCACTGAGAGCTGATAGAAAGACCAGCAGCTCCAGGGAGGCTCTACTCCCTACTTTACCTTCCCAACTTATGAAAAACATGTATGGATTCCAGCTACTGTTACCTCCAGAGACAAAATGTTAGCAGTTCCTCCAGTCCCATATTGCCGACAACTGGACCTTTCTAGTACCACTCATGAACAGAGCTCACACAAACCTGAATAATGTTGTATTTATATTTTAAAATATGCCTAGTTAAATGCATTTACAAAAACTCTCAAATGTTCAGATTCTTTCCTCATGTGTTACTTTGCATATATACACTTAAAAAAAAAAAAGCTCAACAAACCTCATGCTTACCAGCGTTAGACAGTTTTTTACATCCCTTAAGACCTCAAGTAATTCTTCATAAAAAAACCAAACAAAAAAACCAAACCAAAAAAACCCCAACAACTTACGAATGGTACAATGCAGGGCTCAGCTTTGGGAGAAAAATTCATTAGTGGTTTTATAAAGAAGACTTTTAAACTCTGGATTTAGGCTTCATGTGCAATGAATCCAATAACTTCAAGCTATCAACCAAACAGTTTTTTTTTCAAAAAACTGTGCACACCCTACCACAGCAGCTGTTTTCATGGATTAGCAGATATGCAGAGCATCTACCTTGGTCAAGCCAAAATTAGATTAGACCTTCAGATTTAAGGGAACAACATTTAACTGAATCATTCAGAGCCAAATAAGCCACTAGAGGGAGCCTGTACCTCCTTTTTAATGTAGCAGCTCTAGTAGAAGACAAGAGACTGATTAAGAAAGGATCCACCTAAACCACTTCAGAAATACACTGCGCAGAAGCTTCTTTAATCTTGCTTTCTTCCATGTGTTCCCTGGCTGCTGATTGGCAAAGGGGCCCCAGCAGCCCTGCTGCTTGCTTCTGATCAGCTGGAAAGCAAAAGCTATGGCATGTTTAAAACTGTGTTTTTTGCCTCCGACTGCTGATTGGCCAAAAGGGCCCCTGCCATTTGCTGCTGATCAGTCAGGAAACAAAAAAACAAAACAAAACCCATGGGGTATTTAAAATCATGGTTTTTGCCTCTTGGTCGATCAGGAGCAGGAGACGAATGGTGGAGCCTCTCAGTGGCAGGGAAAAAAGAGCAAGATTAAAAGGAGTTGCTGTGCAGTGCACTTCCGGTACAATTTAAATAGATCCCAAATTAAAAGTCTACAGACTGCCTAGCTAGCAAACTGTTACTTTGAGATGCAGCTGATTAATTTGTTTTATGAAGTGAATCTGAATGTATTTGAATGCTATATCGTTTATTAAGGTGCTTTAATTCACACTTCTATAGAGCAGTATTATCCCACATGATAAGTTTTGTTCTTGTTTTTTGCTGACGAATCAAATTTCCTATTTTAATGGTAAAAAAATCCATAACTGGGCTAGCTATAGAAAAGATTCTTAGATATGTTTAAATAAATCTGTATCATCATGGAAAAAAGTTTTATTTTTAAAATGGCCCAGGCAACAATGTTTAATAGTGCATAATTAGTAATAGATAATGTGTAATTAGTAACAATTGCAAAAGCATGCCCAGGATGAGTCACTGTTAGAACTCAATGCGTTTCCTATTCCATCTAGTTTGTCCGCCTGAAGAAAAAGTTCTAGTTCTCTTCAAAAGTGCTAAGAAGACATTAACAACAATGTACTCACATGAAATGCCTTCAGAACACTGCAATCATCACTTGGATTTTCAAAGCTATTTTTGCTTCGTTACTTTCAAGAATCACAGTGTTACCAAGTTTTTAACGGCCTCATGAATGTATAGGAAATAATTTGCAAATGACTGTTACTTACCCCCATAATAACTGATTTTCTTTGAAATATGGTATGTACACCTACATTGGAACATGCATACACACAAGTTGGAGACTTTTTGCTAACACTGCCCCTGGACTGATATATAGATATTAGGAATAATGAAGGACACGGCTCTGTAAATATCGAAGGATAAAACCTTTTTTCATCCCGCAGGAGGCAGGCTTCACAAAGAATATCAGGAGAAAAAGTCAAATTTAAATGAAAAGCCAAAATAGTCTTGGGCCTAAATTTTGGATGTGCTCACTAAGAGACATTATTCTCGTGGAATTTGGCATATCATGGATGTCTCATCAAGGTTTGCAATTCTAAAACTCTCCTGGCTAAAGTTATTGCACAAAAATATATAGTTTTGTAGCAGGAGAGAGACAGGACAAACAGGAAGCCATAGACTCAAACATAAAGGTCCCATGAATCAGGAGAGAATGCAGATTACATGAAAATGAAATGACATCATGAATCAATGGATAAGGTCTGATAAAGCCTTTTGAGGACTATTCTTACAATAGATGCATACAGACCGATTTACCTTGGGTTTGAAAATGAAAAGCTGATATTGCTGTGAAATGAACTCTAACCAAGCTAACAGACATTCTTGGTGCAGTTCTTTCAGTACAGCAAAAATTTGAAAAAAAAACAAACCAACCACATGAATTACTGTCCGAGTATGTAACAGATTTGTTTGGTACTATATGCAAAAGACTTTTGCCTTTCTTCTGGTAAGTGCTTTTTTAGGCTCTTTCCCTGTATGTATTAAAAGAATCTTCTTACAGATGGAGCTCCCAAGGGAGCATAGCCAGAGATTAGCCATATGAGATAACTGAATATCTGAATGCAGAAGTTAGCTGCAATTCTGTAAAGGCAGGCTTTTTTATTTAAAAAAAAAGAGAGAGAGATTACAGGCAACTGATGAGAGCTTCCATTGGTTGACACAGCAACACCATCTTGTCCAACCTGGTATAAGTATCACTGTGGAACAATTCTGTTTCTACTTCCCTAGTATTTTGTCAAACTGGGGAAGCATATACAGGAACAAGTCTATAACAGAACCTTGCCTTTAACTTACACCAAAACAACACCTTAGGCATTTCTTGTTCAGTGATGGTAAAGGCATCCAACATAGGTGTTCTCCATATATAAAATATATTGGATGCCACCTTTCCAAGACCACTTGCGAGAGAGAAATGCCTTCTGTTGAAGGTATCTACTAATACGTTTCTTACCCCAAGGAGATTAAACGTGCCTTACTGCAATATGGGGGGTGTGGAACAGAAACTACACAGTGGACTTCCTTGACACAGTAGAACTGATTTGGTCATGCTTTTTTTGCTCAAAGGTACATGGTAATTGTACACTTATGCTGCGCAGCTGTCTACTTCACCGTTTCCCAACTGGTGTGCCATCAGGCATGTCCAGGTGTGCCGCAGCATTTTGGGCTGGAGCCACATCCCCCACCTGCTGCTGCTGCTGCGTGCAGCCAGACAACCTGGGGGGCGTGGCTCCAGCCAGTGATTCAAAAGCCACGCCACCTGCTTCTCGCCGCTCTGCAGCGTCCCGCCACTTGCTACCTCCCCACCCCAGTCTGCGGTGTTCAGCCATTCACCACCCCATCTCCCCCTCCACGGCATTTGGCCGGTCATCACCCTCCCTCCAGTCTGTAGCATTTGGCTGCTCACAACCCCCTACCCGACTCGGCCAGTGGGCCATAGGGTGGAGGAAGCCATGCAAGTGTTCCGGGGGTGAAAAGGGTTGGGAAACGCTGCTCTACATGCTCAATGCATACACTTGGTTCAAAACAGGTTTCCCCAATTTGGCCACAGACCCTGAAACTTCATATTCTCCAGATGAGAATACCAGCCCTTGCTTGAAGCATCTATGACCAGGTCACTATTAGTAGCAAGAGAGAAAAAGGGAGCATCTTTGCAGACTGTGAGCACCTATCCCCAACCAAAGGAGCAGAGCACTTCTATCAAGGTCTAACAGGTTTGTACACTGTCCCAACTCAAACTGACACAGAGAAGCTTGGTGTCTGAAGTCACATGGTTGCACGATAGTATGTGTCTTGCCAGTCGTACGTAAGCCTCTTTAGTTGTCTTTGGTTCTCTCTCAAAAACTTTTGCATGCAGTTAAAATATTGAGGAATACCTTGTAATAAGCAAGTAGTAACTGAGGTCAAAATGCTATAAGCTCAGGTTTTTTTAAATGGTATTAATATAGACTTTTTGTGCTTATTTTCAGTCCTAGCTGAGCAAAAGTCACAGGAGTTGTCTAATGTGATTTTTTTTTTGGACTGACCACTAATAAAGTCAATCATCCAAATACGGAAGATACTTGGATACCTGAATGCTGAAGTTGTGCAACTGCCATTCATACATTTTGAAAATACTTCTGGAACTATTTATAGGCTGAAAGGAAGTGCACTGAAATGGTGGCAAAAGCCTTCTATTGTAAGTCTTGGGTATTTTGGGTAGCTCTGACTGACATATGGAAATAGGACCCTATGAGGGGGATGGGGGTAATCATACTAATCACCAACATCCAGGAAAATGATAGAAAACTTTCTTTCTTACATTTGGGATGAGCTTCAAATCACCTTTCTTGCAGGAGGTGGAAATACCAATAAGAGAATCCTTGTTGTGGGAAAACCTTCTCTATAAACCAAGTTCAAACAAAGTCTGCACATCCTGAAAAAAGGTGGTCTTGAGAGCAGGAATCTCATTCCCGAAATGAGATAGGAAGGAAGATGCAGAAAGGCAAGGTTTGGAACTTAACAGTATCTCTCTGCTCCACAAGGCCTAAACATGTGGATGTTAGTCCCATACACTGTAGAAAAATGCAGAAGTGATTCAAGAAGAAAGGGTGGCTCTAGAGCATCTCAATCTAGTGACTCTCTAGATTTGCAAGCCCACTTTTGTCTTGCACAAATCAAAACACGTGTCCTTCAAAGACCCCACACCAAAATAAATACCCCTCACCAAAAATGCCTCAACAAAAACACTTAATATGCCCCCTTCCCCACCCTCCCATTAGCACAATGCTTTGCAGGAAGCACAATGTTTGAAGCCTTGAGACTTCAAAAACTCCTGGAGTGAAACTCTATGATATAATGTTGAACACTATTTCCAAAATTGCTAAGAAGGTAGTTAGGACAGAAAGCAATTACCAGAGAGGATATGGATGTAAAGGGAACAAATTGATCACAGATTCTCTTCACTGGAAGGTGAGTCACCTCCCTGGAGGTGGCTAAGAGGCTCTTTGCTATGATTGGATCTGGCTCCCCTCCAGGTAACAGTCTCATATTGGATTGCCCTGATTTATTTATTTTTAAATCTGTCCTGACTGGTTCACCCAGAAAGACGTGAACCAGCACTAGAGGTGAATAGATACAACTGCTTAGATTCCAGGGTACTTTCTTCCCCATTCCAGGCTCTTGAGAAAAGGTGTGCTCTGATGGACACAGACACTTAGAATCATAAAAAATAGGGTTGGAAGAGACCTCAGAAGGTTACATCTAGCCCAACCTCCTGCTCAAAGCAAGACTGTCCAGGACTGTCCCCCACTAGATCATCCCAGCCATGGCTTTGTCTAGCCAGTTCTTAAAACCTCCCTTGATCTGCTGGCAACAATCTTACCAATGCAGCCCAGTATGCTATTAGCCTTCTTCACAACAAAAGCACACTGTTGGCTCACATGAAGCTTATTGTCCACTATAAACCCCAGGTCCTTTTCTGCAGAGCTGCTGCCCAGCCAGTCAGCTCCCAGCCTGCATCAGTGCTTGTGATTGCTCCATCCTAAGTGCAGGACTTTGCACTTGTCCTTGTTGAACCTCATGAGATTTCTACTCCTTCCCCCACACCCCAGTATCATATACAGACTGGCTGAGGGTGCTCTCTATGCTATCTTCCAGGTTGTTGATGAAAATATTGAATAAAACTGGCGCCAGGACCAACCCCTAAGGCACTCCACTTGATACTGGCTGCCAACTAGACATCAAGCCATTGATTACTACCCTCTGACCCTGGTGCTCTAGCCAGTTTTCTAGCCCCTACACAGTCCATTCATCCAGCCAGTACTTCCTTAGCTTGCCTGCGAGAATGTTGTGGGAGACGATATCAAAAGCCTTGCTAAAATCAAGGTATATCACATCCATTGGTCTCCCCACATCCACAGAGTCAGTCATCTCATCAGAGAAGGGCAATCAGGTTGGTCAGGCATGACTTGCCCTTGGTGAATCCATGCTGATTGTTCCTAATTAACTTCTCCAAGTACTTAGAAATGGATTCCCTGAGGACCTGCTCCATGATTTTTCCAAGACTGGGGTGAGGCAGACTGGTCTGTAGTCCCCTGGATCTTCCTTTTTCCCCTTTCTTAAATATGGGCACTATGTTTACCCTTTTCCAATCATCCAGGACCTCTCCTGATCACCATGCGTTTTCAACAATGATGGCCAGCGGCTCTGCAATCACATCAGCCAACTCCCTCAGCACCCCTGGGTGCATCCCATCCAGTGTCATGGACTTGTGTATGTCCAGCTTTTCTAAATAGTCCGTAACCTGTTCTTTCACCACTGTTGGCTTCTCACCTCCTCCCCAAACTGTGCTGCCTGGTGCAGTAGTCTGGGAGCTGACCTTGTCTGTGAAGACTAAGGTGAAAAGGCATTGAGTACTTCAGCCTTTTCTACATCCTGTGTCTCTAGGTTGCTTCCCCCATCCAGTAAGGGACCCACACTTTCTCTGATCTTCCTTGTTACTGACATACTTGGAGAGCCTTTTTTGTTACCCTTCACATCCCTTGCTAACTGTGACTCCAACTGCACTTTGCCCTTCCTGACTTGATCCCTGTATGCCCAAGCAATACTCTTGTACTCCTCCCTAATTGTCTGTCCAAGTTTCCACTTCTTATAAGCTTCCTTTTTGTGATTTAGTTTACTGAAGAATTCCTTGCTAAGCCAAGATGGTCTTCTGCCATACTTTCTAGTCTTCCTGCACATCAGGATGGTTTGTTTCTACACTTTCAGCAAGGCTTTGTCAAAGTACAGCCAGCTCTCCTGGACTCCTCTCTTCCCATCAGACTGGCTTTCCAGGGGATCCTGCCCACGAGTTCCCTGAATGAGTCAAAGTCTGCTTTTCTGAAGTCCAGGGTCCTTATTGTGCTGCTTTCCATCCTTCCCTTCCTCAGGATCTTGAGCTCAATTATCTCATGGTTACTGCTGCTCAAGTTGCCCTCTACTAGTACATTCCCCATCAATTCTTCCCTGCTTCTGAGCAGCAAGTCATGAAGACTACAGCCTCTAGCTGGCAGCTCCAGCACTTGTACCAGAAAGTTGTCCCCAAAAACTCTCCAAAACTTCCTGGATTGCCTGTGCACTGCTGTATTGCCATCCCAGAAGATGTCAGGTTGACTAAAGTCCCCTATGAGAACCAGAGCCTGTGACTGGGAAACTTCCGCTAGCTGTCTGAAGAAAGCCTCATCTACCATTTCCTCCTGGTCTGGTGGTCTATAGCAGACCTCCCTCCCCCACAACATCACATTTCTGCCCTCTCCCCTCTAAGCTGAACACTCTCTGCCCCACAGAATCCAATCTCAGCCTGATTCTTCTTGCTTCTTCAGTCTCCATTCTCATCCTAATCCCAAATCTCCCACTCCAACCTTAATTAAATCCATATCCCTTGCCCTCATTCAAGGTTCTTAACCTAGCTAGCCCCATTGCTCCTCCTGCACTCAAGTCCCTTATCAAATCCATCTCTCCTCATCTACTTCACCCAACCCACTGAATCTGTCTCAAGTCCAACTCCCTGTCAGCACCCAATACCAATGCCTAGTCTTCTCCACTCAGTCTAATCCTCCTCCCTCTGCAGGCCTTGCTCTTATTCTATTTGCACTCAAATCATGCAGCTTGTTCCTCCTCAATGCTACCTGGGCTCAGGTGGTGGTAGTACAACCTCTGAGAGCACAAGGAAGACAGGCTTCCTGCTCTTAGCTCAATTGCCCAACCCTAGCAGTTGCACCTCTGGGAAGTCCTGCACACCCAGGTTCCAGAGAAGCCTGCAGAAATTTAGTTGCTGATCTCTAAAATAGTCAGTCCTGACCAATGGTCCTTCAGAGGCTTACATCTGACAAAGCTGGGGCAGATTTTCCATGGGGACAACAAAAATGTCTATCCCTTATATTAAAAACAAGCCCTGCCAAAAATGCTAAGAGTTTTTCCAAAGGAAGAATTACTTTTATTATTGTTAATGTGGGGAGAAAGCTACATTTTCAGCCTGAGGCAGACACATGGCATGATAAATTTCAGCCTAATGGTTTATATTTGCCATAAGTATAAGGAAGCAAAAATTCATCTTAGAATAGAAAGTGCTGAGCAACCTTAATGCATCATGCTACTAGTCCTATCTATTATGTAAGCTTATATGGTAAATGTGGGTCCAATCCACCAAGGTCTAATTAATCTCTTTGTAAGTTTGGAGCATTCCAATCAAGGTCACTGGGGTAAGTCAGGTTCTAATGCCCAAGATTTTACTTAGTCATTCTTTCCTCCTAATTCACCTAGCTTTCCAAGACCTTTATATTTAGGGCACTTACTTTAATATCTATATGTCACTATCTCACCCAATTAAATTCATCCTCACAGCTTCTCCTTCAGTGATTTTTTTGATGAATCAACAACCTGTTCTTTGAAAGCAGGAAGCTTGCAATCAAAATACTGCCACCCTTGTGGGAAGGTCCATATAAGAATGGCCTTGCGTTATGTTCTAATAATGATGTGAAGCAAGAAAAAAAGTGGGCAAGCAGTTGAAGACTCTGTAGTCTTCAAAATTACCTGCAAGCAGATACAACAGCCACAAAGATTCCCCTCCTTCTGTCTAAACAGCACAAGTTTCTGAAACAAAATAACCCCCTCTGCAAAGCAAAATTTAATTCTCTGGGCTCAGACATATACTTCTTTTCATAGACTGCTAATTAGGGTTCCCATTAGGGTGAACCACGGAAGTCATTCATAGACTCATTTCACATGAAAAAGTAGTCAGATACCCATGGCTTCCATTCATTATGGACCTAGAAGTAAAAGGGCTTTTTTTTATTCCATTAACATGATTGTAAGAATTTTTCTTAGGGCTGAGTAAGCAGTCAAAGCTTATGTTAGAAAAAAAAAGTCACAGAAGGGGTTTTAAGATACAAGAAGCTGAATTTCAGGATTTCAGTAATACAGCAGGAATATCTTATTAGAATTGTGAATAATTTTGGTTTAAGATAAAACACATCTAATAGAGACTCTTTTAATAAAAACTGCTCAGAGCAGACTGTCAGAATGAATGGGGAAGATACACCTTTGCATCTCTGTATTTATTCCATTAATGAATATGGACACATTAGACTTATCTCAGTTTAAAGCCTGCAAAGAGAAAAGGAGATTTCAAGACATCAGACTTTTTAGCTCACGTATTCAGCAAAGTCTTAAGAAGCTAAAGCAAAAGTGTTTTTGAGGATAGAGATACCTTTAAAAATCATGTCTCTGAAACCAAAAATCCAATGCACAGAAACACTGTAGATACACTCTGATATTTTCTACTATTAACATTCAGTTTCACGAAAATAACCCCTTTACATTAGTATTTTAAATCCAACTCATCTCAAACACTTTTGTAGTGTGCTGTTTTAAACACCAGATTTTTGCTATTTAAAGGTAGCTCACTGTAGAAAACAGTCACAATGGATTTAACTTAATAAATTAACCCCACATTGTCCGCAAGAGCTACATTATACAGCAGAGAAATTGGAGGCAATGGCTTTAATTACAGAGGTGTCTTAGTGGGATGGTTCCAGCTGAGGTTGCGTTCTACAATGAGCAATTTAAGTCCCTTAACATAAAAATGTCACAAGTCCTTGCCAAACCACAGCTAGTCTGTTTCAGTTAGGAGCAGAAACTTTTATTTTCTAGTTAATTTTCTTATTGTTTTTCAGAATTCAAGCCAATTTATAAGCCCTCAATTTTTTATTTTCCCCCTTAGAGTCTAAAGTCTTTTGCAGGCCTCCATAATGACCATCAAAACACTAAAAACATTTTGCAGCAAGGGGATGCCTGTAACAGCCTCCCCCTCTCCCTGAAAGGGGAGTCTGACTATTTTTGTAATGTCTTCCTCTGCCTTGCCACAAGTGGTTTTCTTTTCTGCTAAGACAGCTAACAGAATGGGCTTCTCTGCACAGAAATACCAGGCTGCATTCCTGTTAAGGGAGGCCAAGCATGGGCTATCAGGAGAAGAGACAACCTGCTCAGAAACAGCTCAACGGTAGGACGCTACCCTGATCAGCCTCCAGCTGAGGAAGTATCACCAGGAAAGGATGGGGATGGAAATAATTCATGGCGCTATGAGACAGAGGTGTCCTGCAGCCCCAGATGAGTTAGAATGCAGGTGTCACGTCTCACTAAAATGAACAAATGCATTGCACACGAACGAATCAAGTCTAAGGTGGCATCAACCCTGGATAGTGTGTTCATGAGAGAATAAAACCCAGGAGGGTGCAGAAAGGGCCAGAGCCATCAACTTCTTCCTCTTGTGGAGGGAGTGGGGGCGAGGGGAGAGGAGGGGGAAGGCAACAAGCCGGGACCACCAGACACTGGCTAAAACCCGAGTCATATGACTCAAGTAGCCTACCCCAACCTGGCTGAATTCTTTGTCTCACTCTGACACTTCCCAAGGAGCTAAGAGTTGCTAGTCCTAAATTGCACTTCCTTCTCCTGTCTCGGCCTCAGCAAGTGCCAAGCATTGTGACCACAAAGCCAGGACCCCAAAGGCTCCCATCTTAATCTCTCCTGGTTGTTCCAGCACTTTTATATGCCAAACCTTTGATTTTAAAAAGAAGAAATTTCTTTCTGCAGAGCAGGAGTTCAGAGGGGGAAAAGATGTGCTGTCAAACAGCAGCGTTTAACCACTGGTCTCTGGTAACACTACCCACCCAGATTTGTTCTTAAAAAGCCTCTCCCAGTTTGTCCTACATGCAGACTTACTGCATAGCTGAAGTCACTTACTTCCAGTGAATGCTATCCAGCGGGCATATTTAGTAGCTTCTCTTCGCCAGTGGGAAGCCACCAGCAAACCACATGTGACAGTCAGTGAAATGATTCCCATAATGATGAAAAATAATGTAGTGACCCACTCTGGAGGCAACCGTGGAGGAATACAGGTCCTGTCACGTCCATGGATGGTTTGACACTGTCGCACAAGGCCAACTGTGAGTGCACCTGAAAATATACAGCAGAGGCAAGTATGAGCAAGATTTACTTATAAGGGACAATATTCTGAGTTCTTCCTGTTGCTCCTCAGGGTCCTATCAAAACTGAAAGTAGTCAGAAAAGGTGGATGAGGTTTTCCAATGGGGCTGACAGTACCAATCACTATCAGCTGAAGTGGTAACTGAGCAGCAGCCAGGCTCATTTCCTTTCCAGCTAGAGGGAGATATTCCTTTGTCACCTTCTAATTTCCTCCACTCTGAGAAAACTGAAGCAGGAGTGGGGATGGGAAAAGAGGGGAAGAGGGAAAGAAAAGGAAAGAGACTCTTCCTAAGAAGGCAGCACTGAATCAGCTAGGTTTTGTTCAGCACAATGTTCTGAAAGCTTAGACAATTCAAAGCAGTTTTCCTACCTGAAAACACAACTTGCTGCCTTTATTTCTACCCGTATCAGCAGAGCTTAAGAGGTGCCCTTGGGAAGGATGCACTTGACAGCATCCCTTTGAGAACTCTTCCATGCCAGAGACCCAGGTCTTTTAACTGTTAAGATGGCCAATGTTGCTAGACCAGAAGGTTATTTCAAATGGTTCTGTCTATAAGGATGCAAGAGTCTAACAGTTACAAGTGTGCTAATGTGTTGCCAAAGCCTACAGAAAAAACAAACCAAGGTGATTAAAAATGTGCAGTTAACCTCCAGTTTCATAACAGAAGTCACTAATGTGCAGAGTAGAAGAAAGACACGTTACAACTTGCAGAGTTTTGTAAATGACACAAATTAAATATTTTCCTTTAGATTTAAACAGTTCTGATTTAAAGTTCAGTTTGGTGCTTTCAGCACACTCAAGGCTTTGTACAACCAATACCAATAGCAAATTATGTGTTGGAAAATTCGAACCAGAAATATTAATTAACAAACATGTTTAAAAAGCATCTTTGCTATTGTTTCTAAAAAGTGTTATGTGCCTCAAGATGCAGGATAATCTGTTCCACCCCAACTCCCAAATCTTTGTCACAGATTCATCACCATTTGTCCCACTGAGGTTAAAAAAAACCCAACAAAACAAAAAACTAACATTATATGCTATGACACTGAACTTTTAAAAATGAATTTCAATACTAACATCTTATTCCACAAATGATACCGCATATTATAAACAGAGGTTTTGACTGGAAAATCCAAAGGCAGAGGTTTGGACAGAGTGATAGTGGGACTGGGAAACTAAAGTTCTGTTAGCCATTCACAAGTTAGTCTCAAAACTCCTCCAAAAACAGAAACAGGCAGTGCGAACAAGCCACTGAGAGGAATAGAGATCAATGTTTACGCTGACTTTTGATTAATGTTTACATTGACCTATGGTCCAGTCATGGAAATAAGCTCACATACCAGTTGCTGAACCCATAAAAGTCAATCCCAGTTTACTGTTTTTGTGCAATGAAATATCACAATGTGTCAGAATTTGTTTTTCTGGTGGAATATTTTTAAAGCACCAGGCAAACTGGGAATAAGCAACTGAACTTTGTTCAAGTGATTCTGCAGACTTTGTTAAGCCTGAAAAAGTATGGTGATCTTACTCAAGTATGTCTTGAATTAACATATACACTTGAATCCAAGACGACCCTGAATGTAAAGCTCCCCCACCCAATGATTTGATATAAATTATAAGTTTATCATAATTTTCCATGAATGGAATCTACTTATTGGAGGATCATCTTAAATTCATCTCCACCCCACCACTACCGCATATGGTGGGGGGAAGAGGTGATGAAGGGGGACAATAATGGGGCAGGCAGTGGGGGAGCCAGGAGGGGGGGAAATGTAGTAGGACAGGTGGGGGGGTAGATGGTAGGAGTAGGCAGTGTGGAGGTAGTAGGGCAGGCAGTGACCGAGGGAGGCAGCTTGCCCCTGCTGCCTGCCCCCCACCACTTACCCCCATTGTGCCTACTCCCCCATACCCCACAGGCTCAGGTTGCCCCAATTCCCCCTTCAGCCCCTCTTCATGCTGCTCCTACCACCTGCAGCTTCAGGTCCCTGTCATTCTCTCCCGGCTAACTTTTGCTCCACACCAGCAAACTCTGTTCCTGTTGAAGCCCTGGGCACAGAGCATGGCTCCAGCCTGGCTCTGTAGCAGTGGCGCAGAGCTGGCACTGCTGTTCCAGCCTGGCCCTGTAGCAGCAGCAGGTTGGGGCCAGAACCAGAGCTGGAGCCAGAGCCGCTGCCTGAGCACCCCTCTCCACTGCCTTGTCTCAACTGTAAGGCAAGGAGGCTTCCCTGCTCCCCCATGTTAGATGGGGGGGTAACCTCATCTTCTAATTGAGTATGTGTGGTAAATATTCATTAGCATGAAAAAGAAATCAGAAGACTGAATTCTCCATTGCTACTTACTTAAACTTAAACTTGCAAACAGACCTTAAAGAGAAAAATTACAGCAACAAGATGATCCCTTAACCAGGCACAATTGTCAGTTCCTACCTAAAGGGGTGTGTAATAATAGGGTTGCTGCAAGGGAGGATTAAAGGGCAGGCTGGCAGAATTATACAGGGAAGCTGGTACAGCACCCACATGTGCACCACAGGGTTTTTGTCTTCTCAAGAAAAGCATCAAACTTGTTTGTGTAATTTTAAATTGCTCCCAGCACCTTCCTGGTAGTCTGCAATATTTTGCTTTTTAAGTTAAAGTTAAAGGGCAGGAGGGGCTTGGGGGTGTCCTTAAAATCCAAACTTCCTGAAATGCACACAGTGCAGAACTTCATACAAACTACTTTATAACCGGGGGGCGGGCAGAGGTTTGTAGTTTGGGGATAAAGAGGCCATTCACTGCTGTGTCCTAGATCTTGATACAGGAAACTAATCCTGATCATTCTGGAAGGCGGGGATTTAACAACATTTTTCCCATACTTGCATGAAAACCACTGCACCTCTAAGAGCAACTATATACAAACAACATATTGTTCTAAAGATCTGTTTTCTCTATGCACTTAGGGGCTCTCCTGAATTTAGTACCTTTGCCATGTTCTATCTTTACCTAACACTGTACAGCTAACATTGGCAAGAAACACTGTGCTAGATCCCATTCCATTCTGTGAATCAACAAAACTGTTCATTTCTTTCAAATTGGTTACAAACGTTCCAATACGGTGTATAGCAGGGGTAGGCAATGTTTTTTTGGCCGGAGTGCCGAAAAACACCACAATGCCTACCTCAGAAGGTGCCAGAGTGCTGGCCTGGCACAAAAACAAAATGAGGGCAAGGGGTACATGGCAGAATGCCCTGCTTATGCCCCGTGCCCCCCACCCAAAGCCCCGGTCCCCTACCCCTACTGCCCCTTGCCCCCCACCCAAAGCCCCTGCCCCACAGCCTGCACACACCGGTGCAGAGCTGATGCCAGAGCCCGGCACAGCTGTTTGGAGCCTCCCAGCTGCAGCCGGCCCGGCTCTGGGGAGCTGCTGCCAGCCGGGATCCTGGGCTGCTCTCAGCAGTTAGCTGGGACGCTGCAAGCCCAGCTGGGAGCAGCCCAGGGTCCGTCGCTGGCAGCAGCTACCTGGAGCCGGGCTGGCTACGGTGTGCCACACAAAATGGCCTTACATGTCACATTCGGCACATGTGCCAGGGGTTGCTGACCCCTGGTGTATAGAATACAGTTTGAGGGCCCTATTTAGCTTACAGAATAGTTATTTTAGATAAAGACATGTTACACGGCAAGGAAGTTCACCTTTCAGAACCCAGGTGTAGTCTGCAGAGGAATCTGGCTTTGAAAAGGAACAGGGTTTGATGTGGGTTTTTGCAGAGGACCCAAGCTAGTTTTAGTAAGCTATTTTTACTGTAGAACTTCACTTTGAACTACCTCATTTCAGATAAAAGTTTCTTACTTCCAAGGGCGAAAGCTGCCGGTTCTAGAAACACAACAGAAAATGCAAGAAAAGAGCAACCAGAAGAACAGCACTCTGAATTCCAAGTACTAAGGAATTACCTATTCTCACCTAACCTTAGGTTTTGTTGGAAACTGCTTAGACCTTATTTCCTAAACTATGGTGCAGGTACAACTGGTGACATAGGAACAGAACATTAAGCTCATATCACAGTTTAAGAAGCTGATATATTAAATCAAATGTTGGAAACTGCTGGCTTAGAAGAAGAGTATTGAACTTCCTAGCTTCAGAAATGAGGTTTTGATAAACTCTAAGACCTCTACTGATGCTAAATCTTCAAAGTCCTTTACAAATGTTGACCTATGATGCACTTGTAAAATACAGTAGGTGTATGGCAGTGGCGGGCAGAGGTTACACTTCTGAACCTGCTCCCATAGCAATAAAAATCCTGTTGACTGCAGACTTGATAGGAGCAGGATTGGACTCAAAATTACTCTTCAAGGCTGTGGAGCAATGCAAACTATTGCTCAGATGGAATCACTGCTCTAATAATTTACAGTCATCCATCAAGCCAAAGGAACATCGAATTTAGGGAACAGAGTAACTGTCTGACAAAGAAGTCAAAACAAAACAAAACAAAATCTCTATACCATGCTCAATCTTGTTAGCCCTGTGTCAAAAGCAAGTGGGCCAAACAGTTCTTGGGCAGGTGCCTAAAACACTAATTTAGCAAAGGAAATCTCATTTAATCCTGCATAACCCACTGCCAAACAGTGTAAAGCAGAAGTACTGACCCAGGTCCCGTTTTACACTGTCATTTGCAAGATACTCCACGCGAGATGCAAGAACATTCTGTTTCTCACCTGAGGCCACAGCTTCAATATCTAAGTCACCCAATTCCACTTAATATCTAAATGAAAAAGCATTGGTCACTCGCATGGAATAGGTGAAATCAAAGCACCTATCTTACAGGGCACCATCTAGGTTGATACTGCCAAAAGATGTTGGACTAGGCAGCTGTGGAGTCTTTTGCTGAGTGATTTTTGTATAAACACTCTTTCCCCAAGTGTGGCCACTTCCAGGTGGGGGAAGGAAGTCCTGTTTCCCTATCCTCTCTAACTCCAGGTCTTCTATTGACATGGCAAATCAACTGGTACCAGTCCTGGAGAGAGACTGGAATATAAAACTCCAAACCTCTGGGAGTTGGACTAGTAGTATTAGCTCCTTCCGTTTGAGGTAGACAGCCTTCTACTGCAGCGAGTCACTGCTGACACTGGACCAATGTTATACCCTGAAGGTTTCATACCCCAATCCCTACTCCTGCATTGCCCCAAATTATTCAGCCCAGCAGTACTGCCATTTTCAAATGCAGTTTATTTACACTCAAAATCCACCCAAATAAATAAATAAATAAATATAATCTCACTGATAAAAAAGTTCCTTACAAACTAATACTTTGCAGAGCACAGCTTGAATAGTTCAATGAAATATCACTAATTCCCCCCACAAATTCATTTAATGTTTGTGCAGATATACTGCCCATCACGCAAAGTGCCCACAATCCCAACTCTTCCAAAAGAGCCAATCAAATACCACCCTCCTCCTGTTTCCTAGGTAACCAGAACCACCAAAGGAAAAAAAACCCACAGAATGCTGGAAAGAAAAGACTGCTGCAGCCATTTCCACCCCCACCACTCCAACACCTTTAAATTATTAAATGTTACAGCAGTACAATGGTGAAAGAGCGGGGCATAAACAACTAACACCGTAATGGCAGTCTAACTATTGCCCTTCATCTTGATTGTAGCAGCAGACAAGAAGCCATGTGCTGCTGCACAGACACCGGAAGAGTGTCCCTGCCCTGAAGACCCTGCAGTGTAATAAGAACAGGTGGTTGGGGAGAGACGGAGGGGAAATGAAGAGAGTAGGAAAGGAAAGCACATGTACAATAAAAAGTCACACTGCTCTTCAGTTATGTTCAGTGCTATGGAACAGGCCAACACAAAATCCCCAATGTTTTTGTTCAGTCTTTCCTCCCACACCATGAACACCTGCCCAGATGCAGCCACCTACTGCTTTACTACAGGTTTAAGAAAAACTATGGTTTTCTTCAATTTTAAATGCATCAAGTTCTCTCCACCCTTCATGCCCTTATTTTTCTGTGCTGCGGCTTCCCTTCCTGTCTCAATACACACTTAACCCCAAGCAGGCAACCACTTTATGGGAAAAGGCTCACTGCTTAATCCCTCACACCCCATCCCAATAAGTGTTATAGAGAAGGTTAAAACATCCAGTCATCACCTACTTAAATGCTGCACACACAGCAATCTGGTCACTGAAGACTAATCCTGTGGTTTAATAATTAACGTATAAGCAAAAGGATCAATCTGGCTGTCTTGGTTTTAAATAGGTGTGCTCACTTCTGATTTGAGGTCAAGTCTCTGCAATAAAGGATCACTTCCACAACAAGTTGAGACACCAATGAAGATGTCCACTGGGGGATACACAGCAAAGTCAGCTTTTAGACTCAGGCTAGTTCCAGCCTAATGGCTTGAGTAGAAACTAAGCAAAACAGATTTTGCAAATTGTCCAAAAAATTTGACAGCTCCTTAATGGGGTTATTTCCAATACTATTTACATGGAATTCACTTCCATACGATGGACACTTTCAAGTGGTACAGCCATAAGAGGGCAGAATTTTCTAAGTCTATGTTTGCGTGCTCTGTGTTTTAATAAAAATCACACATGTGGGACCATATATTCTGGTCATAAAGCTGCATGCAAGCAGTAGAATAAAAATTGTGTGGTCAGGAGGGAACCACAAGTTGCAGCTTGCATCTCATCCCTGCCAGCCATATCCAAGGATGGTGTTTCAGGACACAGCATGGGTTTGTTAGTGAATAACCCCATCCAATCTGTATTGGATATACATATCCAGTATATATGCTCTGCATACCCTTTGGAGACACCCTTCCCACCCCCCACCCCCACTCTCTCTCTCTCTCTCTCTCTCTCAAAATTTACCATAAGCTTTTTCAGTGTCAACACAACATAGAGGGACAGGGTCTCCATTTCAGGGCTTATCCAAAAGATCATTAGATTGCTTAGTATGCCAACATCTCAGAAAGATCAGGAAGTTTAAAGTTAAAGGGAACCTAATTATCCCAAATCTAAAACTTGGATCAATAACTTGCTGATCTATCTCAAAAATCATTTAGATTAAGGGTGGACAACCTTTGTGGCATAGGCAGCCTCTGTGTAGCATGTAGGGCAGGGAGCAGAAAGGAGAGCCACAGCTTCATCAGGAAGCACAAGACAGAGAAAAAAAGGTGAGCAGCAAATCAGGTAAGGTGAGCAGCAAATTACATAAGGGAAAGGGATCAGGGTGCAGGGATAGTGCAGGGATAATTTGTGGCTCACCCATGGGGAAGGTTGGCACCCAGTGATTTAGAGTCTCATTCAATGATATCACAAGGTACTTTGCAAGAATATCTACATATCCATAATTAGCTTTATGCAAACAAAAACAAATAGGCTATAGACAAGTGCTTTTTTTTTTTTACTTCACTACATGGACACCCCGAGTAGAAATCAGAGGTATTTTTGTTATTTTGATCACAGTAAACAGGTCAAGAAAAAGTTTTACAGATTGCCAATTCATAAAGTGTCATCTTCTGATTGTCAGTAAAGCATAAGTAATTTGTCTGTTGCAATTCTTAACTAAGGTGTTTTTTTGGCAATTTAATTTTTGGTCATCACATAGTAGTTGATTAGCATAAATAACTTCAAAGCTACTGTGCAAGCAAATATATTCAGGATGAAGCATGAGAGATTGATGCTTTACTGCACAGGCAATTCAACACAATACTCAGTTTCAAGAGGCAAGCAAGCAAGCCCAGACTTGCTGAAATAAAATTTATACATATTGAAAACTGAATTCAAGTCTAGATCAGCCTCTAGGGGTTTAACTGCAAAGCCTGAAATCTTATTTTGAGCTTCTGTAAAGTTTAGGAAAAAAATTTAATTAAATTATCAGCTGATTACTATAATCATGAACCAAGGCCCTAGTAGTTTTTTTGATGTAGGGTAGCATCGTTCTGTGGACTGTCCAGCTGCCAGACTTTACAAAACCTGCTCATATCTTACAGTGTAAAAAGGTGGGGACAGATTAGGAAAAGGTTAATAAAGAGACTAGGAAAAGGAAAGCAGAAGCACAATAAAGGTCACAGTTCTTTAGTTATCCCAGTGCTATAGAACAGGTAAACAGAAATCCCACAAAGGCAGTCACAGAAGGACTTTCAAATGAAAGATGTTGCAGGTCACACGCCAAACTTATGAAGAGTTTGCCCTTACGTATTTTCCTTCTAGGAAGGACTTTTTAGGAGACATGGCTTATCTTCATGTTTCAGCTCACAGACAAAAGAAACAAATAAGCTAATCCACTGTCCTGCCCTGAGTACAATGTTGATTCTTATGATTAGTGTAGTTACCCTATTCATACTTCTATGTTATATAGTCCAAAAGAAACAAATTAGAGATAAATATATTGTATCTAGAGGTGCACCAATGCAATCGGTACGATAATCGATTGGCACTGATATAAAGAAAATTGATTGCATCAGAAATCAGCCTGATGTGGCCAATAATTTGGCTGATAAATGCCCGTGCATGCACGCAACTGCAGTGCAGCACATAGGCGGTGAGGAGCAGAGCCCGAGAGCTTGGAGAGCTGCATGCAGCTGGTAAGTCTGTTGTGGTAGAAGGGGAGGGAAAGTGTGCGGGGGGGTAGATCAACACCCCACCACGGTGAGGGAGGGACTGGGGCAGGCACTGCTCAACCAATGTGGAGCGGGGCATGGGATGGAGCCACGGCTGGTCCAGGGGGTGTGGGGCAGCTCCCACCTCTGTGTCTACCCTGAGTGTACATTTTTAAAGGAAACTTCAGTCACATTAATATTAAGCTGCAAGCTACACACAGAGGCTGACTAATGAAGAGCTGCTGCTCCTACTCTATCCTGACCTCTGAATTCAATCCACCCTCCCATTGAAATGGATTCTGAAGTACACCAATTCCATTTGCAGAGAGGCCATCTCCCTTACCCAAGAAAGAAAGGGGTCCCCTTTTCTTTAGGGACCAAAGGCTCCCTTTCCCAACTAGGTTCTTTGAAATTCTTAAGGCCACGTATTCACATTTACAGAACAGGAAGTTTTATCTCACTACTTGTAAGATAGTGGCTCAAATCCAGCCAAGTTAGCAGTTAACCACAGGTTGTTAATCAAATTAGTAGTCAGTAAACTAATGAAGCAAGCTGTTTGGATATGCCACCATCTGTAAGTCCAAAGAACATTAGACTCTTCTTGGCACTCCTAGAAGAAAACAAGACCTGGTGAGCACTGCAACTGCATTGCCCTCATGCCTGGGTGGGAGGTTAGAGAGGGGTTGATGCCTGTTGAAAAAACAATATAGGGAAAACTTGTCCTACTATTGTAGTCCATGCCAGGCCTGTGTTGCAGTTAAGCTCCCAACTTGGGTCTCAAGGGTTTTTGATCCAGTATCTTGCACCACTGCTAAAATTCAGAAAAAGAGCATGTTATCTTCAAGGGAAAACTGACTGAGGGTCCAAGTGCATTTAAATTACATAGTTTAAGATTTTAGTAAAGTGTTCAAGTGATTTTGGTTCTGTTCACCGCAACGGCAAAGTGAAGCCCTAGAGCAGGGGTTGTCAACCAGGGGTACACATACCCCTGGGGGTACTTGGGAAGGCCCCAGGGGGGATGCAGCAGTGGCATGGAGAAGTGGTGGCACTTCCGGTTTCGCCACTGTGCCCTGGTCACACCCCACCCCACTACTTGTCGATCAGCCACTGGAGGACCTTACCCCTGTGCCCCCTCATCCCCTGCTCATTGACCGTCCAGGGGACTCCGTGCTTCTTGACCAGCCACCAGGGGTATACCAACCAAAAAAGGTTGAAAACCCTGGCATAGAGCAGCAGCTCTCAAGCTGTGGGTCACAACCCCAAATGGGGTCACAACCTCAGCAGATGGGGGCTGCAGGGGTGAGGGGCTGTGGATGGGAGTGAGAGGCCATGTTGAAGAAATAGGGCCACAAATGGGATCATGATGAGGAACAGTTTGGGAAGCACTGCCCTAGAGCTTGCCATGGCAGTGCAAGCCACTCACCAAAACACTGACTCTGAATTGTCTTGAAGTTTTAAATGGAGAAGGTTAGTTAGTTAGTTCAGTCCCCAAGTCCATTTGTAAGAGGAAGGAAGACATTGTAGGCAGAGGGAATGGTGTGAAAGCAAAGAGTTGCAGGTGTGAACAGTTGCAGGGATCCTCTGGTTTCCCCACTAAATTAAATTTATTTAGCACCTAACACATGTTAACAATGCCATTTTGCATTGTAGAAACTCAAGGAGAGGGGATGAGGAAATAGAACTTCTTTTACAGTTCCAGGGGATAGTATGGGATTCTAGGACAGCTCAGGAGTTGAACTTATCTACTAAAACAGGGGTGTCAAGCATACAGCCTGTGGGCCAGATCTGGACATGGAGCCCTATGATCGCACCCATGGGTCTCGGACCCAGTGCTACACAAGAGATGGGTTCAGGGCATGTGCTGCCTGTGATGCTCATGCTGCACCCACCCTGTGTGCTGGCTCTGGAGTTGGTCTCAACTTTGCTGGTCTGGCAGGGTACCATGAATCATGTCTGGATTAGATGAAAGGGAGTAGTCAACATCTTATGACAGAGGAATCTTGTTTTAAGATTGAGAATGATCATTGTGCCCATCTTTAAGAAGGGGAAGAGAGAGGACCCTCTTCCCACTTGGCCAGTCCACTTCTGACACTGGAGTCAGAAGCAGACTGGCCAAGTTAGCCAATGACACCAAACTTTGGGGTAAAGCACCCACACCAGAAGACTGGCGGGTGGGCGGACGAGAACCTGATGGTGTTTAACGCTGAAAAATGGAAGGTTCTCCACCCTGGGAAGAAAAACCTGCAGCATCCTTATAGGCTCGGCAGTGCTACGCTGGCTAGCACTATGGAAGAAAGACTTGGGGGGTCATCACTGACCACAAGATGAACATAAGCCTGCAATGAGATGCTGCAGCTACTAAAAGCGACCAAAACGCTGGCTTGCATCCATAGCTGCTTCTCAAGCAAATCCCAGAACGTCGGTCTCCCCTTGTACTCGGCCTTGGTGAGGCCGCAGCTGGAGTACTGTGTCCAGTTTTGGGCTCCACAATTCAAGAAGGATGTGGAGAAGCTTGAGAGAGTCTAGAGGAGAGCCACGCGCACGATCAGAGGTCAGGAAAACAGACCTCACAACGACAGCCTGAGAGCCATGGGGCTCTTTAGCTTGGAAAAGCACAGGCTCAGGGGTGATCTGATGGCCGCCTATAAGTTTATCGGGGTGACAACCAGTACCTAGGGGAACGTTTGTTCACCAGAGTGCCCCAAGGGATGATGAGGTCAAACGGTCATAAACTACTACAAGACTGTTTCAGGCTGGACATAAGGAAGAATTTCTTTACTGTCTGAGCCCCCCAAGGTCTGGAACAGCCTGCCATCGGAGGTGGTTCAAGCACCCACATTGAACACCTTCAAGAGCAAATTGGATGCTTATCTTGCTGGGAGCCTATGACCCCAGCTGACTTCCTGCCATTTGGGCAGGGGGCTGGACTCGATGATCTTCCAAGGTCCCTTCCAGCCCTAATGTCTATGAAATCTATAAACCAGGCAACTATAGGCCAATCAGCCTAACCTCCATCCCAGGGAAAATCCTGGAAAAACTCATTAAAGAATCTATGTGCAATATGCTCGCAGAAGGTAAGATTCTGAATGACAGCCAGCATGCCTTTGTCGCAGGTAGGTCTCGTCTTACCAATGTCATCTCCTTCTACGGCCAGGTCTCTCGCCACCTGTACATGGGAGACGAGGTAGACATTATATACCTAGACTTCCAAAAGAGTTTTAATCTAGTATTGTAGGATATCCTTGTCGGAAAAAAGAAAGATCGTGGACTCAGCTGCTCAACAGTTCAGTGGGTGGGAAACTGGCTACAGGGTAGGACCCAGAGAGTTCTCATGAACAGATCTGTGTTGTCCTGGCATGAGTGGCCAGTGGCGTCCTTCAGGGGTTCGTGCTTGCACCAGTTCTTTTCAACATCTTATCAGTGATTTGGATGGGGGAGTGAAAAGCTCACTGGCCAAGTTTGTGGACAACACCAAATTATGGGGCAGCATGGTCACATTGGAAGATAGGCTGCAGATACAGGCGGACCTGGACAGGCTTGAGAGTTGGGCAGACTAGAACCAGATGAAGTTTAACACTTCTAAGTGTAAAGTGCTCCATCTAGGGGCAAACAACCCTCAACATACTTACAGGCTTGGTGGTGACAGCTGGACTTGCACCATGGCCAAAGGCCCTAGGGATAATGACTGACCATCGCATGAATATGAGTCGTCAGTGTGAGGTGGTGGTCAGCAGGGCAAATAACATGCTGGCATACATTGACCGATGCATCTTGTGTAAAACTAAGGAAGTGATGCTCCCACTGTACTTAGCACTGGCGAGACTGCAGTTGGAGTACTGCGTCTAGTTCTGGGCACTGCATTTCAATAAGGACATGAAAAAAACTTAAGAAGGTCCAGAAAAGAGCCACCCGCATGATCAGGGACTTGCAAGGCAAGCCATATGAGGAGAGGCTGAGGGACCTGGGCCTCTTTAGCCTAAAGAAGAGAAGGTGGAGAGGGGACTTGATAGTGGCTTACTGCTATCTCAGAGGAGTGCATCAGGAGCTCAGTGAACAGCTGTTCGCTAGGGCACCCCCAGGAAAGACCAGGACCAATGGATGCAGAACTCCTGGAAGGTCACTTCAGGTTTAATACCAGGAAAAAACTCCTTCAGTCAGGATGTCCAAACTGCAATAAACTCCCTCCAGAGGTGGTGCAGTCACCTACCCTGGAGGTTTTCAAGAGGAGACTGGACAGTCACCTCGCTGGGGTCACCTAACCCCAGTTATCTTGGCTGGACCTGAAGATCTGCAAGGTCCCTTCCAGCCCCTAACAATCTGACAGCATTGTATGCATTTGCATCTAGTCCATGTTCTTGAGATTCTACTTAAGCATGAATGTTAAAGTGTACACATTAAAAAAAAAAAAATACATGGCCGTTTACATCTGGGAGGAAAATTCAGTAAGAAGTGTGGATCCTGCTTTGTACCTGATGATAGTAGAAACAGAGGTTTGGCTAATAGCTCTGCATTTTAGAGTTCAGTGAAACTGTGGCACAGATCTGAAGATGTCCAAGAAGTCACAGCAGTTCTGTAGTGAAACCAGAAACAAAACCTATATTTGATCCTTGCTCTGTGCCTTAGTAATAAGAGTCTCTCTCAGACCCCAGCAGAAAGGTTAGAATGAAGCTGAGAGCAAAGGGTTTGAATGTGAGATTGTCACACAGGAAGCCTTCATGTTTGCCCTGCAACCAAAATGTTCTCTCAAGAGCTTTTTCTGTGGAATAATATTTATTGGTCACTTGGCCATTACAAAAAGCGCCTTGCCTTTTTTCATAGGTTGGTAGAAAATGATGATGTCCGAGAGGAAAGAAAGCTGAGGAGGGACTGACAGTATCCTTTCAGCAGTACCATTTCACTAATGGTATAAACCAAATTTTCTGATTTGGGTTTGGGGTGCTCTGAAGCAAATAGATCACATATAAGGGGTATATGCCATCAGATGAAGTTATAATATGAATGAGGGCTGGGGGGTGCTTTTTCATTAGCTTAGTTGACAGCCCAGAAGTTGCAAATTCAAGGCCATAGCAGAAGCGCTCACAGAGCAGCTTGTCAGTTTCAACAAATCTGCACATTTGCTAAATACCTTGTCAAAAGGACACAAAAAAGGAAAGGATAATATAAATGAGCACTTTTTACTTGACTGAGTCTAAAATTAGAGACTGATATTTATACAGTTGCCACTTATACTGACGTTCTGAAACGTGTTAATAGTTTAGATCAGCCACAAGATGAAAGAGATGGCTGTTGAGCATGGCCCTGCTTGTGTTCACAGGACAGAGCACTGTTACAGTCAGGTTAAGATTGTACCTTGGCTCTGGTAAAGTCCATGTTAAACTGTTCTTTAGAGGTTGGTGTTATAGCGTTATCTTATTTTTGGCTGTGCTGACTGGGGGGGGGGGAAGGGAGGGAAAGAGTGTGTGTTCACTTCCTGGACACCTGTTAGTTGCCTAAATAAGCCAGAGCTGAATTCTGTGGGCTTTGGAAAACAAGGGCTTGAGAGTACAACACAGTGTGCTTGGAGACCACCCTTGAATTTGATGCCTGCCTTGCTATACTTCCAGGTTCTGAGAGCTTGCTTTTGTTGCCAAAAGTGAGCTTGCTGTGTGCCTGTGTATTTGTGAGTAAGTGCCTACACATGAGAATTACTGCTGCAGCAGAGGAAACCAATTGCAACAACAGCTGACCTTTTTAATCTAGCATGGGAAACACTGAAGTACTGTTTTTTAATAGGGAGCTGACTTTAATATATTAATCAAGTAGGAAACCATACTTATGTATAATCTGCCCTCAGGGTGACACACCGCCAATAACATTAATGGGAATTAGGTCCAGATCCAAGGTAGAATATATTCCCAAGAGGTAGTGTTTCCCATTTTGTAAAATAAACTGACAAGCACTGTTAAAATGCGGTTTAACGTGTATTCTCAATTGGTATAAACAGGTTGTACACAGTCTTGGAGGCTGTTAATCGTCTCCTCTTAAATGTGTTTATTACTGTGGGTTTTATTTTACTCAGTAGATTACCTTGATTGCTCTGAAATAGTGTTTTGGGTTATATTGCATTTTCCTTTCTTTAAATTGGCAGAGGCTCAATGCCTTCCAGATCAAAAATGTTCTCCTATTGAATATCACTTGGTGTATACTTTCTCTGTTTTATTATACATGGTGAATGATTTGCTTATAACCAAGTCCCACTGTACTCTGGGGGGAACTGGGTGTAAATTTGGAAGCCTGTGACAGACTAGTAGGAACAAAGAAGACTTAAGCATCTCTGAAGTTCAACTTGGGTGGAGAGTGCATGTATTTGGAATTTAACTCATTCTGTACTCGCACTTTTTGTTCCCTCTCACAGGAACACTCCTTGGCCCAGTTTTACTGCAGACCCTTTAAAGGTTCCCACTCTCAATGACAACATTATCCTGTTGTGACAATGTTTATAGTGTTGGAATAAAAAAACACCAGAAGGATGCAACTTATTAGAGATCCTATTTACAGACGCTTAACTAATGCTGTGTTACGAACTAGGAAAGAATACCTTCAGCGTAGGCAGCGTTCTTGGCTCCGGCATGCAAGAACACAGCAGAGCCTTTGTTGTGCTCCTGAGTGCGCTTTCCTCAAAAACCACACAAAAATAACTTTCGCTATTTGGGGTGGTCCATCTCGGCTAAAAATGTAAGAATGTACCACACAGATATGGGAGTTTGTTTCTGATAATCCAGAATGTTGAAACTGATCTGTACACCTTAAACAAAAGCCTCGAGTAGAATGGATATAAGAATACTTGCTTTTTTATCAAGCTGTGCATTACACAGCTCAAGACATTATGCTCAAGGAAAAACTGACTCGGGTTCCAAACTAACCAACCAGTTAGTTTGCCCCATAGTCTGCTCCACATGTTGTCTATAGAAATACCATGACTAAAAATCTATGTTTCTAATACCTTAATGTTCTGTTCATGTAATTAATTAAGCCTTTTTTTCCTTGTTTCTATATATGCCTTTCTCCAACCTAAAGAAGATGGATCTCATTTTGAAAAAGGAACATTCTACTTTATTTCTTTCTTTTCATATAAAGCATTGCAAACAGACTTTACCACTGGATAGTCAAACATCAATATTTGCTCCTGTCATAGACAGATGACAGAAATAAAACTGCTGGATTCATAGCAACATTTGTGAAATACTCCTAGCACAGTACAGACACTAGACATTCAACATATTGAATACTTTGCTACTCGGGCCCCCACTGCTAAGTGATATCACTAAAGAAAGCAAGCAAGCTCCAGCCTATTCCCCAAGTGAAAGCAGGGCGTTTGAGTGAAAAGTCATTTTGTCATCAAAACCAACTATGGGGAAAGAAACTGAAAGATGCACAAAATCCCATGAAACAAAAGTCAGCTAAAGTAAAGCACCTACGCAGAGTGCAATTCAAGTGACTCTTAGTTGAAGTGCTACATTTTTAAAGCACAGCCATTTTTGTTTTACTTTTGGTCACAAACTAAGGTTTAAGTAATATTTTAAAGACATCTGGTAATAATATTGTTCTCGGTGCTGCTTGTGCTATAACTTTTTGACAACATAACTAACTCTTGTATAACTGAATGCTATGGGGAACCATTCTAATCTGCCAGAGGAAGTGACCTGCAGGATATTTACAGAGGCACCCGAGAAAGGAAGGTCAATCCCAAAGGGAAAAAAACTCACTTTCAATGCTTCATTCTCAGAAGTCACTTTTTCATTAGCTTAGAAGTAGATGTGGTGCTCAAAAGGACTCTCTGGGAAAGATTTTCAAAAGCACCTGTGGGATATGCCCCACAAAGTCAGTAGGCCTTGTAAATGCCTTGGGTCCTTCAGGAAAAAGAAAAAATAAATCCTTCTCTTTACTAGAGAACATAAATGGAAATCTTTACTTTATTTCCAAAAGGTAGGGGTGCATTGATAAAGATTTTCCTGGTCCATACCGATAGTTGATTATTAACCAGCCATATCAGCTGATACCAATTCAATAATCAATTTACAGTAATGTAGCCAGGCAGAATGGAGAGCAGTGCCCTGCAGGTAAAGTCAGTGGACAGGAAGAGGCATAGGGGAGGAAGGGGGCATTGGGGGGGGGGGCAAATCAAGGCCCCCATGGTGAGGGAGGGAGTGGGGCAAAGACGGGGACTGAGGTGGGCCATAGGACAGAGCCACAGGCAGCTTCTCCAGGGGATCAGTGTCCTGCGCTTGAACTAAAGCCTGTTGAATGAGCTTTAGTTCAAGTGCCGCCACTGCCATTTTTAAGCGCTAGAATGCTGAACTGGGGAGGTGCCAGGCAGGGCGAGGGTAGATATGGGTTGCCTGTTGTGGGCTCAGGCCTCTCTCCTCTGCTGCCTTTGCCCTGGGAGCCCCGTGCTGGCTGCGCACCCCCTGCCTGCCCAGCAGCAGAAGGTACAGCTCACTACCCCCACTGCTGCAGGGTGAGCAGGGGTTGCATAGATGGTGTAGAACTCCCAAGGGAGAGGCAGCATAGCTGAGAATCCCAAACACACAGCAAGCAGGCCACATCTGCCCCGCACACAAACCTGGTGGGGCATATGCCCCCCCCCCCATGCCACCCTCAGGGGGTGCACACTACAGCAGGGAGCCACACCTCCTCTTCCAACCCCACCCCCCCACCATGGCTCTGTCCCACTCCCCACCCCAGCTCCTGGGTCCCATTCACTGCCCTGGCTGGGCAATGCCCCCATCCCCAGCCCATGCCCCGCCATCATTGCAGAGGCCTTGATCTGTGCCCCCATGCTTCTTCCCACTCCATGCCCCTTCCCCTCCACAGACTTACCCACAGGGCGCTGCTATCCACACTGCCTGGCTCCATTTATGGCCATGTGTGGAGCTGCACGCATGCACACGGCATCTTAGATCCCCAGCCAGAAGGCATATTATATTTAATTGGTGAACATCAGCTACACTGGCCAAAAGCAACCAATAATGTTAATTTTCTTTTTTTCGGTGCTGACCCAATATGCAACTGATATATCGGTGCACCTCTACCAAAAGGTGTTTTTTTTTAGGATGCAGCACGCTATGCTACCTCTGTACCTCATCATGGCTTAAGAGGATAAACTTGTGTATCAGCTTTTGTATTTCTCCCTCTCCCCTGTAGGGAGCTACACAGCACTGCTACATCTATAGCACAAGATGAACAAGAGCTGTGTGCCACCAGTGTGGACTGGGAATCATCATTTGTAATTAGGGCACAGAAACAAGGGAGGGGAGGGGGGAAGGGAGGCTGGAGAAAGAAAGGGAAGCAACTGAGGAGGAGGGAAACGTGGAAGGAGAATGAAGACAGAAAGGGAAGAGAATTCAGAAACCCCCTCAAGGGCTGTTCCACAAAGCTAGGCCCTCATCTGGACCATGACGACTCGTACTTTTCACCTGTCAGCTGGAGCGACTAACACTGCCGTTGTTAACTAAAACAACTGGAAATGCTAAGCATTAGAATAGCTCAGAACAGTTAACACAGTAATCATGCATCCGCTAAACAAGGTGGTAGCAGAAAAGTTCGAGACCTCAAATGAGCAGTCGTGAACTGGACAAAGTGTTGTCAAGTAGCTATGGAAAAGTAGGTCATACTTATAGTTTGATCTACTGATCTTCTCTACAAAAATGCAAATGAAGTTTACATGTCACCCATGTTTGAACACAAATTAGAAATGAAACAGGACAAATATTTTTAATATGCCAAAGTCCTTCCCAGGATCCTCTCTCACAGACAGCAGAGAATCTTACCTTTGTGGCACATGCTACAAAAGCTTTACTTTTAACAGTTATATATTTAAGCAAATCTTAGGTCAGCCTTTGAGTTCTAACACGTTGTGAGGTGCATCAAAGTCAGATTTAAAGTTCAAAAACTCACTCAGATGGGTAAGAGAGCAAAGGAGCACTAGAAGCTGTCACGTGGTGGGGTCCCTAGGGATAGCCGTTGTGCCCCTAGGGTCCTGTGACCATGCCAGCTTCGCCGTATGGGAGCCTTCTATTCTCACCTGCCACATCTTGATGGTTAAGATAATACATGGTAGATAGGAAGGCTGCCCTCAAATTGCTATGCAGTCACAGTCCTGGTGGACCACACTAAACAGTGTGGGTTCTCAGACCTCTTGCTGGGTCCCACTCTAGGTAAGTGCCTCGTGGGGCACCCCAAGCCTTATGAGCTAGATGCGCGACTCCAAAACCACCCCTTTACCACGGCCCATGCCTCGCAGATGGTATGCAGACGTTGTCTCTAGTGATGAGGCCTCAGTTTAGTTCGGCCTCTTGTTGTCCCTGGACTCTTAGCCTCAGTAATTGTGCCCTCTGGTGCTGGGGTCTCTTCACCCCTTGTCGGCGCGCCCTCTGGTGCTGGGGCTCTGCACCATAATGTGCCCCAATGAAGACACCTCCTCCCCAATAGCCTCAGCCCATTCCATCAGATTAAAAGCAACAACATAAATATGAGCCCCTGGGCTATAACGTAACAGCAACCATAACGCAGGAGGTCATACTCGCTCCCTTTAAGAGGGCCAGTTTCTCCCTCAACTGTGTCCCTCCTAGCCCCAGATATTTTAGAAGTTCCTAGGCCTCATTAGTCTCACCAGCAGCAACACAGGCACCCAGGTATCACCGTGGAGCTTTTCTGCATGAACGCCACTCCCCCTGGCAGCTGCCAGAGCACTAACTGCCTTCTGTCCCAGCCCTTGGGCTTGTATGGACCCAAGGCCCTCTTCTGGTCAGTTGACTAGGTACATGTGCCTTCTTCTGGTCAGTTGACTAGGTACATGTGCAGACTAATTCCCTCATTAGCCTACTGCCACAGCAAAAGTGCACCTATGGGGGTTCTGCCTGGCTCCTAGGGCCCTCTTTCTAGGCAGTTTCTGTCCTTAAAGGAGCAGGCATCTTTGTGCCCTGTGACAGAAGCATGGAGGTTTTTAAAATCTCAGAAAGATTATAAGCAGATGTTGAACCAAGGACACCTTGCAGGAGTAGATGGAAGACAAGATAAACTGCTTCCCTGGTCATGGATTGTAACACCATTGTAAGATGACTATACCGGCCACTGGGTAATACAGAAACCTTTTAAAAGCCAACTGAGATGTAGGCTAATGTTTTCAAAAGTGATTAATAGTGAAAAGCAAGTGAAGAACACATCCAAAAAAGTAGTTAGTTACCTGTTTAAGGGGGTGTCTGTAGGTCCCTCATCACCTCAACATTTTTCTCCATGAAAGAAGGGTAAGAGAGCAAACAAGGTGGAACTTCTACAGCACTTTACAAATAACCCTCATAACTGCACTTCTGAAGAAGGTATTAGCCTCATTTTACCAAGGGGTAAGTCAAAATACTGAGTTATTAAGTACCTTGATGAAAGTTGCAGCAATCTGTGCTAGAGGCAGAATCAAAATTGAAGCTATTGGTTCCCAGATCTGTGCTCAGTGAGTGATTGTGGCTCGGTACCAGATTCTGTAATGTGAATGAAGGTTTAAACAAGATCTCAAAGGACACATGAAGTAGCAGTTTTGTACCCTTGTGTGCCAAAATATATTTTTAAAATTAACAGGATAGTCCAAAGTTAACATTGCTAAAGAGCAAACACAATTTTTCCTGGGGGAAGGGGGCGAAAAATCAGAAAAGCTAACCAGGCTGAGAGTTGTCCTTTTCCGGAGTCTGCCTAAACAGAAAAGTCTCCCAAGGCCAACCATTAAACCCAAGCACAAAATGATGTTTTCCATCACAAGTAAGCCTTACTTTTAAATTATGATTACAGTGCCCTACAGCTTGGTGGATTATAGAACAAGTAGTCACCCAAACACAATTCAATCCTTGAGCCTTGTCCAACATCTCTACAGACATTTGTAAGGCAGTTTAAAACATGACACATACTGGAATTTTAGCTACATTAGAGGCTCCTAGATTGGGAATGGCAATGCTACCTTTGACAGGCAGGTACTTTTAAATGTGAAGCAAACACAAACCATACACTTCGTAAAGAATATTTAAGTGCACAGCTTTTATTCCTCAAGCACCTTAAACCATTTTTCTTAAAGTGCTCCCATCTGAGAGCACCTCTGAAAAGCAAACATGTTGATCCATCACAACAGTCTTGTAAACACAGTTTGGCCTTTTATCAGCTCTTGCAACATCAGTTAGCACTAAAGCAATCACTACACCAGAGTGCTTTATGAAACCCTTAACCTGAAACAGGTGTCAAGGTCAGTTCTCATGCATGCTGTCCCTGATGTTCTATGAAATCTATGTCCCAGTACAGCGGTCTTCAACCTTTTTAAAAAAATGTACCCCTTCTGTCTTAAAGTTTCAGCTCATGTACCCCTTTATATTTTTTTCCGGTTTTTAAGGGGGGGGGGGAAACAGAACAAGGCCCCATGATGAGAGAGAGAGTGGGGCTGGGGCTAGGTGGGGCAGGCACTGCACAGCTGAGGCAGAGCAGGGGACATGGCTCCTACTGCTGCACACACCCTGGGAAGGCATGGGGGAGCATGTGCCCCCAAATCTGCACTCAGGGCAGGGCTGCACCAGGTTCTTTCCAGCAGGGGGCTGGGCTGGGCTGGGCTGTGCTTAGGACAGGCGGTGGCAGCACTGGGAGGGGGGCTACAGGAGGGGCTGCAGCCCTCCAAAATTCATCATAGCCTCCCTACCCCCTCTCCCAGCACTACCACTGCCTGCCCCAAGTGCAGCCCAATCCAACAATCCCTGCTGGGAATAGCCCCCGCCCACAGCAGCAACTCACCTTCACGCCACATGCAGATCTGGGGACACATGCCCCCCCATATGCTTCTGGGGTGCACACAACAGCAGAAGCCAGACTCCTCCCTGCCCCACCCCCATGCAGCGCAATCCCATGGCCCATTCTAGCTGGGCAGGCCCTGCCTCACCATCTGCCTCCCCATGCCCTTTCCCTCACAACAGACTTACCAGCCAGACCCAGCTGCTCTCCACACTGCCAGGCTGCGCTCCTGGCCACCTGTGTGCTGCGCTGCAGCTGCACGCACACACATAGCATTTACTGGCCACATTATCAGCCACATCAGCCAAAAAAAATCCAATTGCTGACACAGTCAATTTTCCTTATGTTGGTGCCTATCCGATATTGGACTAATGTATCAGTGCACCTCTGATTTTTTCCTCACTCGTTCTGCATATCCCCTATGACCTTTATGACCAAGGGTTACACGTACCCCCAGTTGACAACCACGGCCCTACTATAATCACAAATCACAGAGGTCCCATTGCTTTCCTCTCCCCATGCTAAGAGTCCTGACACTGAATGCAGTGCCCTACTGGATGTTTTCAGAGAAGCAGAAATGCTTGTCTGAAATTAAATGGTATATTATTGGGCTAATTCCAAATTTGACGTGTTTAGTGGGGACTCCACATACCTACATTTAGTTGTTAGGCAACTTTCATTTTAACACCACCAATCATCTTATAGCATCAGTTGCTTTTGGAGGATTTCACTACCACTGTGCCCCTCATTTTCTGCAATGTTACTCCATTTCTTCTGGTTCTACCACTCTACTCTGTAAGAATGCACCTTAGAGGGTAGATAGCTCCCCAGAGTACAACCCCTACAAGATATCATTCAAGCCAAAATCTTAAGAGCTATTCCATCTTCATTGATTCCCATCGTGTCCCAAGTTCTCTGCCAATTCAAAGTTCTTTGAAGTAGAATCACGTGTTTTGTACATCAGGCATATTCTGGGTACTTCACAAATGAATACTATCACCCCTCTGCAGGCAGTCGCATAGGTTGCAAATATCTGCAATCCATGGAGCAAAAAAATTAAGTAATTGCTTTAAGTCTAACCCATATAGCACAACAATTGCTTTCAAACCTAATTCTTCTAAATGGTAGCTTCCTATACTACCAACTGCTATGCAAGAAATAAAATCTAGACCACACTGAAAGTGCTCTGTAAGATTTGTAGCATACAAGCATTTGTGAATAAAATATTGGTAGATGAAAATAAGTGTTGTGTTGTAGATTTGCAGCCTATTGTCATTGCTATCACTAGACAGCCTGATATACAGGGCTATTTAAAAAAATAAACCTCAAGGTCACTTGTGTTAAGAACTGCATGTCACAGATGCAAGAAAAAAAAAACTTAACATTTTATTCAACACTAATTTCATACAATTCAGTTACACATGAATAGTAACTATAAGATTATACAATACACTGCACTGTAAAATATCCATCAAGTCATATTAGGCTGATGTATTTATTTCAGAAGCTATCAATCAAAATTTTGCAGTCTTAAATTCAATAGTCCCATTCAGTTAATGATTGCTATAAAGCACAAATATTTGGTAATTTAAGAATCTAACTGTATAGTTATGCAACAGTATTTGGCCACCCTTTGCAGCATGAACAGAGATCTAAACTAACGTTTCACTTATGAAACAGGTTTTTATTTGATTAAATGCTCCTTTTCAACTACATGACCTGTTTTGAAACAGTTCCAAATTGTCAACAACTAATACACATAAGACAGAAAGAGACAAAATGCTAGGGGTACACTGATAAAGACTTTTTGGGCCGATACTGATGGCCGATTATTAACGACCCATATCGGCCAATACCGATCCAATTGCTGATATACAGCCCGGCAACTTGGAGAGCAGTGTCCAGTTGGTAAGTCTGTTGGGGGGGGGAAGACATGGAAGGGAGGGGAAGGAAGAGGTGCCCCCCATAATAAAGGCCCCCATGCTGACGGAGGGAGTAGGGCTGAGGCTGGGGCAGGCGCTGCCTAGGTGGGGTGGGGCTGGGTAGGGTGCAGGACACAGCCGCAAGCAGCTCTCCCAGGGGGTGCAGGCAGCTCCTGCCACTGTGCACACCCCTGGGGGAGGCATGGGGGCATGTGCTCCCTAATCTATAGGCAGGGAGAGGGTGGGCTGGGCTGGGGCTGTGCTAGGAGGTGGGGCATGGCGAATTCTGGGGTGGCCACAGCGTATCCTGTAGCTCTGCTCCCAGTACCCGCCCCAAGCACAGCCCCAGTCCAGCCCCTCCACTCTAGAAAGAAGCTGGAGCTGCCCCTGGTCCCAGCCCACAGTGGCAGCCCACCCTTGCCCCCATGCACAGATCCCTCATGCCCCCCATACTTCCCCCAGGATGTGCACAGTAGGGGGAGCTGCTCTCCCCACTTTGCACATCCCCCAGACGAACCACTTGCAGCTCTGTCCTGCACCTCTCTCCGCCCCAGCTGGGCAGCACCTGCCCCTGCTCTAGCCCCACTCCCTCCTTCACTGTGAGGGCCTCTATCTGCCTTCCCCCTGTCTCTTCCCTCCAGCAGACTTACCAGCCAGACACTACTCCCCAAGATGCCGGGCTGGCCATGCGCATGCTGAAGCTGCTCATGCGTGCACACAAATGACATTCGTCTGTAATTATCGGTCACATCAGCCAAAAAAAGCTGATTGCCAATAATGTAAATTTTCCTTTCATCAGCGCTGATACGATATGGACCAACGTATCTCTCTGATGTATGGCACCTCTACAAGATACCAGTCACAGGAGATCCTCCTACACAAAAAATGAATATATAGAACGAAAAATACTTGCTTATAAAACCTAAGTTCATTAAGGAAAAATGTACTGATAAAAAAAATTAAATTCTGCTACCACTAAAATCAATGGGAGTTTTTTCACTGATGCCAATTGAAGTAGGATCAGTACCTATCTTTTGGCAAACACTTATCTGGTAAGATAATATTACTGGTAAAATTGATAGCTTCCAGATTTGACTCAAAATGTCTCATTACAAAAAGTCAAAAAAAACTTCTCCGATGGGAAGCTCTTTAGAAAGTAAATCCATTTATTTACACATTTTATTTTTACGAGCCAAACATTCGTTTTAAGAGAATTCTTAATTTTATGTCATCTTGAACTAGATTTGCTGCAGCAGCATCATGATTTGGACAAGTCCACAAAAGCAAAGACAAATCTCAGTTCAGGATACAACTCCTCAACTTTGTCCTACATCCACAAAGGTATTTGAGTACTGAATTTGTTGCGATTTCAGTGGGTGTTTGATGCCCAAATAAGTTTGTGAATCAGGGACTTTGACAACTGTGCAGAAGTACAGACTGGAATGGAAAAGAGAGCGCCAAATCAAAAAGAAAAATACATCTTTGTATAGTAAATATAAAGTTATCCTTGAAAAGAAGTGCCAGCCAATGATGCATACCTATAGCATTTAAGCTTTTATTTACAATACAGCTAACACCTAGCTTTCCTGAAAAATATGCAAGCCAACTGCATAGGAAGTATAACCTCGCATGCAAGTTAAAGAATGCACTCTTTTACATTCAAATCAAAACACAAATTTCTTTGTTGTTGAGAATTTGGGCCCTGGGTTCCAGCAACTGTAAACAATCTGATACAGTAGTCTCTCTTCCCAAATCTGCTGAGAGCTCTATGACATCCAGTTCTCAGATAGCTGCAGTATTGACAGGACTCAGTTTCATGTTGCTTTTCAAAATTCTGAAGACGGCAATCAAACTGAGAAATAGTATTATTCTGCTTCTACTTGGTACTATGATTATCTGAAGAGGCAGATACTAGAGCTATTCCTATAGGAAATAAACCCCCAAACCCAGAAAGCAAGCTCCTTTGATCAGCGAGAGAAGGATGCATCAAACCACCACAATGCAGAGATGATAAGAAAGATAAGCCACATTCAAGGGGTCGAAAGATGGTTTTCTTGTAAGAATCTCAGAATTCTCTTAGTAGCTGGGCATTCACCTGCTATCACATTCTTTTCTGTATTATTTTCTAGATAGTGGGTGTATTCATTTTACACACCAGTATTACAATATAAGGCACAAACAAGTCCTTGATCCCAGAACACCTTCACTCTTCCTTTCTTTACTGTATCAAAGCAAGCAAAATGTTTACTTTAGAGTGTGGCAAGGATTTCTTGGGTGAAGTTTTTATTGGACCAGCTAGCTGAGACAAAGTTAGACAAGCTTTCAAATGCAATATATTCTTCCTCAGGTGTCTTCAGAGCAGGGGTGGGCAATTATTTTGGGTGGTGGTCTATTTAATGAGTTTTGGTGAGCTGTCTAGGGCCGCACCCATAAAATGTTTCAGATCTCATTTTACCAACATTATAGATAAAACCAAATCATGTATTAAAAATCAAACATCTATCTATTCTAACGTATTTTAATTTCATTTAAAAAAATATTTTTTCTTCTGATTTATGTTTTTTTGAGCAATGTACATAAAGGTGATTGACCATGGTCCAGGCCAGCATGCACAGCTTCCTGGTGGGACTGCTCCCACTGCTCCAGCAGCTGCCCAGGCACTGCTCAGCTTTCCCCATCTCCAGTGGTTCCTCCTCCTCCTACCCCTGCTGCACCACTCCAGGTGGAAGGAGAGCTGCAGCCAGGCAGTCCTTGCCCCAGTACATGGGGCTCTAACTCCAGCTCCTGGCTGCTTTCTACCTACCCAACATGATGAGCAGTCACCTTTGGGTGGAAAGCAGCTGGGAGCTGGAGCTAGAGCCCCACATACTGGGACAGGAGTCACCTCAATGCAGCTTCTCCCTCCACCTGGAGCTGTGCAGCAGGGGCAGGAGGAGGAGGAACCACTGGAGGTGGGAAGAGCAGAGCAATACCCAAGCACCTGCAGCAGCAATGGGAGCAGCCCCATTAAGAATCTGTGCATGCTGGCCAAGGCCAAGGCAATGCCATCAGCGTGTGTGGATGGGAGGATGGTGCAGGCTGCCCCAGGCAGGAGTGGGTATGGCTCAGCCCCATGCAGAGCACCACTGGGGCAGCCACAGGGTGAATACAATCAATCGGTGGGCCAGATCCAGCCCACAGGCCAGATTTTTCCCACCCCAGCTTTAGTTTATTTCAATTTAAGACTTCATCGCATACACACTATTTCCCTTGTCAATACAAATCCATAAAATACTCTTATTAAGGAATGACCTAACAGCTTTCTTTTAAGGTTGTATCAAGTCAACAGCTTCTTTGGCTCAAACAGGAAAAAGAGTCAATCTGTCAAACAGTTATTTGAATGGTCTAGTCTAGTATGTTACAAAAATCCATGCTGGCTTAGGGGTTGCCAAGTTTCAGACTAATTAAAACTAAAACTGTTATCTGCACTTCTAAAAGATGCTTAGAATGGAAATGGCAGTTGATCGCTATGTAATAAGCGGTCAAGTAACTAATATTTATTTAATGACTGACAGGTAGAAGAGTTCAAGTACTGATTTTTGCCTTCGAAATAGACATGAAATCAAACGTTTTCCTTTAGCAAGGATTTTAATGTAGCACCTTTAAACCCACAAGTTCTTTGCTCATCACCATTTCAGAACAACTCAGAAGTAGCAATTGGTATCTTATTTCCATGCAGATTCATAGAGGACAGAGTCTTTTTATATTCTGTAGAAAGTAGTTTGCACACTGTGATTTAGGGGAAAAAACATAGTTGTTTTAATTATAGTCAATTTTATTAGACTTTAAATCCTTAGCTTATTAACCTATAGGACTCCTATGAAGTGAAACTGGAACTGAAAAGAACTAACACTAATAATGCCACAGGTGGGACAGAAAGAAGATCACCACAGTTAGCTTCAGGAAGAGTAGGGAAGTCAGCTAAGGAGTTCTGTCTGTTGAACTCTGGAAGGAACTAGTCCCCTTCCATGTACATTTAAAAAAGACTAAAAGATCTCACAAAACAAAACCCAGACTGAATGACTGGGGTCACTGTAGACAAATTTTAATCAAATTACTGACAGCCAGCTTGTTTCTGATTTTCTTGGAGCAGAAAAATAAGGACATTCTGAACCCAATGCTCATCAACAATTTACATTTCAACCAATTTAACCTCTGTCAAGGACTGATCATTAGGCAGTAAAGATATGAAAATTGGGTGGCAGGAATCAAAACAGAAGCTCAACAACAACTTTAGAACACAGAAGCTGATAAATCTCTTCTCTAAATCCTCTTGCCCTCTAACCATTACTGTCAGATACCCTCTAAACAAGCATTGGACTGAAGCAGCAACCACAAGAGCTCCTGAGTACAAGTAAGAGCAGTAAAGTCCAGCACAACACAAAAAGCAGGAAGGGAGAAAAACATTATACTTCCCCTGTGCAGCCAACCTGTAAAGTAGAATGTCTATAAGGGATCAGTTTAAGTTACCTTCACCCCTTTTCATGTTCAGACCTCTAGCAAGCATGGCATCACCACTTCCTGCTTTACCAAGGAACCTCTGTGCTCCTTTGGGTATGAGATCAGATGGAAGCCCCTCTCCTTATCTCTCTTTCCAATTCACCAGAAAAGACCAGCCTCATCCAAGAGCTGAGAACTGTAGTCAAAACAATTTTCTTTAAATATGAATCAGAGCAGTTGAGATACTAGAAGAAGGAGAGATAAACCCATCATTGCCACACCTGCTTTATAGAAAGATTTGGCCTGCAGGCCAGATTTGTATCAGCCAGAGCACTTTTATCCAGCCTGCAGTGCTACCTGTGGATCTCAGACTGGACCTATACACTATGTGCAACATGCCCTGCCCAGCCCAGCATGTCGCATGCACTGGCCCTATCCCTGGCCCCAGCCCTGCATGCAGAAAATCAGAATCTGAAACAGACTCTACATGACATGGCATGGGCAGTCTCTGCATGGCATATGGCGGATCAGGGAGGAGATAGGCAGCAGATATCAGAAACCAAAGCAACAAAATTAGACAGAGAACACATGGAAAAAAGAGCAGCAGATAAGGCAGAGAGCACAGGCCTGGGAGCAGAAAGCAGACCTGAGCAGGCAGGGGATCTGAGTGGCACTTGGGGTAGGTACAGGGCTAATCTATGCTATGCCTGCCAAAAAAGTTGGCCCTCGCTGCTCATACATCACTCAAATTTACTGTCCAAAATGACTAAGAGAGGAGATCAGCAGTGGGACTTTCTGTCCCTTTAGCTTGTAAAATTAAGCCTGAATTACACTGCCTATTACAGACTCTGGGTCTTGGAACTTTTGATACGCTTCTGGGCACAGCTGCAGAGAAGATGGCCAGCCAGAATATTCCCCAGGAATCTGTCAGATTGGGTTGGCTAGGCAGCACTCGCCCTCTAAATCCAAAGCTCTCTCAAGACTGAACTCAGGCAGGCTGGTAAACTCTGCCCCTTGACTGCCTGTTCTTCATCCAGTCTGGGCTGGGCAGGTGGCTTACCACCGTATGAGTGTCTCAAACTTACTGACTCCAAGATAAACATGGGCCGACAACGGGAGGTCATGGTTGACAGGGCTAACCGGACCTTGTCATGCATCCACAGGTGCATCTTAAGTAGAGCCAGGGAGCTGATCCTCCCCCTCTATGCGACGCTGGTCAGGCCACAGCTGGAGAACTGCATCCAGTTCTGTGTGCCCCATTTCAGAAGGGATGTGGACAACATTGAGAGGGTCCAGAGGAGGGCCACCCGCATGATCCTGGGACTACAGGGCAGACCCTACATTGAAAGACCGCGGGACCTAAACATATTCAGCCTTCACAAGAGAAGGCTGAGCGGGGACCTGGTGACTGTCTATAAACTCACTAGGGGGGACCAGAAAGGTTTAGGGGAGACACTGTTTCCCCTAGCACCCCCTGGCATGACAAGGAACAATGGACACAAATTATTAGAGAGCAGATTTAGATTAGACATCTGCTAGAAGCTGGAACCAACTTCCAAGGGAAGTGGTGCTGGCTCCTACCCTGGGGATCTTTAAGAAGAGGCTTGATGACTACCTGGCTGGACTCATTTGAGTCCAGTCTTTTCTCCCGCCCAGGCGGGGGGGTCGGACTTGAAGATCTACAAAGGTCCCTTCTGACCCTACTTCTATGTTTCTATGAAGAGTCCCAAATCCCTCAGCCTTTCCTTGTACAGCTCGCCACGCTGATCATACAGGTGGGCCCTTCTCTGAACTCTCTCATTAGGGCCTTCCGGAGGTCCAGTCAATTTCATCCCTGCCTCAACCACCCCAGACCAGGGCTCCCCCGACTTGCTCTTAAAAGACCCCCAGGATGTTGATCCAGCTGACCTGCTGTCTGTTGTGCCTCACCACACCCCTTCTCAGCAAGAAGTTCTCCTTAGCATACAGCCTTGTCTGAGCCAAGGGACCAGCCTGGCCCTGCCCGCCACACCTGCAGGGGCTCCCAGGTCAGGCTCCGAGACAGCTCAGCCCTGGACCAGGTGGCTTCACCAGCCCCACGTCCTTCCTCAGCGTGGGGTCAGGCCAGAGCTCGCCTCGGCGGGCTGCACTCTGCAGGTGCCCCCGCTGGGCCAGCCCAGGGCCCAGTCAGGCTCTGCACTCGCCTCACTGTCCTCACCGCCACCGCTGCTCTGGCCCCCGCAGGGTGACCTGTCCTGCTCCCACTGCCTGCAGCCCGGCCCCGAGCCCCGCATCTCCCCGCTGCGTCTCCAAAACGGGTCACCTCCGCCCTAGCCCGGCCCGCGGCGCCCCCTCACCCGCGGACTCCCCCGTGTTGATCCAGTCCGGGTTCGCCAGGCTCGCGATGGCGAAGATGTCGGCGGCCAGGAAGAGGCATCCTGAGATGATGGTCAGTTTGTCCATCTCCTCCGGCTCCGGCGGCTCCCGGCTCCGGCCTCCGCCCGGCTGCCGCAGCGGGCCCGGGCCGGGGGCTCCTCACCGCCGCGGCTCCATGGAACCCCCGTTCCCGCTCTCCCCTGGGCAGCAGCTCCACGACGGAGCCCCCCGGACAGCGCCGGAAGCGAACCCGAGGGCAGCAGCGCGGCCCGGAAGCGAAACCCACTCTCCTTCACACTCGGCCCAGACGGGGCGGGGCTTGCAGCGGAGTAGGTGGGGCCTCCACGGAGACAGGGCGGGAGATCCCGGGAGGCTGGAGAGGGCTTCTCAGGGAGGGGGCGGGGCCTATGCGGGCGTGGGCGGGGCCTCTTCCTGGTGGGCAGAGCTGCCGTGGGGTGGGCGGGGCGTGTGCTCAAGGGGCGGGGTGGAGACGGGCGGGGCGTCTCGGCGGGGCGCCGCGGGTTGGCTGAGCCCTGGAGCTCCCAGGGCTCCCATTGGCTGGAAGGTAGCGTCGCTGCGGGGTGGGTTCTAACATGGAGATCCCTCATTGGGGGCGGGGCTGTGCCTCAGCCTGGGGCCGGACCCTGGGCTAGGAGCTGCCCCAGAGCTCCAGCCATCGGCACTCTGCAGGGTTCAGTCCTGTGGTAGCGCGTTGCGTTGCCCCTTTACTGCCCTCCCTGCACTCCTGCCCCAGGGGCTGAGCCTCAGTCACAGCTCCTACTGCCCATGTGAGGAATATAGGGGCTGGAGACGACAGCGCTAGGACCCGTGCTTGTGACTCTGGATACTAGAGAGGAATGAGAATTTGCTATTGTCCGCATGTGGCGGGGACAACGTTAGACCAAGCTACATGGCCAAGAACTGTTTCCTGGGTCCCAGCGGTCAGTGAAAAGCACAGAGAGCCCAGCAAAGTGCTGAATATGGAAGTACCAAGTGACAGACCGGGGTAAGCAACCCCCACTGCATGGCGCACACAGGCAGTTCGCCTCGTGCGTGCTCCTCGGAGCAGATAGCGGGGAAGGGGCTGGGCCTGTGCTGCCACAACAAGGATTGGGCCCCCCATGGCCCCTGCCGTCCAGCCCTGGCATGCCAACATCTTACAAACTGAGGTTGCTGGTGCTTTTGGCTCTGCCCAGAAACGTTGCCGACCCCTGTGATAGACCAAGAGGGAAGGCCAAGAAAGGACAATTAGATCCATGAAAGGATGACATGAAAATAAGAAATGCAACGGTGCCCAAATGGTGTGGGGCAAATGAGTTAAAGCTGCCAAGCAACCCTGAAAGAGGGTTAGGCTGAAGAAAAGGAGTGGTAGAGAAAGACATGTCATCACAATTGCATAAGAAGTCTATGGAGGCGCAAGTTGAATTACTTGAATAAGGAGTCGTTGCAATAATAATCCTGCCTGCCCCAAATCCTATTCTTCTAAATCCTCATGTCAGTCTCTACCACTCTCATTGTGTGACTTTGGGTAAGTCACTGTGCTTCAGTATGCACAAGTGTATTATCATTATAGGGATAAAAATAGGGCAGTTGGGAGGAGTAACATTTGTGTTTGGAAGCAAACCTAATTAACCTTGACTGGAAGAGTCATCCAAATATATTGACTATTAAATACAAGGTTTTTTTCCCAGTAACCTCATCAAAATAGAAACTTTAGAACAACCGAACTTTCCAAAGACTGCATACATCCCAGGCTTGGCTGCACTGTCATCTTACTGGTTACTTGTGCCTTAGGGGTTTTTGGTGATATTTTTTTACTGCCTTGACTCTATAGTTGGGTTCCTGGACCATCACAGTGACAATAACATTCCAACCCTACCTGTGCCTTAGTTATTCTTCCAGTGATGCAAGAATGCTGAGCAGGGAGGTTAAAGCGTTCTGCCACCGGTCTGGGTGTTTTTCTGCAGCTGTTGTCAAATTGGTCTTCATTCATTCTTTCAAACTGGAATCACCCCATCTGTTAAGTGTAAAAAGCAGAGGGGCACTGTAAGTAGGTATATGACACTGATAGATTTGCAGGTGAATAAACTTCAGATGTTACAATCCAGGTCATTTGGTCCAGTGATGATATGGTCTGTATTGATGTTGGAGGACAGAAGGCATGTGGGTCCATTGCAAGGCCTGGTGCCTTGATGAGAGTGGGCGTTAGGTAGGCTGTTGCTTAAAAGGCACTGTTTAAGAGTGGGAGGGGCAGCCTGTAAGCCAGGACAAATTTGTCCCCCATGACCACTTTGAGACAGTCATCCTTTTCCAAGATGGGTTAGAAGTCATTTTCAATCAGGGTGTCATAGCACCCTATGCTGCCTTGCGATCCTTTCAAGGGTGTTGTGGAGTTAGTTCTGTTAGGTTTACAATGTTAGTTCTGTTAGGTTTACAAACATAATTTACAAGATAAACCCAGAGATTTCAAATATAAATCCATAGTTGTGGTCCGAGTTCTTTGCAATAGAAAAAAATGGTTTATTATTTTTCTGTCATCAAAAAGAGAGTGAAAACTAAGAGCTGGCACTTTCCAAGTGGTGCTTCCAGTCTATGCAGGAGTGCCTCAAGTCGATCAAGGGATGTCTAACTTTAAAAAGGTTGAAAAACACTGGTTCAAGGTGTTCAAGCCAGTGGCTGTAGGTGACAACCAGAGGGGAACTCTTGTCCTTGTCCTGGAGTTGGTATAAGAGCAGATCAGGGAAAGGTCTGAGTCTGGCTTTGTTGACTTGAGTGGATCCAGTTTTGGGATTGTACTGGAACTGTAGGAATCCCTGCTCCAGGTGTGCAGTGGGATCCGAGCAGATGGTTGTAGTGTAGGCCTTGGCTGTGGATCTAATGGTGTTCTTAGGATAAAAGCTGGTAGCATGAAGATAGTTGTGATGGTCAGTTGGTTTCTCATACAATATGGTGGCAATGTGGCCATTGCAAATCTTCACTTTTGTGTCTAAGAGATTAATTTGCTGGGTGGAGTATTTCAGCATTAGAGTCATAGAGAAGTAGGACCGGAAGGAACATGCAAAGGTCATCTAGTCCAACCACCTACCTGAGGCAGGATCATCCCTATCCAAACCATTTTATACAAACCCTAATCTAAACTTTACATAAAACTACTGCCAAACCTGACATAACATAGAACTGACACCCTAACCTGCCACAGGTAAAATAGCGGAACCAGAGCAGCCAGTGTCCTGAATGTATAAAATGTTGCCAAAATACACACAAGAGGTCCTGGGTAGAAGGCCACGGCCCCTGCTGCAGAGGAAGGCAAAAACCCACGCTGTCTATACTAATCTGACCACATGGTAAAATTCCTTCCTGACCCCAAATATGGTTATTGGTCTGACCCTAAGCAGAGGGGCAAAACCCTCTAGGCAGGAATGTCCAGCTTTGGTTCCAGCATTGAGCACTGGCATATCCCAGTTGAAGTCCCCTTAGCCAACACCCAATGCCTCTAGGAAGGCTAAAGACGTTGTGACACACATGAATGCCATATGTCCCTGAAGGCTGGGGGGGCATGGCAACTGCCCACAGGCAGCAATGTCAGCAACGGGGGTGTGGTGGCAGCGAGTGGGGAGCTCTTGCAGGTGGCTGCAGCAGTGGCTGCAGTGGGGGCCAAGGGTGGTGTCTGGGAGAATCAGCAGTGCTTTTTGCAGGGGGTGCATTGCTGATCTCATGGGGTTCATGTGCACTCATGTGTAGCCCCTACACATTGCCAATGGTGACACACGGTAGCAAAGGCGAGGCGGGGGGAGCAACCAGCAAAGCCCAGAAACATGGGAAATACCTATGTTCTAGCAGTTAATTTAGTGTAACTTAATGTAAAACACACAGCCATCTCTATAGGCAAGCCATAACTGGCATGTGAGTTCTTGTTTACTTTATGTAAATTTCATGTGTAACTATAAAAGATAACAGCAATCATTTGTAACCAGGTCAAATACCAATTGGGAGGCACCAAGCAAATGTAAGGGGGATGCTAGTAAAAACACCCGAACAACTTCCTAAGGCATGAAGAGGATTTTCCCCACCTTTATCCAATCTCCTCTTACATACCTCCAAGGAAGGGGACCACCTCCCTTGGAAGTGTATTCCATATTTTGGCAAAGAAAATAGGAAAAATCACTGTAAAGAATTTTTTCTTTTATGGCCATAGGCAATGCGTAAGTACTAACAGTAGAGGGCGCAACTCTGTGCTGCCACCGCCACCCCCACTGCTGCCAGGCATTGGGTCTAGCCAGGCTGCAGCCCCATGCACTGCTGTTGGTGCAGAAATCACACCGCCACTGACACTCCTACTGCTGCCGGACTTGGCTTCAGCCTTGCGTCCTGTGCCCTGCTGTCAGTGCAGACATCCTTAGTGGCGTGTGCCCTCCCATGCCTCCCCCACTGATATGTCACCAGTGTTTACTGGAATGTGAGGAAGGTAAGAGAACACGGTCTGCAATTAGCTTCTATTGAAACACCCGGCTTTTGACTTTTTTTTAGGATAGATTAAAAACATTAACTTTATTTGTTGCAAAACAGCCAGATTTCCCTCCATAATAGGAGTAGTTAGTATGTGGCAAATGTGAAAGAGCTGTTTTTTATTTAAAGAACATTAAAACATTGTTGTATTAAGAGCATGATCCAATAATCTTTAAGAGAATTTATTTCCAAGTACTGTCTTAAGCTATCCAATAAATTAAGTTTTAAATGATATTTCAGTAGTTTTTAATGGAATTATATAACAGCCTAGCTCAGAGCCAGTCTGCCTCCAAAGTCAGAGTGGGATAATGAAACAGCACAGACATTTCCTAATTTGCCCCTGATTTGGCAGCAATTTTTAAGTCACAAATGGTCATGACTGAGTGCCCAGACTTGAGAAATACAGGGTATACGTAATCCTGGAAGGCGAACAGTTAAATATGTTAAATCTTTATGGGTTGAGGATAATTAAAGGAAGACTATATGTCCCAGAATGTATCAGGTTGCGACCATACTGCATAAAAAAGACAGTCTGTGCATAAGGGTTTAGGCAGGATCAAATCCTTAGAAAAGAAAACCGAACTTTAGATAACAACAAACATGCAGCGCAGAGCAAATTCCTGGTCTGGACTGAAGAAATCCAGGTAATACATCAACCAAGCAACACACACCCAACCCAATTCGGTATTTCCATCACATTTGTCCCGAGGCCCAGAGCTGAGTTCTGAGCAGCGCTTCTGCGTGTGCCCCCCGCGCTGTGAGGCTTTGACTTTCTCCCATAGCTGGAGCCCGGGGGCGCACTCAGAATCCGGGTCCCTTAAGGTTCTAAACAGTTACTGGGTCTTCGAAACTTCTTGCCTGCTGCCCTGTTCGTTCCCCACAGCCACTATGGAGAGGCATCTACTTTCAACTAAACACACCTGAGATCGTTGCCCATTTAATTTGGGTTGTATAGACAATCTCTTATAGTTTAGGATCCATGGAAAGTGCAAAGTCTTCTGATATGCCAGCAGGTAGGGAAGAAACTAGGTGAATTTTAATGCTCTCCCAAGCTCTTTCCCTCATCATCTCAGTATTTCAGGGAAAAAGAATGTTCCCTTATTCCTGTATTTCAACGGACCCCAAGAGTTTTGGGGTCTCACTGCGTCTGCTAGCTGAATGACTATATGGCTTTTCTTCATAACCTTTTATCACCTCACTTTTCTCATCATTTACAGCCATACGTACTTTTGGATCAGTATCTGGGTATATATTGAATGCTGGTGATATCTAGAGGAGGGTAGTGGGTGGATGAAAAACTCAAAGGCTGTCACTTCTGGGGAAGAGGGCTGGATAAGGTTCCACAAGTTACTTTATAGTAAGGCTTGAAGAATGATAACATCAGAGGTGCCACAGGGTAAGGTTTGTGAAGTTCCTGAATCTGTCTCCAAAGAACAAAGGAAACCCAGATACTCTCTCTAGAGACTGGTCTGTTTTCCTAATCTCAGGTCTGTAAAGTCAAGGGTTGGATACAAAGCTTTAGCACAGTTTCAGGAGACTCTCTGGCAGCCTCATAATTTTCCAGGCTTTTAGTGAAAGGAAGAATTCAGAGGATTTACTTTATTATCCTCATTATAACTGGTTATGGATTCAAGTTTGGATGATCTGACGTTTATACTGTATTATTTATACTGTATCATGCATTTAAATGGCTAATGGAACACAGGTTTCCAGTATGATGATTATACACCTAAAGAACTGAAATACATTTGCCAGATACCAGTCCCTTCCTTATGTAAGCAGCAATGTATAAAACCATTCTCCTGGAAAAATTTAGAGATGAATCTCATCCTGAAACACTGACGGGGAAAACACATTTTCTCATGTGAATTCAAGCTTCCTCAAAACAGTTGGTGGCTTCACTGAGCTATCATTTTCTATCATGTCCTCTCCTCTCTGAGTGCATATCCATTTAAAAGTAATGCACAGCATGAACAGTAGTTCTTTTCTTCAGCATAGCATGGAGTTGTTTAGAAATAGCTTTTTAGCACACTTAGAAATGTATTTCAGAAATACTTGTTTTCAGATAATTATCTCACAGAACATATAATATTTGATAACTTTTAAATCAGTATAGTTTTATGTTACTAATTCAGCAGTTCGTATCTATTTGGAAATATATATAAGGATGTACTTAACTTTAAACTCATGGGACTTTTAAGTGCTCTGCCAATTAGGCATTGATTTAAGCTCTTTCTTAAATGCTTTGCTGAATTGGGGCTTGTGATGCTGTCATAATTTCAATTAGTAAGATCTCCCAATTATTTTTCAAAGGGCTGTTTCCAGCACTGGAAAAGATCTCTGAACATACCTTGAGTACTACATTAAAGACCAATATCAGGATGGGAGAACAAGGCTTGGGTCTTATAATCATTCAGAATGGGCCATATCTCCAGATAACAAGTCTTATTGAGAAATGCTCTGCAGCTAGCAATGGAAGGCTAAAACCAGGTAAAAAGACAAATAGCCCTAAAGACCATAGTTTTGTAGAAATGTAACCCTAATTATGATCCATTCACCAGTTTTACCTTGGGCCCACTTTTGACCTTGCTTTCCTGAAGAAAATTGGGAGTAATTCCTCTTTAATCACTACAATTACAGAGAAACACAAGTGGAATAAGAATATCAGAGTTGAGCTCAGCATCACTAATTTTTTTTCTGATAAATGGAGACAATCCATTTTTAGATTAATATCCTATTGTCTTAATTTGATTTAAGTTGCTATCATGAACAATTATTTTATCATTAGATTAAGAAAAGGAAATATCTAAACGATAGTTCCATATGCAATTATATGCAGCACTGTAAATGTTGGGTATCTTTCTTTATCTTGAAATATTCATTTCAAAACAAATTGCTTGCTTGTGTTTCATCCTGATATTTCATAGAGCCAGTTAAATGTGAATGTGCAGTTCTTATATACTTGCCTACACAAGCAAGTTTTGTTATAAAAAACAAAAAGGAATCTAAAAGATTAAAAAAAACAAAAATAATCACTGACAGCTCATTTCTTGTCAAAAAAATTAACATTAGAAAAGACATATGTATTATGGCATCTCTCTCCCATAGACAAGTTCATTCAGTCTCTCTTGTTAAAGAGATTTCTGTTTAATCATAACTTTTTCCCTTACTCCCTCTCTTTTCCCCCTGATGTCTTGAGGATAGCATGAGAGTAGGGAGATGCTATCTAGACCAGATCTGGACATGAGAATCACCAGTTCTCCTGATCTTTAACCTTTGTGGGGTTTTGTTTTGTTTCCTTCCTAACCGTACATTTTGATCAGGGTTATCAAACTCTTGCTGTAGAGAAGGATCAAAAGTCCACTTTAAATTATGGTCCATGAGCCAAAAGTATAAATGTATAAATAGATGTTGCCCTTCAGCCAAGGTGGATCACCCCCTGTTGTCATCAGCAGTTTTGCACAAAAACAGAAGGTCAAATGTGGCTTTTATATAGTAACTGTACTTTAATATCTTATTGTCTATTCAGTGCTTTTCTATGAGTTTTTTATTTAAACATTTTCACATTTACAAGCAACATAAAACTTCCATGTGTCCTGGAACTTAATGGTACTTATCTTGCCTTTTGCTTTTACATTTACACTTATCGCATTATAATGAAACAATTTATTTATAAATAACCAGAAGTAATCTGCCTAGTCTAAAAGAGAACACACATTAAATACTGCAGTTATATTATTAAAAAAAACCCAGAAAGTACACATGGTGACATCTGGTATATTAATAACAAGTGAATGCTGCATTATTCACATGCATTAGAAAGTTAAAATGCATCTTTCAAGAGCACTGTGTTTCATTACTTTTACATTCCCTCTCTATAGAGCAAACAGTTTTTAAATTTTACCCAGAAGTATTGGAGGGTTTAGCTTGATAAGCTGACACAGAGCTGAACTACATGATTTAATAGGTCATTTGCTTCTTTACTTTTTTGAATGCACTGAAACCGATAATTGCTATATAATTACTAAGTGTGATATCATCTCTAATTTAGAATGCAACTTGAAGGTCATGCAGCTACTTAGTTAAAATAGCTTATGCTTACACACGCATACCTGTTAAATTATATCCCTATAAAATAATGGAAACAATTTACTTTATGTTATCTTAAGAACTATGTATGCAGGTCTGAAGGAAAAATCATCTTTCAGAATTAAACTAAAAGCCCCTGTGTTAGAAAAATGGATAACTTTCTGCTTATCTGATGAAACTTAAACAACGACTGAAGTTCTACATATCCTTAAAAGAGGCATAAAATTAAAACAAACTCAAATAAAAATGCTAAGCTAGTAAAAGAATCTTCTGCAAGAAGGTAGATCCAATGCAAGCCCTGTTGTTAACCTAACATTTTTGTATTTGACAGGCTAAGGGCTGGTAGTTTTCAAACTCTATAAAATTGTGATAAAGAACTAATGTGCACAAAGGCATATGTGAACTATTAGGCTTTTTAGAAGAACATCTATATTATTAAGATTTTTGTCTAACAATATTGAGCTACTCCTTTTAATGTCTATATACAACAGTCTGAAAACAGATTGACTATAAAAGTATTTTCAGTAACAGCTATAAAACCCAGGGAATCAAACCTCCAATTTAATTTATTTGATTTCCCAGATTAAATTTGGGCATTGTAAAGTAGACCTGGGACTTCCCAGGTACTCCTTTGTAACAAATATAATGACTTTGTAGCTGATTTTAGCTTCTACAGCCAGAAAGAAAGGTTTCGGGTTGCTTCTGGGAGCACTTACATCTTTCTTATAGTGCATTTCACACACAAAAAAAGCAGAAAGCTGAACAGATTCAATACATTTTGTAATTAATTAATTCCTGATCTAATTTTAAATATAAAGTTTTCAATTTTCACAGTAAAGACAGGAGTTGCATACTTGAGGAAGGATGTGGACAGATTGGAAAGAGTCCAAGAGAGCAACAAAAATGAGTATGAGGAAAGGCTGGAAAAACTAGGGTTATTTAGTCTGGAGAAGAGAAGACCGAGTTACCGAGTGGGGATTTGATCTTCAAATATCTGAAGGGAGATTATAAAGAAGATGGAGATAGCCTTTTCTGTGTGGGGCTATGACTAGGAGCAGTGGACTCAAGTTGCAGCAGAGGAAATGTAGTTTGAAGATTAGGAGGAACTTTTTTTACTATGCGGGTGGTTAAACATTGGAACAGGCTAGCAAGAGAAGCTGGAGAATCTCCATCCCTAGAAATTTTCAGGAGCAGGTTGGATAGACACATGGCTGGGATGGTTTAGTCAGGGATAATCCTGCCTTGAGCAGGGGCTGGAGTAGATGACCTTGTGAGGTCTCTTCCAGCCATACTTTCCTATGATCCTATAATTTTGTACAATATTCCCAGATTAAAGTGAATTTCTTCTGTTGTAATGAATATTGCCTGGGTAGGCTTTTACTTTGGCTTTGAGCCAATTTAAAGAGTATGGTATTTTTTGATACGTGTAACTAGATGTATAAATGTATACATAAAATAAACACATGAACACAAAAAATATGTTTACATACAGAAATGTACTATTTACAAAGCCTTCTAAAGCTGACACTTGGGAGCACAGAACTTCATTTTTAAATATTAACAGGCTACATATTTATTTTAAGTAGGCCAAATATTACTACAGTTTCAAACAGCAACCCAGAAAAGGCCTGTTTCAGCACTCATCATATCTTAAAAGCAGTTGTGTGTGAACAATGCAACCCAGTATTAGGTATGACCTCAGTGAAACATTCGTTTTTCAGTGAAAGCCTACAGAAAAATTCTTACTTTAACAATAACCATTTTGTAACGGTCACTGAATATTCAATATAAATTTAAGACACAGTATCATGTTTAGCACTTTAAACAACAAGATCTTTCCGTTAAATAAATAGCTAGAATTTTAGAGACTCAGACTGGAAATTCTGTTTGTCTTTAAGAAATGTTGAACTGAATTTATTTGTTCACTTCATGGGGACATCTACATAAGAGGTTTACTGCCTAATTAGTTCCACAGTAAAATGTTGTCATCTACACGTACATTGAGATTAGGACAGAGTAAACTAATTAACTCCACTGTAGCATAGTACTACCAAACACAAGTATTATTTTACGGCGAGTTATTTACTCCACTGCAACACAAGGGTAGATGCTGCAGGGGCTGGCTAGGGCACGAGAGTGCTTCAGTATGGGGGCTGCCTGTCAGTTAGCCCTGCACTGGAGCACCCTCGTGCCCCCGCCATCCTCCACAGCATGTTGAGCTGAGTCAGAGCAGCCCCAGGTTGGCAGGCTGACCCCCCAGGATCCCTGCCAGCTGGTGCTACTCTGACCTAGTTCAATGTGCTGTGGTCCCTGGCAGACATGCAAATGGCATGCTGGGGAGCAATAAATTCCTGCACAAAATGTATTAGGGTCTGTTCAACTGCATTACTAGCATGTGTAAATGCAGCCAGTGAGCAGTAAATGATCTATATCAGGGGCAGGCAAAATACAGCCCACGGGCTGAATCTGGCCCACCAGGCCATTCTATCTGGCCCATGGGACCTCTCCAAAAAACAATTGTTACCAGCCTGCAGCTGCCTCTCAAAGCCAGCAAGAGGCATGGGCTTTCAGAGCTTGTGAGCCATTCGACTGGGCAGGCTCTGTGACTCCAGCTCTGTGGGGCTCCCAGTTGGACAGCTGGTGAATAGGAAAGGGAGCTCCTGCCTGCTGTGCCGGGAACCCCACATGGAGGCATGAAGCCAGCCTGGCCGGCCCAATGGTGCACAGCTCCTAGAAGGAGAGCTGAGAGCCACACTTAGCAGTATGGAGCCCATCTGGCTGGATGGCACAAGTGTGTGGGTGGGTGTGGGGTTTGCGGCTGTGTGGGGGCTCCCCCACTGCACGCCTCCCTCCCAATGCACAGCCCCTGCTGCTGGCAGCAGCAGCAGGCAGTGGGCCCTCAGGGCATTCATGATCCGCAGTAGGCAGAGCTCTCCAGTAGCATGCAGCTCCGGCTGAGTGCCAGGAGCTGCACATGGTGGAACAGAGCCAGCCCAGCCCAGAGGCGGGCACTTCTTGCTGGCATGGAGTGAGCCCGGCTGCCCTGATGCCATACAGCTTCCAGAAGGACAGCTGGGAGCTGCTATATTCAGCTTCTGCCACTGTAGCCAGGAGTGCATGCTGCTGGGCCAGGCCTGGATTGCTCTGTGTTGCCATGTGCAGCGCCATGTGGAGTGCTGGAAGCCCCATGTGAAAGCATGAAGCTGGCCTGGCCTGATGGTGCACAGCTCCTGCCTGCAGTGCTGGGAGCCACACATGCTGGCACAGAGCCACCCTGGTCTGAGCTGAAGGCACATGCCAGCAGTCCTGGCCAGGCCGGCTCCATGCCACCACATTGCAGTTCCTGGGATGGAGCTGGACCGCACACCACCAGGGGGCTCTGCCTGCCACAGGCCATGAGTACCCCAAGGGCCTGCTGCTGCTGGTCACTGGCGGGGGGGGCTGTGCACCATGGGGAGTGAGGGATGTGTGATGGCTCCCCCACAGACGTCTGCACAAACCCCGCACACACCCACACTCCCCTTCCCAAACCCCCTCAAAAGCCCCACACCCACTCAGACATGCAGCCAAACCCCTTAACAACCGCCCCCCACACTCCACATACAATATACAAGAGTAGGACTTTATTTTGAGCTATTATGCAGTCATTATATAAATTATGCAAACACACATAAATCAGAACAAACTTTTTTTTGAAATAAATATAAAAAATATAAAAAAATATTTTTTGAAATAAAATTAAAATATGTTACGGTAGATATTTGATTTTTAGTATATGATCTCTTTTGTGTTTTTTCCTGGTTTCAAGATGGCAACCCCCCCCTCCCCCCAGGAGTACTTCTAGGAGCAAGGAAAGGGACTTCCAGTGGCACAGGTCAGGGATTAGGGGCTTTTGGTGTGAAAATGACAATCAGGTTATAGGGCACCTGTTAAGGGGCAGGGCTCCCTTGTGGCCCTCAACAGCTCACCAAAAGTCATTAAGCAGCCCTCCAGTTGAAATAATTGCCCACCCTTGATCTCTATCAAACTGAAGTATATGCACACCACTTCTTTTGTGCCAGCTTATAGCACCTTCCTAGTTAATGATTGCCTTGCATAGGTTTATATTAAATGCACAGCACTCTGGGCAGGTATGCAATGACGCAATATTTCACTACTGAGTTCTCTTCCATGGAATTTTCTTGCAGTACATTGTAGGACCCTCCAGAAATTCCCATAATTCTTCTGTATTTTGCTAGTACTGCTTCTGACTTGCTCTCAGGCAGCATTGAGAACATGCAGAGAAGTGTCACCATCATGGCAGCTGTTGATAGAACCAGGGTGATGCATGCACATTAGCAGTTGTACTGAATAGATTCACCTGGGCAACCTTGAATGACATAGCAAGGTGGCTACAGGGGGAGGGGGAGGAGGAGCAGCAGAAGGAAACTAAGCAGTTAAAATGGGACATTTATGTGGAGCAACATCACTCAGGAGGAGAGCAGTGCTTCTGGACTCAGACAACTATCAATTGTGATGACCAGCACAGAATGCAGATGGTTACTCTTCTATGTATTTGTGTAGAGCAATAGTACCCAACTTATCTGGCCCCCCACTGGTCTGCAGGCCCAGTCTGGAACATGGAGCCCATCTGTGGGCCAGTTCCAGAGTGCAGAGCCTTATCATCTGGCCCCCTGGCCTGGAAATGGGCGGTAGCATCCTTAATTACTGCATCTCCCACAGATGCAACAGCAGCTGCTTCTCCTCCCAGTTTAATTTCTAGCCCCACAGGCAGGTCTGTGGGCCGGATGACATGGCTCCATGTTCTGGATCCAGCCCTTGGGCCTCCCTATGGGTCTGGAAATTTGGCAGAGTGGTAAGTGGTGGCAGCATTAATAGCTCACGCTGGAGCTGCATGGGCAGATCAGTATGGCAAATGTAAGCATGAAGCAGCATATTGTTCTAGAACAGTGATTCTCAACCAGTATGCTGCAATTACAGAATGACAGAACTGGGACCTATTCTATTCTATTGTCTGTTGTTACAACAAACATCCTTGCTGTGCTGGGATTTGTAAAAAATAGTTATTTACTTTTTAGCTGTAACAGCTTATGTCACAAAGAGAAGGGATTTAAGGGGAGGAAGTGAAAGTAAGCAAGCAGCAGCTTGGAGAAAGTGGTTGGAAGTTCATGGTCATAAGCAGATTTTAACAATATTTTAAACCAAGTCTCCAGGACACTACCATTAACAAAAAGGGAGGACGGGAAGAAAAGCAAAACATGTAGAAAGAAACTCTACCCCACCTGCCAGCAAACAAGCAGGTGCATAAGGAGATTTAGACAGCACATTCTAGGCAACTGAACTGTAATTCAGCACAAATATTTCCTGGCACACTTCCTCTCTGCAGTATTTTGAGCAGGTTGCTGATAGAGCTCTTGTCCACACCAGTTTGTCTGCCTGCATTGGGTTCTTATGTAATTTCCAAAAAAATTGCTGAGCCATCCCATTCTTATCGGGTAAGACAAGTTTTTCTAGTTAGTCCCTATGATAGGACTACATCTACATTGTTTCAAATACCTTTTGGAAAACGGTCTATCACCACATTTATAGATGTAGCACTAGCATCACTTGCAAAAACACAGACCAGCTCTTTTCAACACAGACAGGTAGGAGCATTACCAGAAATCCTGGTCTTATTCATTGTCTTTAGGACCTCCTGCTGGAGCTCTTTGTGCTAATGACCTTGGCAGTGCTGAGCAGGGGCACATCCAAGAGTGGTGCAAGAGTAGGCTCACCCCCCCCTTCTGAACACATGGTGCACACAATGAGCTCTCCACCAACAAGAGCTCTGGACTCAGTTGCTAGTCATAGCCCCTGCCCTAGTAATCTCTCTTCTGCAGCCCATTCAAAAATCCAAAGTCTGTTTATGGTGTTGAGCATCTTGTCAGGGTCTATGCTAGGGCAATCCTTCTTCCAACAGAGAGTTGTGACCAGTCCCCCAAAGCCACGCCTACTCAAACATAAGACAAACAGCTGAATACTGGCTGTTCAAAACACCACTGGCAGCTATTGAAAAAAAAGCACACGTAGCTCAGTCCTATCATCTGTGGGAAGTCTAGTTGAGATGATCTCAAGGGCTAAGTACAGACAGTCAAAAAGCCAGAGGCTGAATCAATTTAATCTTTGCAGATTAGTTTAAAATGTACACATTGAACCAATAAGCAAGTGAACAGATATTCACTTTTAATTCTAGAAATGCAGCCACATGCCTGAAGTGGCTCAGGCTATACTGGGGGCTTCTAGAAACCCCCTCCCCCACAACTGCCTGGAGCAGACAGGGGAGGTGAAAAGCATCGGGGGGGGGGGGGGGGGGGGGCGGGCTGTGAATCTGCAGGGGATCTGGGGACAAAAGTTCAATAATGTGATTTAACATAAATAAGTTAAGTCTATACTACCTACATCCATACAGGTTTATCTTAAACCAGTTTCAATCATTTTGGAAGCCATTTATGTGCACTGAACTTCTGTTGTGTTACAGATTGTAATCAGTTTCCAATCACAGTTTATTAGAGGTGCACTGATATAGAAAAGGAAAATTAACACTATCAGCTATTGGCATTTTCTGTCCAGTGTAGCCAATTCCACCAATAAATATAATATGCCTTCTGGCTGAGGCCCCCAGATGCTGTGTGTACATGCACAGCCACACACATGCACGGGGCCAGGAATGCAGCCAGGCTGTGTGGAGAGCAGTGCCTTGCAGGTCAGTCTATGGAGGGGAAGGGGTGTGGGCAGATCAAAGCCGCCAGTGAGGGTGGGGCAGGGCAGTGAATGGGACCTGGGGCCAGGAGTGGAATGGAGCCACAGGTGGCTCATGTGGAGAACAGGCTGGGGGGGCAGACTCCCTGCCACTGTGAGCCCTCCCCACAAGGGAGGTATGGTGGCACAGGTGACCCCCGTTTGTGCGCGGGGCAGATGCAAGCTGCTCATTGTGGGCTCAGGGCTCTCTGCTCCACTGCCTTTGCCCCAGGGGCTCTGTGTCAGCTGTGGGTTCCCTGCCTGGCCAGCAGTTGGAGGCACAACTTGCTATTCCTACTGCTGCCAGGCAGACGGGATGCACAGCCGATGTGGAGCCCACAGGGTAAAGGCAGCAGAGTGGAGAGCTCCGAGCCCTTAGCAAGCCTGCATCTGCCCTCCTGCTTGGCTCCACTCATTAAGCGCATCCCCACTCTTAAAATGGTGGCAGTGGCACTTGAACTAAAAGCTCATTTGAAGAGCTTTAGTCCAAGTACAGCTGCCACCATTTTTCAGCGCCATGACACCGATTCCCTGGACGAGCTGCCCGTGGCTGTCCCACTTCCGGCCCCCCAGTCCCATTCACTGCCCTAGCTGGGCAGCATCCCCAGCCCCAGCTCCTGCCCCACTCCCTCCCTCACCATGGGGACCTCAATCTGCCCCCTCCATGCCTTTTCTCCTTCACAGACTTACCTGAAGGGTGCTGCTCTCCATGCTGCCCAGCTGCATTCCTGTAAATTGGTTATCAGATCAGCATTGGCCAATATGGCTGGTTAATAAAATCGGCTATAGGTACCAGCCAAAAGCGTCTTTATCAGTGCACCCCTACAGTTTGTGCGCAACTCCTTCCTCTAGCGAGGGAGCACACAACTTAGAAGATGGGTTGCACTAGGCATGAGACAGTACAGCATAGGTAGCACAAGGAAAACTGCTAACAGCTGAACAGTAGGCAGATAATCATATAGACCTCAGAATGAACAAACTTCAAAAATGGAAATAAAAAAAACTGCACTACATACTGCAGCTTAGACACAAACCATATACAAACAAACTAAGGTTACCGATATAACATCCTTCTGTAGACAAGGACAAAAATGTAAAAAACAAGAAAGGATCATTCTGAGTCAGTAACAAATTTTATTGCAAAAAGGTGTTTGGAGGAAAAGGTGTTTTTGTTTCTTTTTGTTTTGTTTTAAATAAATGATGCATGTCAGCTCCCTTTCTTTCAGTGTTAGAGTTCCTTTTAATATTTATTATTTCTTTCCATGTAGTTAGTAAAGCACTGTTTAGGAGAGGTAGGGGAACCAGCATGTAAAACAGAGCCAATACACAGCACTTTTTCAAACAAACATTTAAGCCTACCCACTCTTGCCAAAACTGCAGTTGTTTGCAACAAAATACACTTCAGTTTGAAGATCAATAATCCTGGATTTTTATATTGATACTATTATTTGCTTCCCCTGGCAGGTGACATTCTGATTAAAATTGGACATGCTAATGTATTAGGATGGACACTGCGAGAGCTTAGGCAACTTTTGTACAATATTCCTGTAGGAACGAGTCTACAAATCAAGGTTTACAGAGATTTTGTTGAAGTACCTGAACACTGGCAGAGTGCAGTTGAATTAATTCCAGAAGTAAAGCTTCCTTCAAAGACAGAGTAAGAAATACAGCTACCATGAAATGCCACTCAAGCATAATACACCTAATATTATGGAGAGAGAGAGAGAGAGAGAGCGCGCACGCGTGTGCAAGGTAGTACTTGCCCAGGGGAAGAAAGAGAAAGAAAAACAAATCAAGGGTATCATTCCTGTATGTGTTGTCTGGAAAGTTCAAAAGGATCAAGAGAAACCGCCCATTTCCAACTTGTCTTTCTCTGTCCCTGAAAGGTCACCAGGTGAGATCCTCAACTGGAGTAACTGACTTCACTGGAGCTCTGTCCAGCTGAGGATCTAGATGACTATATGTAACAAGTTCCTGTGTCATGAGCATTTGTTGAATTGCTAACAATTCAAAGTGGTAGAGAAGCTGGTAATTTACAATGCTTAATGATCACAGCATCTTATAAAACACAAGTACCATTGCAGGAGAGAGGGAAATTCAGAGATGGAGAGGAGGAATATGGATCCTACAGAGGAGAAAGTGATTGAAAATAGGAGCTCCCAAAGCAGACTGGAAAACCCCTGGGCTTTCTCTTTCAAAAGACTAAGTGTATTATACATCTGTGCTGGAAACTACTGGTATTTCTATAAGTCAAATTATTTTGTGTTCTAAATTAATAGAATAACATTGCTTTATTTTATTAAGTGTTTCTTTGCATTGTTTACAATCCACATATTACAGCACTATAAATTCCATATCAAGTCCTACCTGATTGAAATCACTGATTGGGCAGTTCTTTGCATATTCATTTATTTGGGATAAGGACATCTATATAAAGACTAATATATAGTCTTAGTCTTTTATATAAAGAACTGTACTTTAAGTTATTTTAATCCAATGTGTTCAGTTAATCTGAATACAACAGCAACTTCCCAACTTTTTAGTTTTCTTATGGAATGAGTTATGGTAGAATAACATTCACTATGTTGTACATTTTAGCACATCAAGTAAAAGCAGTGAAGAAAAAGAAGTCTGGAGCAGTAGCGATGATGAGGTTGATATAGACCTGGAACATTTTAGATACAAATCTTCACAATCATATGGTTATGAGTTTATAGAACAACTACCATCAATATCCAGAGTTTGGCATGAATTTAAAAGAAACCACCACACATTTACAGTAGGAACAGATATTGGATGTGACATTATACTTCATAATGATGTTGAGGCATTGTGCGATTCTGGTTTTGCTACTACTGGCATTAAATCTCCTTCATACTGGACTATGCCAAAGAACGATGACAACTTATCATCCTCCTCTTCCTCTCTATCAGATGCATTTTGGCTCGAGGAATTTGCCATTGCTTTAAACTAGCTAACAGGCACAAATTTTACCTAACCAGAAACTGGATTCCTGATGAAGTAGATTAACATCGGAAGGTTCAGTATTTTGAAGTTACTGAAAGTTTCTAGTGGTGCACGCCTAGACTGCCTAAGGAATTTTGATTAAGATGCTGCTGATATCCAAAAGCTTCCTCTTTTTGGTCTTGGCAAATTTCTCCGTCTCCCACTAAGATCTATGAAGAGCACATTAAAACATGCAACAAAATCCATAAAGAAAAAGGTACCACGTCAAGTCCTCAAAGTACTTACAAAATACTGTCTTCACTTTTTCAAGGTAAGTCTGAGAATTAAGTAGATGCTGTGCAGATGTGAAGTTTAATGTTCAAGGGCTCATGCTGGTAAGGATACTGGGCTAAAATTTTACCCTTGAGACAATTATTAATTTAAAATCAAGAACATAGCTTACTATTATCTCCAAAAGTTTTTTTGCATGTTACATCAGCTAAACGCCAATTAATATTACTTCTCATTATAGTACGAAGTGTTAATACACTTGGTTGATTACACTGAATGTGCAGAACATACCCTGTTCTTTAGAAGAAAACCCCCCCACAGAGTATACAAAAAAGTGTATGAATTCAGCATTTAATTCAATATGTGCAAGCCCACAAGTAATCAGATTAATGTTTTGAGACATTTGAATTCATATACAACAGGTTTGGTAGTTGATATAGAATATAACCGACTGATAGTGGAGGTCCATTTGGAATCTGCCTTCCAATTCTGTTTCATTTTACAACTCATCAACAAAAGGGGTACTTCCCAAATCTCCAGTAGCAGCCATTGATTTCTTCCCATCAACAAACTTCTTTGCAGCCTAAAAATAAATCAGAAAGATGGAAAATATGAAAAACAGTTCCCCACACTTCAGTTATATTAAGCTCAATAGACATACCTGACTTATTTCAGAGTCCTAGTTCCAAGTGTAATTACTGCTGATTACATCATGACATCAGGACAAAATTTATATTAGGTGGTCATAACTGTCCCAGTGTGGCAGATCAACAGAATGCTTCTAAAGCAAGTCAGAGTCCATTTTTCCAACTTCCCAATATGGATATACATGCAATTGATTAAAAAAAAAGATATTTGCTATTCCTGTCAGAAAAAACAGGAAGGTCGATGGATATGACACAGGTATGAGCGTCAAGGTAAGTGGGTTATAGTCTCAGCCACCAGCATCGTGTTAGACCACTGCTCTATGCTTCGCATCTCTTAACCTTATTTTTGCCCTGGCCTGGGGCTGGCAACATCTTCTGGCAGTGGGGCCAGAATGACCCAACTCAGGTTAGATGCAGACTAGCACAATGTCTTGGCCACTGCTACCACTTCTCCCCACTGTTCAGTTTGCTAGAGTTTATGCCAGTCAACTGCGGTGCAGTATGGACACGACTCCTCCTTTGTGAGAGGCCCACACAGGCAACTGTGGTGCCGCTCAGAAAGAGTCCCTCTACTGCCAAAACTACAGCTTCATGGGCCTGATCAAAGGCTCTCTGGGCAGGTTGCCATAGGTTGCCAACCCCCAGTTTAAGCTAAAAGCTCAAGTCTCTTGCTGCACATTTATTCAGTGTGAGGTACAATGCTGCCCCCTAGCTTTCCTGATCCAAGATGAAGTCTCTCAACATTACTGTAACATAAGAATAGTTGCTTCTGGGAACATTCTGTGTTTACAGGCGACTCTCACCATTTGTGGGGGATATGATCTCGTATCCCCCACGAATGGCGAAATCCGCGAATAAGGCACTGCGTTCATGAACATGGTACCCCCGGTGGCTGGGGGCATGGTTCTGGTGGCGGGATTCTGCCGGGAGCAAGCGCAGAGCCCCCAAGGAGCTCCGGTAAGTGTTTAAAGTGTATTTCAAATGCGGGTTCAGCATTCGTGAATCTTTGAAACAGTGAATGCCGAACCCGTGAATAACAAGGGTTTCCTGTATTTCAAGAGGAATTGTACTCTATTAAAGAAACCAAAATATGATAACTAACCAGCAGTATTTGTATCTTAATCTCTCAGTGAAACAGCAAAACCTGTTCATTTTTTGTAAAATAATTCAAATTCTGCAAATCCTTACTTGAGCAGTTTAGAGGCTACCATAATTAGGTAAGTAAGTGTGCCACAACAGCCAAGTGATTAAAGCAAGACAGAGTATGCTCACTGGTTTTGCAGTACACAGTCATAGAATCATAGGAAAATTGGTCTGGAAAGGACTTCACAAGGTCATCTAGTCTAGCCCCCTGCTCAAAGCACGCTCATTCCTGATTAAATGATCCCCGACAAGTGACAAGCTACTGTCAGTAAATTAAGGTGATACGATTTAAAATATCTAGTCCAGCAGAGATTTGTAGATCCGTTAGAACCATGTTCTGTATGTGCATTTTTCAATTGTACCAGTATTACATTCAGCCAGTAGGGATGGAATACCATGTCATTCCCATCCTGAGAGGTGTAATATATAACAGAGTCTTAATTTAGGTATGTAGCAATGGCAGTCTGTTTTGCACTGTAAAGCTTATACAGCAGAGTTGCATCTTACGCTGGGGTTAGGTTCTAGAGTCAGCATGTAAGGCAAAAAATCGCAGATAGTCAAAATTACCCTTGAAAATCAGCTGGCCTGCACCAAACTCCTGCCTGGCCAGCATGCACAGCTTTCCAGCACGGTTGCTCCCAATGTAGCTGCTTGGCCCCGTGCACAGCGCTGCGGGGGGCAGTTGCAGGCTGCACACATGCTAGGTCCCAGGAGCTGGCTGGGGGTGGTACAGGCCACTCTCTCCCCCCATCCAGCTGCTGCCCCCCAGGGCAGGCTGCACCAAACTCCCACCTGGCCAGCATGCACAGCTTCCCAGAAGGGCTGCTGGCCCCTGCTGGGCAGGCTGAATCCAAACAACTAGCACTCCAGGGCATATGTGTATGATGAATTCGCGCAAGTTAAATGCGCGTATGATGTGACTCCACTGTATGCCATTTTGTAGTCATTTTTATAGGGACACATTTACTTACAGTCACAATATCAGCAGTGGCTACAGAGTCAATCTTTTGAGTTACAGCAGCTGGTGATGTGTGTGTACCAAATACCACTGCCTCCAAGCCTATTTCATTCAGCAACCCATCTGTGGTCTCAAGTGACATCAAGTATGTGGCTTTTGCCTGGTTTCTGCCAAAAAATATTGAAAATAATCAAATCAATTGGTCTTCTGGTGTTACCCAGTATGTAACCACTCAAGAAGCCCTCACTTAGTCTGTGTATTTTTGTGCAATGTACGCCTCAGACTTGTTTTTCCTGAACAGTTGCCTCTGATGCCCTAAAGTTCTGAAGCCAAGTTCCTTACCAAAGGGTTTAGAAGTCTTACTATGCTGAAATTCAAGGTAATTCTTTTGCACATGTGGAAGCCTCAGCAAGAGGCACTAAAACTGGACAAAAGTCTAGGAAGAGGTAGGAGAGGCTCTTTCACTCCTTCAAAATCAAAAGCCTTATCTACCAGTTAGAAAGCTCTGAAACCCTTTTTAAAAGCATCAACACCCCATTAAAAAGCAGAAGACAGGAAAGAGCCCACATGCAGTACCCAAAGTAGAAGTCACAGCATACTACCCTTTTTTCAGTAGTCCGGCATCAGAGGTTAGTTTCTCATCAAGCCTTTGCCCCTTGTACCTCACTGCTGCACTCTGTGCATTACCACAGAAATTGTGTATTAGCCTCTAGCTAGCAGTTGTCAGCTTAAGATAGAGCCCTTTGCTAGCTATTTCCAAACAAGTAGCCACATGTAACTATTTGATCTGTTCTATGCAGGAATATTCAAGTTCAGCTCTTTAATACTTTGTTATACAGCTTGCTAAATGCTGTACTTGTTACCTCATTGTCCTTTATTTGCTTAGAGCAGGTACTTATAGCTATTGATATGAGAATCTAGTTTAGTCTATGCTATTATCTTCTAGTTTTATTTTTTAATTGTAAAATAGAAACAACTGAAATTGGTGACCTGTGGTACACAGGTCACATTAGCTAAATGTTAGACTACACTGGAAACTGAAATCTGCATCACATAGTAATTGTGGCTCTTTCATTACAGCAAGGGACTTTGGAAGGAAAAGAACACACTCCTACATGAAAAACAAGAAGAGAAATGAAACGTATACTTCCCTAGTATTAGGAAACAGTCTTGAGCACTGCAAGCAAAACAATTAGAAGATTTAAGACCTGCCTACTGCTTAGGACAAAGATATAATAATATATCATGTTTTGAATGTTATCATGTAACAGGAATTAAACAAAATTGACACTACAATAAATGTTTAATGTATCCAAGAATGGAAATAGTAGTTTTATTGTTTTGAGATGGACTGGGACTACTTGAAAAAGAGGCACCTAAAGTACAATTTCAGAGATTAAATGCACTTTAAATATTATTCCAACTTTAAGTCCCTGTATATTAATTCTTAATTAATTAATGTTATGTGGGGCCTGGGTAACGTGGGGCCTCTGCAAGACATGCTAGAAAATCTGGTCATCGCACCAGATGACAAAACTAACCTATTTAACAATTTCTTTGCCTCCATTTTCCTGAGCAGGGACCAGGTCACATCCCCCACTGGGACCTTTGCAGGCTCCAGGGGAGGCACACCCAGGCCTAGGGTCAGTGAGGATCTAGTAGGGAACTTCTGCAGGGTCTGGGTGTATTTAAAATCAGCTGGTCCTGACGATCTCCACCCCAGAGCGCTGAGGGTGGAGCTGAGGTCATTGTGGCTGGCATGGCTTTACGAGCACTTGTGGTGCTCTGGCGTGGTGCCAGAGGACTGGAAAAGGGCCAATGTGGTTCCCATTTTCAGAAAAAGGGAGGAAGAAGGATCCAGGAAACTATAGGCCAGTCAGTCTTACCTCGATCCTGGGTAAGCTTTGAGAGAATTATCCTGGCACATGTCCATGAGGTGCCAGCGGGGAAGATTATGCTTAGGGGCAACCAACATGGGTTCATTAGAGGCAGGTCCTGTCAGACCAACCTGGTGGCCTTCTATGACCAGGTCACAAAATCCTTAGATGCAGGAGTAGCAATGGATGTAGTCTTTTTGGACTTTAGGAAGGCCTTTGACACTGTCTTTCACCCCATTCTCATTAAAAAAACTAGGGGACTGTGGCATCCACACCTACAGTCAAATGGGACACTAACTGGCTGGAGGGCTGCACCCAGAGAGTGGTGGTGGACGGGTCCTATTCGACCTGGAGGGATGTGAGCAGTGGGGTTCCTCAGGGCTTGGTCCTTGGGCCCGCACTGTTCAACATCATCATCAGCAATTTGGATGAGGGGGTAAAAAAGTGCCCTGTTCTAATTTGCAGGCAACACTAAGATGTGGAGGAATACGCTGCAATCAGACCTAGACAGGTTATGGGGTGGGCGGATGAGAACAGGATAGGTTTCAACACTGACAAGTGCAAGGTTCTGCACCTGGGGAGGAAGAACCAGCAGCACACTTACAGGCTGGTGAATTCCCTTCTCATCAGTGCAGAGGCAGAAAAAGGATCTTGGAGTCATTATTGATGCCAAAATGAACACGGGCCAGCAGTGTGGGGACACGGTCAGGAAGGCCAACCGCACCTTGTCACGCATCCACAGATGCATCTCAAGCAGGTCCAAGGAGGTGATCCTCCCCCTCTATGCGGCACTGGTCAGGCCGCAGCTGGAGTACTGCATTCAGTTCTGGGCGCCGCACTTCAAGAGGGAGGTGGACAGCATGGAGAGGGTCCAGAGGAGGCCACTCGCATGATCAGGGGGCAGCAGGGCAGGCCCTACAAGGAGAGGCTACGGGACTTGAACCTGTTCAGCCTCCACAAGAGAAGGCTGAGGGGGGTGGAAAATCTAGTGGCCGTTTACAAACTAGTCAGGAGGGACCAGCAGGCACTGGGGGAGTCCCTGTTCCCCTGAGCACTACCAGAAATAACGGTCACAAGCTGGCAGAGGGTAGATTTAGGCTAGATATCAGGAGGTGCTACCTCACTGTCAGGGCAGCTAGGATCTGGAACCAACTTCCAAGGGAAGTGGTGCTGGCTCCTACCCTGGGGGTCTTTAGGAGGAGGCTGGATGAACACCTTGCTGGGGTCATTTGACCCCAGCACTCTTTCCTACCATGGCAGGGGTTGGACTTCATGATCTGCTCAGGTCCCTTCCAACCCTACCAACTATGAAACTATAATCGGCTAATTATGTCTACAAGCCTGAGAATCAAACTTTTGTATCTGCCACTTCTTAACAGCAAAGCAATCTTACCCAACAGGACTCTGAGGACATCATACTTAGAACTTGTGGGTAATGCAATACCACTACAGTTTAGTACTTTATGTTTTCAAGTCATTATACATAACCACTTGTACAGTTTCATTATTATAGTGGTTTGAGGATGTAAAACACTAAGCATTTGCTAAATACTACTGGCTGGGGACTCACTGCAGTCTCATCTTGAAGGGCATTAACCAAATATCACCATTTGTGATTCTAACTTAATAATGTTTCCGTACTACTACTTGATGTGCTCTTAGACTACAGCTTCTTCTGAGGACTGTCATTTTTTATTTTTAGTACAGAAATAGTTATTAGTAAGAGCTCTGTTCTAAGAGAATCTTAAGGAGTTTCTACAGGAAAGCACAGAATATAGTGCAATTTTCTAATTACAGGTTTCCCTTGCCAACTAGTTTTGAGTATCCATGCTTCAGAGGAGGAGGGTACAGTCAGAAGATACCCCCACAGCTCCCTGTCCCTGCTTATGCTTCTCACCCCCCCCAAAGCCTTGCTTGTGCCCCTCACCCTCAACCCAAAGCATCTGCTCCCCTAGCCCTGCCAGTTTTGCCAACCACAGGTTCCTGAAAGTCCCTAACCCCTGTGGTTGGCAAGGGACACCTGTATACCAGTATTACCTTAAAAGAAAATAAGTCAGCAGGAATGACAAAATCCCCATCCCTAAACAAATAACTAGACTAGAGCATTTTACAGAGAATCTTTACCTAGGCAGTTATGGTGTACAGCTCTGCAGCTGCAACTTTTGCTTTGTTATAATAGTGTCTGCTGCTATGTTAATAACTCTAATGAAAAGCAAACTAGTATTCATTAGACACTTTTTTGTATCAACTTACTTAGCCCTTTGGACATCTTCCTCTGTGATGTTTCCCTGAGCAATTGTGTTTACCTGGTCCACTGCAGCCTTTATGACCTGGGGGTGGGTGAAAAAAAAAGTTTATTTTTATATTTTGCAGCAGCAGGTTGACCCTTAGTGAGTCAGAAAGAAGGAGGAAGGGAGAGAAACCCCCTTCGGTGTAAAACAGGTGCTCCCACAGCAACACCTATTGAAGAACCTCCCCATGTGCACTCATGATACATTAGGGCGCTCTGATTCACCTAAAGGAGGCAGCAGCCAGCTGGCCTGTGCCCACCCCTCCCCCCACCAATGTTCCTCGCAGAAACAGAGGGCCATGGAACAGGAAGGGTTTAGAGTACCTGGATTTCTTCAGTCCAGGAAGAACATGGGTTGGGGAGGGGAAAGGGAGCTGGATAAAGAAGAGTTAGTCTGACCTAGCTTCTGCCTCTTTAAGCCAATTAGAGAGCCCTAATGCAGGAAGGAATCGTGAATATGCCAGTGCCTTTTCCATGCTGCCTCTGCAGGTATGTAAGGTAGTTTTGTATGGAGGCAACAGCACATGGCTGAGAGGCATTGCAGTAAGTTAAGCCAGCACACCAAGAGTGGTTTCAGCCAGTGCTGCTGCCATATTCAAAAGTGGGGCCTGAACTCTAAAAATATTGCGAATCACTGCTTTAAAGCAATGAGCAAATGAGGACCTGGAAGTAAAATGGAAAAATTACACAAAAATGCAATGGGCTTAACAAAGGCTGAACATGTCCACTAGTCTGATATCTTTCTCTGATCGCTTCTTTTTTCCTTTAATACAGACCACAGGACTTCAAAGCTTTACTGAAATTCAATAAAAGATGAAGGACATTAGGAGTAAGAAAGTACCTAATAGGAAAAACAGACAAACAAACCAGCCAATGGGCTGCGTTGAAAGGGGAATTATTAGAGTGGAGAAAGGTTAACAGAGTTATTCATGGATTGATCTTAGAACTTTAATATTTTCACTAATTAACTTGGCACAAAATAGAAATGTACCAATGAGTTATACAGACAAAAAAAGTGGGAGGCGCAGTCAATACCATGGAATACTGGAATAAAAGTCAGAAAGGAAGTGGATGACCTTGAAGATTAATGGAAACAAGATGAAATTTAGTATTAAAAAATGTGGTCATGCATTGAAAAAATAACAAATTCTGTTTTAATCAGGGAACTCAAGGTGGGGGTGCAAGAGAGAGAGACTTAAGAACTTTTTTTTTTTAAACTAATAAAAAAAAGCTAAGGGGGAAATGGGAAAAAGAGAAGTGATTTTTTTTTTTTTAAATATAAAACATTTAGAGGCATAAAGCAGGGACAGAGAGAAGACCAAATTTAAGCTAGAATTTTTGTCCAAAGAACAGAGAGGTACTTCAGTAAGTTAAGGCTGAAAATTAGAAGGCTACCGATCAAGCTGTGAGATTCTAGACTAGCCTTCAAAGCCAGTAGCAGTGACAACAGTCCCAACTACTTTTAAAGAAGCCTGATCAGGATAATATGATGCAACTGCCTGTGATAAGAGGGGTCTGGGAAGGACCATCTGGGCCATATTCTCTTATTCTTCCAGTCAATCATATATTGACAGCCTCATACAATAGTTATTGTACACTGAACACAACAATCAGGCATGGCCAGGGATAGAGCTTGCAGTCTACTCAAAATCCTGTATTGGCTGTATAGTAATTTCAAGTCCTTAATAATGAATGTGATCAGGACCTCCTTCTCAAGAGGGGTTTCAAATTCAGCTCTTCCAGATGATACAGCCAATGGATGGACATTTTCATGAATGTGAGAGTTTTGAAACAGACATTCAAGTTATTTTGTTGCTGCAAATTCATTTTTTCAGTTGTACTTTGTTGAAGGTAAGCCCTATTCCCTGCTTCTCTTTACAGGTATAGCCATTTATTGAACACACATTTCCAAATGAAAACAAGCGTAGTTAGTGTTTTAATCCTAGTACAATTAGAATATACATTTTAAAAAAAGTGTCAGAATTAAACCTATCATTTGAAATCAGAGTTAAATGCATTAAATTCTATCAGAGGCATAAGTCAAAGTAATTTAACTGACAACTTTGAATCAGCAATTTACCTCTCTAGCTGCCGAAGCTTGAGATATGACATAAATCCCAAAGAGTCCAGTATCAGAGTAATTAACGTTAAATGATGAAGCCTGTGAAACAAAATTAACTTCAATTATTGCATTTCAATAACAAGGCAGAATAGCCCAATGCCTTCTACAGGAAAATAGTTATAGGCAGCATCCAAGACAAAGCAATTTAGAAAGGTAGATTCTACTTTTGGAATATGGCTTTCAGTCTTACAAGGAGACTTTAGCGTGCTGCACATTCCCCCCTCTCACAATGCATTAACTTTTTAGCAATATAAGTTTGTAATACACTTTTGGACTCACATCAAATGGTAGGTTAGTTGCCTTCGCAATTGCTTGGAATAGTTTGCTGGTAATATTGCTTCCCCTTTTAATAAGAGGCCCTGGATCTAGGACATGCTGAAGGACAGTAAAGGCATTTGCTTCTTCACTCCCACGAACAGCTCCTTCTGCCACTACAGCAGCATGGACAAGGCTATTGCCGGTTTGTTCTCGGATTTCACCTGAAAATAAAAACAAAGGTATACTGAAAGTAAGCTAACTGCATATCAAACACACATTAATTGGATGCTACTGTTTATGTCCAAGGAGGAGAGGAACATTATTTTATTGCAATAACATGGCCCAGAATATAATACCCACCTGGTTTTTGAAAGACAGCATAGAGAAAGAAAAAGATTAGAGGTGCACTGATATATTGGTCCATACGAGACTAACACTGATAAACAGAAAATTGATACTATCAGCATTTGACTTTTTTGACTGGTGTAGCTGATAAATGTCACTAATAAAATGTCCCGAACATGTGTGCAGCTGCAGCATTCATGTGGCCAGGAATGCAGCCCAGCAGCTTGGAGAGCAATGTCCAGTGGTAAGTCTGTGGGGGGCTGGCGTGAGGGATGAAAGGGGCATGGCAGGGCAGACTGAGGCACCCACAGAGACAGAGGGAGTGGGGGGCTGGGGCAAGGGAAGGCACTGCCCTGCCTGTTGCTGCGCACACCCGTGGGGGTGGCATGGGGAGCATGTGATCCTCGGATTTGCGTGCAAAGTGAGAGTGGGCCGCATTGAGCTCAGGGTGGATGGGGGTGGGGCAGGAGGTGGCACTGGGAGGGTTGGCTAAGGGGTGGGTTTTGGCAGAAAATTCCCTGTAGCCACCCTGTCACCCCCTCCCAGTACTGCCCCCGCCTGTCCTGAACACAGCTCCAGCCCATCCCCCACCAGGAAGAGGCCAGCACAGCCCCTGGCCTTGAGCCCATAGCAAGCAGCCCAGCCTTGCCCCATGCACAAATCTAGGAGGCACATGCCCTGCCTACCCACCCTGGGGGTGCACACAGTGGCAGGAAGCTGCTCCCCCTCCCTACAAACCCCAGACGAGCCACCTATAGCTCTGTCCTGTGCCCTGCACTACCCTGGCCGAGCAGCACTTACCCCTGCTCCAGCCCCACTCCTTCCCTCGCTGTGGGGGCCTCAATCTGCCTGCCGCATGCCCCTTCCCTTCCCCAATAGACTTACTGGTAGGATGCTGCTCACCAAGCTGCATATTGGCTATCAGTTTGGTATGAGCAAAATCTTACCCCTAAAAAAGATCTTGCCTCATAGTACTGTTAAGTACCATATTTCACGGTGTACAAGTCAAAGTTTGAAACCAAAATGTTTACACTTAAATTTCCACCTCGACTTATACACCATATCAATACTTCAGCTGGACCCCACCACACAGTCTGGGGACCCTGCCACCATGGAAGGAAGAACCAGGCTGCCCCTGCAGCTCAGGAACTGCTTGGTCCAGCAGCAGCTTGTCTCCCAGCTGTGGGAGAAGCAGGTAGGCTCTGCCAAAAGGTCTGGCACCCCCCAAGGAAGGGGCTGCCTTGCCCCATAGACAGCAGGGTACTCTGGTGACAGAAGGCAGTGGGGACAGCGTGGGAGGCATTGGAAGCCCAGGCAGCACTCAGCCCTGTCTGACACCCTTAGCCTCCCCACCACCTCTGCTCAACAGTCTGTGCCACCCATGGGGCAAGACAGCCCCTTCCTGAGCAGTGCCAGGCTTCCTGCGACTGCAGGAGCCTACTGAAGGCAGAAGCAGTGAAGGGCATATTCCTGCTTTTGGCAGAGCCTGCCCCTTCCACCCCCAGGCTGGGGGTGAGCTACTAGCAGGCTGGGCAGCCCCTGAGCAGCAGGGAAGCTTGATTCTTCCCTCTGTGGCAGCAGTGCCCCCAGGGCCTGGCCAGACAGGCTGCCAGTGGGCCAGGTACTGCCTGAGCTCAGAGGCACTCGATCCAACTCTCACACGAACCCAACTGAGCTTCTAGCACCTCACATGTCCCTGCCGCCTTCTCCCACCACCAGCACACCCAGCCACCCTCCTGCCAAGCCCCTGATGAGGTGGGGTTGACTTATGCACATCTATGATGAGCCTAACTTTTTTGAGTGGAAATATGGGGTTGACTTATACATGTTGACTTGTACACTGTAAAATATGTTGACAGAATATCAGCAGGGAGCCAAGCCTCCTTCTGAACCTGCTACCGAGCCCTGCTTGCCACATCATCCAGCGGGGATCCAGAAATTTGGCAGTGAGGAAGTAGTGGCAACATTTAGGAGCCATGGCTCCTAGAGCCACGGCTCCTAGAGCCACGGTAAGTAACACTGCCAAACTCCCCTACCACCAAGTTTCTGGACCTGTGGGGATCCACATTTCTGAAGTATAATGCACACCCCAATTTCCACCAGCTGATTTTCAGAAGAGCGATTTATTTTTTATGCAATAAAATATGGTATTTCTAGCCAGCAATTAAGCTTATCCAAAAAAGAAGTTACTACATTAGGATGTGAAAAATTAGAGTTAGTGTGAGGTAAGTAACCCTTTGTGGATATGCATAGCGCACATTCAAAATGCCTTTATGAGAAGTAGCTTACAACTTTAGAAGAGTATACTACTTCACATTCTGCATGCACTCAAAGTAGCTGCAAAAACTAACACGCTAGATAGCTCACTGTAAATTTACCCCCTAGCTTGCTGCTCACAAACTTCCCATATGGACAATTCCCAAGAAGCCATTAACACAGATTTATTATTTATTAGGTGTCTACAAGATTAGCTTTTGTAATAGGGAATAACAAACATCAATGCCTGGTAAGAAGGAAAACTAGTTCTCTTATTTTTATAGCATAGAAAAGGTAGAAGTCTTGTTTGCAAATTACTCACAAGCACAAAGAGAAATTCAAATGGAGATGTTATCTGTGCCTGGTTTGAATATGGTTCTAGTTCCCTTATGGCAAAAGCTACAAAATTCAGTGAGTATCTTCCTCAAGGGAAAACACTGCACACAACACCTACTCACTCAAAAGTTATATTGTGGTTGATTTCCATCAACTTCAGTGCAGACCAATTACAAAGAAATCAGAAAAATTGGAAATAGTTTAACACTTTGTGTGTTAAATGCACTGTTTCCAGAGGTAATCAATGAATACAAGGTGTATCTATGTGTTTAATTAATGCAACAGATGCAATAAACTCTGGAGCAAAGTTTATGCCAGAGTTAACTGTTCCCAAGCACAGCATCTACAGGTCCACCCAGGACAGCAGCACTTTGAGGTTGGGGGGTGAGGGGGTTCAATCCTGGCCTCTGGGTGGCAGCAGTGGACAGGTTGGCTGGGGCATAAGTGTCAGATGTGTGGAGCAGTGTAGTAGGTGGCAGGCAGGGGTCTGACCACCTGCTGCCTGGGCTGACCAGGTGCAATTGCTTCCTGCAGTTACCATTTACATGAGCATTTGATTGCAGGTTTTGATTCCTGTCAGGGACAGTACGATCTTACAGCAGAATTAATTAGTTTACTGTGCCCCAATACTGGTACACATGTAGACAGTAACTCGAGCTAAAAAGTCAACTCCCCAGTAAAGTGCACATGTAGATTTACCCGCTGTGGATAAAAAATGCTCAGTATTAGATCAGATACAGCACTGAATAGACATAAACCAATATTTAGCCTCTGCATGAACTGCCTGACTGGGTTAGTAGGACTTCTCTAAAAGAAACACTTGCAGTATTCCCAGAAAGCCCTCTGTATTCAGCTTCTCACACTCTCAGAACACTAAAACCTGAGGCCCGAGTTTAATTTTATGGAACAGAATGCAAGGATGATCCCATGATTAAGGCACTGGACTAGGGACGGGAAATTTAGGTTGAGCTCCCAGTTTTGCTACCAGCTCCCATCTGTAGACAGTTTTCTTCTTTTGCCTTCTGTTTAAATTACATAGAAATTTATTTGTAGCAGGAACTTCTGTGCAGTGACGAGCACAACATGGCAATTTCACTTGGGACTTTATTTAAAAAAAAAAAAAAAAATTCCTTCATAGTTCCTATAGCAACATTCTGTTTGCAATTAAGAGCAATATCAAATACTGGCCTTACCTCCACGATATTGTGCCTTAGCTCGAGAAGAACCAGCTCCACCCCTGATATTTAGAAACTGCTCTCCAACCTGTTTTAGGTCAGACTGGCTTACACCTGCAACACAATATTTTCATTTCAAGATGCATGGAATTTACAGTTGCAGAATAACAACTCGAGTCAAAAAGAAATGGTGCTTTAACTGTTTGACTTTCAAAGCAGAAGTTCGATTTCTTCCATATATTCACAACATGCTAAATTAATACATACCTATTCCCACAAGAGCCATCCTTGCACTTGTGAAGTTGTTCTGTACAAAGTGGTGAAGCTGCAATAATTAAGTGTTCATTTCAGAATAGTTCCACGTAAATGAAATAAAGTAGCAAACATCAGATTCTGCACATAACTGTATCAATTGTTCTAATACTGCAATTTTTAGTGCATCGAATGTTGAAGCTTCTGGCAGCTATTATCTGCCATGAACAATGTTTTGCACTCTCCTCAATGACAGAAGGACCCTAACTAATGCCACACTTTATACCAGGAATTTTAATAATCGTGCCATCGAATCACAGTGGAAATCTCTTATTTATGTCAAATGGGGAAGTTGGATTAAAATTTAGACTAAAAAACTGCATATGCTATTTTAACTCCATAAGCAACTGAGAACTGAGCTAGGCAGCACTCCAGTAAGGCAATCATCCAAGGTGGGCTCAGAAGATGATCCTAATGAACTACAGTATTTATCTGATTTATACTGACCTATCTGAAAAACTCTTAGTGACTTACAATAAACAAACAACCTGAAATCACAGGCTAGGGCTCAATACCTGCAATAACTTTGCCAGTCTCCTGTACCCAGCAGCACAACCCTCAAATTCTCCAAACTATGCAGCATGTTACTGCAGAAGTATGGTACAAAAAGTAAAGCTTTTATAAGTTGAGTGTTTTTCTAGTAATAAATTCATGTACTACAAATATAGCCTTTCCAAATGCTTCTGAATCACAGTAGATAAGACATGTGACTTTATGACACCTTGTAACTATATTTAAATGTCAGAAATAGACTGAATAACATGTAATAAGAGCACACACATTTCCCTTTTGGGAAAATTTCTCAATAAATTCAATCTGCATTTTTTACAAGAGAAACAAAACAGAGCTTCACACCTTATTATTTATCCATTAGCTACAATTGATATATTCCTACCTGTTCGGGTGCGATTTTCCCAACTGCATAATCTGGACAATACATGGAATTTGCAAGAGCATTCCGATAAGCTGCAACATGCAAGTTTTCAAGAACACCTAAAAACAGAAGAAACAGATTATTACTCAACAGAAAAATTAACCACTTACACTGACATGGAGGGACAGGAAGAACAAATAAAGGCACTGCCATAATGGAGCAGAACTGTGATCCATTTGAGAACAGCCAGCCACAGATGCTATGGAGGAAGGCACGAGACACCCTGCATTAGGGCAGGTCTGGTTATAATTCACCTCATCCCTTTCTCCCCCTCTATCTGATTCTATAGTAACATGTTACATCCATGACTGCTTTTCTCCAGCAGAAGACTAGAAAATTAACTGAAATGGTCAAATTACTTAAAGTAGAGTAAAAATCCAGTGTTTGCAGGTCACTTTAAAAAAAAAAAAGTCAATTCTTGAGAAACCAACATAAGACATCAGGAAATGTACCTACCAACTTGCAGATTCTGAAAGGCAATTGCCTTATCAATCTTTAATTGAGGTTGGAGCGCCTTTACTTCCCAAGCTCTGAACTCAGGAGCTGTAGTAACATTAATTAGATACTCCATTACTATATCACTAAAAACACAAGGAGACAAAAGGTATAAAGGATGTATTAGATTCGTTCAAGTAAAAAAGAAAATGGTAAAATAGAGTAGCAAGAACTAAGGATGCACCAATAGAGATTCTGAAGGCCGATACCGATAGTTGATTTTTAAGAAAGCATATCGGCCGATATGATCCAGTTTCCGATACAGATGTGTGTAGCTGGTAAGTCTGTTGTGGTGAAAGGAAAGCGGGGAGGGACAGGACGTGGGGGGGCAGATCAACACCCCCCAGAGTGAAGGAGGGAGTGGAGCTGGGGTAGGCAATGCCCAACCAGGGTGGAGTGCAGGATGGAGCTGCAGCTCATCTGGGGGTGCAGGGTGGGGGAGCGGTTCCCACCACTGTGCACACCCTGGGAGTGCATGGGAGGGGGCGTGTCCCCAGATCTATGTGGGAAGGGGTGGGGCAGGCGGGAGGGGCTGGGCTGCTCTCTGGGTGGGCAGTGGCAGCACTGAGGGGAAGGGCTATGGTGAAATTTGGGGCGGTTACAGGCCCCCCCCATTGCCCCTCTCCCAGCACCGCCACCTGCCCACCCTGAGTGCAGCGCAGCCCAGTCCCCTCCCTCCCCCTGCCAGGAAGAGCCTGGGGCAGCCCCTGGCCCCAGCCTGCCCAGATCCGGGGCACACACCCCACCCTCGTGCCCTCCCAGAGTGCAAGCAGCAGCAGGAGCCACTCCTCTTCCCCACGCCCCCCTGGACAAGCTATGGCTCTGTCCTATGCCCCACCCCAGCTGGGCAGCGCCTACTCCACTCCCTCCCGCACCATGGGAGCATTGATCTGCTCCCCCCACACCTGCTTCCTCACCCCTCCCCATCCCCCACAACAGACTTACCAGCTGCAGGCAGCTCTCCAAGCTGCTGGGCTGCACTCCTTGCTGCCTGCGTGCTGTGCTGTGGCTGGACACAAGCACAGGCATTTAATTGGCCAAATTATCGTCCGCTTCAAGCCGATTTCTGATGTAGTCAATTTTGTTTATATGGGTGCCGATCCAATATTGGACCGATGTATTGGTGCACCTCTAGCAAGAAACCAACTTTATAGTACAGACCACATGAATGCTGCAGAACAATATAATCAAGCAAAGCATCAGAATATTAGTGGCTGGCATAAGTCATTCATAAGGGCATAACGTTAAATACTAGTACTGTTACTGCTACTTAAAAAATAAATAAATAAAAATAGAATTCTGCGATTTGTCCAGGGTATTTTGAAGAAAATATGCTGTATATTAAAATGTTGCCATATCTGGGTACTTACACATCATCGCGCAGGCAGTCAACAGAATATATCATGTTCTCTCTCGTAGAGGTCACACTGAATTGAAAGAAACATCCTTTTTAGAAGCATGTACTACAGGTGTGGGGTTTAAATATTAGTTCTTGACAGATATGAATTCCCTTGTCTAAGGAAATTCTGCAGCAGAATTTCAAGTTACTTAAAAACTTCAGTTGCAAGAATTCCATTGCTTTGAGATTATATCAATCTTTTAAGTTTTAGGCCTACTAAAAAAAGAAACCCACAACAACATCCCCCCCCAAACAAAAAAAACGAAAAAAACCAAAAGCCCTTTCACTCCTGTAGAAATTCTGGAAAACCACTATTAGTTTTGAGACATCTGTTTACATACAAGTGCTGTTATTTCAAACCGAATTCAAGTGGAAAATTAAAACTAGAAGAGGAGGGAAAAATAGCATCTAAAGGAGAAATAGGATGGAATTTGGGTAGGATAGCCCATAGAAACATTTCACTTTATCATTTTCTGTTCATGTGCAACAAAGACTTGGGGTTTTCAAATATTGGTCTTTAGGATCATATGATTTAGATCATTCAACTTAATATTATTGAACAAACGTAGATACAAAATATACACCTATCCAATAAAATAGTAATTTATAATAGCCCTTTGCATTTAAGTTTTAGATTGATAATTTAAATTTTCAACCATCTTATTACAAAAGAATCGAAAAAGCATGAACTCTTGTACCCTATGGCGATTTTTTTATATGTGCGACTATTAATGAATAACAGATTCTTAGTATTATGCTCATTCTATTAAGATTAATTAATAGGTTAATTTTTCTGCATACTTTAAAATGCTTGAAATGATGCAAACTCAATACTTTCTACAAATCAAGTGTGTGCCAACTATGTAAATTCAATACCTGCTGTAAGTGAAAAGCCATTTGAAATACAAATTTTGATTATGGTCTTTAATGTTTCTTCCTATTTTTATTCCTTTAGTATTTTCCTATTATGCATTATCCATAAGTTTCATGATATCAGGCAGGTCCATCCACATAATGTAATTTTGTGGGATATATTTTCTTTTTGCTTTGAATCACTTTCCCGTGGGGACTTTAGATACACTACCTAGTTTCCACAGTTTTCTTTACAATACAGAATATGTTTAAATAGGGTTACCAACCTCAGGCTACCTCCAACAGCTTCAATGCCACGAGTAATCTTGAAAGAAGAGGCTCCTTTAGTAGTCTATAAAAAGATGCATTTAAGTTACCAAATAAGTTAAGTTTCCATATTTCTATATTAGTTCTATTTATACATTTAAAGCAAGAGACAGATAAAAAACCCTATCAATGCTGCCATTTAGAGCAATGTTGTTGTAATTTAAATTACAAGAGGCAACTGCATCTACAATCCATATGCTAATCAAAATTATTAGGAAGTGGAATTAACATCAGTGAAACTCAAGAAATGGGAACTTAAAATGTTCTCATTAGTAAACAAAACCATGCATTTAAAAGTCTTTTGTAAATAACTTATTAGTTAATGTATTAATCTTTTAAATGATCTCACGTTGCATTTGTTTAACTTTAAGAGTTTGGAGACATCAGGGTAACACTGGTCTAGTTTATCAAACAGCCATAAAAATGAATGTGAACATTCCACTTCTAGGAAGTAATGTCATCAATTCATTTCTTTCAGATAAACAGAACAGCCAGTATCAGGGTGGATAAAAATCAACGCTTAAAAAGAGAAAAAGTCAGAATTTGTTTTATTTAAAATCGTATTTTTTATTTAATCTTTTTTTTGTTAAGATGCTTTAAAAAAACCCACAAACCTATTTTTAATTTAAGACATGTTTAAGCTTAGAGACATCATTATGGACTAAGGATTATATCAATTATATAGTATTTGAGACAATATATTTATTCATATCACCTTATCAGAAAAGTTTTATAAGTCACAACAGGACTATATTAGGGGCCCAATCTTATGGGGTTCCCAGAGGCTCCTCTACAGATTAGCAAAGATTGAAGAAACCCACTCTACCCAGTGGGACTCACTAATTAAATCGAGGTGATTTAAATCAATTTGATTTAAATCAAATCCACCCCGGCCTGTATATGGTAACAAAACATGAGCCATGCCAACTCTGAGCTGCATCTGAACCCAGACAAAATTAAGTCTGTAAATACCAGCAATCCACCTTGCCCACGTTATTTACTCCCTAGAATGCAAATCAAGTTTTTCATCATTTTATCTTCCTTCAAAAAATTAAACTTAAAGTTACCTACCAAGTTTGATGCAAGACGGAGCAAATGTACAGTTCCCAAATTACTGGGGGTTTCATTTCTGCTGCCTGCTTTAATAAATACACCAATTCTTGAAACTGGGGAATAGTTTTCCAACGAGGCAATAATTAAACCATTTGGCAATTTTGTGATCTGCATTAAAAATAAAATAAAAACTTACTATGATTTAGTGGCCTAATAAGAGTACTATTCACCACATTGCTTCTTTTTGAACCGATTCAATTCGGTGTTGAAAGATAAAATATTATTTTACACTGACCTCAAGATCCTGAGGCTGTAGATGCAACTTTGCTTGCTCTTTGGCGGCAGAAGCTTGAACTTTAGAAGCAACTTTGAGAGAGTACAGCCTCCTCTAAAAGTAAGAGCATAGAAAGCAAGATTTAAGAGAAGTGCATTTGCCCCCTCAAATTATTTACTATTACTCTCTTATGGAGTACATTAAGCACTAATTCAGTACACATATCAATCACTATTTCAGAACTATATGGCAGAATAATAGCTACTGCTTTCACAACAAGAGTTTAATTTGCTCAGTCTTTGAGATTCACACTGAAGCCTAGACAGAACTGCAAAAGTGAAGAACTAGACAATTAGCTATAATTTTTTAAAAATCCCATAAAACCACCCATAATTGATGCCATCAAGCATTATGGTGTGAAATTATACAACATATGCTGTGCGATTACTGCATTGCAATTTACTGAGCGACCAGTCACATGAAAATTAAAAAATTCTAGCTAGCGTAATTGTCTAGATTCCTTGGTGCAAGCAATTGCATTCTTAAGTGGCACCAGGAAAAAACTGACCAAACTGATCCAACAACTACTATGGACACCATCTGATTCAAGCTCAGTTGCAAATAGAAGGATGCTGGAACAAGTCTAAAGTCAGAATTGAAAGCAGAGGTGCACTGATACATCAGTTCAAATCATACTGGAACCCATAAAAGGAAAACTGACATTATCCGCAATCGGCTTCCTTGGCTGATGTGGCCAATAATGTTGCTAATAAATGCCCCATCCATGTGCGCAGTGAAAGTATGCACATGGCCAGGAGCACAGCTGGGAACTTTGGAAGCAGCATCAGGCTGGTAAGTCCTGTAACTGTTTTATATTAGTAAGCATGTAACTGTTTTATATTACTTCAGTTTTATATTATATTTCTTTTCTTTTCCATGTAACTGCCGTGTGGCACTCTCACATTTATGTAACCTTGAGGCCTTTGCTGTTAACCAAAGCAAGTGCCTGGTACCGCTTTTTGCTGCCTTGCAATTTTTACTGTTAGTCTAAACAAGTGCCTGGTACTATGCTCTGCTGGCAGTAGGCCTCACACCTGTACTCTATACATTTTGCTTCTTATCTAAAAAGTGTCAGTATTAAAGAAACGAAACTTGTGCAGAGAATCTGCCTAGTAACTATTATGTAAAAGAAAATTATCCTATCTCTGTATGTTTAGCTTATATCATAGTTAGTGTCATAGAGGTAGTCCAACGAACATCTATAAGAGGCAAAAAAGCAGGAAGCAGCAGAGACGACGACCGGAAAACTCTGTAGGCCTGATCATCCTACAGACCGGTTCCTAGCCTCCCCGCCTGGGCGTACCCCAGCCAAGACAAAGGCCTCGAAAATCCGACAACTGACAACGATTCACCGTGTTACAGTTTTGTACTCTATATCCCATTCATGAGCTGTTGACCAGTTCTGGGACTATGGAGCCGGCAGCCGCACCTAGCTTTGGACTAGTTCCACTGTTGGAGAGCAAGGGCTGGCTCTGGAACCTCATGAACCAATGGACACCCTATAGATTAAGGAACACTAACAACATACTCTAAGTCGTCTACTTGTGCCAACCCGGTGAACCTCGAGGGCGGCTATAAAGCTACCTCAATCCCGCCCCACAAGCCGCGCGCTCCCACAGCTCCGCAAAGCCCGTGGCTCCCCTAAGCGGTGCCGGAACCGCTAGCCCGGCATTCCGCCACAAGTCCATGGAGAGGGTACCGTTTGAAGCTCCCACAGTGAGGGAGGAAGCGGAGCTAGGGCAGGCATGCACAGCAGGAGCAGGATGCAGCTACGGCACAGCTCATGCTGTTGGATGGTAGGGCACAGCCCCTGAAATCTGTATGCTGGGTGAGGGCAAGCTGCCCGCTCAGGACTTTACCAAGCTCTTCCCAGCAAGGGCTGAGCTGGGGCTGCACTTCGGGTGGGTGAAGTGGGGAGTGTGGCGGTGGTGGTGGGAAGGGGCCTATGGTGGGGCATGTAGCAACCCCAAAATTCACCACAGCCCCCCCCCAGCGCTGCTGCCTCCCACCCCACCGACTCAAGAGCAGCTGACCCAGCCCCTGTTGGGAAGAACCCAGCACAGCCCCAAGTGTGCAACAGCAGGCCACCCTAACCCTGTGCACAGATCCAGGGGGCATTTGCCCCGCCGTGCTTCCCTTGGGGTTTGCGCAATGGTGTGAGCTGCCTTGCCCCCCTCCCCACCCCCTTGCACTGTCCGGACAAGCCATGCCGCAGCTCCATCCCATGGCCCACCCTGGCTGTACTGTACCTGGCCTTCCCCCCAGCCCCACTCCCTCCCTTTACGTGGGGGCCTCTAACAGCCCCCCCCACACCCCCTCCCTCCCGCACATCCCTTCCCCTCTCCCCCCCCAAAACAGATGCTGCTCTCCAAGCTGCGGAGCTGCATATCAGCAGTTGGATCAGTATTGGCTAGCAGTGCACCAATACAGCAGTCTGATATCAGATCAGCACAGATAAAGAAAATTGACTGTATCAGAAATTGGCCTAATGTGGCCGATAAATGCCCTGTGCATGCACATAGCCGCAGCACAGCACGCAGGCAGCAAGGAGCGCAGCCCCACAGCTTGGAGAGCTGCGTACAGCTGGTAAGTCTGTTGTGGTAGAAGGGGAAAGGGGAGAGAAGGGGTGTGTAGGGGGGCAGATCAAGGCCCCCACTGTGAGGGAGGGAGTGCAGCAAGGGCAGGGTGTGGGATGGAGCTGTGGTTTGCCTAGGGGGCAGCTCCCACTGCTGTGTATACCCTGGGAGGGCACGGGGGGTGGGGGGGGGTCATATGCCCTAGATCTGCCGGGGGGTGGGAGTGGGGGGCTGGGCGGTAATGCTGGGAGGAAGTCTGTGGCAAAATCTGGGGTGGCTGCAGCCCTCTCATAGTGCCTCTCCCAGTGCCATTGCCGCCCACCTTGAGGGTAGCCTGGCCCCACCCTGCCCTGCCCCACACAGATCCAGGGCACATACCACCCTCCCCCCTCCATGCCCTGCTGGGGTGTGCATGCAGCCGCAGGAGCTGCCTCCCCCCCGACAAGCCACAGCTGTTCTGCACCCTGTCCCAGCGCCACTCCCTTTCCACAACAGACTTACCAGCTGGACACAGCTGTACTGGAAATCAGATCAGCATTCTTAAAAAAAGAATCGGCTATTGGATTCAGCCCCCAAAATCCCCTTCAGTGCACTTCTAGTATCCGCAATAGGGCTGGTCAACAATTACCCATCAGTATCGGCCCAAAAAATCTTCATTGGTGCATGCCTAATTGAAAGGTCTTCAAACTGATGACAAACCATGAGGAGAGCCTCCCAATCCATCTTAAATAACCCACCCTGAGCCAACAAGCAGGACCCAAATTTCAAAACTGACATTTTTCTCCCCCTCCTTCTCCTGCCAATCTTCTTCAAAATCCTGAAAACTTCCAGGATCAAATTTATTTCTCCATTGTTCAGGCTGCAAAGGAATGCTTGCTGCCACCATGACTGAAAGCTGAAGCGAGGAAGCTAACTGAACCAAGTACTACCGTCGCCCTAACAGGATCTCTGGGCAGAGACTCTGGCAGGATCTCTGGGCAGAGATTGTGCATATTCCTTGTGTCATGGTTCCCTGATCGGGATTCTGCCACAGCAGCTCCACAACAGCTGTCCCTCAAATAGACCTTCAGGGCAGGTTTTATCACAGTGAAGGGGTTTGCAGACATCATTTAAAACTTCAGGCCTTTTCCTACTGTTGCTTTGTAGTTCAGTCACACCTGTAGCTGCCTCTGCCAGGGCCACAGGAGCAGCAGATAAGGGGAAGGGCAAGTGCACCTAGAAGCGGTTACCCCCCATTCTCCGGGGTCAATGCACAGGGCCACCGCAGGCCGACGGACCCTACCGGGGTGACATGGACAGGCAAGGAAGAACCGCCCCTCACCCCGCTACACGCTCGGCCCCGCCCTACAGTCCTCGGCCACCTCCCACCGCGGGTGACCTTCAGCCGCGCGGTCCCAGCCTGGCCTGGCACCCACCCGGGCTCAGCTCCACACGACCCGCCAGGGGGCCCTGTACCTACCTCTACACCTACCTCAGCCCCGCGCCGCAGACAGCTCGCAGCTGCCCCCACCCCAGCGCCCCTGCCCCACCTCCAGGCCGCGTCGCACCGCCTCCCAGTCCGAAAGGCAGCAACGGCTCCTCCCTTCCCCGGCACTCCACTACTATGCCATACGCACCGAGAAGGAGCGAGCAACGGCCAGTAACCCCTCCATACTCCCTACGCCCCTCGGCCCGCCGTGCCTCAGGGAGTAAACCAAGATGGCGGCAATAGGGGAAGACTCCGCCTCCCTAGCATACACCGCGCCACTCTGCCTCTCTTCCCGCAGCACTCTAGACTCTACTGCTCTGCGAGTGGGACGGGATGAAAAAGGCTAAGCGCCCCCTACAGCGGCTCCTTGGACACTTCTGGCAAGATGCGCGCATGCGTCATTCCCGAGCCCCTCCCACTGCCGTGGGCTGCTTTGGGTACTTAGGGGGCGCCTTGGGGCCGTTCTCGGTTTGTGTTGCCGACGCCGCCATGAGCCGGGACCCGCCGCTGTTCCTGGGCGCGGTGGAGGTGGAGCGGCTCCTGCAGCGCGCCAGCGCCCTGGTGGCCCCGCTGGAGACGGCGCTGGCTAACTTCTCCCGCGGCCCCGCGGGGGGCGTCGTGCAGCCCGTGCGCACCGTGGTGCCGGTGCCAGAGCGCGGCGGGTGAGCGGGGCTTGGGGGCGGCGGGCTGGGGGACACAGACATGGCCCTGTGGAGCTGTGCTGAAGTCCAGCGGCTGCTGGGAGGGCCGGGCAGCGAGCAGGTGACTGGACCGTTTGCTGGAGACTCCTCGAATCGCAGCGGGTCGGGGCTGGAAGGAAACGCGGGAGATCGCGTCTAGTGCTGCTCCAAGCAGCACCTCCCTAGCTGTCTCGTCCCAGCCTAGGCTTTGTGGAGCCGGGGCTTAGCCACCTCTGAGGGTGGAGATGCCACCACTTCTCTCCTAACCTGTTCCCACGTGTCCCTGCCCTCCTCCTGAGAGCGTTTTTTTCTTAATACCTAACCAACAATGCGGGTTTTGGGAAAATTTTGAGTTCTGAAAGTTTTCCAGTGCCCTAAATGGAGTGTGATCTGATGTAGCATATTTATTTGACTGAAAACTAAAAAAGTACCCCATGTTAATTTTATGTTCCAATAATCACAAGTATTTGAACTGAAATATTTGATTAGGGAAAAACAATGAAATACAGCACACTTAATGTGGATTAAATGTTATGTTCAAACAAATGCAAAACTTTGTGGAAATAAGTTATTTTTATTGGAATACTTGTAAAAATGTAAAGATGATGTACAATAGCATGTACTTACCTGATGGTGTTTGTTTAAATTTAAGACAAAAAACCAAAGGTGCTGGAAACTGTTGACACTAATTTTGGTACACCCTAAAAACTGCATGATGTGCTGAGCTTTGGGTTTGATTTGACCTGCACAGCCAATTAAGTGAATTCCTAACTTGAGTTTTAGTTTGGATTATTATGCAGTGTATTTACCCTCCTGTTTACAAATCCATAAAACATATGTACCCTCTCACACTTCCTAGGGATAATCACCTGAAAAAGATTAGTTACAACTTTGAAACTTCCAAGTTTGCCTAATATTCTATTGGCATCCATTCATTGTTACTAATGAATGTTATGAAACAAGAAGTTTTTAGAAATGTAAAATCTCCCATGGAAAAATAAAGCACTGGAACATTTCAGATTTTTTTTTTTTTTTTTGTGGAAAATTTTCCACCCCATATCTCTACTTAACCTAATTTCCCTTGCTGCAACTGGGGCAGTCTCAGCAAAAATCCCCTTGATCTCGAGAGGAAGAAGTTCATCCCCTTGCCCCTGAAATTTTTGGACCTAGACCCTAACTCCCCTTGTGAGTCTTTCTCAAGAGAACTTGCCCAGGCAGCTTGGAAATGGAAAGCAGTTGGAAAGTGAGGAAGGGTTATACAATCCATGTGGTTTTAAACCCTTGCTACTTAGCTCAGGGATTTGAGTGCTGATAACATTTACCAGTAAGTTTGTATCATCTGTGGAAGATTTTTAGGGGTCATGCCTGCTTACAGTGCTGAGGATGATGCTCTAACAACCAAACTAGTGACGTTTTATGAGCACCAAGAGGATTCTTCTGTTCCTTCTCACCAAGCAACCGTTCTCTTATTTGACCCAAGAAATGGCTCCTTAAGAGCTGTAAGTACAGTGTGTGCTTGTGAATTAATCTTTGCTGATGGTTTTTCAGAGCAGTGTTTTGATTTAAAATGGTAGAACTAGAGGAAACTGGCATCATTTTACTGGTTTTGATGGAGCTGTCACTTTCAGTCAGCTGAAAGTCTGACCTGCAGGTCTTGTGAGTCAAATAGCCTTTCCTACACAGCGGAGGTGATGTTTTACCTGGGATGGTCTAGGACAGTGGTTCTCAGCCTTTTTTTTTTTTTTATACCAGAACCCATTTGTAAACAGCAATGGCCAGTCCTGGCCCAGTGCTACTCACTCCTGACCTGCTGGCACTGTGTAGGGGGAAGGGGGGGTGACTTGCGGGGGGCCCAACCAGCCCCTTGCAGGCTGAAGCTCTGCCAGCCCACAAGGGAAAAGCCCTGGTTTCCCACGTTTTAATCTTATAAAGGAGAATCCATTTTTAAAGTATTTTTTTTCATGACCTTTTTACATACTCTTATGACCCACTTTTGGGTTGCAACCCATGGGTTGAGAAACACTGGTCTAGAAGATGAGTAAAAAGATGTGAATAACTTGTGTCCAAAAGCTTGTCTAAAATCTCTACCAAATATATTGTTGGTCCAATAAAAGATGTTATCCCCCAAAAATGTGTTACCCCCCAAAAATCCTTGTTTGTCTTAGTCCTATATTTCGTACTCTTAAAATTGTACTCTTTCCTCTGTTCTTTGTTGTTTATTATTTCTAGTGTTTGCAAGTGAAACATTTGGGGAATAAATTTGAAACATTTACCTGACATATGGGGAGGAGGGGGAATAAATTGCCAAATCTGAGACTGATCTGAGATTATGCACTTTGTGAAGTTGAAGTGTTCTATAGTTGACCTGAGTTGAACCTTTTTTTTTAAAAAAAGTGTGGTTATTAACTTTCTTAATTACAGCAGTGGTTAAGGAAGGGCCAGAACTAGAAATCCAGACCCCTGACACAGATTAGAGCAGCACAGGAGTTGCTTCATCACCTCCAGTTTGCATTGGCCTGGCTAGGGTGCTTGTAACCCAGCTCTCTTTGCCCTAATTTAGCCTTTGCACTAGAGACTGCAGGGGTATGCTGCAGCAGCCACTATGCTGGTCGACTATTCAGTCATAATATCATAGTGTTTAGGGTTGGAAGGGACCTAAACATAATCGGGTCCGACCCCCTGTCCCAAGCAGGAACGGGTGCTGGGGTCATATCACCCCAGCCAAATATCTGTCCAGCCTCCTGTTGAAGAGCACCACTTCACTTGGGAGCCCATTCCAGAGCCTGGCAACCCTAACTGTAAAGTAATGTCTGTGGATGTCTGGCCTGAACCTTCTCTCTAACAGTTTGTGGCCATTATTCCTAGTAACCCCAGGTGGTGCCCGGGGGAACAGAGCCTCCCCCAATTCCCACTGTTCCTCCCTGGTGAGTTTGTAATAGGCCACCAGGTCCCCCCTCAGCCTTCTCTTGTGGAGGCTGAATAGGTTTAGGCCCTTTAGCATCTCTTTGTAGGGCCTGCCCTGCTGTCCCTTGACTGTGCGAGTGGCCCTCTGCTGGACCCTCTCAATGCTAGCCACATCCCTCTTGAAGTGCGGCGCCCAGAACTGGACGCAGTACTCCAACTGTGGCCTGACCAGTGCTGCATAGAGCACCACAGGTGAATGGACATTTTCTCTTCCATTTGTGCCTCTTGAGCATGGCACAAATGAGCGGCGGAGGGCAGAGAATCTTACCTATTTTGTATATATTATATTTGCAAATGCAGTATTAATCATCACTGGCTTTCAGATTTTTGCTGTCCTTTCACCTGAAAGCACTTGATGTTGGACACAATTTCTCTATGTAAATTATGCTTCTAATTTACTTGTGTATCCAGGGTTCATTTCAGTCTACTGTATTTGGTCTTCTTTGAAAGGTCTTAGACGGCAGTGTCATTACAGCAAAACGAACAGCTGCAGTGTCTGCGATAGCTACTAAGGTATGCCCTATGATTTATAAAGTGGGATGAAAAAGTTGCTGGTGTCCCATAAAATAAATTGAGGAAAGAGGCTTTCAGTCCATGTTAATTACTTGTCATCACAACTTGAGACGAAATTTCATGATGCTATATATCCCTCAAGAGAAAGTCTAAAATGTGTGTTTTGATTCTGAATGAGTGCTGTCTAGTGCCAATCCTTTACCTCGTACATGATGAGGGAGAGAGGTGGGCTGTGTTTTTTTTTTTTTTTGTGGTTTGCTCTAGATGCTTTGTTCTGGGATTATTTTTTTGTTTTATGCTCCTATGGGATTAAACTAAATTCTATTATACTGCATCATTTCTTTTTGGAGCCTTTGTTTACAGTGTCACTCCCCTATAATGTCCAATTAAATATAGGAACATGAATTCAAATTCATTTTAAAATATTGTTTTTGTTTTTGTTTTTTAACACTTGGTTGGGCTGCTGCTGCCCCCATGCGCTGGGAAGAGCCGGGGCTGTACCAGGCGGGTGGCAGTGGTGCTGGAAGCAGGCCTACGGAGGGCTATGGCGAAATGTGGGCTGACTGCAGCCCCCCACCCAGCACTGCTGCTGCCCACCCTGAGCCGAGCCTGGTACAGCCTGGCTCCAGCCCTCAACTGCAGCCTGCCTGTCCTGCCCTGTGCCCCCAGGTTGACACAGAACTCCACACACCTCCTCCTGGGTGCATGCAGTGGGGGGAGCCGCTGCCCCCACCCCCAATGAGCCATGGCTCTGTCCTGCATGCTGCCCTGCCCCTTCCCTCCAACACCTCCACAGTGAGGATCTGACCCCCCCCATACCCCTTGCTTCCCTGTTTGGATTCCACCACAACAGACTTACCAGCTGCATGCAGCTCTCCCCACTGCTAGGCTGTGCTCCTTGCTGCTTGCATGCTGTGCTGTGGCTGCATACACACATGGGTATTTATTGACCAAATTATAAGCCACTTCAGGCCAATCTCCAGTACAGCCAATTTTCTTTGTAGTGGTACTGATCCGATATTGGACCCATGTATTGGTTCACCTTTGGTTACAGTCCATATCAAAGCAAAATGCACACCTTTTGCCTAAGAAACACTTCTAAAAAGGGACAAGTCTGTTGGACTCTGATGTTAGACTTTAGGGCTACTTGTCACTCAGGCAATCCCTTCTAAGAGCTGGATCCTTCAGTCTTTACTCAAGCAATGCTCCACAGTCTTCAAAGGAGCTTTCCTGGTGTGGGGACTTCAAAATCAAATCATTGTCATGTGCTGCTCTGTGAAATTTTCAGCCCTGTTTGAGTTTAGCTCTTAGTTGTCATCTTGTTTTTATTTTTTTGTAGCATTTCCTTTTCAACGGGATAGTGCTTTTATGTAGGGAACCTTTGAAATCACTACTGCTGAGTTGGTGAAATGCACAATAAAGAGAGCTCTTGCCTATTGAAAAACTTGGTTCATTAGATTTTTCTTTACTTTATTTCTTTGCTGCAGGATATGTACAACTAGCCTTAAGAAACCATGCAATTCAAAGGCTTTATGCACATAAGTGAGCATGGCATGTGAACACCAACCTTGTACACCTACATTGGGGCTGGGCTCTAATAACCTTTTCAAAGCTTCGTCAAATCCCAGTGAACCCTGGGGAACAACTGAAAAAGGAAAATGGAGTAACCTAAGGACTGACTTACATTTTATAATTCAAATCAGTGCTTGTTTGTAAAGGCTGATGGTAGAAGCTTATCTTGTTCTAGGGGAAACGTCTTCTGTGTGGAGCGTTTTAAATCGGGAACAGCACCATGTGCAATATCGATCCAAGATTTAAATGGAATGTAAATTGTTTAGAAGGAAAGTAATCAACCCATGTTTAAGACGTGTTAAACTGGTGCCATTTTTAGCAAGTGGCTCCATTTAGAAGGGGGCATGGACAAGTGATAAGTTTCTGTTTTATTCTCTCCCCCCCGGGTAAATAACTCATCTCTAAATAAACAGACTGGATTAGAGGGTTGCTGATCAATACTGATGGTACTTCAGGTGGCAGGCTAGTGATTCTAGTCTGACTGCCATTGTCCAGTTTAAATTGCAAAAAACATGCTACACAAGATTGCTAAGTAAAATGCTTTTCTTCCTTTCCTTCACCATTGCTGGCAACAACATAATATTATATAATCTGCAAAGTTTTGCATGATGAGGAGCATAATGGACAAGGCTAAATTCTGCCCTATAAACCAGCCCAGATGATGGATTCCTGGCAAGCAAATAACACCTAAGCGTGTCTGTACTGGTGTATTGCGTTAGTGCAGGGGTGGGCAAAATACAACCTGTGGGCCGGAACCGGCCTGCGAGGCCATTCTATCTGGCCCATGGGCCCCTAAAAAATGTAGAAAATTAATATTTCTCTGCCCTTGGTTCCTTCAAAAATGGCAGGAACCAAGGGCAGTAGGACCCAGGGGAAGCCTGGGGGGCTTGGGCCCACCCAGCCCTGCCCCGCAGCTGGAAGCCCCAGCCGGGACCATGTGGTTGCCTGGGTGCAGGAAGCTCAGATAAGTAAGGGCTGGGGGACCCTGGGCAGGGAAGGAGTGCAGGGTGGGGAAAGCGGCCCCTCCCCACCCACGCCTGGTGCCTCAATGCTGTGGTGGTGCCCCAACACTGCAGCTGCTTGCAGCCTGTGCCCACTCTGGACAGCCCCATGCGGGCTGTGAGCACTTGCAGCGTGAGGTGGGGGAGGGACTGCCGGCCCCCCTGGGTTGTTTCCCTGTACAGAGAAAAGCAGCCCCTTGCCTGCCCCATGGCTGGTGCCCTGCCCTGCACGTGTTCACAGCCAGCCTGCGTGGGGCTGTTTGGCTCAGGCACAGGCATCCCTGGGCAGGCTGTGAGCAGCTGCACTGCAGGGTGCCAGGCAGGGGAGTAGCTGCTTTCTCTTGCCCTCCCCCTTTCCCCTTCTGTGCACACTCAGCACCACGTTGTAACGTGGCCCCACTGCCAGGCTGGTGCTGAGTGTGGGGTAAAGTGGCCCCTTGTCCACCCCATGGCCAGTGCCCTGCGCTGCAGCCACCTGCAGCCCGCATGAGGCTGCCTGTGTCAGCCCTGCTTGGGCTGCAAGCAGCTGCAACAGGGAGTGCCGGCCATGGGGCAGGCAAGGGGCCACTTTTTCCTGTGCTCAGCACCAGCTTTTCCCCTGCTGGGTTTGAGTGGGCGGGGAGCACGGGGCCCGCACCAGTGTCCCGGGGCCCCCCCTGCCTGTACTGCAGGGCTGGGGGGCACTGGGTTTGAGTGGGCGGGGCGCACGGGGCCTGCACCAGTGTCCCGGGGCCAGTGCCGGTGCGGCCTAGAGCAGGGTGGCAGGAGTGTGGGGTCCCAGCTGGCAGGGGCTCTGTGGAGCTGGGCCAGCTCCCCCCTCCCTGCTAATGCAGCCCAACCTGGCTCCACAGACCCTTGCTGGCCTTTGTCCCTCTCTGGGCCCTGCTGGTGCTGGCCCTGGGATGTTGTTCCCAAGACATTGGGATGTTGGTCCCAAGATGGTGACCAGGGGGTGGGGCACCTGTCAAGGGACAGAGCTACCCATGCAGCCCTGGGTAAGTGGCCCTCCGCCCAAAATAATTGCCTGCCACTGTATTAGTGGCTGATACTCATATTTTGTATGAGTGCAGCACATCTATTCTGGTTTTACACTGGATTAACTATGTTGCTGTAATCAAATTAGTACAAGTAGCCCAGTATAAAAAGTACAGAATTTGGTTCACAATATTAAATTTTAGATGTGGGTAAAGGAAACTGCTTCAAGCCCAGAAAAGTTTCTCTTGAGTAATGACTCTTGGGGTCATTAGTTCCCGAGGGGAAAAAGGAGGGTTAGGTTTAAAAAAGTAATTCTCTACTGAAAATGCAACTAAAATCAAAGCATTTTCAATTTAAAAAAACAAAAACAAAAAACCCATAGTTTTGTGTCATCCATGACTACTGCCACTGATTTCTTTTGTAACTTGATGTATTTTAGCTCTTGATGCCACCCTCTGCAGAAGTGCTGTGCATTTTGGGTGCTGGGGTTCAAGCCCATAGCCATTATGATATTTTTACAGAGCTGTTTTCATTTAAGGAGGTAAGAGAGCTATAGTATATATTTTTTCCATTTAGATTTTTCTTAATCTATTTTTCAGTAGCGTGTAGGTAGAGTAACTAGAGCACATAATATAAGTAAAGTTGCATCTAATATTTCAGGGGTGTAGGTTGTAGCTGCGTTAGTCTAAGGACATAACCAAGTGCGGTTCTTTGGGTGAATCTGATATCTTTTATTAGACCAACTAAAATAGTTGGGGGCAGGGGGGGAAAATTATTTAGCAAGCTTTCGGGTTTAAAAACCCTTCTTCAGACTGAGGAAGTCTCTGCAGTTGGTGTGTGCTCTTCCTGGATGGAATGAATAGTAAAAAGCGTACATGCCAACTGCAGAGACTTCTTCCCCCTGACAAAGGGTTTTTAAACCCGAAAGCTTGCTAATTTTTTTCCCAGCTGTTTAAGTTGGTCTAATAAAAGGTATCAGATTCACCCAAATAACCTTGTCTATCTAATTCAAACATTTTTAACAAAGCATCTTTAGAGAAGCTGATGATACTTGCAGTTCTCCAGATCAGGGGTCTGCAAGCTTTCACTGAGAGCAGGCTGAACTGATACAGCTTGATCCTAAAACGGGCTGGAGGTGGCCATAGGCTGATGCATTCTCATGCAAATGGACAGAGTATATTAAACAAGCTTTGTTGGTAGGCCAGGTAGGTCACTTCATGGGCCCGATTTGGACTGTGGGTGGTATGTAGATTGCCACTGCCTGCTGTACGTGGTCTTCTTTGGATCACAAAGGGATATTGTAAAACGTATATAGAAAACATCAGATTTTCTTTTTTCCAAGTATGAAAAAAATCCTACTATATGTGGACCAGCTTCCCAATGTCTGCATCAGTTCAGAGTTGCTACATTCGTAGAAGTTGCATTTTCTAAGTCTAAAGATATAATGAGCTATTATACTAGCAGGGCAAAATTAATCCCACACATGAAACTGTGGGACAGGAGGATTAATGATAATAGGGGATGGGGAAGGCTAAGGATATTTGTATTTTAATTAAAAAAAACAAAAAACTTCATTTGGGTGAGTAGAATGAGAGGTCGAATTACTCCCACAGCAGTTCCACTTTACCTACCTGCTTTTCGTTTTTGCTTTGAAGGTCAGGATGTGGAATCGCACGAAGGAGAACGCTGTGAAGTTTGCTGGCTCGGTGAGGGGTCCAGTGCAGGTTTGCTCTTCTGCTCAGGAGGCCGTTATTGGGGCTGATGTCATTATAACAGTTACCATGGCAACAACACCTATTTTATTTGGAGAATGGGTAAAACCAGGTGCCCATATCAATGGTATGTTGGACTTTCCTTGCTTAAGGGAATTTCTCTTCTGGACTCATCATTGTGTGATTTAGCTCTGGTAATGTGCTCACTGCTGTTTTCTACTCTCAGAAACCAGGATGTAGGTTTCTTAGAATAAACACTTATTTATTTTGACTGCTTCACTTTGAGCATTGCCCTGCTGGTGCCTGGGTTTGGTGCCTTGTAGGATCCCACCATGGCTTAGCACATCTTGTCTTTGCAGTGGAAGATTTGGCTCTGCTTCTCCATGGTGTCCAGCTTGTCCCCTATTTAAACAATACCTCAGAAACATGTTTTGCCTAAAGTAACGTAGGGTAGCACTGATTTCCCTGGGATTTATAATCTTTTTCTTTTTCTCCTGCTGTACTGTATCTTCCAAGCCTGAATTGCATTGACTTCCTTGGAAGTTTTGCATGAACTATGTAAAAATTGTATAAGAAACTCCAGATCTGGACTTTTCATTTTGTTTTTCTTTTTTTCCCTCTGAGGCTGCTGCATTAGAGGAGAGCCTCTAGACCCATTGGCATTTATTTATATTTATTAATTTTGGACTTGTTTCAGAAGAGCTAGTGCCCTTTTCAAGTGGCTTAGTAATAGAACAAAGGTAGCTTGTCAAAGGGGACAATTTAAAGGAAGTTCCTGCATTCTAGCAGCATCCTACTGATTTTTCAGACTCAGTTAAATCCTTTGTCATCAACAGTATTATCTGTGCCATGTCACAGCAGGGGGCCAGGATTACAACCAGAATCTATTAGTGTCTTCAGTCCTACATAAAGACCCAGTCTTCTTGTTTGTGTTTTGTCTTTTTCTCAGAGGCGTTCCTACTGTTTGAGCAGGCATTCGGACAAGCTGGGAGTTCTCACTCGAACTGTTGGGAAAGGGCAATTGTTGTCTCTTTCAGTGCAGTATTCTCTTTGCTTTCATCAGTCCGAAGCAAGTTGGCAATACTGTAGGGTTTGGGGGGTTTTTTTGCACTTTTTGCATTTTTAATATAAGCCTTTGATTGTTTAAAGATCTCTCCAGATGAGTAAAAAATCCATAACCAGACTCAAAGCACACTGCTGATGAAGTTATAAGAAAAGACTGGAAACTGTGTCTGCTAATAAGTCTTGGCTAATTTTGTTCAGTCATTCATCTTCCCTTGCTGTTCACTGCAGCAAATTGTCATTGGTTTTGATCTGATAAAGATGAGCGAGGAAGCTTTCAAATTGCATTTCTCTATGAAGGCATACAGCATCAAGAAGGACTATATCAAAACGGTTTTAATAAAAGGCTTATGAAACTTCCTTAGCCTGACGAAAGGCTTTTGAACCTGAAAGTTTGCTTAATAATTGTTTTCCAACTATTTAAGTTGGTCTAATAAAAGATATCAGATTCATGCAAAGAACTTTGTCTGCCTATGAAACTTGAGGCATTTATAAACAAATTAAGGAGAGGGACAAGAAATAACTGGGAAAGTGGGGTGGTTGACTCATTCACTTCCACTCTTCACATCTTACTGGGGAGGATAGTTCACTGACAGCACCCAAGGTTGAATTCTTTAGAAGGGCTTTGCCAGGAGTCGAGGGGAAGGTGTGGGTTAAGAACAGAAAAAGGGGAGGGTGAAGTGGATGGTGGGAGAGGATTCAATGGAATATGTATAGTATCAACCATGTCTCTTGGACAGGTTACAAAGTTACACTACAGTGAGGGTTGTTTGTGGGGTTTGAGTTGAATAATAAAGTTATTTACAGAGTCAAAGGTAGAAATTCAAGCTCTCTTTGCATCTGCAGATGAGGTGCAATGTAAATAATGTTGAGGCAAGCTTCCTATGTTGCCTAACTGAAGTGACTTGCCTGTATCCTTCGAAGTTATCCTGTACTGGGGGGTGGAGCTCCCCTTTCACCCTTACAGCAGTCTTTGGTCTCCTTTCTGAGGCAGCTACACTCAGTTTAATGGGTTTTAGATTTTTTTGAATTGGTGCAAGGAATGGTTTGGCAGACACTGTGGGAACAAGAACAAGCTGGGACATGTATAAAACTCTTCAGCTAAATTTGGCCTAAAGTGGTAGATTTATCAGGTAATTTCCAACAACCCCCCCACCTGCCAACTGTTTTTCCTTTGTAAATGGTATTTGGCTTCAGAGACTTCCTCCACCATGCTACGTGGAGGGAGGACTTTGGCTGAAATGGAGTCAAATACTGAGAATATTTTTCCTTTAAGGGTTCAGTTGGCCACTGTGGATTTGCTCCCACAAATCATACTTTAAAGTAGGAGCACCCTGGTTCTGCAAGGAGACCCATTGATTTCAGTGGTATCAGTCAAGCTCAACTGAATATACAGACTTCTGTAGGATCAGGATTTGACTTAGTAATGGATTAGGGTGCTGGGCACTGCTGTGTAGGCACTCATCACTTCGGAGGATTGTTTGAACCCTAGGGGCTCAATACTGCAGGGAGACCCATGGGACTAGAACATGCTCAGCAGGATCAAGCCTTTTGCATGTATAATGTGTAGCTCTGTCCAAACAGGAGGAGCCCAAGACTTTCCTCAGAAGGTGAGGCTTTTCATGCTTTCTCTCAGTGAATGTCCCAGGGGTTAATTTCAAGCTATATTTAATCAGTGTGAACAGCTGGACAAGGCCAGTTTTGTTCTAGTCTTTTGTTTTAGAAATGTTTTTGGTCTTGTCTTTTGGTCTAGAAATGTTTTTGCTAACTAAACATTTCTTTCTAAATCCATTGCTTTTGTCTCTTAGCAATTGGGGCAAGCAGACCGGACTGGAGAGAATTGGATGATGTAGTGATGAAGAATTCTGTGCTGTACGTGGATTCCAGAGAGGCTGCTTTGACTGAATCAGGAGATGTTATATTATCAGGGGTAAGGCTCTTGTTATGTAATAGAGCTCCCAACCAGATGAAAACGGCTTTTGTGTTGTGCCGTTTCTCATTGTAGCTTTTGCTTTCACTCCAACTTTATTAGCAACACTGTGGCATTCTTTTGGCAGATCTATACTTACCAGAGTTCTATAGCTATGTCAGAAAAGAAAAAAAAAATTGGATTTTATTACTACTACCTTTTTATTTTTATCCTGAGAGATCTCTGTGATTGGTACTCACTGCTGTGTCACATACAGACGTCGCTATGCTATATTTTTCAGAATGTCTAAAATTTTACAGTCTCTGGCAGAAAGAGAAGACGAGTTAGACAACGTATGTATTGCAGAAAAATGAGAGAAAGGGACAAAGTACCATTGGATTGTACTGTTCCTCTCCATTGCAATACTGCAGTCTCCACATACGGTAAAGAGGGCCTTCATTTATAAGGTTTAATTTCAGAGACTTGCATGCTGTAAAATGTGCAAAACTCTATCCTTTCAGAAAGGTAATGAATAAGAACCTATATATTGAACAATGGAAATTTGGCAGATTGTTTTCTGTGAAAAGTCTCTGGTGATTACTGTCCAGCTTATATTTTCCTTGCCCTAGGAAAAGGGATACTTGCAAGAGTTTTCAATTTTATTTCTCATCTCTCTTAAAACTCAAGACCTAGTTTTTCTCTTGACAGTTGCCTTGGATATCAGGCTTCTCTAACTAAAGAAATGTGCATTTGTTTCACAGGCAGAAATTTTTGCCGAGTTGGGAGAGGTAGTGAAAGGGACAAAACCAGCACTCTGTGGGAAAACAACAGTGTTCAAATCGCTGGGTAAGAACAGCACTCCCCTGTGTGCAAGTCTGACAAGAAACAATGCCTTGTTGTTTATTTAAGTTCTTCTTGCGTGGGAAAATTGCTGATCATCTTCAAAGCTTCTGTCCCATAGCATTCTACAGAAGAGTAGCCATAGCATATATTGTGCATTTTTCCTTTTCTTTTTCTTAGCATAGCATGACTGATTGTAATGGGGATTGATAGGAAAATAAAGAACAATGTACTTTTCTGTAAGTTTTGTTTACATTTGTTTACCTCAGTTAGCTAATGACTATTGGTTATAAACATTGCTGCATCGTGATTAGGTCAAACAGACTTTCAGGGCATCAAAGATAATGTGACCAAGAAGTACAGTATTGGAACTTATTTTAAAAAAAGAAAGAGATGAGAGAGAGAGAGAAAGTACCTTTCTCTGAGCTTAATAATTTGTTGGCCAGGATTCTTGGTTCTAATTGTTTTGGTTTTTAGAGTATGAATCTCTGGTCACTGGCAATTAGATTGAGGCTAAAATATTAATTTAGTACAGGACACTTGATAGCCATTTGGTGTGACAGCAGCTTTTGGTCATTACCAGACTAGTGTCCTAGAGGTGTGAGATTTTCTGTTCCATTCAAGGATATCCTGAATCCTTCTGTTCCCTATGAATCCCCTATGAATTCCTTTCATGAGATCAGATTATGAAGGTAACTTAAGTGTGTTCTATATTTCAGGGATGGCCATTGAAGATACAGTAGCAGCAAAATTAGTTTATGATTCCTGGTCAGCTGGTAACTAAAACCGGAGAGTCTGCAATATCAAGACGGGCATAACAGTATGAAGTCAATAGTTTGCATTTGGCTTTTGGGCACTTTCTTTTCTTTACACAGAAAGGTAATAATCTTACATGTTATGTAAAAAACTTTTTCATAACTTTCAATCATCAGCTTTAAAACCACAAACTGTGCAGCACATAATCCTGTATTTTTAAGGACCGGTATCTAATGTTTGTGTTACTAACAAATGTACTTCTGTGTATTATCCTTATAGGACAAATGATTTATCACTCCGTGCATCTTTCGTGGAGAGCTTTGAGAGCTAATTGGTGTTATGGTGGAATATGCCAGTTGGAAGATTAGAGTTTAAATGTTCCGTCATGGAACAAAAGGGATGGCACTCTCACTTGAAAATCAGTGGGTTGCATTCTTAGCATGTTGAACCTGCAGTGCAGTTCAACATATATCCTTCCATTCTCAAGCTCTGATTCAGGAATACTAGAAGTTTGGAGGTCAGAGATTGTCAAGTGAAAGGGTCACATGCTGACCCACAGTTTGTTTGTTGATTTGGATCACTGTCCCTGATTCAATCCAGCTGAATCTTAAAATTTGATGCTGGTTTGGAGAATCAGTGATTTGGATGTGAAAACCTTTATGGCTGTGTCTTCCATATACCTTGAGGTGGTAGCAGGTGCGGCTTATGAAAGATGCAATGCTGGAGCGCATGGAGCCTCCCACAGGAGTGCAGAGGGGCCCTCCACGTGCTTGGCAGTGAACCTGGAAGTGGACCAGAAGTACTTCTGGGTTTGCTGGGGAGTGCACTGGGGAGTCCCCCAGGTTGGCAGTTGCCTGCAGGGAAACCCAGAAGTGTTTCTGGTCCAGACCTCTGCTGCTGAGGGTCCCCCCCCCGTGCTTCTGTGGGACACTCCATGCGCCCCAGCATTGCAGCACTCATGAGCCCCTGCTACCTAGAGGTATGTAGAAAAAACATTTAAAGCCCAGTCTGTGTCTGAATCTCTCCAAATCGATTCAGAGGTTTCAGATTCCATTTAGAGAGATTAAAGGGTCCTCTGATTCAATTCGGATTCGGAGATTCGGCCACCAAATTGGGTGGAATCTCTGCTGAATCGAATTGGGAGCAAAGCTTCACACACCCCTAGTGGTAACGCCTATTTCTGTACACAGTGAGGCCTTTAGCAGAGCCTTTGTTTAAACTGTATGTACTGATCAATGATTGTATTAATACATGGTCCAGCTAGGCCTACACTGTCCATTAAATGTGTCCTTATTCTGTGGAAGCATATGCAGCAGTCATTACAAATGATGGCATCAGAGTATTAGCAAAGCCAGGAAATGGAGATACAAATATTAGAGTTAAAAAAACTCTAGGTCAGGGGTAGGCAACTCCTGGCACATGTGCCCAAGCGTGGCATGCAAAGACATTTTACTTGGTACTTGTGCTTCCAGGAAGGGCCAGGGCTACACTGCCACAACAAGGATTGGGCTCTCCTTGTCCCCTTGTAGCTCCCCTGCCACTTGCCCATGGCAATTCAACATTGCAGGTGTTTTTGGCATTGTGCTCAAAAATATTGCAGACCTCTGCTCTAGGTGGTGCCCAAGTAAGGTTATAAGGGAATTTAGAGGTCAGAGGCCTGTGACACAAACAATCACCTGACTTTTTCTAACTTCTACATTTCCCTCAGTTTTCTGTGATGCTTCCAATACTAGACTTATCAAAGTGCTTAATTGTAGCAAAATGGCAGCACATTATTAGGAGTCTTGGAGTGTTAGGTTGCCCACTCAGTGAATTTCAGTGGGACTTGCAAATATGGTTCACTTAGGCTCCTTGGGAAATCCCAGCCTCCATCTGTTCATATTTCTTGTTTTACAAATCACAGTGACATAATCTCAAGACAAGTATTATATATAACTTACATTTATGTTGGAATTAAAATGAACCATCTGTTTCTAATAGGTGCTCTTCCGATTACCCACTGTTTGTTTAACACTTTTTTGAAGATTATAAATAAAAACTCTTTTTCTACCTAATTTGTCTCATGTTATCTTTCCTGTGTCTCAACTCCAAGAGTCAAAATGGCTGCCTTTTGTAGCTAATCACTTGCTGTGTAAAAGGAAAAAAGACAAGCCAGTTCTGCTGTATTTGGGGACTGGGTTTTTTATGGTCATGGAGCATGTTTTTTTCCAGGTTTGTCCAATTTAGATTGTAAGCTTCTTGGGGAGCATCCATCCTCCTCCATTAGGGGTTGTCTCTCTCCATCAAAGGCAGCAGCATAAAGCAGATTTACAAGTGGAAATGCACAGGATGAGACTTTTTTGAAAGAGAGAGGTGCCTAAAGATGCTGCTGGGCAATTGGCAGCATTTTCAAAATCACTCTGGCACTTTAACTCCTGTTGATTTCAGTTGGAGTTAGGCACTTGTGTGCCTAGGATAATTTTGAAACATGCCTACCTCTAGCTTTAAGCACATGCCTACCTTTTAAACCTGGCCCCCAGAGTTGTATTACAGGCATCACATGGTACTCTGGTCTAGTCTTGATGCTCATTTAAGTGCACAATGTAGTGTAGAGATGGTTTATTAATATCTACTGAGACTTTAATCAAAATATGTAACAAATTAACATGTGACAACTGGCGACTCTTCTGATGCATGTGGCCATTTTGCAGTTCCACCTTTAGTGACATCATTCATAGCTGGGTTGATGTTGTGGTAAGAGTTCTGCATATCTTCTGATAACAAGTGTAGGTAGGGAGACGGAGAAGAAAGTGGATGGTAATACAGTAGTGAGTGGAAATGGTCATTTGGAATTGGATTTTAGTCATCTTGCAAAGTAAATGATGACAGCTTAGCCAGTAAATCGGGACTGGGATGGTGAGGCTACATTTATGTCCAGCAGTCTGAGCTCAGGCAAAATTACAAGGGTTGAGAGGATTTGGCCTTTCAGTTAAAATGGTGTCTGCAAGTACATAAAAAACATTGCTTTTTTTTTTTTGCTTTGTTCAATAGCCAAGGGTTTCTTGGTTAATTACCTACTGGATGCTGTCTGGTTTAATTAATGTGCTGGGAATTGCAGTTGCCCACCATGGGATTCCAGAACAGCTGCATAATAGAAAAGAGTATTGACGTTTCAAAACATTAACCCACTGAGTAACTGGATCCAGTAGGCAGAAGTTTTCTCATCTCAGCACCTACAGGCAGAGAGAAGTTGTTCTTTGAAATCAAAGCCTTCCCACATAACATAGTCACTTCTGGTCAAAGGGCTTTGCTGGTAATGTGGGGAGCTCAAGGGTGAATGTCCACATCTTGGATCAAGGTGTGGGTGTTGTCCCCCCCACCCCTCCCTTTAAAGCGCAGTAGCATTTTCCTTGCTCTGGATGCTAGGTTTATTTATATTATTAGCAGGGCTTGGGGCCTAATTTTCATCAGCAAAGATCAGGCAGAAGGGGGGTAAAATGAAACATACAACTGATAACAGAAAGCCATAGCTTTTCTTATGCAAGTACTACTCCACCAGTGCCCAAATCGGTAGGTTGCTTATGGACATCATATCTATAATCTTTGCTTTGAATGTAAGAATGAAAAAAGAGCATACAGCCCAAACCAAACACCTCACTTAGACCTCTCTTCCTTTGTTTTCTTTCACTAAGGACCATCCCTAGAGTAGTGAGAAGTTTAACTAATAATGACATGACATTTACTGTGAGTCAGTATTATTTACTTTCAATCAGAGCCTGTTGGAGTCAATGAGCTGAGAGCTGGGATGAAGCAATAGTTCTTAGATATCATTAGTATCAGTGAGGGGAACTTGTATCAATCCATCATAGCATTGCAAATTATTTTCATTTGGTATAGAAGACTAAAATGCTCTGACCGTAAACATCATCTGTGCATTGGTGTTGAAATGCAGAAATGGCTTTTGTCATGATATGGAGCATCAGTGGTAGTCGCTAATAATTTAAATAATTCAGCATGTCCAAAGAAGATACAACTCGCATGAGCTTCAAGTCGGAGAGAATTGACATGAGCCATATTTTCCTGTTGCTTATCTACAGTCTTTATGTTGGCCTACAGTTGTCTGTTCAAAGAACCTATTATTATTGATCATGTTGAGCATCTTAAGTCAAGTGGTAACCTTTTTGCCTTTCCCCTGAATGATGCCTGGAAAAAAACCAAACCTGCACTAGGCTTTGAAACAGTGGAATATAATCAATGCACAATTATAGTAGCGGGCATACTTGTTTATAAGCGAGTATCTCCTATTTTTCCAGGATTCTGCAGTGCCTGTTTCCTTCTATCTACAGCATTGAGGACTCTCTTCCTTGGGCCCAGCTGCATTTGTATGCTCTGTAGATCTTCATCAGAACATAGCATGAGGGCATCTAAATCAATCTGTTCTCTGAGGAAGACCGGAACAAACTCATTCAGATTCTGAGAGGCCAAAAATGCATCAAGAGGAGTGCTTTCTGCTTCATCATCTTCCCAACCAATTTCTTCCTCATTCCAAGGGACGTCAAGATCATTTTCAGTGGCTAGCTCACTTTCATTTTCAGACCCTCTCTGTTGAAAAAACTCACCAGATATTTTAAAGGTTATTCCTTGTTTCTCACAGGACATCTCTTCGGCATTTATGTCTGCTGCCAAATTTCTTCCAAACACAATTTTGCCCAGACCTGGCCGTTGGAAAATTGACATATGCTCCTGTTGGCTTTCCTCTTCAGAAATGTTTCTCCCTTTAGAGTAATTTAGGAATTCATCCTCATCTTTTTCATTGAATACATTCATTACCCCCATACGTGCAGCCTTGCCTTCCTCCTCTTGGCTACTCTTTTGTGTATCCTTATCAGCTATGTTTTCATCTTTCTTTTTTGCCTTCGTTCTGAAGGTGTTCTTCAGGCTTTTGGAGAAGGTGCCTGATGTATTGGGAACAAAGAAATCAGGCACCTTTATTCTGGAAGCTGTGCCTCTGGCAGAATTTACTGATCCAAGCTTTTCTTTGTTATAATTCCTTGTCATTTCATGTTGGTGCTTCTCCTGGCGCTTTTCACATTCCTTGATTTGTTTCTCTGCATTCTTCTGAGCCTGGGCCTTGAGTTTGGAGACCCTCTTGGCATTCATTATGGTCTGTTCAGTAGCAGCTTTGTCAAGGAGTCTGACGCATTCATGCTGGTCCCTGCTGGCAGCTGCATCCAGCGGAGTGCGCATATCATTATCCAGAGCAAATATATTGGCACCAAACTTGATCAAGAATGAGAGACAGTGGATATGACCATTGGAAGCAGCATGATGGAGTGGAGTGTTCCCCCAGATGTCACATTTGTCTGGGTCGCCACTAAGGAGCAAAACATCAGAGAGAGTGAGGTCCATCAAATACATCTCAAACATAAGTGCCTGCCACAACGATGCATTGAGGGCCAAGTTCAAATCTGGGATAAGCAAATGCTGTTCTAGTGAAGAAATGTGGATGGAGGGTTATGGTCTGTAATATACTTTTACCTGCTTACACCAGGGCTGAATCTCGCTCTAGTTCAAGTCCCATCACCACTTCTCTCTGTGAAACTGAGCTAGCACTTTGGGCCTGCAGCCAAAGTTGCATTTCAACCACACAGAAGAACAAATCCTTTATCCTTTGGGCTTTTTGGGTCTTGGGTTCAAGGACTGTGCTGCTTCATTCACCTACCCCAAGCAGAGGGCAAGGAATGGATGAGTGCATACTGCCCCTTCTAGCAGGTTGAATTTATTACCCCTGTTATGGCTCAGTCATAATTTACTGCTGATACAGGCCATCATTTGATTACTCACTCTTTTCCCCCTGCCTGCCTCCTTCACCTTGAAAACAAAAGCGTGGTGGGGTGCCTCAGCTGGACAATGAAGGGAATTTTACCATCAACTTCAAGAGAAGCAGGACCAGACCCAGACCTAAATTATATTTCATTACATCAATGACACAACTTCCACTGCTTTCAGTGGGACAGGGATTTCATCCATGGTATTTTAAAAGCTACTGTGATTAGCCTTTCTTTCTTTGAAGTAAAATGCAGGAACAGTGGGAAACCTCTGCATTTGACTGCCTCAGAACATAGTTTGTGTGGCAGCAACAGCAACTTTCATGATGGGTAATAAGTAAATTATTAGGAATAAAGGCCTTAAGTCTCCATGTCTACTATAATTAGGTAAGGTTCAGGCAGAAGCTATAGTTTTTCTTCAGCTGCTGCTTAAACTGCTTCTATTCCTAACCCTTCCCCCAAAGTACTCCTGGGATTTGAAAAGCAGAAATTCATAGGGACTGCATGGTTAAAGACTGCTCTTTCTGCTGGCCTCCCAGGCTCCCCATGGACTGCAGCAGCTCACAGTTCAGGGGATGCTGATCTCTCTGCCACCTGCCCTGGAAGCCAAGCCCAGAGCAGGGGAGGACTGAGACTTGGAGCAGGAAAGGGGAAGAGCCCAGCCAGCTGATGGGCTTTAAGGGACTGCAGGGTGCCTTTGGGAAGGTGCCACCAAAGGGCAACACTCAGTGGTCCCCTTCGGCATCCACGCTTCAGCAGGGATGGGGGAGGGGCAGCCATTGTATCTCTGGTCATAAACTGAATAATGTCTTTCTTTGGGGGGAAGGGGAGAATGAGTGGGTTTGGGGAACAACCCCACCAGGTGAGAGAGAAGGATGAGCTTCAGAGGGATGTTATGGGAAGGGGGAGAGGACTCTCCTGGATGAGAGGCAGGGGGTGGAAGGATTGGGGTATTTTGGGGGAAGGTTTAGTCTGTCACTGTCCAATGTAATACTTTGTTCTGTTTTTATGTGTTGTTTTATTTTGGATTGAAAGTGGTCCTGAGTGGTTTTTGTTTTTTTTTTTGGAAGAGCAGCATATAAATCACATAAATATATTCATACATACATAAGTAAGAAGTTTAGGTGTGTCCACAGTAATGTGGCAGCTGTATGGTCTTAGAAATCCCTTGTGCCAATGGCACTTGCATACCCAAAGACTTTTGTGCAGCTAATGTGCCTTGCCTGCGGTTACACAGGAGTTCTGTGGTAGAGCATAGACCTGAACCCAGTTTTCCCAAGTCATTCCCTTACTGGATGTTCCTTCCTTTTGCTTTAAGGAAAAGAGGCACGTATTAGAAAGTCATTTTTTAATCTTGAGAGCCTCATCAGCCTGGGGCCTTGTTTGAAAATCTTCCAAAACGCAGCTTCTTCCAGAGACTCCAACACTGCTGAGATTTAGACCAGTTTCTCTGACTCTCAAAGTTAAGGAGCCTCAGGTTAAAATGAATGATGATTTCTTGAAAGCTGTAATAAAGGTTTGAAGCTTTTGGATGCTGTCCTGTACCAAGCTGATACCAATTTTAAATAAACTTGTGTAACTAATGAATAGAGAATATAGCTCTGTGGAAATCCTCATGCTCTGTGACCGTGGAACCTGGGAACACCTCTTGCTATATTCATTTTTCTTAACTAGTTACTTTCCCTTTTTATCTTTTCCTAAATTATAAGCCAGATCACCAATGTATTCAGTAACATCACTGGAGTTGCATATTGTTTTATATCAGTTCAGAATCTGGCTTCCATTTTTTGCTTCCCTAAGGTGATAGCAATAGTCATGCAGTCTAAAGGTCTCTTTTATTGGCAGTCGGATGTTTCTATAGCCACACCTTAGATCAGGAAGCTAAGAGGGGCATCTACCTAATTACACTTACCGTGTACAAGGAACATTTTTTTTTTCTATTTTTGTAGAAGGGCAAAACGCAGCTGAAGAAGTATGTATCTTTCCTTGGTTTTCTACTCTTTGATGGTTTCGCTAAGTGAAAATTCAAACTGTTCTAGTCCCCTTCTTTCCCCAGTGGAAGACTCCACATAAGAAATAGACTAAAGAGAAGACTTGGAGGAAACAGTAAGGAATCCAGAGTAGGGGAATGGCCTTTTTATAATTTATCTGTAGTGCTGGTGCATTTAATAATTAATGTGAGGAAAAACTATGTCAGAGAAATCTCCTTTAGTCTCTATTTAATTCCTCTGCATTTTTCCCCTGAAATTTTACCAGCTCCAGCAGAAACACAGATTGTTTTTCAGGCATAACAGCAGTTTTGTGATTTTTCTGCTCTTGATAGCACTAGATTTTAGATCCAGCTCTTTCTGGTTTCCTTCTGAAAATCATCTAGAGGTTATGAGATTTGAATTTACAAAACTATAAAGTTAAGGGTGTATTCCAACTTCCATTGAAGTAAATGGCAGCTCCTGTAGCTCTCACTAGCAGCAGTCCTGCATCCTGGTTTCTAAAGCTATACATGGCTCAGACACCATGGAAGCCTGTAAGTCTACACTAGTGCACCGGGGCTTGATTTGTACAGAGTGGTTTGCATGATTATGGTCTAAACTAGTTGTGCCCCATCCATCTGGCTCTGTGGACCTGATGAGTGGCACAGGACTAATTTGCTCTCTCTGCCCAATCCAGCCTGCCAGTTGAATACCACTGGCCTCAACCAATGGAAAAAAAAAATGAAGCAGTAACACCTGATAAAGATTGAAAGCCCCCACAAGAAAACAAGTAATTTAGAAAGCAAGAAACTGCCCATTTGCACCAGTATTTGCATTAAAAGATGCTGCATGATCATTGTAATTTTGCTTCATGGGCTTTGGGAGGTTGAGGCCTATTCTACTTACCCTCTGCTGCATATGACTTCCAGAGCTTCTAGAAGCCCATGATAAGCTGCCAAAAGGGTGGGTGTCATCCCATCTTCTTCTGAAGTATTGAGATCTTTTCTGGTCGCTTCTTTCAAAAGGTCCAGATTGCCGTCAGCAGCTGCTTTGTGATACCTGGTCGACATTTTCAGTAGATCCCACAGCAACTTCCGGGGGTACTGTTTCACTCTGCGTTCTAGCAAGTGCATGCAGCCACACTTTTGCTATCAGGATAGTTAGTTAATAATTACAAGCCAAGATGTCAGCTTCAGGATTGAAATGAGAAGGCAAAGTTCATCCCAATAGACAACTTGCCCGGAACACTGCCTCATTAAAGCAGCTGCTGTACAGGTGTCTTGGTTCTCTGTGAAGTGACTGTCCATTTGTTTTTTAACTCCAGTATTTTACAGTTTAAAATTATGGGGGATTCTTCCTCTAACTGCATGTCTCTCTTCCCCTTCCTTACACATTTGGGGTGAAGTCAAAGGGAGCTTTGCTATTGACTTGTGTGAGCAAGATTCTGCTCAGCGTTAAAACCAACCCTGGGTGGGTGAAACAGAGCACAGTACAAGCCACTACACTTCAGACTATGCAGCATTTTATTCTTAGCTAATTACAACAAATTCATCTTGTCTGTGAAAATGAAACAAAATGAATGGTATTTTTCACCACACAGCTCACTTCATCTCAGAATCTTAAAGGGTGTTACATATAGGAAATAATCCAATAGGTATTGCTATCCCTATTTTACAGACACGCAAATGGGAGATGCAGGGAGTTTTAATGACTTGCCTAAGGTAGCAAAGTGATTTAGTGACAGAGCTAGAAATAAAATTCAATAGTCCTGGGCTTGGCCTCCCAATCGGTGTAAAAGGCCTGACCCCTATCCTCATAATAAGAGGTCTTCCCCTTGGGAATGGTCCCCCTGATTTTAATTGGATGGCCTGTAAAAATGTAGTAGGGTTATGATGGGAAAAGCCATTGAAGTATCTCACTGTGGTTCAAGAAACATGTTTGAGGCCCCTTCCAGACATTTGCTTAGGGCTGTAGCCCAATTGACCCAGCTGCAAATGGAACATGGTCATTCAGGCTGGGGAGCCAAAAATGGCCAAATGTGATGCCCACCACATTGTGCTCTTGTGTGGTGTTGGCTACAGAAGCGGGAGTGCTAGAATCACATTAGCTTTATGGGCCATTAGGCTTGAATGCACCTTTGGCTTGACTTGTATGAATGAGATTGCTGTGCGAGGAAGAGCCTGCAGGATGGGGCCCAAATTCTAACTTGGAGATGCAAAAGAATCCCAGACTGAAGTCAAAAATAAAAGGTCAGTTTTAAAGCAGTAGCTGAGCAGAAATCAATATGGGAAGACTCATTGTTTAATAAAAAGCTCCAAATTGCCCTTATATTGTCTTGGTTACAATCAATACACCTGTCATTTAGCATTATTTTTTCCCGGGTGGTGTTTTATACATTTCACTGCTTTAACTTGTACTTTACACAACATGCAGGCAAGAATTAGCACCAACAGGATTTGACATTTGGAGCCTTTTATTCTTTGGTAAGAGTGGAAGTAGCAATTACAAAACAGTATTTACTTGAATCAGTATAACTGCTGCATGCAGTGAAGTCTCATTTGTTTTCCACAATCCCTTCCATATTACATCTGTGAGGCCCTTACAAATAAGTTTCCTCCCTCAAATATGGATGGGCTTGAAATCTTCAGGAGCCAAGGTTTGTATGTGTTGATGGAGAGAGAGGACCAGAATCATGCCAGAAACTCTCTTAAACTAAACAAGTACTGAAGACAAAATTATGGTGTTATGCCCTGTATAGCAGTCCACCCACCTATTGCAACAATGTATGGTCAGGGTGGCTAATATGCACCATGGTTTGTTCACGTGTACCATGTTATAACAGAACATGGTACTCAGACACACCCGTGCCCCTTTCTTTATCTTCCTGGGTGAATATAAATTACCAGAAATATTTTTTTCCAAAAACTTAAAATAAATTGACTTGCCTTTCCAGTGACTCTGTTGTTCACTGTTCTCCTTGCTATTGGATCAAAGTTGGAAATGCTAGAAAAAACACAGGTGTATGGAGGCGTATGCTATATATGATACTGCATTAAGCTATAATTTATTGGATTCAAGATTCCTTGAGATCTGGCATTTTTGTTACTGTATTCAATACTGTCATGGACATCTAATTTAATAGATCCTGCTAGTAGATATTGGATAGCTGTAAGCTGTTAGTGATTTAATGAGCTCATAAGTATAACAAGAGATGAGTCATTACCATCTTCTGTGCAACAGCATTTCAAATTGTTGGCTACATCCCTGGCTGGTTTTAAAACTAGAAATTACAAAAGAGAATTTTCTCTCTCTCCAAAATAATTTTCTCCTATAACAACAAATTTACTAGCCTCTGTAGCAAGAAACCGTCTTCTCCAAGTAATCTTTATTGCTTAAAATAAAAGGATCCATTTTTAAAAGAATGTTATTGCTTCTGACGTTAAAAAGAAATTGGTTTTGTTGCCCATTTTAATTGAAGGCAAAGCAAAACCTGCTTCAGGAAGAAAGAACAAAAGTACAGGACATCACAAGGCTTATTGTGATTGTCGCAAAAACAGGCAACACAAAGAGATCAAACAAAATTTCCATATATTTCTAAAGCCCTGGTGTTTGTTAGTCTTTGTCCCCATCTTAAAACCAGAGCTTAAAACATAATAAATGATTCAACATTGAATGAGCTAAATTTGTCAGCCTGAATGGATTTTCTTTTCACAGTAGAGTTCAAAATTGCAAACTTTTTAAGCCTCCTGAGCAATTAGAATGAAGCTTTTCTTTTTGTGTTGAAAAGACATTCAAAACCATTCCACTTCAAACTGAAATGTCTCGTCAGGCTCAGGAGAAACTCCACTGCTGTTGGATGTCTTGTTCTAAACTAATGAATTATTTAACTACGGTCTTGATTTGTTAACGGATTTCTCAGCATCTCTGCTTATTGTTTTCCTAACTCTTACAGATGTAATATGGCAGATAAACAACATGTTTGGATTCTAAGACCATGGAATTGTTAATCAGATATTTTGTTGCAGGCAATTCAGAACCTGATTTGCATCATGCCAAATAGAAAAGCAGAGGTGTTATTGTACCATCTGTTTTGCATGAGGTATAGCACACCAGTTCCTGACTACACTTTTGTAAATGGCAAGTTCAGGATGGGAAATGTCATATAAAGGGAGGCAAGTAACCCCCCTCAGCTTGTCTAATGAGATCTGTTAATGCTAAGAGGTTAAAAGATTAATGAATCCAGTTGCATTGAGTAATTACAGCTACATACATCAATGACAATGTAACAATACGTGGTCCTACTTGCGTTGCACAGACGAAACTCTGGCTGCAGTCCTTCAAGTCCCCTGTGCTATATGAAATCTTGACCATCCCTGGCTCAGCCTCATTAGGAGTTAGAGAGGGTAGAGCACGAATCCACATCCAAGATGTTGACTGAGACTGTCCAGCAATATCCTCTACTCAGGTAAAATCTAAGGGAATCTTTAGTGGTATTGCCTAAAGCCCGATGTATTCATGTTCCTCGTAGCATAACACATCAAATATGTAACAGCACATGTAGAGGTTTTTGTGGTACCAGAAGCAGCAATTCACTTACGATTGTCCTCCTCCCCCCGACACAATATTTGGGTTTTTTTAGCACATTAGTTCTCAACCTTTTTAGACCCAAGGAACCCCTCAGAAAATGCCAGCTCTTTGCTTTCACTCCTTTTTAACTGCAGTAAAAAAATAGAGCATTTCTTCTTTTGCACAAAACTCAGACTACAACAGGCCATAATATTTTGACACTATGAGTTCCTATTTGAAATCGATGGGTTTATCTCATACTTGTTAAGTGAAATGGGATTCAGGACTAGTGCATAAAGGATTGGAAGGACAACTCATTCGATGGATGACAGAAAGGCATTATTTACTACAGGTATTCACCATTAAATGAGCCTAAAGCAAAGCAAAGTCCAGTACATTTAGCTGTAAAAGTGATAGCTTCTCACTAATTACAGGCAAAGAGGTGGTCTCAACCTTGCCAGCTTATCAAGGTACGGATCCATTCACCAGACGATCAGCGGGGCACAGCAGCCGTTCTTGTCAGAACGATTTCTCCTGTTAGCTGTTTCATTCCTCTTTCACATCCTCTAGCTCAGCATCTTCAAAAGCATTCCTGTAGTTGTGTAAACCAAGAGAGACCCCCAAGCAGTAATGAACAGGAAAATCCTGTTAATCGAACTGTTCATTATTGGTTACCAGAAAGTCCCAATTTTGATTGAATTACCTTCCTCACTAATAGGAGGTTATCCATTTCTACTAAGTTGGAACATATCAAAAATTGATTAACAACCAAGAAAAACACAAAGTTTCAGAGGAGTTGCCCTTCAAAGACCAAGGGAACCACTGAGGCAAAACCAGAGTAAATCAGGAGGAGATGCCTATCAAAGTCCATATGGGGAATGTCTCTAATAAATCAAGGATAGACAATTCATATAGTTATATACCAGACAGATAGAAGCCTGCTTAAAATCATCATAAATGCAGTAAGGTAAGCTGGAAGTGGTGCCTCATTATTCCTTTTCAGAAGGTCCAGCCACAAACTTACATCCTCTTGCACTATGCAATTGTCATCAAAAGTTAAGTAGGATTTCAACCTTGTTGCCAATCAGCTTTGGTTAATTGTTCTTTTCTGAAGACTTGATTTTTCAGGTTTCTTTAGGTATAAACATTTTTTGCAACCATCAGTTTAGGCTGGGGGGGACAGGAGGGGGAAGGGGGCAAAATGGTGGATCTGGCTAGCAGCCGGACTCCATTTTTCAGCACCCTTGCCCATGTCGCTGTGGCTGGTTTCCATGGACATGCCAGGAGCAGCAGAGCCATGACAGCGTGGGGCCAGGGTTTTTACGGAGACCAGCCCCAGCAGTGCTGGCCAGGCATGTGGCCGGGCGGGAAGCTGCTCCAGGGTCGGTGCTGGGATCTTGCAGTGGTGCCAGCATGGTCCAGAGCCAGGGCAGAGCTGCACTCTGCTGACTGCCCACCCCTGCCTGGGACATCTGGGCAGCAGATTGCAGCTCTGCCCCAGCTCTGGACCAAGCTGTCACTATCGCAAGATCCCAGCCCTGCCACACGCCCAGCCAGCGCTGCTGGGGTTGGTCTCCATGGAAACCCTGGCCCCCGCTGTCCCAGCTCTGCTGCTCCTGGAGTCTCCACGGAAACCAGCTGCAGTGATGTGGGCAGAGACTGCTGGGAAATGGAGTCGGCTGCAGGCTTGGTTCAGCCTGTGGGCTGGACTTCACCCACGCCTGGTTTAGGCTGTGCTGACCAAACTGAGGGAAAGAGAAATACTACTGCATTGGGTGGACTCTCCATCCCTGGAAATTTTCAAGAGCAGGTTGGACAGACACATGGCTGGGATGGCGTAGTCAGGCATGATCCTATCTTGAGCAGGGGGCTGGACTAGGTGACCTAGTGAGGTCCATTCCAGTCCTACTTTCCTATGATCTTAACATAGGTCAATGGTCCAGGGTTTGTTCTATTCATTTGCTTTGTAAATTATCCTTTCAGAAAACACATTAACTGTTTAAAAATAGTTTTATGGGTCTAAACTTGCCATAAGGAAAATGATGGAGAGATCTGGAATCAAGTCTGGCACATCTTCTGTAACATACTGGCCTCAAGATCTCAAAAAGTACCTCTGACTAAAGTTGGGCCAAATGGTAGCCTAAAGAAAAAATCCAGTAAAATCCCTATTTAGTTGACTACAGCTAGGATTAGGCTGCTTTTAATTTGCTCTAGTTCAGGATTTTAGACAGCGCCCATTGCCATAACAGAATGGCCATTGCCACTATATACACGTATCCTGAACCAGCTTGGCACATCTCTGAGAGCTTTCCCTGTGTCTGTGGTTATTTCATATTGCTACTGATCACTTGCAAGAGACAATGTCTCCAATAATTGAGGTTCCCAAATTACCTGTAATGTCTCTGTCTCTAGCATTGCACCTTTCTGGTGATAGTAAACACACTGCTAGGTCTTTGCTTGATTCCTCAGCCAAGTCCCAAGTACCTTGTCCCCCATCAACAGCCTATGTTTAGGCTCCTTTCCCCATCTCTAGCTATAAGTGCTGTTCTTACTCATAATGCTACAGCAGCAGTGTTGCCAACTCTCATTCATTTTGGTGTTGTTCTTAAAGTCTATGCTTCAGGAATGTGAAAAACGTAAAGAAAGAGCTACGTTTTTCATATTCCTGAAGTGCAGACTTTGAGAACAATGCCAAAAATCATGAGAGTTGGCAATACTGCATCAGAGGCAGAAGAGACACCATGTGTGGCTGCAATTTACCAAGATTTTCTTGGAATAGGATTATATCAACTCTGAAAATATAGAGGATTCTGAATAAAATTTCATAATTATTTCTCCAGGCGCCAGCTTAACATCCTACTCAGAAATTACCATCTCTCATTTTAGCTTTCTACGATTCTTTTAAGCACTTTTTCTGAAAAAAAATCTGTCACTTAAAATAGGTTTCTCTTTCATTTTACTGCAAGTACTGGTGAATTCACATTGCCCTAACCCAGTTGACTATGGTCTTTTTTTCTTGAAGTTTTTTATTGTCCCTTGGCTTCCTTGACTCTGCCCCACTGCAGGTCTCCTTCTACTTCTCTTCCTGCTCCTATGATACAATCTTCTCAACCTCTCGCCCATAAAAATTTTCTAGACGGTTGCCCATCCTTGATTCTCTTCTCTGGGTAATCTCATCTGCAAAGAGCTGTGCTGTCTTTTCCTAGACCCGCCTCTGTACTCCAGGCCTTTTCCCTTTTCAAAATAAACTCCCTTCCTGTCGGTCACAGCTCCTCCTGGTTATCGATATGGGTAAAAAAAAGATCTTAATCAACCCCGCCGCCTCCACTGACAGGCCGTCATTTTGCTTCACAACATTTTTAAGAAGGTAGTGGAGTAACAAGCCGTCTAATGCTTAACCAGATCGTAGGATCTCTGATCCCTTTTTTTGGCTGTGGCAATGATTAATACACCTGGGCTGACGAATATCCCTTCATGTTGTACTGGAAGGAAAAAAAATGTGGGTTGAAGTTTGCTGAGACAGAGAATGGCCCTGAAGCTTGGTTTCCTTCATCCCCTGTGAGTCCTCTAACATCTAGACTACTGATTAATAGGGTTGAATTGCATCTTTCTACTTTTCTGCAGGGCCTGACTTGGTAAGTGTATTTTAAGCATGCCTGCTACTACACCAGGTCCCAGAGATGGCATGGCAGGGAACTACTAAGTGGTAGACCTGGTGGGGTTAAGACATAAACCAAGCTTCAATACCTGGTACTTGTTTTGGCAGTTCTGCGCATGGCCAGCAGTATATATTTAAGTGCTTAGGGAACTTTACTGGCAAAACAAAGACACTGAGGAACTTTAGGTTCTTTAGGGTGAGGTGGGAAATGAATAAAGATTTTGAGGAGCAAAAGTTTGGAGCTGCTTGAAATAGTTCCCAGTAAAGAAACACTATGCAAAGCCCAAAGACAAGCTCATTTTAAGTAGTTAGAAGAACAAAGCAAGGCAGAGACTTAAAGGGTGAAAATGCTGGTCAAAATGTTTAAGGGTGAAAGTACTCGGATATCCAGAAAGTGTAATACAAAGTTCCCCTGTAGTTCTAATTCATCAGTGATTTTGCACCATCTGCCTGCAAGGGAACACACATAGTAGGACATTCATATTTTATCAGCTACTCATAAAAAAGAGGGAAATGGCAAACTGTGCCATGTCACCTTGCAGAAAGGCTATTTTCTCCTCCAGCTCCTGACTGATTGGAGCCTAGAGCAGGACCAGGTGCAAGGCATCAGCCTCAGGTGCTTTAATCACTTGTCAGCAAATGAGAGGGAAGCACACCAGGTGATTTCCAGGAGCCTCACCTGTGCTGGGGCTTAATCACCTACTATATAAACCCCTGCAAGGGGATAAGAGCATGTTGGGATGGTGTGGTGTGATTTTAAGTCAGTTGGGATGCTGCCTTTAGTGTGGTGGAGGTGGTGCTCCTGCAGTATGTGGTGAGTGGGGGTTTGAAGTGTTTTTTAGGGTGTATGGGGGAGGTTGTGAGTTTTAGCATAGGGGTTTCTGAGTTTTGTTGTTGGGCTGTTTGTTTTACAGGTTGCTACTTTTGTTTGTTTGTCTTGTGGTGCCTCCAACACTTGGTGCTCACGATCCTGGGGGTCTAGACTTCCCAGGTAATGTCCCTGTCTCCTAAGTTGGGGGTGGCTCCTCTTCTAAAAGCTGCTCAGAAGGCCTAGGGCATGGGTAGAAATGCTGAAGCCCTCCCCATGCCACAGGAAGGGTATAAAGCTGTAAACTGGCTTAACACAACTTAGCTGTTACAGTCTATGAGTTCAGATGAGACTGACCTAAGCTTTCCCTCTGCAGGGACTGTGTCTTGCCACCCTGGCAAGATGCTGACTGAATTTCCTAGACAGTTCAGGAACAATTCCTGGCAAGTTCGTGTAGTTGGTAAGTATTGTTGTAAGCTTGCTGGGATTCCTAAGAAAATGGCTAGGGAATAAGCTGTGCACCTGACTAGCATCTCCTTGCCTTCTAGACTCAAGTGGCAAAGAAATTGTAGACTGTGACTACGTGATGGATAATGAGACGCTAGTGTTGACTACCCCATATGTGAACTGCACTCAACTGGAGGTAAAATAGTCCCATTAACTTGGAAATGAGTACTTTGACATGGCCTCTTGAAGTTTGTGGTGCTGAGAATACCTTTTGCTTAAAGTAGATGCACTCTTGCTCCTACTAGTACAAGATTCACAGGGGGGAAAAAAAAAAACAAACTAGTACAAGATTCCACCTGCACATGCTATATAACTTCTTATGCTGGTGACTTGTACCCTAGCTACTGAATGGGGCAAAGTAGTGACTTAAAATTTAAAGCAAGATTAACTGGAAGAGCTAGGAACAGTAAGTACTATGGTATATCGTGTGCTCCCCTATCAAGCTAACAAGGACACCTGTAACTAAAGCAAAATTAAATCCATAGCAGTTTCCTATTGGTAGTTAAGGGAACTGCTGGACAATCCTTTCTGCCCCTCTCCCCTACACATGGAAAGCAAGTGCAGCAATTGTTGAAACTACTCCTTGCATCTGCTATAGACCACTACTAGGTTCAGTAACAAGTAATGTGCATGTTCACCATGGGCACCTCTACTCAGTGTGGGAGCACATTAGTTCATAAATTCTTATGATGCAATTCATTGCCTGTAGCATGAGCAGCACAAACTGAAGCTGATGATCAACTGGACTGATGCTGAGGAGGACAATGTGACCTATAGCATTGGCTGTAATGTTATTCAAGCTGATGATATCATCCCTCCTTTCTTTACTGGAGCTACAAACTGTACTAAAGACTTTATGGCAGTAAGTGGAGCAGTCTCTTCCTCTTTCCTGGCTGGTAAACTGGATATGCAATACTTCAGATCCATCTAGTGTGTGGCTGCTGGTGGCTTTTATTAAATGGCTTTCCTCTTGGGAATAAGGCAAGAAATCTCACTAGGAGACTAGGTGATGGATTCCTTGCTTCTGCTTTGGGGAAGCTACAAACTGGAGTTTGAATGGCTTTCTTAGCTTGTGTAGCCCAATGTAATGGCTATCCTGGGTATTGGCTATGGCCTGACATGAGGAACTTCTGGACACCTAGGTGCTTCAGTAACACTACAAGGGGAAAATGGTACTCTGTGTCTCTCTCTAAGCCTGCCTAGCTATTAGCATGATGGACTTCAGTAGTTAGCCTTGTGCTCACTATTGCTGTAAGTTAAAGGTACCTAGTACCTCCTACCTTATTGCTAGAGGTACCCAATAGCCTCCAAATGGCAGAATGCAAAGCAAGTTCTTGTAGTGGGGGCAGGCAATTTTATTTTACTCAGAAAGCTGCTTACTGAGTTCTGCAAGCCATTGAAGGCCACATGACGGGCAGCCCAGAGCAGATTAATATTAATTTTTCTAACTTTTTTTTTGGGGGGGGGGAGAGGGGGCTTGTGGGGTGGATAGAATGGCCTGGCAGGCTGCATGCGGCTTCCAGGCTACACTCTTTTTGCCCACCCCTATCTTGGCATACTTCTATAGCTTGAACCAGATGTGCATTCAGCTGTTGCTCTTCTATTTCAGGTTACATTTCCAAGGCTCATTCCCAGCTTCAGTGATGAATACATGGTAGGCAACTGCAGTCTATCCACATGGAGGTTTAATACTTAAACTGTATAAGCCCTCTAGATTTTTAAAAAAAAAAAAAAAAAAGAGGGGCATCTGTGAAGTAGTTTGCCATTCAACATTCCCTTGAGGAACTAAAATGAGTCTACATCCTTAGCCCTAGATGGCTCAGGAGTTTTTAAGCTACTACCTGACAACCCTAGCACAATTGGGTACTCCAATATCTTTCCCTGCCCCCTCTCTCCCCTTTAAACAAAACAACCTTGTATTTCTAATATGGGACTGTCAAACTTGCAGACTGCAGAATCTCCAGTGGCCTGGACTCTATCCATAGATGAGGGAACAAGGATACACAGACTAAGCCTGGGGCAAGCCATGCAGCAAGGGTATACCTTCCTCACTGATGGTCATGACCTAATCTTCCAGGTGTCATTTGGTGCAACAGGTGTTCTCTCCTACAAGGTAAGTGCACAGAAAGGACATAATTCAGGGGAAGAATGAAGTTTAGAGACCAATATGCTCCATACCCCCTAATAATGGGGTTTGGATATAGATCTGGACAGAGCAGAGGCCCGAATAACGAGTATCACAGTGCCATGATCTTGTAATAGGAGCTAGCTGCCAAAAGCAGTTCACCTGTAGTTTGTGTAAAATGGGGAAGATCTATGAATCCAATAGCTAGGGAGAGCCCTAAGACTAAGGGGCTTTACCCCCTGCAAAAGGGACCATATAGGCCATGGCAGTCTTTTTAATAGAACTGACTAGATGCACACAAGCTTGTGCTAGATGCTCGGGCTGTCTAGTTTTGACAGTTTGCTAATAGTGATGATCTGTCCTATGCAGCAAGATGACCAGGCAATCTACACTGTGGCTGTCAAGCTTGCATATGGTCCTCTGCAACGGCGACTGACTGTAGAATCAAGACTGATCTGTGCCCCAGGTAAAATCCAGTTCCAAAATGGAGGAAACTGGACCTGCCCTCTGAAATGGGAATCTGCTGTCCAAGGATCATAAGAACTTGAGGATATAACAACCTTCCTTCTTTATAGGTCCTGTCACTTGTAACTCAACACACATGACAATTGCCATCCCAGCTTTCCCAGGGACACTCACTGCTCTCAGTGTAGAGGACCAAAATATTCCAAGGGACCAACTTCAAGCAAATAGAATTGCTCTAGACACCAAAAGAGGAATAAAGCTACACATCAACAAAAGAATCCTGAAGTCTAAAGTAAGTTCAGTACAAACCAAGAAGCACCTGACCCACTTAACAAGCACCAGACAACTCTGGCCTTGCCAACCTTCTGAAATGCAGAGCCTGAGGGGTTTGACCTAAGGTTTGAGACTGGCCTGGAACTTTTAATCCAGTTGTACCTCTGGCTAGTGTTTTGGCAGTGGAGAAACTCCCTTTATGTGAACATCCAGGGCACTCTAACTATGGTCTTGGTGCAGGCAGATGTCTCCAATGTATTGGCCTCCCATTGAAGTACTGTGACATCATCCTCTTATTCTAGCCTTCCATGCTGAGGCATCTAGAAGACTGGGCCTCCTACAGAAGTAACAATTTATGGCTAGCATCATGTTGCCTGTCCCCTGTTGCCACTGCCTATAATTCAGGCAGGCTTTGTTTAGAGCTCTGCTACTTCACAGCCATTTTACTAGCAGATGAACTCTGTTCAGGCTACTGCTTCTCATCTTGAAGATGCTACCTTTAATAGCTGGGATGGAAAAATTCTTGATGTACTATGCTGGATTTGAGATTCTGTATTTATTGACCTGTAAGATGGAGGACCATGTTCACGTATGCCCTGGTGCTGCAGGGGTTAAGTATCCTGAAGCACTTCAGTTAAGGTATCTAAAACTTGAAACTGCAGTGATGGAGTTGCCAGGGAACAAATGGCTGCTAGTTCTGGGAGGTATGCAGAGTTTGGGTAGCTTGGGGTGGGTGTTTTTTGGTCCTGATGCAAGATGCTACCATTACTTGTGAGGTGACCTAACTGCAGGGATGCTTAAGATGTACCTCTGTGCCATCCCTTGATGGGATAGCCAAGTTTTATTGTGCTAGCAAATATCTGCTCTTCCAGCCGTATAGTGAGAACTGCTTGGGACTTCAGTTCTACATGTCTTCTATGAAACTAACTTTTGACTTCCATGGAGAGATGGTATCAATGGTGACATATCCAGCATGTCCCTGCAACCAGCCTGCCCCAGTAGGTAAGATCACTGACTTCTGTCTAGTGCTGTCTGCAAATGAAGGACAGCTTGCCAAAAACTCCAGGCTTCTAATACAAAATCCCCATGGATTTTTAAATAGAGCTGACTCTCTCTCCCTCACTTCTTCCTATCTACTCCTAGTAAGATGAACATTTCTTCTGCTGAAAATAGCATTCAGCTATTGAATCCTATGTGCAGAGGCTCTAACGAACAGACTTGGTACAAAGATTCATTTGTACCACCTCTCCTCTTTAAATCCACCGTCCTGACAGCAGAAAGGTGTAATGTCACATCTGGCACTGGCAGCTCTGTGCTTTTTGCCTACCCCTTGGGTGCAGGGAATGAATGTCACTAATTTTTGTCCTCATGGGTTGACTGACTAACTCATGTCTTCCTAGAGATAAAGACAACAGATTTGGCCCTGAGCATCCCAGAATCCAGGCAGCTGCTTGCAAACTCTAAGAACCAGCTCACTACTGTCTGTCCTTACAAGAGCTGCCCTCTTTTTTTAATTGTTGGCTGGAACTAATGTATTGCCTCAGTTATACTAAGCATGAGGCTTCATCATAATGACCCGATGGGGAATCAATGTAGTCTCATGGGAACTTCTGTCTTCAGCTGCTACATGTACCCAGGATGGACACATGAACTTTGAGGTTCTTGCAGACAGAACAAACCCCCCTCTGGACTTGGACACTCTCAGGCTAAGAGATCCTACATGCAAACCAGTCTTCAAGTCTCCTTCTAATGATATGGTGCGGTTTCATGTACCTTTGAACAAGTGTGGGACACGGCAGATGGTAAGTGTCCATTAGGATGGTTGACCTTCTGTTGTGTTCTGATGGTAGGGTGGTTGCTAAATCTCTGATCTTTCTCTCTTTTCCCCCTCCAGTTTGAAGGTGGGAGAATAATTTATGAGAATGAAGTAAGTTCACTATGGGCAGATCAAGCCCTGCATATAATTTCTAGAGATAGTGAATTCAGGTATGTCTAGACTCCTTCCTTCTCTTCCCCCATGGAAACCCAGTCACAAGCCAGTCTTGCTACTGGCACTGCTGCAGTTGCTTACTCCTTGCTCAGATGTCAAATGCCTTCCCTTGGGGCTTTCTCTTCCTTTTTTGCAGGCTAACTGTAGTATGTTCCTACAGTAATGACGATGCCTCTCTAAGTTTGAGGCTGAACAGTCTCCCCCCTCCAGTTTCCTCAGTAAATCAAGGTCCCCTCTCCTTGCTGCTGTTGACCTACCCAGGTGAGTGATTTTTGGGGGGGAAGGGGGGTTCCAGTGGTCCTCTCTCTCACTTTTGCCCCAGCCACCCAAAAAAAAAAAAAAAAAAATTTTAACCTATGAAGAATATGGCTGCTTGAACTTGAGCCCTCTGGTCCATCTTCTTGAGCTGGCTTCAGGTACACAAGTGTCTCTTTTGTGGCTTGCATACCACTACTCTGACATGTCACACAGCCTTGAAAAGGCTAATGTGAAATGGACCATAATCTAGTTTCAGAATTGTAAACCCCCACCATCTCCTTGGGTGGTAAACTGCTAACCTGTGCAAAGAGGTCACAAATAAACACCTGCTTCTAAAATGCCAGTCTTGCTGACCACAGCTAGCCTGTCCTAGCTCTGGACTGAAACAATTGTGGAAACGGGCCCTACTTGGGGCCATTACACTTAACAGTATGTGGTTCTTCCAGACAATTCCTACATGCAGCCTTACAGTGATGACCAGTACCCCATAGTAAAGTATCTGCGGCAACCTATCTTCCTTGAACTACAAGTCCTAAACCGCAACGATCCCAATCTCCATGTGGTACTGGACGACTGCTGGGCAACAGCATCTGAAGATCCAGGCTCTCTGCCCCGATGGAATATTGTTGTGGATGGGTAAGTGTGACTTAATGCTTTTGGTGCTGCCTACAAATACTTTTGGGTTAGGAGTACCCCTGAAAAGCTGCCAAAAGGACTGCTGGGAGGACATGGAAGGAGTGACTTGGTTTTAGGAACATCTCTGGATTAGACTTGGCAGTTAAGGGTTGCTGGGGGGTTCATCTGGACACCTGGAATGCTGATCCTGTTGATCTGTGGTGCTGAATGACTTCCCACTCCCATATTAAAGTTTAACTTGCCATATCTGATCTCTGGAGTTCATGTTAGGAGGCCTCTCATCTAGGAGGTATGGCTCTTTAAATGAAGCTGCCAAGTGACGGGATCAGTTTCCACAGTGAGATGGTGGCAGGGTCTATAGGTCACCCTCACCAATGACCTGAAAGACGCACCTGTTATCTTGACAGGCTTGCTCCTAGCAAGCCTACTGATGTCAAATCTTGCATTACTTGGGTATGGACTTTGGAAGCCCATACAACTTTACTTCCTCCACACCACCTGTTTTAGGTGTGACTATGAATTGGACAGCTACAGGACTGTGTTCCATCCAGTGGGTCTTGCAGTCAGCTATCCTAACTATCGCCAAAGATTTGAAGTGAAGACTTTTACCTTTGTGTCTGGAGATGCAGCGCTCATCAGCCTAGTAAGCAGCATTCCTCTTTGCACCTGTCTAAAAGCTGGCATGGTCTGTAATTAAGTGGCCTTGTCTTTTCTCTCTAGGTATACTTCCACTGTAGTGCTCTGCTCTGTAATAGACTTGAACCAGACTTCCCTCTGTGTACAAAAAGATGTCCTCTGTCTAGAAGCAAACGAGGTAATATCCAATTTGTTTCCCAGTCAATGTCACGGCAATAGCGCCATAATCTAACAAGCTAGCCAAATAAATGCATACAGAAATCCCCCTGCTCAAGTGTTGCATATAGTTGGGGTTTGTTTTCTCCCCCCTCCAGATGCTGGCTTGCAAAGGGAGAACTCTGCTGTAGTGAGCTTACCTGGTCCTGTTCTTTTGGTGCCAAGAGAGTGGTCTGCAACCCAAGGTACTGGCCATCCCTTGTTTTCTAAGTAGTTGAGGCTTATTAGAACCACCCTGTGGGGGGTGGGGCAGGGAGTGTACTTAATAATAAATCTATATGGTCTTTCCCCACAGAGAGAACAAGGCTGAGCAAAGGAACCTGGACCACTGTTACAGTGATGGCTGCAGTGATCCTTTGTGCAGTGGCTATGTTGCTGGTGGTTCTCTTTAAATCTCTAAAGAAAAGAGCTGTAGTGGTAAATGCTGTATGTTAAATTTTTTTTAAATAACAAAATAAATTTAGTTTAAAGATGCCTCTTTGTGGTAAACTTCATTATTATTTTTTATTTATTTATTTATTTATTTATTTATTTTTTTGGGGGGGGGGGAGAGAACTTTAAAAGCTGCTTGTTTCTTAAAACAAACAAAAGCCTAACTAGGCTGCTTGTTTTTCATCTCTGTTCCCTCCTTGGAGGGAAGGGGTGCTATAAAGCACATCTTGTACAAAGACAGTTCAGCCTCTGGGGGGGGTGTCTTCTTTTGTAGAGTCCTGCTACAGTAGCCAAATGTGGCCTGCTAAAGCAGTCACTACAAGGTTGTGGTAACCCTTGCTGCAGGCTCAAGTCTGGCAGACAGTGGTTTGGTCCCACCTACACTGCGTGCCCTAAAGCGGTAATGAGCAGGGCTGGAGTCCTGGGCAACTCTGCAGGGGAGGGGGTGCAATGGAGGGCTCTGGGTTCAGAGCAGGAACTACTTGTCCCCAGCCTCATAGAGCCAAGTAACCTGGCCCACAAAGCTACTAACATCTGAGAAATCAAATGTTAAATGCTATTCCCTCCTAATGCCAGACTTCCAGGCAGCCTCATGGGCCAGAACCTTGGTGAAAAGGGCCATGTTAAAGTGCTCAGCTTGGTTGCCATGCACTACTGCTCTTTACCGGCTGGGAGCAACTCTTCTAGTCCGTGTGCAGATCAAGACCTACCCACTCAAAGTGCCACTCCAATTCCTTTCCTTAACTCTAGTACCACTTTTTGTGCTCCATGTGTAGTGGTGTGTTTTTTGTTTATCTGCTACTATACTGCCTGCCCTCCCCTGATCTGAGGTATGTCTTCCCCCCAGATGCTGCAGGCTGGGTGCCTCAAATGGTACAGCCAGCATGGGTACCACTGCTCTATACCAAACCACTTACAGAAGAAGTATGGAAGCTCAAGGGTAATGGCTATAATTGATGGAAAATGATAATGCTACTCCTTCAGCCAGATCCTTGTGTACTAGTAATACTGTTGGAGTGTCTTCAGAGCCTTAAGGATGGGGTCTTCTGGAGCCTTTTGGTTCCATATTTACCTGACTTCTTGTAATGGCCAATAGACTAAAGAAAGCAACTCCAAGCTCTAATTTTGAATAAGCTCTCATTTTGGATACTTATCTCTTACAAGACTCTTCTTCCTTACAGGAATTTTGAGTAGTAGTTGACCATGCTTTCTGTAAAACTCTGTAGCTAAAATTACACTACCCCTGTCTTTCTAGAACCAGTGAAACTTGGAGTCAGGAGAAGTTTTAAAAAAAACAAACAAACTTTCTTCTTATGGGAGGAAAGGATACATGCATCCATCCCCTAAGGAACTTCCACTTGTTGCATGTCTCGCTAATAACATTACTTGTAGGCTTTACTTTCTAGTATACAGTATGGTCCTCCATGCAGAACTATGTATGCATACAGAATATGTTATGTACTATGCCTAATCAAATAATAGGGGTGTACAAAATGGGCCCTATTTGATTCAGACTTGATCCAAATCAACCTGGTTTTGGATCCTTGTTCCTGAAGACTTAATGCTGATACAGTAAACCAGCACTTCCCCCCCCCCCCCCCCCCCCCCCCCCCCCCCAAAAAAAAGTTGCCTGTGTGGAAGGGAGGGGTTTCTACATACCTCCAAGGTACTAATGGCTTCTGAATGCTGCAGTGCTGGAACACGTGGAGCATCCCACAGACGCACTGCCAGTCCACTTCTGGGTCTTCCTAGGGAGCACATGGGGGGGCTGCACTCCTGCTTGCCAATTGGCTGTGGGAGGGGGGACCTGCATGTCCCACCAGACTTGGAAGGCACCAATTGCCAGGAACAAGGGTGGGGGGAGGCCCCCTGGTCCCATACTCCCCAGAAGCACTTCTAGTCTACTTCTGGGTCTGCTGCTAGGCATATGGGGGAGCCCCCTCCACTCCTGTGGGGGAAACTCGGTGTGCCCCACCCAGCACTGCAGCATTCATGGGCTACCTAGAAGTATGTAGGAAAAATGCATTTAAAGCTGTATCTGTCAGAATTGCCAAGTCTCTCCAAATTGGTTTGGAGGGCTCTCCATTTCAGTTTGGAGGGCCAGCCACTGATCTCTGCAAAATTTTTAAATTGGGGACTAAAGATTCACACAACCCTATAAATAATGGCATCAGGGTAGTGTCAGTCTGGTACTAAGTACCTGCAGGGATAAAATCCATAATCACTGATCACTTCAACACATTTCTCCTTATTGTTATCTACTACATAAACTATAGTCTAGAGCTGATCTCAAACAACTTCGTGCCAAGAATTGTCCAGGTCTGTATGCCAATGCTCTCAGTTCTTGAGAGTTATGTGCAAGGCAGGAAGTCAATTACTCAAGACTCGCTTGTATTTCTATCTATCTAGTATGTGCTAGCAATGAGGGTTTAGGTAAGCGTGGGAGAAGATCAGAACTTAAAAGTCTGAAAATGTAATGAGGCTCACGTTCCAAATGGAGTAGCTAAAGCCTTCAGTAAAACAAATAACCAATAATTCTAACTTTCTTCTGAAATGAAATTTTCAACTGTCTCCTACCTTCACCACTTTAATTCCTATTTAATATCATGAATAAATATTAAAAGCAAAACACTTTTTAATATGTACAATGGCATAAGAAATATGGGTGGGGGGGGCAGGCAGAGCCTAACCTTGCTCATATTGAACATATTACCTTTATGATGGAGACCAAAAACCAAATGCAGCCCCCCCCGCCCCAATGATGAACTACTATATTTATTCAACTAACTGTTCTTTAAATAATCTTGAACAAGCCCTAAACCAAATTTCACAGGAAGAGTAAAATATATGCTTGGTAAGGAACACTCTTAATGCTGCTGGTTGAGATGCTTTATAAACTCTCTAATACTGTAGTAAAACTGACATCCTAGTATTTGAGTTGAAAAATCCTTTTATCTGGTACTTTCCTAACAGACTTAGACAAAACTCATTATATTCTAGAGAAGCTGTGCCAAACACTTGATCATGCTGTTACTATGGAAATACTTTGTGGTCGTATTATTAGTAAAGCTAGCAGGCTATTGATAAGAAATAATTATTTCTTATCCAAGACCCATTCTACCATTACATCATTGCTAATGTTTGTATTTTCCCTAGGCCAGCAACCTTAACCCTGAAATGGTACAAAACAGGATCATTAAAAAGGATATGAAGAGAATAAAATATAACTAGGCTGCAAAACATTGCAGTGGTAAGGGGATATAGGTATTGTATCTAATGCAAAGCCTCTATTAAAAATTTCCACTGGGGAGTCCTTGTACATGGATCTATTTTGCTTCGGTTAGCTTAGGTCTGTCATTGTCTGGTACCACAGATGATTAAATATCTTCCATTCTCTTCTAATTTCTGCACCTCTATAAGGTAACAAGTACGTGACTCCAGTTATTGATTCATAACCTCAAAATGTTAAAAGCAGAAATTTAGGACTATTTAGGTAGGGAGTACAAAATAATCAGTGGGACTCAAAGCGTTAGTCATGTATACTGTTTTATGGTCTTGCAGTGCAAGACCAATGACAGCAGGCTTTCAGAATAAAAGGAAATACTTTTTTTTTTACTCAGTTAACAAGTAACTTGTGGAATTCATTGCTGCAAGTTATTAAAGTAAGCAGTTTCCTAGGATTCAGAAAAGGATTGAACTGTTCCCTAGAAATGGGTATTTTTCATTATATTAGAAAGAACAGAGTATGAGGGTGAGCTGTGTGTGTAGGGGTCTGCCTGCCCACTGTCCTAGCAGTAAGCAAGGGGTGGAGGAAGGGAGGGGGGTGCTGCAGAGCTCTCCAAGATGGTGCAGGTGCGGTCTGCCCCCTGCCCTTAAAACTCACATCTGCCCTTATATCACTCCACAGGGGCCCAAGTCCCATCCACTCCTGCCTGGGGCAGCCTGTGCCATATTCCCATCAGTACTTGCCAGACAGCACTGCCCCAGTTCTGGCAAGCATGCAGTTTCCCAGCAGGGCTGCTGCTCTTGCCACCTATGTACTGCTTGGCTCCTCTTCCTGCACCCGTCTAGCAGTAGGTAATAGGGACATGGGCCAGGCAACAGATGCCCAGCCAAGTGCCAGGGAAGCTTCAGCCAGGTAGCTCTTGGCCCAGAGCATGAGGGTCCTGCTCCTATTCCCAGCTGCATCTCACTTACGTGGATGCATGGCACTGAGCAGGCCAAGTGCATGGAAGGGACCTGGGGAAAGAGCCACCTGGCTGTGACTTCCATGTTGCCTGGCTGGGCATCTGCTGCCTGGCACATGTCCCCATGGGTTCCCCACATTACTTGCAGCTCGAGGTCATGGCAGGAGGAGGAGGAGCTGCTAGAGGCAGGGGGAGCAGAGTAGTACCTGGGTGGCTGCAGGAGCCGTCCCGCCTGGAAAGTGCTGCCTGGGCCTGGAGCGGTGCTGGGTGGGTGTGGGTGGTAGTGCAGCATGGGCTGCTCTGGACAGGAGTGTGTGGGGCTTGGCCCTGCATGGAGTGCTACAAGGGCAGCAGTGTGCTGGATATGATCAATTGGCAGCCAGTCACCTGCAGGCCAGATCCAATCAGTTAGTGAGCCATATCTGGCCCACAGGCCATATTTTGCCCACCCCTACTTTACGCCCATATTTTGCTCTGTTCTGTATGTATTCACGACTTTCTTGAGTAGGTTTGTGACAACTGGTATCTTAATAGAGGCCACAGGCCTATTTTTCCCTTCTCCCTAAAATACCCACAAAAGTTTAATGCCAGAACAAGTGTTCTCACCTACAGTATTTGTTTTACTCTTTATGGCCATGGGAAAAACACCACCAGCTAATTGAGTTTGTCTGGCAGCTGACACGCTTTGTTTGGCCCCCCTGATTACACAAAGGTAGCTGTTTTATGATGTAAGCAGTCACACGTGACCATCATACATTCCTAGGACTAGTTTGAAAAATGTCTGTGTAAAAATCGCCCCTCAAACTTGATAGATCTGTTCCCTACATGTGTCTAAATCAGGGGTGGGCAAAATACGACTGGATTCAGCCTCCTGAGGGATTTTGTCTGTCTTGCAGCAGGTCTCTCGGCCCTGCCCAGTACAGGTATAGGGGAAGTCTGGGCTGTGGCATGTATGGCCAGTCCCACTGCCCCCCTGGCATGCAGCAAACCTGGGGCGGTGCAATGGGTGGGCTTGCTTCCCAGCAGCCCTGTTGGTGGCTCGTTCTGGCAGCTGCTGCTGTCAGACCCAGCCTCACTGCCTGGGCAGCCCGGTCTGCCTGCCTTGTACCCACCACCAGGAACTGGACCTGCATGGGCAGGGTGTGTGGGCAGGCAGGTAGTGGTGTTAGGGAGCAGGACATGTGAGCAAGACTAGGATCATGCAACAGGATCCTGGGGTGGTGATAATTCAGGGCTGGGGCAGAGCTATGATCCACTGCCCTCATGGCCCTGCGATGGGTGTGGGTTCCACGGGCAGGGGCGTGTGGGCAGTGAATCATGGCTCTGTCCCAGGCCCCAGCCCTGCACTCTCACCATCCTGAGATCCCAGCCTTGGATGCAGCTCTGCGCCCACCCACAGCCCCAGCCCATCCACCTGGCTGTGCACCCTACCTGCGCAGGTCCCCGCTGGTCTCCATGGGACCCCCCAGGCTCGCTGGTGGTGACAGTACAGGTCCGGGGCCTGGAGCAGAGCCATGATCTGCTCCCCGCACTCCCCTGCCCACAGGACTGGCGCCTGTCCCAGGAGCGTGTGGGTGGCAGATCATAGCACTGCCCTTGGCCCTGGCCCCTGGCCCCATGCTGTCGCTGCCCCATGATCCCAGCCCCAGCTCTGCCCACCTGTGCCACTCCTGGTTGCTGCTCCCCACCCACCCATCTGTGGCCCCATCCCGGCCACCCAGATGGATGTGGAACAGAGCTCCTTAGGGAGTTTTGTGAGCTGTTGTGTGGCACTGACCCGGCCTGCAACAGCTCACCAAAGCTCCTTATGTGGCCCACAGATCCAAATAACTGCCCACGCCTGGTCTACATAAATATATAAATATTGCTCCTTTAAGAGCATTTGCATTTTCAGTTCCTATTTGGCCTGTAGAACCAACGCGGCTGTGGGAGATTATTCTTTCTTGTGTATCGGTAAGTCCCAATTCTTTATACTTGTTGGAATCAGTAGAAGGCCCTGGCACAATTCATGTTGCTGAGGCTAGAGTGGGACGTGCAGCATACTTCCCCTGGTGGGGATGCACTGGAAATACAGAGCCTAGGGTCTAGGCTAACATTAATTTTCAGGTTTAGTTTACAGGCTTGAACAAAATCTGTCTACTTGTAAACTGAGCACGTTTGGCAGTCATCACTGGGAGATAGTAAACACAAAATCCCAGCCTGCTATTTGCATAGTTGCTTTTCAGAGTAGAGCCACACTTAATATTCCAGTCAGAAAAGGGTGCGAGGACTGCTTAGTAACAGCACCAGAAACATATTAAATAGTCAAGGTTTTTCTTAACGTAATTCATTTATTTTCTTCATTTCCTCTAACATACTCTATGCAGATACAGAATTGCCGCCTTGACTATCTAAGTCTTTTTCCATCTGGCACATGCACATAGTCCTTCCTCATAGTCCCAGTGTTTTTTATTGGCTCTTAAAATTAATGAGACTTGTTTGTGGATTTGTGCAGTCTCTGCTCCTGGAGTTGTTTGCTAGTAAGCACGTGCTCCCTCTGCCGGCTATACCAGGGTGAAGCAGAGCACCCAGTGCTGGGCCCTGCCATCCCGGGGCTGTTCAGGCAGCTTTCCATCGTGCTGTGCTGAAATGTCTGAAGTTTGATATGGCTTATCATTTTTGTCTATCTTAATGAACAGTAGTGGGTCTTGGGAACATTTTTGCTCAATGGTGGAAGAAAAGCCTTTTATTTATTTAGTTATTCATTCATTTTAAAAAAAGGGTAATGTTAGTTCTGATTTGGTTTCAGTGAGTATGTGCTGAAGAGCATCTTTGTGATGCACTTGAGAATCACATAAAGGAAAAACAAAAACCAAGTAAAGATGACTGACTGGGGTAAGAATTTCATGTAGGGAACAATGCTATGTCTATTTTTGCTCTTTCCTTGTTGCTATAGGTCAGGTGCATGCCGTGTTTTGCAAGCATTAAAAAAATGCCTCTGCCCTGAAGAGCTTATGAACTAGTTAGAAAAGGGTACCAATAAAAGTAGCGGGGACTGTGGTGTGAGAAAAAAACCAGGGGAAAAGATCTCTGCTTCTGAGGAATGTTTTCTTGTCCCATGGGCAACAAATAGTATATGGACATATATTGCTTAGCTGCCCTATATCTTGTCTGAAACATTTAAACACTTTTATGTAGCTTGTAATAGTCTGATTCTGTTCTCTAATATTAAAAACAAACATTCCCATTCCCAATCTTCCTCTTTATATTATTCACCATCAGCTACTGTGCATCACCTTCTCTCTAGCCCAGTGGTCTCCAACGTTTTTATGGTGAAGATCACTTTTTGGCACCCCAGGATCTGCCCCGTCCCTCCCCACCCCCTCCCGGACAAGCCGTCCAGGTCTCACCCCACTCGCCCAGCCCAGCCGGTGACATGGGGCATGGCTCAGCCCAGCCATGTGTGTCCTACTGCTCCCAATCGGGGAGCCTCTGACAGACTGAGATCGATTGTTGGAGGCTCCACGATTGACCAGTCGATCAAGATTGACTGGTTGGTGACCACTGGTCTAGCCCAGGCATTCTCCTATGCCTGAGGAAGGGTGTGTGCACCTGAAAGCTTGCAAATAAAGAGAGAACTCTTTTTTGCACCTGTCTAGTTGGTCTAATAAAGATACTGTGTCTAGCACACTGACTACTTGTATTCTTAGACCAACACAGCTAAAACCTGTATCCCTGAAACTTAGAAAAGAGAGAAATTGCCCGTTAATCCTCAGCAAAACAGTGGCAGAGCTGAAGTCTAGCCAGTGCCCTGTGAACCAACCACATCACCTTATAGTTAATGGTCAGCCCTGCATCCTCTGAAGCCCTGAAGAATGAGGGTAGTCCTATCTTTAAAATGTTTTATTCAATGTAAGTGTGAATATGTTTGCCGTTCCATTGAAATAGCTAATCCTCTTTTGAGTCCTACTAATTTTCCGGCCTTTGGCACCTTGTGCCTGTGAGCTTCATAGGTTACATATATACAGAAGAAATAGCTTTTGTTGAATCCATTTGAAAAGGGCTGCCTTTCCGTTTCATTTGCAGTCCTCCTGGTTTTGAATTATGAGAAGATAAGTAAGAGGATTTGGTTTAGCTTTTCTGTACTGGTCACTATTTATTTCTGTCACGTTTCCCTGTTCTCACTTCCCCTTCCAGACTGAATGCTGCCAGTCTTTTTTAGTCTCTTTTCCTAAGGAAGTTGTTCTAGCCTTCCAGTAACTCTGTCACACCATCTGAGACTACTGAGTGGCTCTCTTCTTATGCAGATGTGAAGTTATAGAGGTATGGTTGCTGTACACTGGCGACATGTAGGGGGTGCACGTGGGTGCATGCGCACCCCCTGAGATCGGCTGTGCACTCCCTGGAAGTGCCGGCCACGAAACCGCACTTCCAGTTTCACTGCTGACTTGGCAATGGGGTGCTGTGCCCCCCAGGCCGCCATCAGCAATCAGCCCCAGCAGGGACATCCCACCCTGGTCGGCGATCTGGTGCCCCCCCCAGACTCAGGAGGCACCATTCGCCTGTGTTGCTGTGGGAACCATAACTTTGAGTTTCCTGACTTTTAAAACCATTGTGGTGTGCAATGAGTTTCCTTTTCACAAGTATCACATGACTTTATTTTTGAAAGGCTAGGATTTTTGCAAGTGATATATTTTATTGGATCAGCTGTATACTCAGGAGGGACAGAAGTAAGGTTTTGGCCATCAGTGGACCCTTTCTCAGGTGTATTTACAAATACTCTTCTATTCAATGACATTAAAAAATAGTTATAGTTGTCTATGCAGCTTCAGCAGCTCGTGTTATTGAAAGTGGGTGTTCTCTATCTTGCTGCAGCTGCACAAATGAGGAATCAAATACCATATTTGTTGAAAGTCTCTGTGGGCAGTGTGGCAGGTCAGGGCCTGGGGTGGTACACCTAGGGGCCACCTTTATCCAGCCTACGCTCCCAGTCCTCTGTATAATCTCTCCTGTTTGTTTCACCTGCCACATCTTGATGTTCTTTGGATATTGATTGGGAGGCTGCCCCGGGGTCCTGGAACGCTCTCATCGGCATCTGCCGATCTAATGGACCTCCTGGGGTCTCTGGGTCCTCTGCCCCCTAACTCAAACCTGCATGCATAGGCACCAACTCTATGGGTGGTCCAGGGCTCGAGCACCCACCAAAAAAAAAATACCAGGTGCTCAGCACCCACCGAGCCACTTGTGGATGTAAAAGAAAAAAAAAAAGAAAAAAGTTTTACTGGAAGAAGCAGTGTGTGACTTCAACCCAGCTCTGCAGCTGGTTCAATCAACTGTTAGATAAAAGTACCCAAAAAGCCCCACTAAAGCACCGAATCTTTACAGATGCTGCAGAGCTAGGTAGAAGTGAATGTGCTGCTTCTTTTGGGCATGTGTGGGGCTTGGCACAGGAATGTGCCAAGTTAAAAGCAAAGTGCCTTTTTTTTTATGCCTGCAAGCACCCACCAGCAAACAAAAATTCAGCACCTATGACTTCATGGTTCTTTGCAGATCTCTTGAGTCCCAAGAGTCCTATGGGTGCCCAGGTGGCACTATTCCAAGCCAGTAGTCACCAGCCATGGCCCTAATTAAGCCTTGGGGCTCTTAATAGTGGCCTTTAGCCTTGCCCATAGCCACACCTATGTCTTGCAGTTATCACTATGTCACCCTTGACCTTCATGTATAAGCTTCGGCTTTCTTAGCCTTAGCCTACAGCCTATAGGTCCCTGGCTCCCTACCCCCCTGCAGCTAGCCCAGAATCCGCTGTCTTCCCCCACCTAGGGACATCCCTGCTGTGGCTTCTCCCTTAAAGTAACAGGAGCTCCCTGTGACAGGCAGCGTTTCAGGATGGAGGAGAAATAATGTCTCCCTGTTGATTCATCAGCCTGGGGCTTAGGAAGAGTCTTCTGAGAAACGTGTGCTCTCATCTCAAATCCTGCCTGTTACAACATGATAGAACACGTCCCGGTGCATTTTGTTTCTACTGAATAGTGCAGAGAGGTTAATAGTTACAGTGCTGCTCCTTGACCTGTCTGATGAAGGATCTAGTGTCCATTTTGCCTTTTAACTATGTGCTGTTCAACCAAATTGCTGTTACTGGGGAAGAAAAAAGACTAGATAACCTGAGTAGCAAAGTCAATCTCTTGAAGAGCATGAATGTGTTACATGATAGTCATAGTTATTAATTATTTCTGGGATACATCTTTCCTTTGTATAGCTGCCTACTAGGGCTGTGTGAAGTTTCAGGTGCTGATTAGATTTGGAGATTTGGCCCGATTCGGCAGCTGAATCTCTGAATCCAAATTGAATCAGGACACGAGCATAGGGCATTGGAAGGGTAGGGGATGATCAGCTGGTGAGTGTTTTTGTTTTTTTTAAAGACCCAGGAGCTGGGGCCAGGTGGGAGATGGGGCTGCGTGACAGAGCTCCCCAAGCAGCATGGGGCAGTGGGGATCGCAGCAGCTGGTGAGTGCCAGGGTTTTTTTTTTAAAGAGCCGGGAGGTGGAGCTGGGCGGAACAGCCATTGACAGGGCTGAGAGAGTGGCCGGGGGATGGGGACAATTCGAAGATTTGGCCAATTCAGCAGTGGCCGAATCTCCGAATCAGAGTCGGCCAAATTGACTCAGAACAGTGATTCAAATCAAAGTAAAAAAATGAGTGAAAGCAAAGAGTTGGCATTTTCTGATGGATACCTTGAGTCTAAAAAGATTGAGAACTACTGGACTAGGATATTCCCTATGCAGTGCAGAATATTTTCCTTTTAAATGTGTGAATTTTAGGCACTGCACTGAAAGTGAAAAGATGCAAACTCCTCATTTCTAAATTTAACAGAGAGAATCTGCTACATTCCACCTAAGCTTTAAAGGGTTATTTCTGACATGGCTGTGCCTTATAGTGAACCTGAGCATGCTGAGCTTTCAGATCTGCCATCCCACAAGCGGTGCCTGAAAAATGTGTTTCAGAAGTAACCAGGAATGAAAGGCTGGTTATTGGGTGCCTTATATATAAGGCATATATCTTCAGAATTACAAGCAATATATTCAACAGGCATATCTTTAAAAGGGCAGTGCATGTTTTCAAAATGTCATGGCTCGGTATTTGCATATTATTGCCTTTGATTTAGGCCCTGACAGTAGAATAGGTAGACTTAATAGAGTTTATTTAAAACCAAACCAGTTTCGCTCACAGAGATGTATGCTTTTTATTTTGCATTTTGAGTACAGTGACACAACCATGTGAACAATACATAATAAAGATACAGTCACACACAACTAAATGAACGAGAATGGAAGTGCTCCATGGCTGGTACAGGCACACAAACCATAAGTTTAAACCAGTGATTCTCAACCAGGATGCCGTGTGATTAGCACACTACAGCGTGCTCCCTGTAGTGCCTTGGGATCTTTTCAAGGTGTTTTGCACTGTTAGGTGCAAACATGATTTATGAGATACATTCAGAGATTTCAGGAATCCATGGCAGTAAAAACATTCTGGCCCATACCATTAAAAATATTCCAACCTGTTGTGGTCTTTCTCAGTTCTTTGCAAAAGAAAAATTGCTCTATTATTTTTCTGGAGTCAAAAAATGAGTGAAAGCTAAGAGCTGGCAAGAGGGATGCCTCGAGTCTTCAAAGGTCAAGAACACTGGTTTAAACTTTCTCTGGCATCTGCCTTTCCCTTTAATAGTGATATGAATCAGTAGAAGTCCAGCTCTGCATTCCTTGGGCTTGCAAAACTCCCACTGAAGTCAATGGACAAATTTCCACTGACTTTACTAGCACAGGATCAAACCCATAAAACAGAACGAGCACAGGATTAGGGCCTTTCTGCTTTTTTTGCTATGTGTTGGCATTTGGACATATTGCATACAAGTATATTTATAACAAACTAGCAAAGCGAAGCTGAACACTACACATTTATCAGTATTTTCGATACATGTGGTAGAATGTCAGATGGGCACGTTTTTCAATCACTGAAATACATAGAGACTGAAATACAATTAAAATGTAGTCTTGCGAGGAGAGCCTGGCGTGAGTGTGAGGAAATGTATTGTGTTTGAAAAGGTTTATGCTGTTAATTACATATCTTCAATAAAACCATAATGAAACCATGGATTTGAGATGAGGGAAATTAAATTTTTTAGTCAGCTATATTATTTGTTGTCAAATTGCTAGAGATTAGATTTAAGATCCCTAACATATTAGGTACTGATTCAGCAAAAACCAGGGGCTTATGCCTGGTAATTTGTCAAAGCACTTATTTGGGTGCCCAAAGGTGAAAGCCAGTGACTTCAAGTTAAAGACATTATTAAGCACTTACGCATGCCCATGATTGTGCCCTACTGAAAGTCAATGGGATTTTTGTCACTGCCTTTTTAATAGGATCCAACTTTCTGCAAATAGATCCATTTATGATAGTGAACACTGACAGCAAATAGGTATTTGGATCCAAATGAATGGGTTTTGGCCTAAGAGACAAAGGCCCCAATATGGCTTGGACCTGTCTAGAAGAGTCTGCTGTAAAACCAGCAGCAGGAGAGTAGGGGATTGAATACCCTTTTTCTTAGCCCCTTTGAAAAGCCATAGGGGCAACCTCTGCAATTTTGCAGAGGTCTTAATGCAGTGTGGCCTACTATTTAGAGAATATACTTGTGTTATCTACAAATACATTTATCCTCCCTGAGCCAATGATGTCCAATAAGTAGGGTGACCATACGTCCCAGTTTGGTCAGGACAGTCCTGGATTTCATAGGCTGTCCTATGAATGCTGCTCACATGTGTATTCACCTCTTTGCAGTCCAGTGGAGTTGGAACCAGGGAGCGGCCACTGTGGTGGGACTTCCTTGAGGGAGTGAGGTGGCTCGGACTCCTGCCCTGAGAGGATGACATGGTGCCATGGGCCACATCTGGCATTTGAGCATCCCTGTCTACATTACCCCTAAATTTATGAGATGAAACATGCTAGTGCTGCCTTTTTAAACTACGAGTGCTATTATGTTAAAGTAGCATTACTTCAGCCATTGTGTGGATTGTATTTAAAGAAGAAAGTTCAAGATCATTCACATACATAATAATATTCTTTATGTTGCTCACTTGTGTCTAAATCTATAGGTTCTTAAAGATATCTAATTTGCTTTTCACCATTTGGCTGTTTTGTTTTCTTAATATTTCCTGTGTCTTGGGCTTCAGTAGACAGGTCAGATGCCTTTTCCAAAGCTCGTTCTGCAAGGCTATTGCGTTCTGTTTCCTGTCATTGCAAGGAGAGGAAATGCTTACAAATGGTTCAAATGAAAATACCTTTCTGCTCCGACCTAGTAAATCATACCCTTTCTGCACTCACCTTCCCCATGGAGGGGCCCACACAGATCCACAACTCCAGTTCAAGCTCACTACCAGGGAATTTAAAAACTAAACAGGAAGGATTAATATAATGTCTCTGCGCCTGATGCCCAACTGCATTGTCATCAGTGGGTGGGAGAAGCAGCAGGTAGAACTGTGCAGTTGGAGGCATGAAGTAAGTACTTCTACTGCATGTATGATAGCCATCCATATGGGTTGAACATAACCCTCCAGTGCTACACGCACTGACTAGCCTCTATAGATTGAGCTAAAGAGCCAGGTTCGGTGGCTGGGGTCTGTAACAGACTGAGCCTCTGGGTTTTGGACAGAGAGGAACGTGTAACAAATGCAGGCCTGCGGGTTACACGTTCTCTTCTTCCTGTTGCAAAGGAAACCTCTTTACCAGGAGTTACCATGTTTGTGGTTGGAAATGGGCATGCTGGAGAAATGGGCTTAGGACTAGAACAGGAGTTGGAAACCCCGGTACACCTACCAGGGCTTGGCATCAGTGCTGTAGCAAGGGCGGGGCAGGTGGGGGGGAGGGGGAGGAAATGAGGCGACTGCCCCAGGCACCAAAGCAAAGGGTGCTGCCCAGCCAGGGTGGGTTGCGGGACAGGGCTGTGAGCGGCTCATTTGGGGGCAGAGCAGCTCCCACTGTTGCATGTACTCCTGGGCTAGCATGGGGGGAGGGTGCCCCCCGGATCTGAGTGCAGAGCGAGGACAGGCTGCCGCTGCAGGCTCTGCCCTGGGTGCCAAACTTTCTTGCCACTGTACTGCTTGGCATGTGAAAGCATTTTGCTTGGCATGCCTGCCTTTGGTTGGATGGTGGGGAAGAGGTGAGGCTGAGCTGTCACAAGGATTGGACCCCTCGCAGTTCCCCTGCTATCCACCTGGAGGCGCGCATGCACCTGCCATCAGCAGCAAGGTGGGCCGGGGCTCCCCAGAGCTAGATGCAGTGGTTTGCAGCCTGCCTACCACCTGCTACCAACAGCCCGGGATCCTTGGGAGGTGGCAGGGGTCTGCCCAGAGCCTGGGCTGGCTGTCGCAGGTGGCTGGGAAGCTTCAAGCTGTTGCTCTGAGGTTTGTGGACCTTAGCCCTCCTTGTTGCTGGTGATGGGCGCCCACACACCTGTGCTGAATGGGGGGGGCGCCACAAGGAGTCTGATCCTTGTTGTGGCAGCGACCCCTTCCCGGCCCTCCACCCGGAGGTGCGTGTTGAGAGGAGAGAAGAAGGCTGCTACTCGACGTGAGTAGCAGAACTCCCATCACGTGACCAGTGCAGACAGTGACCCGAGATCCTTGCCCCAGCATGGCTGGCTGAGCGAGGGCTCTAATTATATCCACCCAAGCTGTTGAAACACAGTGAAGTTCAGTTTAATGTGTCTAGCATTGCTGCTTTAGCTGTGTGTGTGTAGCCAGTAAAGCTTGGCTTGATCTTTTAACTGGACAGGTGTGCCATGGTGCAATCTGTATAACTTCCCTGGTGCACTCCAGCACTTGTGGGGTTGTAAGTTTTACCCCATCATTTGGTGCTCAACGTCGGGCTCGAAGGGGGTGGTTGATTGACCAGATCAAGCAAAGTGGCATACAAGAGTAGCAGCTCCAAGGTTGACAGGGTTGCAATCTGGCAACCTGGTCTCGGAGATTACCTAAAGTCTGTGAGTCAGGCAATGGTACGAGCTGAAGTCCGCTTGGGTTAAGTAAAGGTACTTCCTATGGTGGGTATGATGGAAAGCAAGGAACAGGGAAAATTGATCTCCCTGCTGGAGAGGCTTGTGAAAGAGCATGGAAAGGGTCCTTGGGACTCCAAGGCATTTGTAGGCAAGGATGCATATGAAAAGTTGAAACAGCACTGGGCTGTCCTAGTGACAGGAGTAAAGCCTAAGAAGGGGGCTGCTTTGCAGGGATTGTTAATGGTATGTAAGGCCTTGTCCATGGAAGTGGCACAGATGCAGCAGGAGGTTGTACAGGGTCAGAAGTGTCTGTGTGAGCAGGTTGTACAGTGTCATCATCCTGATGATGATGACAAGGATGAGTAACAGCATAAGCCATCTCCATGTGCACCACTGGCTCCAATAAGTGCTAATTACAACAACCACAGTTACCAGTGTGGACCCCCAGGTGACAGGGTCCCAAGCCAGGATAGAGGTGAAGCCTTATTTCCCTCACCAGTTTGCATGCCCTGAGTAGGGTGCTAGGTCCTCTTAATTAGAAAACAGTAATGGCTTGGCTAACTGCCTTGGAACCAATTCCAGGATGTAACACTATGGATTTGCCAGGGTTGCTAAGGGAGTATATGCATCCAGAAGAGTTCAATATGTTGCCTTCTGATGTTAAGTTTGGCACTGGTAGTATTGCTGGAAGTAGGAGGGCTTTGTTAAGATTGTTTTATCCCTCAGGGAATTTGGTAGTACTGTATCACAATGAGAGAGAGATTCTGGGAGGAAGGCCAGAAGGGTATAAGGCTAGGAATACGATTGTTTTTATAGCAGCTGGCTATGCTAGCAGCTGGGGCAGCTATAAATTTTGATGTGCCAGATTTCATGGAAACCTTGCTGCAAGGGTTGAGCCTCGAATTTAGCCTTGCCACAACTTACCTGACTAGCACAAATGGAACAGAGGTTGGGTGACGTGTATTACATTATTACTCGGATATTTGCTCAAGGGCGGCATGAAAAGGCATCAGTTATAGCAGGGTGAGGATGAAGGCGAGGGAGGAGGTAGATGACGTGGTGACAGTCCTGTGGATAGCATTTGAATGGAGGCCTGGAGACGATTAAATGTGAACAAAGGAAGATCTAAATGGATTGCCAACCACAGAACTTCTTCTCTGGCTTGCTCTGCACAAGGAAAGGAAAAGCAAGAGGGATCCAGCCCAACCCTGAGACCAGGGATGGGGAATATAAAACAGGGGTGCCCTGTGACCCTCATGTGCCCCTCTGAACAAATAGTGCCATTAAAATTTGATGTGTGGGACCACCTGATCATCTCAGTGTATTAGCAGGAGCAGGAGGGGACGCAGGACAAGCAAATAATGCTGTTGGACACCAGTGCATCCTTTTAATCGCTTAGCAATGAAAAGTTAAATTTGAAAAGTAATGTAACTAGAGTTACATCGTATTCCTAGCCTTATACCCTTCTGGCCTTCCTCCCAGAATCTCTCTCTCATTGTGATACAGTACTACCAAATTCCCTGAGGGATAAAACAATCTTAACAAAGCCCTCCTACTTCCAGTAATACTACCAGTGCCAAACTTAACATCAGAAGGCAACATATTGAACTCTTCTGGATGCGTATACTCCCTTAGCAACCCTGGCAAATCCATAGTGTTACATCCTGGAATTGGTAGAGGGGTTCAATGGAAAAGCTACGAAGGTCATGTTTAGCATTTGTCTAAGGTTTCAGATACAGGGATGTGTAAAGGAGAGCCAGATATCATTTGAGCTCACTCCATTGGGAGGTGGAGGAATTTTAGGGACTGATACCCTCAAAGTAATAGAAGTGCTAGTAGATCTGGCCAACTCAGAAGTAAAGATGTGTCATGTAGAAGGTGGAGCAGAGGCAGGAGTTATTGTTGGGACATGCTGTTGGTGTGAGGATCAGCCATGTGGTGCTAAAGACTACTCACACTGGTTAAATATGTATTGTCAGGAAAAGCTGGGAATATCCAGGGATCTTCCCCTTTCCAAAATGAATACCATGGCAATGGAAGTAGACGAGTTTGAGAAATGAGCGGCAGAGGCTACTGCACCCCTGTTTTGGGACAAAGGGGCATTTGAGAATAAGGAGAACGCTTTGGAGAATTTTTGTAAACAGTTGTCCTTGTGGGTGGCCTCTGGGGAAAAATCCACACCCAGATAAAAGACTTAACAGCAAGCAGCATTACAGGGTCTGCTCGTGGTAGCTAAAGGACTGACCAAAGACTAGGCACAGGTTAAGGCAAAAGTGCAAAGTAGGCAGGATAAATGCTGTCAGTGAGAGAGAGAGAAAGGAGAGAGTCAGGTTCAGGAGATAGAGAAGTTAAAGATGCAATTGGTGTGTTGCAATAAATGTTTTTGAAGAATGTTTGTAAGATAACTGAAATGGAGCAAAGATTGCATCAAGCATTGCAAGTGATAAAAGAAAAAGAGGAAGAAAACAAAAAAACTGGTTGATACCTTTAGGGTGGAAGTGTGGCATAAAATACTACTGTATGAGAAGCATGGATGGTTTGCCCACAGCAAAGTTGTTGAGGAGGCTGGCAAAGCAAGAAGGTGAAAGTAAGGCCAAGGGAAACCAGGGCAAACCTTCAGATTCCCCCCCCGGAAAGAGCAGAACTGCAGCCACGGGTGGGGCCAGATACAATTCATTGGTGGGTGCCAGCCTGCGGGCTGGATCCAGTCAGCTGGAGGGCCGGATGCAGCCCGTGGGCCATATATTGCCCACCACTGGCCTAAATTATTGACAGCAACAGAGGAGTCTGTCTTAGCTGTCAAGGAGGGGATTGTAGAGAAGAAAGCAGAAGGCATGTTGAGAGTTCTGCTACTTGACACGGGTAGCAGAACTCCCAAAATCCTCTGGGTGAATGACAGTAACCCAGACTGGCTCAAATAGCTGATGTGCAATTTTGCACTTAGACCTGGAGACTTAGAAGGACAACAACAGAAAGTAGGAAAGTCAGATCAGGAAGGCCCAGTAAACAACAAGAAAGAAACCAACCTTGGAAAATAAAGAGCAAACAGGTTTGTGGTGTCTAAGTTGACACAAAATGTTGAAGAATCTGTAAATACTGCTTAGAACGATAACAGGCTGGCAGCCGCCTAGCAACAGTGATGCCACACCAGAGAATAAGGAAAGACAATGAAGAACCATCAAGCGTTCTCCACGTGGACTGCATCTCAAGAACATCACATGACCAGCGCAGACAAGGTGACCCGAGATCCTTGCCCCAGCATGGCTGGCTGATCGAGGACTCCTGTTACATTCACCCAAGACTGTTGCAGCATGGTGAGATTCACTTGGATGCATGCAGGATTGCTGCTTCAGCTGTGTATGTGTAGCTAATAAAACTTTGCTTGATCTTTTAATTGGATAGGTCTGTCGTGATGCAATCCATATAACCTCCCTGGTCCACTCCATCGTTTTTGGGGCAGTAAGTTTTACCGCAACAGCATGCATGTATCCGCTGCCAGCCATGACCTGGGCTGGGGCTCTGCAGACCCCGATGTGGCTGCTTGCAGAGTTCTGGCAGCCTGCCACAGCTGACCTGGGCTTTGGGCAGGCCCCTGCTGCCCACCCCTGAGCCGGGGCTGCTCGCATGAGGCAGCGAGGAGGCTGCAAGCTGCTGCACTGGGGTCTGCGGAGCCCCAGCCCGGCATGTAGCTGGCGGTGGGTGCACATGGGCCTGGAGCGGACTGTGGGGAAGGGGCTAGGGCTGCGCTGCCACAACAAAGATGGGGCCCTTTGTGGCTCCCCTGCCGTCTGCCCCGGCACACCATTATCTGACAAGTTGAGATTGGGTGTTTTTGGCACTCTGCCCAAAAACATTGCCAACCCCTGGACTAAAAGAATTTTCCATCAGATCCTTGTTTCAGAAACATGCCACATCAGTGTCCGGTGGGAGCCAGTCTTGCTCTATGGATCTGTAACTCCTGCTCCACGGATGTCTGATCCTGCTGCCTGTAAGGCAGAAACGTCAGTCGAGAGCGATGCAGTTGTGGTGCCAGCGTTTGGCCTCACCTAGGCCCCTTGTGTCTTTCAGGACGGGGGGTTACGCTATTTCCTCTTACGCAGTCTCCCAAGTCCCTCTCTGAAAAGGCTGAGGTTATTCAGTGTCTCTTGACTCCTGTCATTTCTGGTGTCAGAGGATTTAATACGTCTATGTGTTTGTTTTCATAAATGTTAAGGCCACGAGAGAATACTGTGATCATTCATCCTGACAGATAGCTCAGTGCGCAAACAGCGTTACGTTTTGGTAACAAAGGCTGCTTGCACGTGTTAAAAAAACAAAAAAACAAAGCAAAAAACATATTTTACTTCAAACTCTGCACGCTCCCACACCAAGCCCAGCACATGCCCAGAAGAAGCAGCATGTTAGTTGGACCTGGCTCGCCCCACATCTGTATAGATCAGGTGCTTTAGTGGGTCTTTTTTGGCACTTTTATCTAACAGCTGATTGACTCCACTATTAGATAAAAGTGGCAAAAAAGCCCCATTGAAGTGCCTAGTCTACACAGACGCTGCTGAGCTGGGCTGAAGTAATGCGTTGTTTCTTCTGGTAAAGCGCAGGGTTTTTTTAACATCTGCAAGCAGCCAAAAGGTCTTTGCTGTAAGGTGAAATTCAATAAAGAAAAATAAAACGGAAGTAAGATTTTATGCAGCGCCTAGTAATAACCAAGGCACACCTGGTCTGCATTGGCTCAGATCTCATCCCAGAGAAGGGACAATGTTCATGTGAGTTGAGATACACTGTGGAAAATTACATTTAGTAAAAGAACATAGCGAGGAGCTTTAAAATGCTCGTCATCCAAGTAAATTTGCAGGGGCCAGATAGTGAGAATGTTAGAATTAAATTAATTCATGCCATATTAGCACTCGCAATTGAAGGTAAAACTTACCGTGACTCATGTTAAGTATTCACTATGGGAAAAGTCAATTAAAACTGCCCAAGGAAATACCTCATTTGCAGACAGCCCACCTCTCATATAAACCAGTGTAGCTTCATCACCTCCCGTGGATGCTAGTTTCTGTAACGCTGTGCCAGTTCATTAGCCGAGGATCAAAATGTCTTATGAAAAGAAAAGGTTACTCAGCATGTTCTTATTTCTAATAGTGTCCTCCAGCACATGAAATAGGGATTGTGAGGTTGACAGGTTTTGTGTCCATGGTGGCGGTAGTGGCTAGGCTGGTAGCAATTGTGGCTGCCGTTCTTGTGCCCCCTTTAGGTCAGTGTCCAGGGCTGGGACCTCAGCATCCCAACTCTAGTTTTGCTGCTGCCTAAGGTCAGGTCAGTCCTGTAAACTCTGCATGTGAATCTTGAGCCAAACCCTAGTGGGAACAATCAGAATCGTTCTGCTGACTTTAAAACGGACTCGGAAGTTACCCAGTGCACCCAGATCTCAGCCGTCCCATGCAGAAGTGTGTGAATGACTGCTTTGAGGTCCTCTGTATAGGGACCCCCGTGCAGGAGGAAAGGGTTGAGACATGATGTCTCTTTCAGCTCATGGAGACAAATGAAAAGAGAATATTAGGGCCTGGGGCTTTGTTGTTGTTTCTGTGGAGTCTCCTGGAGATGATCCAGCCTGGGGAAATTCCTGGTGCTGTGGCTCTTTTCATAGACATCATAGACATCAGGGCTGGAAGGGACCTCAGGAGATCATCGAGTCCAGCCCCCTGCCCAAAGGGCAGGAAGTCAGCTGGGGTCATAGGATCCCAGCAAGATAAGCATCCAATTTACTCCTGAAGGTGTTCAATGTAGGTGCTTGAACCACCTCCGCTGGCAGACTGTTCCAGACCTTGGGGGCTCGGACAGTAAAGAAATTCTTCCTTATGTCCAGCCTGAAACGGTCTTGCAGGAGTTTGTGACCGTTCGACCTAGTCATCCCTTGGGGCGCTCTGGTGAACAGACGTTCCCCCAGATCCTGGTGGTCACCCCTGACAAACTTATGGGTGGCCATCAGATCACCCCTGAGCCTATGCTTTTCCAGGCTAAAGAGTCCCATGACTCTCAGCCTGTCATCGTAAGATCTGTTTTCCTGACCTCTGATCATGCGCGTGGCTCTCCTCTGGACTCAAGCTTCTCCACATCCTTTTTGAATTGTGGAGCCCAAAACTGGATGCAGTACTGCAGCTGCGGCCTCACCAAGGCCGAGTACAAGGGGAGAATGACATCCCGGGATTTGCTCGAGAAGCAGCTATAGATGCAAGCCAGCGTTTTGGTCGCTTTACTAGCTGCAGCATCGCATTGGAGGCTCATGTTCATCTTGTGATCAATGATGACCCCCAAGTCTCTTTCTTCTGTAGTGCTGTCCAACGTAGCACTGCCGAGCCTATAAGGATGCTGCAGGTTTTTCCTCCCAAGGTGGAGAACCTTGCATTTTTCGGTGTTAAACACCATCAGGTTCTCGTCTGCCCATTTGCTGAGCTTGTCCAGGTCAGCCTGGATCACCCGCCTATCTTCTGGCGTGGATGCTTTGCCCCAAAGTTTGGTGGCATTGGCGAACTTGGCCAGTCCACTCCTGACTCCGGTGTCCACATCATTAATGAAGATGTTGAACAGTATGGGTCCAAGGACAGAGCCTTGAGGGACCCCACTGGTTTTGAACGGTTGTATGTTGACTCAGCATGCCATTAAATTGTCTAAACTAACTGAATAGCTCCTGGGGGGCTAATCGCAATTTAGATTAAGACAGTGCATATAAAATAATCAACAATGCATTTCTTCTGTCTCTTGATACAGATTTGAAAACTACAATAATGAGCTCCATTTACAAACCTGAACAGAGTAAGTCAGGGATCAAATCATCATTAGTAACTTCTACAAGAAAATGCTTTGGAAAATGATTTTGGTTGTTTTACAGTTCTAGTTACATAAAACTTGATAAAGAAATTTGATTTTGTTTTTATGAGGCTTACCTTACACTGATATTATTGACCGACTATTAAAAAGCAGACTCCTTAAAAATACCAAAGAAGCCTAGATTTTGAATATAAATTTTGATAAATGGTAGGAAAGATGAGTACTATAGAAACGTTAATTTTCTTTCCTTTTCCATTCTCTATTATCTTTAAGGCTCTAGGCACTTGCTACTGTATTCATAAGAATAATAGCTGGTGTTTTCAAGTAAATGCCTGGTGATTTTTGGGTGCCCAAATGGAGATACTTTAAAGAGGCTCAGTTTTCAGAGGTTTGGTACTCAGTCTTTGAAAACTGGCCACCTTTAAAGTATCTGTAGTTGGGCATCAAAAATCTGAGTTGCACAAAATGACTCTTGAAAATCTGTGCCGTAGTGCTTTGGAGATCTACCTTTGTTAAAGAATTGCTTCAGTCCTTTGGGAAAGTGCCTTGGTGATGGTAACGTGGATAAGATATACTGCCAGTGCTTTTTAATGATGCAAATAGCATCCAATTATTATTTTGAGACAGTGTCTCGTTGCAACTCGTGTTGCTGTAGTTCTGCAAAAATACAGTTCAGAAACGCTTCTCGGAGGAACTGTGAACGGGCTTTTTGGTTGTTTTTCATTTGAAATGCATTTGAAGTTATTCTCCAGGTGCTTCAGCAGTTGATTGTGCTAGAAACAGGCCAATTCTCAAGATTATAAAATGACAGCAAATGATAAGCCACTGTTAATGATGATCACACGTAGATGGATTAATATCAGTAGAGCAGCTGACAAGCCTGTTGTTTCATTGTTTAGAGCAGCTGAGAGAACTGTTGTTGCACTATACCTTTTCTAAGCAATGCAACAATGACATTCTCAGCTGCTGCACCCTGGTCTGCACCCAGAGGGAAAAAGATCAGAGATGATCTTCAGCCTTTTTTCTTAATGTGCTTAAAGCAAGAAACTGTATTGAAACTCACTTCAAATTTAGTATTATGGTAGTGCCTCTGCATCCTGGCACATCGCTTGTATGGCGTTTAATGACAAGATTGAACTAATTAGTGCCTGGGACTTTTTGTGAGGGTACTGTGAACCGGCTGTCATATGCTGGGGGGAAGGCTGGAGAAATAATTCATTTCTACCTGGGGAAAGCTGAAAGTGAGCGTGTAAATTGGATCAGTGACAGCTAGAACCCCAGCCCAACTGCTGACCCTATAGAAATCTCTATGCTGCTCAGAGAAGCCAAGATCAGCTCTGGAGGGTCAGTCCATAGAAGTTGAGTGTGTGTGTGCAGGGGTGTTTCCAGTGTGAGTGCAGTTGCACTCCCCTTTCAGACCATGCTGTGGGAGCAGCTGGGAACTTTTTTAAAGCCCCTGAAGCAGATAATTCCTCCCTGCTTTCCCCCATCTGTGTTCAGTGGCACATTCCCTCCCTTCTCCTTCCATTTGCCCCCTCCCCTTCCAGCTGCTGCCTCTGTTCCCAGCTGCTCTGGAATTGGGGGAGCTCCAGAGCTGCTCCTGTCCTGCTCCAGTCAAGCTGCATGGGGAGCTGGGCTCAGCAAGAGACAACATCAGTGGCAAGCAGGTTCTTCCTCCCTGCCTAATTTCTCCCCATTGTGTTCCCTGCCAGCCCAGAAGCAGGCTCAGGGAGGGGTAACTTGCCTGCTGCTGCTGCTGCTGCCACTGTGTCCAGCTGAGCCTGACTCCCCACGCAGCCCTGCTGGAGTGGGGCAGAAGCAGCTCTGGAGCTCTCCCAGGGCAGCTGGGGACAGTGTCAGTGGCAGGTGGTGGCGGAGGAGCAAACGTGGGGGAGAAACTGTGTTGCTGATCATGGAGAGGAAAGGAGGGGATCCTCATGTGGAGAGTGACTCTGATTCTTACCTGATTTGGGGACTTAAAGACTCCAGCTGCTGCTCCTGCAGTGTGGTCTGCCCATCCCGGGTGGGGGAGCTAGGAGTGGGGGTACAGCCACCCATGCCATACCAGTGGCTGCTCCTGCAGCCCCTTTTATAACATTTTGGATCCACCTATGTGTGTGCATGTCCAGTGAGGGAAGGAAGGGAATGTTTATAACTGGCACAGGTGCAGCAGCTCTGGCCAAGGCTGTGTGAGGCTCTCCCATTCCCTTCAGGTCTCTCTACCTGCTGGAGACAGAGACCAGGTGCAACAGTGGCTGCCCTGACTCGCTAGGGTCCCCTCGTGCATTCTTGTCTTCATTTGGGGAAGCCTCTTCTCCTGCAGCTGCAGGCCGGACGGAGACAACCAACTTCCTGCGGAAGTTCTGGCCCAGAAGAATGTAGATGAAGGGGTTCAGGCAGCTGTTGGCATAACCCAGGCTGATGGCCACATTGTATGCATAGTAGAAGGGCAGGGTAGGGTGACTCATGGCTAGCTGTACCAGCTGCAGAACATGAAAAGGTGCCCAGCAGATGAAGAAGGCCAGGCAGATGGCAATAGCTATGCGGGTCACTTTCTTGGTGCGGGTCCTGGCACCTCTCTGGCCAGTGAGTGCCTCTGAGGACCTGGCCATCCTAAGCAGGATCCTTCTGTATGCCACAGTGATGAGGGCAAAAGGAATGGCAAAGACCAGGAAGAATTGGTAGAGGGTGTACCAGTAAATGTCCCTCTGTGGGTCTGGCAGCTGAATCCCACAGCCACGCAGCCCTCCAGGCAGAGGGATGAGCTGGGCATACATCCATACTGGAGTGATGCTGAGGAAAGAGAGGGCCCAGAGTCCACAGATGACAAGGATGGCCACAGGGGGCTTCCTGAAGCGAGTGGAGGTGAAGGGATACACAGTGGCTAGATAGCGGTCAATGGACATGGCAGTGAGGATGTAGGTGCTGGTGAACTGGCTGTTGGCATCCAGGGCAGTGATGATGGTGCACATAGTCTCCCCAAAGTGCCAGGCTCCATTGCCCAGCAGCTGGTGGATGAGGAAGGGCATGCCCAAGAGGAAGAGCAGGTCCACCATGGAGAGGCTGATGATGAAGATATCTGGGACGCTGCTGTTGGGGCTGGATTTCTTAAAGACTCTGCAGATCACCAGGCTGTTGCCAAAGATACCCAGGAGGCAGATGATACCAAACAGGGTAGGCATAATGAAGCTGGCATAGCTCACCCTACCTGGCTCACCTGCAGAGACAGAGCATAGGCAGAGTCCAACAGATGGTAGGAGCACAACAGATAAGGTAATAGAAACAATATAAAAAGGACGTATTTCCATCTCTGCATATAATGATGTATGTATTTTATATATACATATAAATCTGCTTTTATTCACACATGTGAAAACCAGACATATCTACACACTCTATATGTAAACAGAGCTTATAGGTGCAGCACATGTAGTCAATATTTGCATTTGGTCTGTCAGTATATAGTTGTGGGAATGTGTATATATGCAGGGATTACACATAAACACATACAAACACATACACATCCATTGTGTATGTATACACCCCACATTCATTTTATGTGCATACATGTGTATACATACATTCATGTCTCTATCTATATAATATGCATGCTGCTTAATTGTGCAGTATATTCATAATATCCCTAATCCTACCACTTAGCTTTCAGAAAAGTGATTAGCTGTTCCCACTCCCCAGATACAAAGCCATTTCAGCACTCACCACTATATATTTTCACTTACTCATTGTACTCACCAGCCAAGGAAAAGTTTTGCACACCTTTGGAGATGTTAGGGGGACAGTCGTTCAAGCTCTCCGAATGATTTGTTTTGAAATCCATCCCTCAGCAGCAATTGGACCCAGTCAGTGGTTTGAGGATGTCATAGTGCTGATGTTTCTTATGGAAGAAGAAAGGTGGCTGATTCCTTGGAGATCCTGTGGAACTGCTGAAATCTGCTGCTCTGAGAATCAGCAGAGGTGGCTGTGTAGGCTAAAGAGCAGCTGTAAAGCTCTGACTCCCTGCACCACCGCCAAGCGAAACTGTCACCCGAATGTAATGAGGCAAAGTGCCTATCATCAGGCTGTCAGCAGAATGCCTCTTAACACACTAGCAGGGAGAGCAGAGAAGCAGAGTTTCATTTCTTTAGTGTGGAAAGCTCAGTCCATCAAGGGATCCAATCACTGCAAGGAACTCGTGCTCGAAGGAAGGGAACTGGGGCAAGGAGATAAATAAACCAAACTTCATATAAATGGGAGGTTTTCAATGGACAGTGCAACTTTTGCCTTCAAGGAAGATGTCAATATGAACAGTTTAATGGCATTGCCAGCCTAAAAAAATAATTAAAAAGCTAACAATTAATGAAACTTCAGCTGTATGTAGCAGGGTTTGGATTCATTTCCTTTAGTTTTTTGACGCGGAAACAACAGGCTGACCAGAAATGGAAAGTAAAGAGAGCGGGAATTGTAGGATTTCTCTGCCTAAGTCTGCCAAGTTGCAGTGCATCATTCTCTGTCCCCTCAGTCCTCTCTCCCGTCCAATGTCCTGTCCAGTGAAGCAAAGGACATGTTGGAGCATCTCTGGAATGTGATAACCAAGACCTGCTTAAGGCAAGTCAGGCAGGCACTGCTCAGAGAGGATGGGAGTCAGTTTGGGGATTTTTTTTTTTAGTGCTTGTATGAAACTACTGAAGTTTGAAATGAACCTGTAATAAACACACACACATTGAAAAGGTAAAACAGGGAGGGAATGACCTATGTTTAAAACTGGGTCATTCAGAGTATGATCTTGCTGCTCTCACTGCTTCAACAGCAGGATGGTTCTTAGCACCCAGTTCTCCTAGATTTCAAGGTATTACTACTTGATAATTTGAAAGATGAAATTATATAGTAGGGATAATGGCTCTAACAATGGTGGCTACTGAGCAGTTATGGGAAGAAAGACGAGATGATGATCAGAATAATGAGAATTCAAAATCTGTTTCTAGATAACCACAACATTTCTACCATCACCACTACTGCTCCCACTACCCTAAAATGTCACAGTTCCTAAAATGGTCAGTCTTTTGGCACCTGGAAGAATACAGTCCATTTACTAGCCAAACACCCTGTTCTTCTACATGTCAGGCCTCATAGGTTCCTCTGTGCCGTGGAGCCTCTTTAAAATGTGTAGGCAGCATCCTCTCTTGGCTCACTGCAGTTCTGGAGCATGATGGTATTTACACAGGAAAATAAAGTTGGGTCTGTGACAGGAAAAGCATTAGTGCTGACCTGTTGGCATTTCAAATGTTAACTTGCCTCAGGAATACTTTAATTGAGGGGAAAAGTGGCTTTAAAGCAGATCCTACCTGCTCTTTTGCTCTCTCTCCTCTGAGATAGGTTTGCCCTTGTTATACACAAGATTCTGCCACAGTATCAGCACGCAAGAAAAAGTCTACCAAGAGAACAGACCGCACTTAAAAATCTACCAAGTCGCTGTGATTCCAATTAGTTTCTTGTCACCAGTGCAATCCAATTACCACTTATCAATATTTTCATTACAATGCTGTGTCCTTACTGAGATCCACTGTTTCTCCACTCACAAAGGAAAAACGTTTGCTTTTATCATCTCTTTGCAAGAATTGAAAGCTGGCACAAATGTAGATACAGCAGCCTCTGTTGAAAGATTCACTTCAAACACACTTTTCTTTTGAAAGCTGGCATGTAAAGCTAGTGAGGCAGATGGCAGACATGTACATAATAAAAACTTGCTGCTAGGTTGCATCGAGTACAGCTGTGATGTGAATTCTTATTGCTAGTTAGCACTAAGTCATAATAAAAGTGCAACAGTCTGCAGGAATGTTACGTTTTCCCAGGATCATCAAGTAATATAAACTGTCATAACTGCAATGATTTATGACAGCTGAAGTCCTGGTCTTCACATTGGAGCAGCAGCTAATAGAGTTAAAGCTGCATAGTGTTTACTAGAGATGCACCAATACATTGGTCTGATATTGGATTAGCACCGATAAAGAAAATTGACTATATTGGAAATCAGCTTTTTTGCCTGATGCGGTCAATAAATACCCCATGCATGAATGCAGTTGCAGCATGCACGGGGCCAGGGGCACAGCCCAGTAGCTTGTAGAGCTGTGTCCAGCTGGTAAGTCTGGTATGGGGAAAGGGAAGGTGCATAGGGGGGCAGATTGAGGCCCCGCAGTGAGGGAGGGAAGGAGTGGGGCTGGGGGAAGTGCTGCCCAGCTGGGGGGGGCTGGGGCATAGGGTAGAGCCAGCCCAAAATTTGCTGTAGCCCCCCTCAATCTTGCCTCCCAGCTCTGCCACCTGTGCTGAGTGCAGCCCAGCTCAGCCTCTGCCGGAAAGAGCCCAACAGCTCTGGCCCCAGCCCACAGCAGCAGCTGCCCTATAGCCACCCCCCCCCCCTTGCCTCCCAGGGTGCACACACTGGGATGAGCCACAGCTCCATCCCCTGCCCCACCCCAGCTGGGCAGCACCTGTGCTAGCCCCACTCCCTCCCTCCCTGAAGGGGCCTCCATCTGCCACCCTGCCTTTCCTTCACCCTCCCCTTCTACCACAACAGACTTACCAGCTGGACATTGCTCTTCAAGCTGCTGGGCTGTGTATCAGAAATCAGACTGGTATCGGCTGATATGCCTCCTTAAAAATCTGCCATTGGTATTGGCCCAAAAAATCTCCATCAGTACACCCCTAGTGTTTACGCATGTAAATAAAAGAATACCCCTTCTGTTTTGTGGGATGAAATTGTCCAGTCTTAGTATAAGGTTTTGTTTGTTAAAGTTTGTTTATAAAGGTTTTGTTTGTTAAATTTAGGTAAATAAATTCCCACTATAGTCTTTTCCAGAATAATGACTAAAATAGTGGCAGGATTGTTTTTTTCCTGTTCATGTTTTGATAGTTCTGTAGCTAAAAAGACTTGAGGCTTAAAAGAAAGTGCACCAATATTGAAATGATCTTATTATGAAGCACAGGTGGTACAGTAAAAACCCACTTGGTTTATACTTATTATATTAGAAAGGGGAGTTTCTCCTTATGGATGCCAATCCTGCAAATATCTAACACTTTACTGAATTAGGACTACAGTGTACAGCTGAGGTTGGCCTCATCCTTGCAAATTTACATGACAAACTTTCTAGCAGAGGTGATGCATAGGGGGTGAATGTGTACCCCAAGAGCTCCGTGTACCCCATTAGGCCGCACTCCCTGTTTAGGTGGCGGGTAGGGGGGCCAGCGGGAGCACCAGCCAAGGAGCAGGGCCACCACTAAAAGCAGTCGTGCTGCTTTCAGAAGTGGCTGTGGGAGTTCTGGAAGCGGTGTGGCCGCTTTTATGGTGAGTGAGATTGCATGTGGAGAACACTCCCTCCCACCCCCCCGGTCAGTTGGGTGAGTTGCAGAGGACACCCCCTCCGGCCAGTGGGATCGGCCGCTTGGGGACCGCCCCCAGTCAATGACTGGTGTGGGGGGGGGCATGTGCCCCCCCCTTACTCAAGAGGTACCAACACCTATGCTTTCTAGCAGAGAAAAACTGAAGTGAAAACTGTGTCCCAGTGTCATTTCATTAAATATAATGTATTATCTGATAATGCAATCATCAAGCAAAAAGACTAGAGCAATATTCTGACGCTATCAAAGATCAAGTAGTCTTTGAAATATATAAAGTGCTGAAATGAGACATGCACAAGAAGCAAGAAGAGATTTATTACATGATGTTACATTATGTTAATTTAAATTAAAGAGCCTGTGTTAATGTTTTAAATCCAACCTATTAGTTTAGGCTAGAGGATTTCTGCCTAGTTCAAAAACTGCATGGGACAGAGGTAAATTGGCACCTCCCTAACGAGGGAGGGTTTTGACTGTAACGCAGGGAGTACTGTACCATGTTATACTGACTGAGAATCAAGGATTATGCTTCTCCTTTGAAGACAAGTTGAGTGGAGTGTCCCTGAGGAATGGCAAGCCAACTACAATTTGGGGCTGTGAAATTTATTTAGAAATAATCTACCAGATTACAGTAACACAGAGTTAAATTTTAATGTTAAGGAATTTTCTTTTAACTTTTTATTTCAGTGAGGACTGAACGACAAAAACAAAAACACATAAATAAATAGCACTTTATTAAACTAAATATCTTAGAGATACCTGGTTACTGCTTAAAAGAAAATGCTTACAGTAACTACAAAATGTAATAAAGGCTCACACCAAAGATGCATAAACAGAGAACAAAAACTCAAATAAAATAGACATTTTTAAATATAAGGCAAAACACCAGGGCCATACCACATGCTGTGGGAAGGAAAAACAAGGAAGATAACCTTTCTGAATAATGTAACATTCAAGTGTATGTAAAAGCTTAGATGATCAGTTATACATAGCAAACCCCTCTCTTACTTTGCTTTTCCAACAATGCACACAATTAATATGAGACAAGCTTAGTTTTTCAACACACAAGTACTTTGAAAAAAATTGCTAAGGCTTGAAATTAATTTTTAACATTCATAAGCATCACTGTTGCTGGGCAATGTTATTTTCCATATGTAAAAAACATTCAGGTGCCACAAGGATTCATTAAAGACATTCTACTTTGATTCCCCATCTATTGGTTGTTAGTATTCTGACACCAATGTTTAAAATCTGAAGTGCGCAGTCCTTCCTCACTCGGTCTGCCACCAACTTTAGTGGAAGTTAGTACTAGTTATAATCCCACACCATATTAACAGGGATTGCTTCCCAGGGTCTGTATTTAATATCACAGCGCACTGACTCTTGATGAGTTACCGTTCATTTTACACCATTTTACAGTGACAACCAAAGATGCATATTGATTCTGTTTCCACAAACTTCACACAAAACTTGACTATTAAACAGGTAAATGAGTAAGATGTCTAAATTCAGAACTGAACAATCAAGGCATATCAGAAAAGATGGAAAGGTCCCATTTATTTGCTCTTGTTATTGACAGAAGGGTCAGAGATGGGAGAACTCTTCAGTGAGAAACCATTTCCATTTGCTTCTTGTTCCATTGCTTGACTTCTGTAGAATAGAACAATGCTTTTTTATTGCCTTTTGCTTTCACAAAAGGTTTTGCTTTCTCACCAAGACTAAGCTGAGCAACATGAAGACTAACAGACATATTATCGCTTTTTGAGTAGACATTGCTAAATGTTCAGAAATCTTCTGGAAGAGGCATAGTAGCCTTTTGTTTCTGCAAATCTCATAAGATCCATGGGTGGGGGACATAGAAGAGGCACTGCTGTACTGATGGTACAGGCTCAGGAAAATACTGAGAAGGGATCTCAAAGGTTTCCTCCCTTCATCATGTCTCCCTGGAAAGGGTGATCTGGAGCCAAAGTGCTACTGGATAGAACTATTTTTGAGTAGTAATAAAAGCAGGCTATTTGCAATCCTCACAAAGATACAAGTCACATGTAAACATGACTCCCCACATTTAAATATACAGGTAATACAGTCTATTGCACCACTTACAATGCACTTGTTCCAGACTCAGTTAAAAACATGATTCCTGTTTTTGTATAGCCAGGACCTTCACTGTACTCTGCAGAACTCTGAAGGCTTTGGCTTAATTACAGAATGTGGTTAAGGTCCGACTGACACTATAAAATGAGTCCTGACTTAGTTGCATTTGTAGAGTAGCTGGGCTCAAATATTTCCTCTCAAGGTTGCATGCTGGGAAAAGATGACTGGCTGGTTAGAAGGAATCCTCTCAGACTAACTTTGGCCAAGATATCAATTACAACATAAATATAAATGATAAATTTTACAAAACCTAAGACTAGCGAGTGCCTCCATAATGCTCCTAAAAAGTTCTTCTTGTTTTGTTTTTCAAATAGCTATTGTCTTACAGTAACTGCTACACAAATGTTGCATAACAGTATTAATGTGGGAGAACCATAAAGCAAATCTTGCTATAAACGAAGTAAAATTATTCTATTTTCTTTTTCTGAGGTGATAAGTGTACGAAGTAAAGAAAAATTATACATATGTAAGAGGCCTTTTAGTTATTCAAGTTTCTTCAGCATTAGTAATTTAAGAAATTAGTAACAGTAAAAATGCCAAGGATGCTGTAGGACTTGCAAATTTAATGTCAAATGATTGAAACCTGACCCATCGCTAAAATTGTACCTGAGTTTCTAGAAAGCTGAGGGAGAAATAAAAGCTTTAGTAGATAAGTTTGTTTTCTTTTAAAAGAGAACATTCCTGTAATCATGTTTCTTCAAAGTGGTTTAACTCATTTCAATTGAGCACATTCACACCCCTAAAATCTAAAGCAATCTTTGAACTTTGTTAGACCATTACCATGTAAAGCATTTTAACTGTTTGTATTTACTAATGCAGCATAAAGTTAATCAGGGTAGAAACAGATGTTGCTTTGTGCAGCCACACAAATATTTACAGTGGCACAAAGAGATAGCAAACAGGCATCCATCACGCCAGAAGGTAGTGGCGATAAAGGTAGTAATAAATTGTACTATTTATTGCAGCAGACATCTATTTGCTTTATGATGGGAGAGTGCTGACAGCCCAGAGCTGCCTGTGCTCTCCCATTGCCCTGGGCAGGCACTTCCTGGGCTCGAAGGGCCAATCCTGTATATCCTGCCAATTCCTGCACAGAATTAGGCCCCTCAAGACCAGGGAGCACATACTGAATTTTAACCACTTGGCAATCTCCATGGCGACGCTCTGGAAATAGGAACCTCAACTTTTGTTGCTTCTAGAGACTTGCCTAGAGAGTGCTGGGGGTATGTTTCTGCATGCAGGGAAAGCTGGGACACACCGATGTAGTCCCAGGGCTGGGGCTGCCAATTAGCTGATTGGCAATCCCATCCCTCGGACTTCACCAGAGTACTGAACTTGCTCTGCTGGGAGCCAGGGGCTGAGACTGTGAATCAGCTGATTGGAAGCCCAGGCCTGGGACTGTACTGGAGTGTCCTGGCTTAATGTACCCCTGACAATCTTTGGTAACCTCAGAGGTTGCTGGGGGCATGTCTTTACAAGCAGGGCAAGATCAAGAGGTGCGTGCTTCACCCAGTAAAGCAGATCAGCTGTGCTGGGACATAGCCACTTCACTGGTGATGTCTGTTTCTAGACTTACACAAGACACACCTGACAACTATTTCTTCCTCCTTTTCCTTACAAAGAAAACAGGGTCTGAAGGTCCCAATATTAATTCTTCTAAGGGTAACCAGAAATACTACAGTATTCAAAGCTGATGTTTATTATTACTCCAAGCAACAAATTATCCACTACTTTAACATACAAGGTAGTATGTGAAACTACAGTTAAAATGTGACATTACTGTACAGAGTGAAATGTTGATACTTACTTTGGAGTGTACCAGTAGTTGATCAGAGTTGTAAGTGATATGTAACAAATACTCATTACTCCAGAAACTGCCAAGGAAAGCAGCCCTAGGCCACCGAGCACACAAAGAAGAGCTATTCCACCTGCTGATATTACAACACCTAGCAAGGAAGAACCAATTTGTTACTTGCATGAATACTGTACATACTATTGTACATCAAGTACATACTGAAAACAAAGTAAGTATTAGCTGCAGGTCTACTGCAATCCTAAATTCAGACCAGCAGTAGTTTAGCAGTGCACATTAGTTCTGTTCACAATGCAGGTCAAAGACCGAAGATCCCCAGTTGTATGACATCCTTTAAGGAGTGGCAGTCTCTCTACAGAGTTTTTCTCTGATCAGTTTTGGGGAGTGATGTTTATTTTTAGCAGGCTTTGTTCAGGTCTCCAGGGATCAAAGGAGGCTAAGAGATTCAGCACAGGGGCTTAGCATCTCTGGGACTCAGACCTGAATACTCTAAAACTGCATTGGCCTGGACCTCCCTGGCTGTCCTTCTCCACCATGGAAAGGTAATACAGCCATTACAGCCATGTGCATTCCTCTTACACCAAATGCTGGCCTCTTATTTGTTCTCCCAGGTGGATTCTCTGGCCCACAGTGACCCGTCCTTGGATTGGGGTGAAGTAAATGATTAGGCCTACATAGCTGGTGGAAGACAGGTTATGTGGAGGTATTCTTCAGAAGAGAAGTTTCAGTACATACTATCTGTTATCATCTAAAAGGAAAAATCCCATGGAATATGCTCTTCATAAATCTCCTTGCAGGCCAGAGATGAAAGGTATCCAAGGCAAAGATAAGTGATTTAACAGCATCTGCACTGGGATTAACTGTACCCAAGACAGGGAAATCCTATTTCCTTTTTTAATTGGATTATTATTCCAGCATTAAGACTTTTGTTGATGCTGAAAGCTGAGAACTTCAGAAAAAATCTTTTTAATTTGGTTGGATCAAGAGCTGTACATGAAAAAGGAGAGAGAAAGGAAAATCCTGAAAATAAGAAAAGGCTTAAAAGAGGAAAGAAAATAAATAAAATACCTTCCATGATTATAACCCCAATACAGGCCATGACAGCTGTTGTAACCACAAACATCAGAAAGAATGCAACAGGAATAGCAGAAACTGCAATAAACACCAACAGCGACAAGGCAACAAAAGGATGATCATCTAAGTATTGGCCAATTCGAGAATTCATGAAAGCAACAACCTGTAGGGGATTGAAAGAAGAAAAGTGGAATTAGATTAGGTGTTTGCTTCATAAATCTTTTATGATCTTAAACTATTTTAATGAAATTTTGGGTACAATAATTCTGTAAGTACACAGAGTGATTAATTCATGTTAGATTAATTCATGTTAGAGGCAATGGCTGCTCAATGTCAGAAGCACGGAGAACCGTCTGTCTCAGTACATATTTGCACTGTACTCACCATCCTTGTATATGAATGCCTGACAAATTCTATTATGAGTGGCACATCAAGGAAACAGTTTTGCAGCACATGTCAAAGTAGACGTGGCGATACATAATCTATTTTGCTAAATCAAATGTATTTTAGTACACCTAAATATAGAAGCTAGAACATAAGTGCTTGAAAACAAAGGGGGAAAAAACCAATATGGAAGCAAGAGTCCTCACTAATAGCATAAGATAATTTACAAAAGATATTTTGTTAAATATATGTGATACAGATGAACCGTGCTATAAATAACAGTAAAAAACTAACAGTAAATGTTTTACTGCAAGTTTATAGTGTATCGGTTTTTTTACCAGCTGTAATTTTTAATCCAGTGATTTACATTTGTTTCAATGTTGAAAGTCGTTTAACAGGCTTTAGGTCACACTACAACAGGTGCAAAAACAATTTGTTTTCAGGGGCTACATGGTAGTAGCAGATCCATAAATTGCCCTCCCTTGAACCTTAAGGACTCCACAGATGGATCTACACTACAAAGTTGTACTGCTTTAATTATACTTATCTTAATTATATTGATATAGTTAAAGAGATACAACACCTCTTAAAATGTTATACTACTATATCTGAATTCCAAATTTATGCTTCAAGTGTCCTTGTATGTAAAATGGGGATAAATGTTTACTGCCTGTTGTGAGCCATTCAGATGCTACCTACTTTAATGAATCCCATAGAAATGCTTTTACGTTAAAAGTACATTATGGTGGCTTGTTCCTTCACCATGCCCTCTTTAAAAAAAAAAGAGGGGATCTAATTTTCTCATGATGACAAATTCAAATTTGACTTTTGTAATTACATCCTTATCATAAAATGAGGTGTGACATCCAAGCAAAGACAGCTGGAGAAGCATTATGTAAACACACTCTTATCAAATAATAACCGAATCTGAAACCCACGTTGGTGTTGCTGTGGATGGATTTCATCATGAAGCGCCACTGCTTCTGCAGCTCTTGCATTTCTTTTGACATGTTGGAGCCTTCAGGGTTGTTCTTGAACCTTCTTCAGGACAATCAACGCCGGCTTGGCCATTCAACCTCCTTAACAATTAACGTGAAGTTACTGACAGGCGTGTGTATAATTAGAGGAACATTTTTTTCTTATTTAAAGCAGAGGAACGAGAAAGATGCTGAATATGGACTTCAGCACGTCCTATATAGGCCACGTATTGCAAAACATTTCAATCCAGTCATTCCAGTTCCTCAACACCTCACTTACATTGCCCTCAAGTACAAAAAACAATTTTTTTTCCCCTGAACAGAAAAATGCCTCTCACCTTCTTAGTTTATCAGTTCAATCTTCATTAAAAAAAGTGCCCTGTTCCCCAAAGTGTGAAAATTTAAGTGGGGAGAGCGTCAACTTGAAGACCACTTTTCGTCCTAAAGTCTGACTTGCGGGTACTTCAAGAAGCGCGCTTACAGGTGAAAGACCAGACACTTTATCTCGAAGCTGTCGGCCCTGTCGCTACAATCAGGCTCCCAGCTCGGGTTTCCCTTTTGCCCAGGGGCTGCAACAGGGACGACAAAGAAAATGGGGGGGGGGGAGGAACCGTCCAAGGCGCTTCAAGGACCTAAAGCTGCGTTTATGGCTCGTGTTCAATAAACCGCGCCCAGCGCCGGCACCCCCAACCCTCCCCGCGCCGCCCGTCCGCACTGACACTAGAGCCGAGCCCCGCGCCAAGCGGCCGGGCCCACGCAGACCGGGGGGAGGCGGTGCGTGGTCCCCCAGGCCCGCCCCAAGCCCCGGGTCGGTTTTGTCGCGGGAGTCGCCCGTGCGCTCGGCCCGGGGAGGCCCCAGGCCCCACGAGGAGGAGGCGGAGCGGTGGCCGCACAGCCCCTGCCCCTCACGGCAGCCGCCGCCATCCCCACCTCCCCGCGGGCAGCGCCGGCTCCTACCTCAGCGCCCGGGACTGCGCGGCGGGCAGGGCCGGGCCGGAGCTGTTGCAGCCGGCGGCGGCCTGGGGAAGGCTGAGGGAGACGCGCTTCCGCCTCCTCCGGCCCGCGCTGAGAGCTAGCGCGGGGGAGCGGGCGGCTCCGTGCCCATCGTCCGGCCTGCAAAGGGCTCGGCCCCGCCCTGTGTTGCCCCCTTGGCTTGTCCCCGTCACCGTGTGTCTCCTCCGCTCCGCCTCGGGCCCCTTCTCACCCACTGGGCCCTGGCACCAGCCTGTGCCTCTCCCTGCCAGCCCGGGTTGAAGGTGCCCATCCTTGCCCGGAGCCGCATGATCCGTCCTGCCTGCGGCACCTGGCCCAGGGGACGTGTCTTTGGGATGTGTGTGCAGAGGCTGGGGGAGGATGGCGGCTCTGGCTAGTTGGCTGGAGAGAAGCAGGTCCATAGGTCTGGAGGGGAAGATTCCTGCGGTGAGCTACGGCGTTGCCCTGTTGTACACGCTGGGGTGAAGGAAAGCCGCCTGCTCCGTAGGGGTGGACGCTGGACGGTGCCCTGCCGAACAGAAGTTACCCAGCTCTGAATGACCCCCGCTCAACCATTCAAAAGTCAGGGGTCCGGTTCCAAGAGCCGCAGAAAGCGATGAGACATTTAACAACAAATGCAGTCGGGATTTATTTTACTAGTTCTTTGGTTGTTGAGTCTTTAGGGAGCACTGGTCATGTCAGGTGTTTATCTACAACACTTAGGAGTACAACGTTATTTAAAAAAAAGAAAGCAAGCTTAGATTCCCACCTTGTTATAAAGCACCAGGATATTGCAATGTTAGATATTGCATGGGAAGTTTTGGCTACGGGAGTTTGTATGCTATTGTAAGAACAGATTGGCTTGTACTGTAAATGAATTGTTTGCTACTGGATGTCCACGGGATTGCTTGCTGAGTTACGTGTCCTGCAGCTACAGGAGGGTGTGAGAACTCGTTCTTCGGCTGCCATGAATTGGTGGTTATGGCAGTGATTCTCAGCTACTGCATAGGGATACCCAGGGATCCTTTGAAGGGTGTAGATGTGAGGCAATAGAAGCACAGGGTCAGGCACAGTCCCTGCCTGGCTGTTCCCCTGGCCCCGCTGCCCAGCCCCTTGGCAAGGAGCTAAAGTACTATAATAAATAAGTTTTTACAACACGGTGCTGTCCACAAAATTTAGGGAGGGGCACTCCAAAAAGGTTGAGAACCACTAAGTTATGGTATATAGCAGCAGTTCCCAAACTGACAGATTGCACACCGACAATTTAAAATGATACAACCTTAAGTACTACCAGCAGTTTTTTCAGTTCAACCTTAAGTACCACCAGCAGATTTTGTCATGTAAAGTAATTATAATAAATCTGTTAACGTGTACCACTGACAGATTGTCTGTACACCACTTGTGGTATGCATACCGCAAACTGGGAACTCCTGGTATACAGCATATTGAAATTGTACTTACTAGGTGGCTAAAGACCATTAAACTGCTGTCACATGCAAAACTCGAACCTCTTCAGGTAGATTAGCTCCTTTTGCTGTACATAAATGTAATGGTGATGAGACTACCTCAAGAAACTAGAAAATTTTTGTTTCTCATGCTTACTTTTGATCAGCCTTTTTAATTGATGCAACCCAATCAAATATGAATGGTTTCATTATTTTTTTAAAAAGGGGCCAATGGAAATAGACTACTGTGGGGGAGTAGATTACAAAAATTCTTCAGTAGCGTTTAACAGGATGCTCTGATGCTTGTTTGTGTTAAATGCAGGAGAACAGGACAATGAAACGGATGCTCTGCTATCTGCAACTGATCAGTTTAGTTTAATTTTCCAAGTTGAGTGAAATGCAAAAAGTAAGTAATAACCCAGATGGCAAAAAGTAAACTTGCTGTTTGAAATTATTTCCATTTTGTGCCTTGATCCTGCTCCACTGTGGATTGGGACATTAATAATTAAGTGGATTATTAGTAACATAAGTAAAGGCCTTTTCATGTACAGTTCTTTAAAGATGCTTTCTGCATGTTGGAAAAAGACATTGCAGTGGATGTTGTGTGTTTAATTTGGATTGCAACAGTCTTGTTAAAACAAAGCTTTATAAATCATTTGATTTGGAGGTAAATGGAACCTCTGCCCTTCAGAGGCATCTACTGATTTCTGTGGTATTTCATGAATGAAAACATTTGTCCTTCTGGTCAATTTGTAGAATGCGTCTCCAACTCAGCTCAAATTTTTGCCCACTGGTTTTCTTGGGCTCTGGTCCCAAAGGTACGCAGCAAGAAACACCCAGAGAGAGGAAAGCAAATGGTAGGAATCTCAGTAAACAGTATAATATAGTCTCACTTGATATACTACAGTATATACAGTTCTGATTTTCAGCTTTGGTTTTCCATTTTATTTGTTTATTTTTGGATATTTTTAAAGCAAGGGACAAAATTTCAATCAGTGAAATTGACTGTCTTTACAGACCCTGATATAACCCAAGGATAATGGCACAGTAAACTGTAATGACTCTTGTGTTTAGATTGATATGGAAACTTGAAACTGTAGATTATTTCCAAAGAGTGAAGTAACTGGTGTTGGGGGTCTCATACACCAAGATGAGTATTCACAATTGTTTTACAAGTATTCACAATTGTTCTTTTTGCTAGAAATCCTTTTTTTCCAAAAGAAACAACTGCTTTTTGCTTTTCCAAAATAATAAAAAACAGTTTCTGTAATTTATTTAACTTTCATAGATTTCATAGACATTAGGGCTGGAAGGGACCTCATGAGATCATCAGGTCCAGCCCCCTGGCCCAGGGGCAGGCAGTCAGCTGGGGTCAGATCACCTTAGCTAGATAAGCATCCAAACTTTAAATCTTTAAACCTCTTGGTTGCTGTATGCAGAGAAATAATAGTTAAAATAATTATGTCCTAATTGAAATTCTCCTATTTCCAGCATTAACCTGAGTTACCTGTGCTGAAGTTAACTCCCCTCTACTTTGGAAAGCAAAACAAACACCTGAGTTGCAAAGTGTGACTGGATTAAAAGTAGAGTATTTGCACTAGTCATTCTGTATTGTCCTCACAGAAAAGTTGAATCACCACTACCATGAGCTGCAGCCCTGCCTGAGCTTCATCTATGCCAGGTAAGGTAACTTGAGTTTAAAGCCCTGGGTAAGTTGAGGTAGACTTCTCTGTGTGTGCACGGGAGGTGGGCCAGTAAAAACAAGCGTGTTACCCAGTGTTAGCAGCATGCCCCCTGCCTGGCTGGAGCTACCGCTCTGTGTCCGGTGTGCCACGGTGCTTTTTTATTTAAGTAAGTGTGCCATGAGGCGTAAAAGGTTGGAAAATGCTGTGCTAGAGTGCATCCTTGGCTGCAGAAAAGGTGTGCTGGGGGGTGTGGCCAGCCCTGGCAGTAGCCTGGAGTGAACTGGCCAGGGAGGGGATTTACTTCTTCCCTCCCTGTCCCATGGACCCAAGCTGGGGTCTGTTGGGTGCTCTCCCCTCACTGCCACAGCAGGAGGGATGCAGCCAGATGCCAGCCGGCACGGCCTCCTGAGGCAGAGAGGGCAGGGATGGGGGTTATTTCTCCCTCTACTCCCTCTGTCCTCAGGGGACTGCAACAGGGTCTGGCTGCCACAGCTGCTGCTTGCTCCCTGCACTGGGTGAGCAGTGAGATAAGCTCCCTCTTGCCTCACTCCACGCCAGAGGGAGTGGGGAATAATCCCCATCCCTGCCTCCTGCTTAAGGAGCCATGCCAGCCGGACGCTGGTTGTGTCCCCGCCCCTGGAACAGCAAGGGAGGAGTGACCGCAACAGGAGCAGCAGCCCTTGTCCTGGTGTCCAGGGAGTGTGAGCCTCTTCCTGATGGGGGAGACCATGAGTGGGGGGCCAGAGCTGCCACTGATTATGCAGGGCGTGTGGTGGCCATAACTCCCCAAACTCCTTTAGCACCACTGCCACCGCTTACCCTTCACAGTCCTCAGCAGCTTTCCCTGCCCCACAGTGCGGCCCCCCACCAGGAAGAGGCTTGTGCTCCGGGACACTGTGTAGGCTGCTGCCCTCAACATGGTTGCTCGCCCCTTGCTGTTCCAGTGACAGGGACAGGGCATGGCCAGAGCCTGGCTGGCATGGCCTCTTAGGCGGGAGGCAGGAGGGGGGTTATTCCCCACTGGGAAGAGGCTCGTGCTCCTTGGACACCAAGGCAGGGGCTGCTGCCACCATCAAGGGCCCTGTTGTCTTGCCACTCCAGTGGCAGGGCAGAGGTGCAGCCAGAGCCCAGCCGGCATGGCCCCTTAGGTTGGGGAGCGGACGTCTGGCAAAGGGGACAGGAGGGGGCTTATCCTGCCTCTCGCCCCCTGCAGGGAGTTAGTGGTGGTGGCAGTCAGGGTGAGCAGACCCCACTGCAGTCCCCCGGAGCACAGAGGGGGGAATAACTGCCCTCCGTGCCCAAAGGGCCCACGGTGGCCAGTGTTTGGCTGCACCCCTGCCACTGTTGCAGTGAAGGAGGAGCACCTGGCAGACCCTGGTTCAGGTCCGTGGGACAGGGAGGGGAGAATTCAACCCCTCCCTGACTAGATCATTCCAGGCTACTGCTGGAGCTGGCCGTGCCCCTGCTGCTGAAGCAGCCAGCAGAGAAATGTAGGTCTGTGCTTGTGGGACGGGAGGAGGGAGCGGGAGCGGGGAAATGAACCTCTTCCCTGCTCCCTTCCAGGGTCAGTGTTTGGCCAGGCCCTTGCCCTTGCTCCAGCTGGGGACCAGAGGGGTGGGGCCAGCCCTGTTCCACTGGAGCAGCGAGGCCAGCCCAGGGGAGGATGCTGGGAGACTCTGGTTTAACTTTTAAACCAGGAAGGGGTCTCGGACAGAAGTTGCATAAACCAGTTTGAGCTCAATCAGTTAAGTCTGATATTACATTCAGCCAAGTGTATCTCAAACTGGTTTTGGCGATCTTGAAACTGATTTATGTGCACTGAATGTATGTTCCGTTACAGGTCTAAACCAGTATCTGATCACTTAAACCGGTGATCCAGTTTAAGAAACACCCCCCCTTCCCCCTTCCCCACCCCCCAGGGTTAGCTGGCTAACATTGTATCTCCTGTAACCTAGTTGTGCTACCCTCCTCACCCCCATCCCTCTGTTGTTAGTCCTTCACTGGGGTGCTCTGTATTTCCATATCAGCTTTGTCATTTTTTTCTGGATTCCCAATCCTAACCATTTACTAATAAAAGTCAATCTGTTCCTAGCCTTCACCTTATAGGAAACCTGTTTGAAATTTGTATGCAGCACAGGGATGTGTGACCTGTCTGGGCCTCTCTCTTTCTGAATGAGTGCGTGTCTTATTTTAGGTTGGTTTGTTTACCTTAGACTAAAATCTTTGTAGACAGGGAACATGTCTTAAGACTTATAATGCCCTAGGATGTATAATAATTGATGGTGTTGCATGGCTGAATAAAAACCACCCTGAAAAGCCATCTTGAGTTTCTCAAGATTTTGAGTTCAGGTTGGTGAATACAAATGATCTTGTATCTTGATGCTGTTGTCACACAAATAGGAAAGACAAACCTCCGTGCTCCATATTTCTGTGTAGTCCATGGCAGCTGCAACGAAGATTGACTCTGACTCTGGTAGGGTTCAATGCATGTGCTCCCAGTTCCTCTGCTGCCGTTGTAGGGTGGAATAACTGTTAGGCAGAAAAGTTATTGGAGGCTGCATGAAAGCCTCTTGAAGGGGCTAGGATAAGAAGAGGTACCAGATTTGTTTGTAGTGTTTGATCCCATGTGAGCCAACATTTGGGGAACTTCATGAGTTTGGATTCTGGATTCAACTGCTTGAACACTTAAGGCAGGGGTTCTCAAACTGTGGGTCGTGAACCCCCAGGGTGTCATGAGCAACTTAAAAGGGGGCTTCAAACTTCCCAGGGGGTACATGCGGTGGCGTGGAGTGGTGATGGCAGCGGTGGCTGCTGCATGTGAACTCCCTGTTCCCCACCACTGCCATCCAGCACTCGGGGTCACTGTATCACCACGGTTGAGAACTTCTGCCTTAAGGTATTTTTTCCTCCTTGCAAATATCAGGTTTTGGATTTATCTTACCTTTGCTGGTTGGGAGATTTCCCCCACCCTATCCCAGTTCAGTTTATTAATAATCTCTCCCAAAGTGTGTGGGTAATTTCTGGGTCAACAACCCCATAGGAATACTGTATTGATTCCTGAGCCATTTCTCCTTGGCCACAGTGATATGACACCATACTGGGAGGCCTTGTTCTCTAGCCAACTATGACCAAGTAGAGGAAGTGGGGGGGAGAAGTAGGGGGTGGAAAAGCAGTCATTCTTATGTCTCCTAGCAACAAAAATGCTGTCACCTTGGTTACCAAGCTAAGAAGTGAAAGGCAGTGTCACAGAAGTTCACTTGAGCTGGGAGCAGCCGCCAGGCAGAGGCAATTAGCCAGGGCAGCAGCAGGTAGCACCCCCTTTCCTACCTCCAATCCCAAGACGCACGCACCCAGGAGATTAGGCCAAGGCACAGTGGATGCAAATTTGTCTTTCTGTTCAGCTTGCACTTCGATGTTTGCTCATGTCTCATGGCAATAAATGTATGCAAATCTCTGCACTAAATCCCAAACTGGGAGGCAGAGTGGTCCTGAGGCATTAGAAGGGCACAGGGGAGAGACAGTGGGAATGGGGAGAGGGCATGAGGCATGGGGTTGGGAAAGAGCCTGGAGGCGAAGAAAGTAGGGAAGAGAGCTTAAGGTGTAGAAGAGTGGAAGAAAACTTGGGGAAGGGACAACAGGAAGCTGGGTTACAGAGTTCAGGTGAGATACTGGTAAAAAGGCAACTTGCAGTGGGCAGAAGAGTAAGAGATCCTGGGAAGAGAGGAGACGGGAGCTTAGTATAGGTTGCAGGGGAGAGGGAAGGGAGAAGGAAGCTTGCAGAAGAGGCTTCCTTCTTGCTGATGAAGTGTGTGGAGAGGGGATAGGGCAGTGGAGGGGAGCTGTCTGTTGTCATCCTGTCTACAGAATCCTGAATGGAAAGTGTGTCTTGGAAATTTCCCTAATTCCCTGAATATGCATGTAACTCTTACCAAGGCATTTATTTTAAGAAAAATAACATCATCTCTACCTTTTAAGAAGAAAAGAAACAATTTGAACAAAACCTGAGTTTACAATGAAGTCAACACAGACACCGAGTCTCTGGCGGGTAAGTGTAATTTACCATTGAGGCTGCCTGAAATATTGACAATGACATTTGAAAACCACAGATAAAATTGGCCCTCTGTGATTCATTTTTACGGCTGATTTACAGTTCAGAGTGTTTGAAGAAGCTGCTGCTGCATATTTATTGAACTGTGGCTTTTGTAAAATATCTCCTTGAATAAGTACTATAGTTCAAACATGCTGAGTCAAAAGGATATTAATTTTTGAAAACGGTTTTAGCTTTTGCAGGAGTAATGGCTTTCCTGATAACTCCTATAGCTTTAAGGATGAACAATCCCTTAATAACATGTTTTATTCACTTTCAAAATACAAAAACCTTAAGGGCCAATTCAGCAATCTTGAACAGGGAAATGTCCTTGTGGGTCAACTGGGGTTTTTCTTGAAGAAGGGCCACAGAATGTAACTGAAAGTTGTGACTTGCCTTGCATTTGTGTTTGCCAGAGAATAGCAGGAAGTCCTATCTTTTGGAGGTAAATCAGATAATTCCTTTCACAAATTCAATTTCTAAGTAAGCTGTACACTTGGGTATTGAGAGAAGAGGAATGTGATTGGCTGAAGTGGGTTTGGACTGTCTAGTTATCTGCTGTAGTCACATGGGTCTGTTGTCAGTAGCCATTTCGCTACAAAAATATATCGGAGAAATATCCTATCAAAATAATACATTGTGGAAATGCAGTTATTTCAGATAATACCTGCCTTTTCCATGGTGATTTAATGCACTTGTCTTCAAATGCAGCATACTTGTAAGCTTTATTTTTATTTTTTTTTGTAACTCATCATCTTTTGTAGCTGTGTTTTACTGAGATCTTAAAGGGCACACAAGTGGCACAAAATAAATAACCATTGTTGCAGTATGACACTTTATCCTTTTCTGATACTGTAATGAATCTCTTATCTGCCTATGGAATGGTTTTTATATATATGATTATACTGGTTTTTATTAAATATATATTTATATACAGAAACATATGCATTTTTACATATAATATATAAATTATATATATTATTATGGAGTGGTTTAATTATATATATGAGCAATTAACATTTTGATTTATTTAATTTCAAACTACGTTATACATAGGGTGACCATACATCCTGGTTTGGCGGGGACAGTCCCAGATTTTGTAGGCCGAAGGTTGGGGGCAGGCTGGGCTGGACACCGCTCTTCCTGCCTGGGGTGGCGATTGGGTGGGTGGGGGATAGTGTCCCGGATTTCCTTAAAAAGAATATAGTCATCCTAATTATACATAGCTATTGCTTGTATGTATTGCTGCAAATTAAGTGCAAAATTGTGGCTGAAACTGAGTAGGTATGTTAGAGGAAAAGGGTATAGGACAGGTTCCTTGGGCTAGAGAGGGATGTGTACTTTTAGCCCTTTCATGAGTGCTGTGACAGAGGTGGTCTGTCAGTTGGTGTTCCCCAGCCTGCCAGCAGCATGATCTGCAAGTGTAGAGGCATAATCAGCTGATCCTTGCACACATGTTTTATTTAGGAATAGATATTGTGGGTATAAGCTTGGTGCTCTAATAGAAGTCATGTGGAGCTCTGCCCTAGACTTCAGGAGAAATTCATGTCTGCATGGGGGTGGAATGGATGGCACTGCATATTTTATCTTTTTAAATTGATGCTTAAAAACACTTTTAAGTATATCCCCACACACCCCTTGACTCATCCTGCCCTAAGATGGTTCCAAGGCACCAGGGACACTCTGTTGGGTATGACAGCTCTGCCCTGCTGCTTCCCCTCCCTACCCCCATATTAGTGCAGAGCCAGCAGGGGATATTTCCTAAATCAGCTGTTAACATTGTTTGCCCAGAAAGGTAACATGTAGTATTTGCAGTTGCAGCATCAGAATTATGCTTTAGGAATCCCAGCAGTGCAGATTGCAGTATGCCAGATAACACTGCATCTCATTCATCAACGTGCCCATTAGCTATTATATTTTAAGATATAAATAACATATAAGAATTCATACCAACTTGCTGTCCTGCCTATAGTTTACCACCCTGCACTGTTAGTGTCACTTTGTGTACTACAAGGTTATGGGTTCTGGCATCTCCTGAGCCCAAGTATGCAAAATTAAAACAAAGCAGTCTTTTTTTAAATACATAGGGGGTAAAAAGAAGGTCCCAGGTAATGTGGGGCCCTTACAGGACGACATGGGTAACTTGGTCGTCACACCAGACGGCAAACCTAACATGTTTAACGATTTCTTTGCCTCCGTCTTCCTAAGTAGGGACCAGAACAGCCACCTCCCTGCTGGGCCCCCCTCGGGCCCAGGGGGAGGCACACCTGGGCCACGGGTTAGCGAGGATTTAGTTAGGGAGCTTCTGGAGGGGTTGGACGTATTCAAGTCAGCCGGCCCGGACGATCTCCACCCTAGAGTTCTAAAGGAACTGGCCGGGGTCATTGCAAGTCCCCTGGCACAACTTTATGAGCACTCGTGGTGCTCTGGTGAGGTACTGGAGGACTGGAAGAGGGCCAACGTGGTCCCCATCTTCAAAAAAGGCAGGAAGGAGGACCCGGGAAACTATAGGCCGGTTACTCTCACCTCGATCCTAGGCAAGCTGTTTGAGAAAATTATGCTGGCACACATCCAGGAGGGGCCAGCAGGAGACTGCATGCTTAGGGGCAACCAGCATGGGTTCATCAGTGGCAGGTCCTGTCAGACCAACCTGGTGGCCTTTTATGATCAGATCACCAGATCATTAGACGCAGGGGTAGCAGTGGATATAATCTTCCTGGACTTCCGGAAGGCTTTTGACACTGTCTCTCACCCCATTCTCATTAAGAAACTGGGGGGCTGTGGTGTAGACACCACACAGTCAAATGGGTCACCAGCTGGCTGGAGGGCCGCACCCAGAGGGTGGTAGTAGATGGGTCCTTCTCAACCTGGAAGGACGTGGGCAGTGGGGTCCCCCAGGGCTCGGTCCTCAGGCCTGCGCTGCTCAACATCTTCATCAGTGATTTGGATGAGGGGGTAAAAAGCACCCTGTTCAAATTTGCTGATGACACTAAGATGTGGGGGGATGTGGGCACACTGGAAGGATGCAACAGGCTACAATCAGACCTAGACAGGTTACAAGGGTGGGCGGACGAGAATAGGATGGGTTTCAACACAGACAAGTGCAAGGTGATGCACCTCGGGAGGAACAACCAGCGCCATACCTACAGGTTAGGGAACTCCCCTCTTGTCAGCACGGAGGCGGAAAAGGATCTTGGGGTCATCACTGACTCCAAGATGAACATGGGCCAGCAGTGTGGAGAGGCAGTCAGGAAGGCCAACCGCACCTTGGCATGCATCCACAGATGCATCTCGAGCAGGTCCAAAGAGGTGATCCTCCCCCTCTGTGCGGCACTGGTCAGGCCGCAGCTGGAGTACTGCGTCCAATTCTGGGTGCCGCACTTCAGGAGGGATGTGGACAGCATGGAGAGGGTCCAGAGGAGGGCCACTCGTATGATCAGGGGACAGCAGGCAGGCCCTATGAGGACAGGCTGCGGGACCTGAACCTGTTCAGCCTCCAAAAGAGAAGGCTGAGGGGGGATCTTGTGGCCTGTTATAAACTAGTCAGGGGGGACCAGCAGGCATTGGGGGAGTCCCTGTTTCCCCGAGCACCGCCAGGAGTGACCAGGAATAACGGTCACAAGCTGGCAGAGGGGAGGTTTAGGTTAGATATCAGGAGGCGCTACTTCACGGTCAGGGCGGCTAGGGTCTGGAACCAGCTTCCAAGAGAAGTGGTGTAGGCTCCTACCCTGGGGGTGTTTAAGAGGAGGTTAGATGAACATCTTGCTGGGGTCATTTGACCCCAGTACTCTTTCCTGCCATGGCAGGGGGTTGGACTAGATGATCTGCTCAGGTCCCTTCCGACCCTAGAAACTATGAAACTATGAAAGCGGGGAGGGAGGGAGGGCTTGCGTTACAATATTGAGATCAGTCCCACAGCACTGTGAGACTAAATCATATCCTCTGAAAAAAAATGTAAGGAAAAGCATACTTGGAAGACTCCGCATTGTATTGAGAGCTTTCTGGCACACAGTGTTGCTTTGAGGAAGTGCTGGGGACATGTCCTAGAATTTGGTAAATAGTAGAAGTGCTTTGACTTTTAGCATACTTGGGGTAAGGAGTCCTCTGTTCTGTTTTCTGTCTTCCATCCTAGAGGACTAGCTTCCCCTGGCACTTTAAAAAGTATTTCAGTTGTAATGTCAGTAACATTGCAATTTAATTTCCTTTTTTCTAGTAAAAAACTTGGTTGAAGTTTCACATTCTCCTCAGGTTAGATGGTGATGAGTCAGATTCCCTGGTTTCTAGTCAGGTTCATGTTTTGGCACACGTGCTCTGCCACAAAACTCATGTTTAGATTTTTCCAAAATATCCACAAGTGTTTTAATATGAAAAAAACCTTTATATTTTATACAAATATATATATTTTTTAACTAAGCAGCATTTTGCTCATGAATTATGTGATTGAAAGATTCTTATGAAATCAGTATTTTCTTTATAATAGATAATTTATCAAAGGAATAGAGAGAAGTCAAAGACAACAGTGCAGTCAGAAAACTCATTTTACTCTGAGTAACCCATGCTGAAGAATGTCATTTTTGTAACAGAATAAATAGATTTTTTATGAATAGGAATATCCTTGTCTTTCATGAATAAAGCTCTTTTTCCAGCAATGTAGTTTATAAAAAAATGTAAAACATTTTTTATCTCCTGTAGTCACAAAATGATTCTGTGTATAACATGAGTCATTCCAAAGGAATACCCGAGTTACCACCTTTGCCACCTTCAGTATCATCAGGACCTTCAGAATTGTATCAGGTATGCATTACCTTTTTCCTTACTGTATAAAACATTACATTACAACTATTGGAATACCTGTAGGCCATAGTTATTTTCAGGCTTTGATGATGATGACATAAAAAGGATGAATTAAATTGCTAAGTACATGTTTGGATATAGCAGTACTATGTTGGAGGGCAAAGTTGTCATCAGAGTTTGTCATCAGACCAGTACTATTTCCCCTCAGTTTTGGATTATTTGGGCATTCATCCTTTCTCCTTCCACTGTTGCATGGACAGCCTCTTTCCCCCTCCCTACTAACCCTGCTCCCTGCTACATAAATAGCACAAGTGAGCACCCCCCACTAATGCAGTCATACGGGCAGTGAACTCACTGGGCCTCCTGTTGTGCTGCTCTGCCTTGAAACCCTGGTTGCTACTACTGGGGTTTACCCAGCCTGAGTTGGGAGGGTGTTGGAGGGGACCACGAGGGGGCAGGGGGAGCTCTGATTTGCCCTCCCCCCTACTCCAGCTCAGGTTGGGCAAATCCCAGCAGGCAGGTCACTGCTGCTGGCTTCTCTCTCCCCAGTCCCTCCCCCCTTCCTACTGACAGCCCCAGTAATGCCACAGAATAATTCTAGGGAACACAAGTGGAGTTCCTTCATTTGTTCCCTCATTTGATAAGGGTTAATTTATTGCATTGTGGGCCACTTTAAAAGTGCTCTGGAACTGTACATGTGTGTCATGGCATGGCTGTAGAGTGCTGTCGGGGGTGATCACATGACAAATATAACTTTGGTCTGTGCCCTGTATGTAAATTCTGCATGGGTAGGGACCTACTAAAATTGTAGCATAAGTGCATCACATGGCGACTCCTTTAATCTTGCAGTTTCCCCCACACACCACTCCTGCTCTGCCACTACTTGGTGGAGGGGCCCCAGTGCTGACATCCGATTAGCGGGGGGGCAAAAACTGTGGTTTTAAATAGGGTGCAGTTTTTGCAAGTGCTAGGGCCTCTCTACCCATCAGTGGTGGAGGGACATGCAGTGGAAACTGTAAGATTAAAGGAACCACTGCACAGCACACTTCCACCGTGGTTTCGATAGGTCCCTACTCATGGGCCAGATTTATATTACCCCCCCCAATGGGTTCTACGCTGCAGCTCAGAAACTTCTTCAGTGAAGTGTGTTGGGGGGGGGGTGAGCAGGGAATGAGTTTAAAAGAGCAGATGTGATCCTAAAAAGTGTTGTGCATCCATAGTTCCTGTTGATTTCAGCAGGTGCTGCAGATGCTTAGCAACTATTTAAAGAAGTTCTTACATATTTTTTGAAGACTTAACAAGTTATTCCCCCTATTATACTGGAGCCTTGTTGCCCATGCCAGTCATATGTTTAATGGCCTTCTGGAAAGTGATCATGCCTGGGTGTAGTATAAGAAACTGGAGTAAGATAGAGTCTGTGAAGTTTGAAAAGCCAATTAAAGGAGTATAATTACATTGTAACCGCAGATTGAATGTCTATTTCATTACTGATAAGATTAACTATGTCGGTCAGGAGAAAAACCCACAGCAGAGTTGTAATCTTGATTTATCACCTGTTTTAAATTGGCCAATTGTACTGTTATCATTCTTACTAAAACTTGTGATAGTTGGAAGAAAATCTTAGCTGTATGGGCAAATGGAAATAAATTATTTTATGTCTTAATACATTGCCCTTCTAGAGGTCATGTTGTGACCAGTCAAGCCAATGAGTTCAATTGTAACTCCTGAGGGAATGGAAAGAAAAATATGAGAATGAAAGGCGGCATGTTGCAAACCTATGTAAAAAGCTATTTAAATTATTAAAAACTTGATGGCAGTAATGATTTAACACAGAGAGAGGCAAGGGCAGCTAGGTATATTTTAATGACAATTGCATTAGGAAGGAATTGATTAAGAAGAACAAATGATGAAAAGGAAATTGAATATGAATTAAAAATGAGTGTCAGAGACCAGAATGTGAAGACTGTTCTTAGTTCATATGCATGTGAAGGTTTTCTGTGGGTGTGAGAATATCTCTAGAAGGAACATATGGCCTGATCTCATAACTACCATACAGTATGGCTGTGCGAAGCTTTGGTAGCTGATTTGATTTGGAGGAGATTCGGCCCAATTTGGTGGCTGAATCGCTGAATTCAGATCAAATTGGGAGACCCCTTAAAAGGTCCAAATTGATTTGGAGATCCAGAAGGCTTGCAGCAAACAGAAACTGAGAAGAGGGAGGGAGATAGGGTGATCATCCATATATGGAAAAGGCTGACGGGGCGGGGGGATAATGCTCAGATTTTGACATCTGTAGCTGGCCAGTGACTGTGATCTTTCCTTGAGTTCCCTTCCAATCACAGTGCTCTGCGGGAGGGATGTAGAAACAACATATCAAGCTGTGTCTGAAGTGATCTGTGCCTTTTTTGAGCTGCCTCTCTCTTGGACCAGCAGCATCTGAAAGGCTCTGCCTTGCTATCTAGTTTCTTGGTAGCTAGTTTCTCTACAATCGGTATTATTATCCCTATCCATTCCTTTCAACTTATTCTTCCCCCAGAATCCTCTTATTTGTTCTTGCTAGTCTGTCTTGATTGTTTCCCCGCACAAAAATAAATCTGTGTTTTCCCTGACAGTGTGTCATCACTGTGCAGGAAAGCATAGCATATATTACACACATGCACACACACACACACACATTTTGCAGCACACCAAACATTATGAAGCATGCTGGAAAGGCAGGTGCCAGGTCTTCTGGCAGGGGAGGGAAAGGGGCAGAGGGAGAGCTGCAAGTTCCCACCACTCCAAACATAGACACGCCCTCTTTCCTGGCAGTGATGAGTCTTCTGCTGCTAGTGGGAACAAGGAAGTGGTAGCAGTGCCTGTACCTGCACCACCACCACTAACACCACTAACCAGCAGCATGACGTTCTCCCCCTCAGTTTCAGTTCCCAGCGTGAGCCTTTCAGTGCCAGAGGAGGAGCTAGATCTGGAAGGAGAGGAGATGAGGGCCACAGCGAAGGAAATTCTGGGGAAGGAGGGGGAATCTGAGTTTGTTCTCCGTGCCCTTCAAAGTTCTGCTGGAGGCAGGTCTCCTTCTCTGGAAGGCACTTTGGAGGAGGTTGTGGGGGCAGGTGGCTCAGCTCCTCCTGTTGTTGCGCCTCTGCTTGGTGAGGAGGGGGATAAGGCAGGGTCCCCACCTTCAGCCCAGAAGCGGGTGGGTAGTGTAGTGTGGGATAATTTTGAGGTGGCAGATGATCCCAGGCATGCTACCTGCCAGTACTGCCAAAAGGAGATCAGGTAGGGCAAGGACGAGAAACACTTTGACACCACAGCGATGCTGCTGCATCTCGGGAGGCAATACCCTCTTGCCCTTGTTCCTCCTCAGCCTGGCACCAGTGGGAGTGTGCCCAAAAGGAAGTCCCCCCTCTTGCTCCAAAGCCCCCTTCCCCAAGAAGCAGAGGCAGGATGAGTGGGGGAAAGGGGGAGACAAAGGGGGTTACCATCCCTGCTTTTTTTTAATCCCACTCTGCCTTAACACACACAAGTGATATGAGTTTTGCTTCCAATAGTTTGAGGGGCACTTTCACAGAAACCCCTGCACCTGTCTCCGTGAAATTTGGCAGACTTTGTGCCTTCAGAAGGGGCTACCATCCCTACTGTTTTCACCCAAATCTGCAAAAAAATGACAAAGTTATAGGTATTTTAGTGATTCCCCATTATAATCTATGGCCGAATCTCAGAATTGAAGCCAGATCTGTGAATCTGAATTGTCCAAATTGAATCAGGACAGTGATTCAAATCACCGAATCAAAATCTGAATTGAATACTTGCTGCTTCGCACAGGCCTACCAGACAGGAGAAGAGCTCAACAGAGAGAACAATCATCTGAGATAGAACAGAAAGAAGACATCTATTATTAATGTGGGAGAGGCAGAAAAATAAGAAAAGAATGTTTAAATGCTCATGTACACCATTGATTACCAGAGGCTTGAATGGGTAGACATATAGAGCAAGTGAGAAGATTGTTAAAATTAATGAAATGCAGGGGAAAAATCAAAGACAAAAGTTGGATGGAATAAGAATTAAAAAACTGTGACAAATTAGGCATCCATTTTGCAAACATGTACATGCCTACTTCCACTGAAGACATACACAGTGTTAGTTATGTGAGCGTGCTGAAGCAGGCTGGAAGGAGGAGCAGGCTGTAAGGGGACAGGGAAATGGGATCCAAGAGATAAATGACTATAGCAGGATTGCTGGATACATTAGTCAAGCTGGTTGGAGAGACAGATTTGTTCCTGGGGAGGGAACAGTTGGATGCTGCTGTACACTGCCCTTTATGACTGCTAGCAAGGGGAGTATTTGCCCCTCACAATATGGCTCAGCCTCCATATGATAGCTTAGAAGGCCACAAATTGCAGCAGCTGAAAAGCTGCAAAAAGACCCAACTTGCTGTTTTTCCACAACAGTCTGCACAGTTTACAGTTATTCAGTGAAGTTCCAATAATGACTAAAATATGGTAGTAACAAAATACATTTTTCAAGAAAGTTACCATAAGCAGTTATATGATAAATGAACTGTTCATTTTAAATTGCTTTTATATTACACTTCAAGACAAATTCTGGAATAAATGTAAAGGCGTCACTGTGCTCATTATATATCAAACCAATGAGGCAAATAAATGTATACTTGAAGAAAATAAAGAAAGATATATTTGTATATGGGCAGCTATTCTTTAAAGCAGAGAAACAAGAAAAAAATATTGGTTCTAGTGTTTCTTAATCAGGCTTGTTTAATTTTTTGCATCTGAAAAAGGATTTCTAGAGAATAAATGTACCAACAGCTGGTCAAAAAATCAATTTCCAGTTGTGGGAAAATTCTAATATTTTGAAATTTCACTTTTGTCCCTATTTAGAACAAAAATAATTTTGAATGTTTTCCAGAAGGAATAGTCCAAGGTATCTTGATTTAGAAACATCAAAAGAACATTCCTGAAACATTTAATTTTGCTAAGATCAAACACTAATATTATATTTTTATATATACTTTATTATAATGTATTTAAAATATTAAAAAACTAGACATTGAAATGAAACAAATTTACAAACACATTTAAAGTGAAGCACAATCCTAAAAATGAAGTAAAATATTTCTTAAATGTTTTTCCTGTTGAAAAGTCCCTTCTGATGAAACAGTTCACAGAATAACATTTTTAAAATGCAAAACTATTCTAAGGACCTTTTTTAACCAAGTCGAATCATAACAGGTATCTCTTAATAATAAATGTTTGCTTTTAGTTTTATGTATATTTGTCTACCACCTGTGATCTTGGGCATATTCTGAAAAAAAAATCTGAAGCAAAATATGTTGTCTTCATTTCACTAAGTCCCCTGAAGTTGTATAAGGATTCAGTTGTAGTCATACTGTTTTAAGGGATGGATCAGGTAGCTCATTGTGTTAAGAGTCTTTCTCCTGTAGGTTGTTGGTTTGAACTAGACTCAGAGGAATACTTATCTAAAGTGTATGGGTATCTAACGGACTGCATGAAATAAGTTTGATGTTGCTCAGGTTGCAAGAGTTGGAAACCTTGGTTGAGTTGGGAATTTTCTAATGAAAGTCTTATTAGACAGTTGTATTTAATTGAAACAGAATTTTTATGCGGTAGCACACCAGCTTCAAAAGAAAAAAAAAAACTATTGGAAAAGGTTTCCCAGTACCTACCAAACTCACATTTATGATGTAGCACAGCCAAGGATTTTTAGACTGACTTTATACTAAGAAATAGCACATTTTCTTATTTGTGCTGTTTACAGAAAGATGCTTCTTTGACAGTGCAGTGACTCTAATGATATCACTATTTTCCAATTTCAGCTTGTCCTGAAGAACAGCCGTTATCCTCCTTTAATGCAAAGAGTATCATGGACTTTGGCAGTTCCATTTAAAGAACAACGCTATCACCGAAGTCCGAGTGACTCCATAGCTAATAATTATACTCTTACTTCACGGGATCTAAAGCTGAGTGGCCTGCACAAGATGGTTTCCCCTTCGGTGGCAAGAGCAACATTTGACTCAGCAAAGCAGAGGGAAGTTTCACCATGTATCCATTCTTGAATTCCCAAGTTACCTAATGGTCCAACTGAGTTCTGGACACTTACATCCACAACTACTTCAAAATCTGATCATTTGCTCCTACTAAACATTTTCAAATGAAAATTATATATTTGAAATGGCCACAGGCCTCCCCACCTTTAATTGCATTCTAACACAGGTCCTATAATGGGCCAGCCAGGAAAATCCTGAGCTTTTTAAGTTAACAGTTCTAACTGTGTAGGGATAGCTCCCTAATCAAAAGCACCATCCCAGACAGAATGAAGTATTCCTATTTCTCCCTGACATAAGTTAGTTTAAACAGCAAACTGATTCTCCCCTATGGTTACTGTAAACTGAATCCTGCCATTCAGCTACAAGGTCTTTAGTGAAGAATGAGATGCTGACAGCAATTTAAAACTTGCCTAATTCTGAGTGTGGCAATTCCTTTATGCATCCTGGCATTGGCTTATAAACCACTGTTATTGGTGAGATACTGCTATAATGCAGTGTGTTAACTTCCAATGATTATACAACCCTGCATTAGTTGTATTTGTCTAAAACTACTGCCATCTCATCCAGGTCTTTCACTTCCCTGTGAAGTGTCCCTTTTTCTTCCTTTGCAGTAGATGAATGGAAATTTTTTGTCAAAAGACATTCAATGTCTGCTTTGCTTTCTCTTGCTAGGCTTCTTATTATGGTTTCTTCACCTGTGCCCTATTTTCTCAAATTTATGTGCATCTCAAATAAATGTAAGTATGGGAAGTGGAAGGCAGTTACAGGAGTAATCTGCTTCCTTAGAAAATAGACATCCATTCATCCCATAGGTTAGGAAGATGCCTCTCTATTCCAGTCTAGTGCCTGCCTTGTTTGGTTGTTTGAGTCTTTCCTCAACCTGTCTCGTTCACCCCCCTTTTTTCTTCCATTATTTCTAGTTTTATTGGATAGAAATAAGTCTCCAAATTTCAGCAATGTAAAGTAAATTAGCTTTTACTTAAGAGATGAATATATGGAAGTCATAGTGTTTGTTTCTCTAGATTAGCAATGAAGTGCAAAGGTATGTTTGGCTTTCTCTGTTCTTGCTTTAATGTCTTTGTCTGTTTCACACAATGCTCCCAAGATATGTGAAGTGCTATATCTTTTCCACGTCAGTTCTAGAAGTTGCTATTGGTATTTTTTAGACTAAGAGAAAATTAGGGCTGGAAGGGATCTCAGGAGGTCATCTGGTCCAATCCCCTGCTCAAAGCAGGAGCATCCCCAACTAGATCATCCCAGCCAAGGCTTTGTCTAGCCAGGTCTTAAAAACCTTCAAGGATGGAAATTATCCAGCCTCTCTGCGTAACATGTTCCAGTGCTTCACTACCCTCCTCATGAGAGAATTTTTCCTAATATCTAACCTAAACTTCCGTTGCTGCAACTTCAGATTACTGCTCCCTCTTTTGTCATCTGCCACCACTGAGAATAGTCCATCCTCTTTGTAAACCGTGCTTCAGGTAGTTGAAGAAAAGAAGACAAAGGGGATTTAATAGCAACTTTCAACTAAATAAGCCCGGTTCCCTCAACCTTTCATCATAAATCAAGTTCCCCAGGCCACCAACCATTTGTTTTGCCCTCTGCTGGACTCTCTTCAGTTTGTCCACATCCTTTCTGTAGTGGGGGCCCTAAACTGAACATAATACTCCAGATGTGACCTCACCAGTGCCAAATAGAGGCGAATAATCACTTCCCTTGATTTGCTAGCAGTGTTTCTAATAATGCAGTCCAGCATGCTGTTGGTGTGTTTGCAACAAGGGCACACTGCTGGCTCATATTCAGCTTATTGTCCACTATAACGCCCAGGTTCTTTTCTGGAGAGCTTTTGCTTAGCCAGTCAGTCCTCAGCCTGTAGCGGTGCATGGCATTCTTCCCTCCTAAGTGCAGGACTTCACACTTGTTTTTATTGAACCTCATGAGATTTCTTTTGGTCCAATCCACCAGTTTGTTGAGGTCTTTCTGAATCCTAGCCCTACCTTCCAGCATATGTACTACTTTCCCCATCTTGGTGTCATTGCAAACTTGCTGAGGGTGCATGCGGTCTCATCTTCCAGGTTGTTGATGAAGCTATTGAACAAAACTAGTCCCAGGACCAACCCCTGGGGCACTCCACTTGATACCAGCTGCTAATTAGACATCGAGCCATTGACTACTATCCTCTGAGCCCAATGATCCAGCCTGTTTTCTGTCCACCTTACAGTCCATTCATCCAACCCGTACTTTCTTAGCTTGCTTGCAAAAATGTTGTGGGAGACTGTATCAAAAGCCTTGCTAAAGTCAAGGTATATCATGTCCACTGCTGTCCCCGCATCCACAGAACCAATCATCTCATCATAGGAAGTAGTTAGGTTGGTCAGGCATGATTTGCCCGTGGTGGATCCATGCTGACTGTTCTTAATCACCTTCTCCTCCAAGTGCTTAGAAATGGATTCCTTGAGGACTTGCTTCATGATTTTGCCAGGGAATGAGTTGAGGTCTGTAGTTCCCCAGATCTTTCTTTTTCCCTTTCTTAAAGATGGGCACTGTATTTGCCCTTTTCCAATCATCCAGGATCTCTCCCAATCCCCACAAGTTTTCAAAGATAATGGCCAGTGCCTCTGCAATCACATTGGCCAACTCCCCCAACAATTTTTGGTATGCTGCATTCAGCCTTCATGGACGTATACATATCCAGCTTTTCTAAATAGTCCCTAACCTGTTCTTTTGCCATTGTTGGCACCTCCTCCCTGAATTGTGCTGATGGCTCCAGTAGTCTGGGAGCTGACCTTGCTTGTGAAGACCGAGGTAAAAAAGGCATTGAGTACATCAGATTTTTCTGCATCATCCGTCACTAGGTTGCCTCCTACATTCAGTAAGGGACCCACGCTTTCCCTGATCTTCCTCTTGTTACTGACATACTTGTAGAAATCCTTGTTACCCTTCATGTCCCTTGCTAGCTGCCACTTTGCACTTTGGCTTTCCTGATTTCATCCCAGCATACCCGAGCAATATTCTTTTACGCCTCCCTCACTGCTTGTCCAAGTTTCCACTTCTGGTTAGCTTTTTCTTTGTGTTTTATCTCACTGAAGAGTTCTCTGCTATACCAAACTGGTCTTTTGCCATACTTACTAGTCTTCTTTTGCTGGGTATTGATTCTCATAGTTTTAATTTTATTTTGTTGATTTTCAATCCTCCCAACTATGCTTAGATTTGGAGGGCATTTATTTTGGCCTGCAGTGTCTCAGTATGTGGGACAAAAGACAGACATTTTTTACAAAGTCAAAGTCCTCCAATATCTGTGTCTGGGTTAATTGAATTCCCCATTAGTTGTTCTGTGATATTTCTTATTACCCAATTCACTACCAGTAGGAGGACCATGGGAGACATAGGACATCACTGTCGGACACCTGCAGGTGCATCTATATGAGGCATTTACTGCAGAATAGACTAATTAGCTCTGAAGTAAATGTTGCTTTTCTACAAAAGCGTAGACTAATTAGCTCTGCAGTAAACTTTGCAGGTCTACAAGTCCAGCCCTATTATGCTGGAATAAACTAATAAACTCTGCAGCAGAGTAGTACTTGTAAATACTGCCCTGGCTACCTGGGACATGAGGGTACTTTAGTGCAGGGGCTGCCTGCTAGCTAGCCTTACACTGGAGCACCCTCATGCATGTTGAACTGTGGGGAGCAGCCCCAGGGTGGCGGGCTGACTCATGGGGCCCCCTGCCAGCTGGGGCTGCTTTGACCCAGCTCAACATGGTGCAGTCTAAGGTGCACATTCAAATGGCATGCCCAGGAGCAATAAACTCTGGAGCAATAAGCTCTGGAGTTTTTTGCTTCTCATTAATTGCTCATATAGATGAAGCCTGTGTGGTTTAATCAGTATTTAAGGTATTGACTCATTACTTGCATAGCTGGAAAGCCTGCCATAATAATGTTCCATCTATGGATTATTTGTATACCGGATTTGGTGGAGCTCCATATTTTATTGTGCTACCATTAAGTATAGGAATGTAGGTTTAATTCAGAAAATCATCTGTATTCAGAAAAACAATAAAGCATTGAAGTCAATGGAATTTAAGGAATTGAGGGGCTTAAACCATTTTTTTAAAAATGGTATTTACATCCCTAACTTTACTACATGGCAGGATTAAGATCTAATCCATTTTATTTGCAGACTGTGTTTTTCTATTTTTCAGTACATACCATAGTAGTTTATCCATTGGTCTCTGTTTGGTAGTAGTTCTAAATAATATTTTGTAAATGGTTTTCTTGACAAAGCCTATAGCTTCAAAAGAATGTGCACCTTCTAAGAAAAGGCTCAAACTGGCACGAAGAAAATGCGACTCTTCACGGTAATGTACTTTAAGCAGTCATAAAAAGACACAAAGTGTTTCAAATCTGTCTAAGAATCTGAGTTTTATGCACTTATAATATGCTGATGCTCAATTTTTCTTTTGGTTTGGATATTGAATTGAACATCCAATTGAACATTATGCCCTTCCATGAACTTAAGATTTGTTCATTAGGAAACTGAAGTAAATGTAATTTCCTTTACAATAGTAGCCATGAGTACGCAGAGATTATAGATTACATGCAGTCATTTCACAAAACAACTGGAAATCTGCTGGAACTGCTCTGTTGGTTTTCACATTACCTTCAGATAGTGGGGAAAATAATGCTTTTTCCATGGTATCTTTATATTCTTCTTGCTTATTCAATATCATGTTTGTGGTTTTGAAATAAAGGAGCTGGTTCTGTCCCCTGCCTCTGCATGGTGCAGGCTGGAAAGGTGCTGCAGCCAGCTAGGAGAGAATACCCCCAAATTAGGCACATCAGGTGTTCTTAAACTAGCTAATAGTGCCCTCCCTGCAGGGAGCAGTGAGAGGAAGGGGAGGTGGTAGGGTGCTCAGTACTAGGGAGATTGTGAGCTGCTCTGGGCTGGGTCCAGTTTATAGGCATCCCAGACAAAACTGCTATACACTAGAGCAATCCTATGCAAGTTCCGATTTATGTAGAGGCCTGTCACGGCATGGGGACCTAGGAGCGGCCGTGATCTCCCCAACGCCCCCTACCATGCCAAGTAGGCGATTCAGCACCCTCTTTCTCACCCGCCATGTCTTTGATGTTGTCTAAATTTTATAAAGGAGGCTGCCTTTTGTCCCCTTGGACACAGTGCTGTGTTAATCCTTTCTCCTGTTCTATATGGAGTGACGGGTGCACCCCAGCCTTATGGGCTATGCGTGCCTTCAACTTCCCCTGTAGCACGCCCCAAGCCTCACTGATGTACCGGACGTTGTCTGGTCAGTTTCCTTCCGGCGCCCTGACTGGCGCCCCCCGGGCTTGTCACACAACCGGCGCCCTGACTGGCGCCCCTACTTGTTAGCCCTCTCGGGCCTGCTGAATATGTCTGCCCCTCTTAGGCCCGCTCAATATGCTTGCCCCTTCCTGGGGCTCCTCCGCATACAGATGGTGCCCCCCTGGGTCCTGTCTCTCCACACACTTGCCCTCCCCGGGCTTTCTGACTGCACACTCGTCCTCACTGGGCTCGAATTTATAACAGCACCTCACCCTGGGTTTCGCTTCACGTATGCCCCCTGGGTCTTAACATGAACACCCTCTGGGCGTCTAGCTGGTGCCCACACTAGTGCTCTTAGCAATTGGGCTCAGGTGGCCTTAGCCATGCCTGACCCCTCCAAAATCATCTGTTCCCCTTCTCAGGGTTGGGGTATTGCACCCCTAAACTACAGTGGCTGGCTGGCACCAGGGCCTCCACCACTGTGGAGCCCTACTGAGCTTTCCCAATACTCTCTCTCTGGGTCGGGGTTGGGACACCCCCAAAGTGCAGCGCCCTCTCCAGCACTGGGAGCACCCCACCTCACTGGGGAGCTCCTAATGAAGCCTCCTCCACCCCTACAGCCTCACCTGGTCCTCCGGTTTAACCATAACTAAACAGAACCATAAGCCAATTGGCTGTAACACAACAATAAGTCTCCTGGCTATAACATACAATCTAGGCCCACCAGGCTTTCCTGCCAAACCTTCCAGTCAGGGTTCTCTCGCCCCGTACCATGGTGCAGCCACTCGGGCTGCTCTGCTGAACTCTGCTGCAGGGCTCTGGCTCCTCAGGCTGCCGGAAGGGAACTGCCAGCCAGGCTTCAGCCTGGGGTGTTTATAAAGGCCAGGCCCGGCCCCCTTCTGGTCAGCTGACCCACTGCGGTTGCCGTGGCAACCACCACCTGTTCTCTCATCATAGGAACAGGGTACCAGTGTGCCCGTGACAAGGCAATATAGGTCTGTAGTTAGCACAAAATCTCATTAGCACAAAGGTGGCTAACGGTACCACCTGTCTCCTGGATTTTGCCAGGTATGATGTACCTCTTTTGGGTGTCAACACATGAACACTTGGAGCCCTTTCAAAAGGAGTAAGTTTCAAAAGGGCAGTAGCTGGTGGATTCTAATTGTTACATGTGAATGAGCTGAGCACAATTCAGATGCAGCAGCAAAACCAACTCCGACTGTAACACTCCCTCCTTCAGGTTAAAGCTGGAGTGGTTTTGCTTCATGTGAATCTTTCTCAGTTCATTCATACATAACAATTAGAACCACCAGCTGCTGTCCTTTTGGAAGTTCCCCTTTTGAAAGGGCTCCAAGTGCTTGTGTGTCCACACCCTTAAAGGCACGGGAAAGAAGCTGTCCCCAAAATCTCAATTAGACATCCACCTCTGATAGTCTTTTCATTTAGTTTCTCAGTCTATAATAATACAAATAGTGTGAAGCAGCTAAAATACCTACTAGGATGATGTATAGGAGCAATCTTCATTAGAGTCATTTGAAACAATTAGATATACTACTGCTCTGAGCCTACCTGTCTTAGCAAGAGCCTTTCATGTTTCTTAACAATTTATGATTTCATTAATGACTATAAATTCTTGCACACACACACACAAAATCTATGCAAAAGGACTGTTATTCAGAGTGCAAAGCCAACCACTCAGAACTTTGGAAATGCCAGCATTAAGGTTTTCCATGCCTCTTTGTGCGGAGGTAACATGATATGGTCTTTCCATACATTCTGCTTTCTGCGGGGCCCATGCCTCATTTAATGCACAGGATGGACTTGCTCTGGCATGACACAGGTTTGTGTGCTGAAGGAAACTACTGACTGCAGAACCCCTGCTCATTGTTGCTGAGGATGAAACGTTTGTAGTTATTGAGGCTGGTGGTTTCAGGAAGAGAGGATGTCCTCCTAGTTCAGGCAATCAGAAACTGCACCTGAGACGTGAATCCCTGTGTGATGCTAGCCAGGTCACAGGTGGTCATTAATTTTACATTTCTCCTTTACTGACTTGAGATCTTATTTGCAAAAATGCTGAGCACTCACAATTGCAAATGAAGGCAGTGGAAGTCATGCTGTGAGTGCATGAACTATTCTATAATACTAAGTTCTCTGAAAAATTAGGTCCCAGAAATATCTCGGGCTATCTAGAGTCCATGGATGCCTTTTCCCTGATCTCTATGTGCCTCAGCCCCTTATCTGTAAAATGGCGGTAATAGTGGCTGTAGAAGCTACTTATGAAAATAAACTAATAAATAAATTAATGGTTTAACAACTTGTGATATAATAATTGTGATATAGTTGTGATGAGCACCATAAGACAGCCCTTTAGCAAATTAGTAATTTTCTTTTCAGAGGAGGGTTTGAATTGTTTAAGACATAATGTCACACTGAAAAGAGAGGAGAACAATTACTGAAATAGCTGCTCAGTAAATGTGCATTGTCTGCCCTGTGCAATGAATGAGGCAGGGGTCCTGTAAAAAATAGTGTGTAATCATGAAATTAAATCACGATTAGGGGATCCTAATTGAAGTTGTACAGGCAGCCTTCATTCTAGCATTTCGTAATTTTTGAATACTTGACTTGGCAAGCTTAACAATATTTTTTCATGGAACTTTCATGTATAATTTCCTAAGATTTAAAAAAGCAAGCTGAAAAAAAATGGGAATTCCATCACTTGGGGTCATAGTAACACCCACATGGGGCATCAGGTTAGACCTTTTGGGTACACCACAAAGACCTGCCTTGTTTGTACTAATGGAGTAAACTGGTAGCAGTAGTGTGCTGTCATTCTGTATGTGGACTAGCACTAGAAGGGCTGGGACACTGTCAGTGGATTTAATAAATATTTGCTGACAAAGAAGGACTCAGGAATGTTTGATTTTATTCTAGGTTATATGGAGGAATCTTTCAGTAGGCAAATACTCATTTACCTGTACTCCCTAGCTTGATCCCCTGTCCTGTTCCTTCGCTCCTTCCAACCTGTTCTTGTCCTAGGTCTGCCTCTTCCCTACTACTGAACTTTCCTCCCAGCCCCACTCTCCTTGGTTACACAGGCTTAGTCTGTCCATTCCCAGGTTTCTCATCTGATTCCCAATTTCCTTACCCAACAAGTCTTAATCTCACCCTCCCGGATTACTTGTTCTTGGGTGCAGACAGAAGTGTAGCTCCCAGTTGTAACTCAGGATGATTTTTGCAAAGTGTTCTGAGTTACAAGGTTACCCCAGACCAATCAGAAGTTCAGTGTTGGTTCAGGGGGCAGGGGAATCTAACTGCAGCTGTGAGACTGCAGCCAAGTTCCTATAGCAATGGCCAGGCTCTTTGCCATTGCTCAGAATAGGAGTGGGGGAGGGCAGAGAAGGTAGCTCATTCTTGGAGCTTCCCAGCTGGTGCTGAAGGGTGGGTGAATTGGAGCCCCCCCACCTTGAGGAAGCTCCATTACACCTGTCCCACCCTCCAGGGGGTGCTGAAAACCCCCCAGACTGAACTTCCTCTGCTCCTTTTCCCTACTCCCTTTCTGAAAAAAATGACAGGCTGGGAGCTCGACAGACACAAGTTACAAAAGACCCTACATTTTGCAACATCTTTATCTGATACCTCATGAGGGGGTCAGATTTTCACCCAACTGGCCATTTTTGAAGCTGTTTGTGGCTCTGCACTTGTGTTTGGTCACAGCTGTAAGCTGCTTTTTGTGGCCAGATCAGGCAAAAATTGTCACTTTTGCCTGCACCTTTAGTTGCAGGCTTGTCCCACATTCCTAGTCCTAAGCTGTTAACCACCCATTTGCTGTTTTCTTACCTGAACCCCAGGACCCTCATTCATTCTTTCTCTCCTCCCATTAAACCTTCAGGTGTCTTGAGTCCATGGTGCAGGAGTCAGCAAACTGCAGCACACATGGTAGACCATGACATGCAAGGCCATTTTGCTTAGCACGCCATAGCCGTCCTGGGCTCCAGCCAGCTGTTGCCAGCCATGAAGCCCAGGCTGCTTACAGGAGGCTGCAAGCCATGTTTCAAGCAGCCCAGGCTCTGTGGCAGGCAGCAGCTGCCCAGAGCCTGGGTCATTTGCGGTGTGCAGCTGGGAGGCTACAAAAAGCTGCACCGAGGTCTAGAGCCCCAGCTGGGCTCCATGGTGGCAGCAGTTGCATGCACACCTTGGGGTGCACGGTGGGGAAGGCGCCAGGGCAGCACAAACCTGGCCCCTCCCCTGACATCTGCCTGGAGGTGTGCGTACAGCTGCTGCCAGCAGTGAATTGGGCTGGGGCTCTACAGACTTTGGTGTAGCTGTTTGCAGCCTCCCTGCTGCTGTTGTGAGCAGCTTGGGCTCCATGGCAGGCCATGGCCAGTTTGCTTGATGAAAAATTATTTGGAATGAGGCAAAATAGTATATTATTTTGGCATGTATTATGTGACTTAATAAGCGTATGTGGCTTTACTTGTTCGCTAAGCTTATAATAGGCCATGTTCATCCTTAGCCTCATATCATGGGATCATATCCAGGCTGAATTTGGCCAGATTGTTATAAGAATTCATTTCAGCTTCTCAGTTTACTGAACTGTTGTTCTGTTGTTTCAGAGCTATGCCAAAACAGTGTACAGTTCTGATTCAGATTTGTTTTGTGCATGTAGACATATACCAGAAAAGAGCATGATACCTTATTCAGACAACCATCCATTGACTCCAGAAGAACAATTTGTTGTTATGCACTTGCATGAGGAGGAGATATTTAAGCAAGAAAAAGTGCCTTCAAACAGTGATATCGAGGTATTTATTTTTTTAAGGTTAAGAAATGTGGTGATGATCATAATCAGAAATATAACCATGTACAATGATGTCCATTTAAAAGTATAGTTGAAAAAAGAAAACTTCTATGTACTAAAGGAGGTATAAAAATTAAATACAACAAATCACATTTACATCTGTCTTTAGGTCTGTGCTATCTTAATTCTTTCCCACCTCTTCTTTCTTTGAATATTTTCCTTTTCCCCACTCTGGATTCTCTGGCAGATTGTTAATTGCAATTAATCGTGCCTAGTCAAGTTCTTAACCTCTCATTCAGTTGGCCTGTGCTTCAGAGATCAGTTTTTTAGCAAATTGCCCTGGGCTGACTTAAGTACAATGCATCAAAGCAGAGGGAACTACTGTTAATTTTTTAAGTTGGTTCAAAAGGAATCAAAATTTGAAGTATCCATAGCATTGAGAAAATATTAAAAAACAAAACTAAAAACATTTTATAAAAGGCACCTGTATTAATAGCCAATACAGTCAGAATATTTTTTTGTTTGTTACAGAGATATTGTTATTATATACATAATGGAGTACAGAAAGACATGCTAGCACCCCAGGATAAAGAAGTGATGAGCACGATTTTAAAACACATTCCAGATGACTTCCTTACCAATCCAAACCTGGAGAAATTGCTTCAGAGTTTACAAGAAGAGATTCAAACAGACTATCACTTGAGCCTCATGAAAGCCATTGGTAAGACATAAAACTTCTCAATAGTTCAGCTGATGGAATAATTCTTGCAGGCTAAAAATAAAGGAGCTCATTCTGTTCTTAGTTCTGCATGTGTAATTAATTCCTCTTTGTAGTCAGTGAAATTGCTCTAGTTTTCTATGAAACTGTAAGCCATACTCATATAACATGTAATTCCAGTTTCAACAAGTACCTCTATTAAGCCCTGTAATGGTTATATTAGTGCAGAGTTCAACTTCACTCTAAGTTCATTAGTCATCGGTGGGTGGTTTTAAACCTTTTTTAGACTGAGGTACCCCTCGTTACATTTGAGGGACCCTTCCATAACTTGTAAATTGAGCTGCGTCCTAGTTCAAAAACTAATTTATTTATTATAGTGCTTCTCTGCTTGAAGAGGGGCTAGGAAAGAGGAGGAGCAGCTGGCAGGGAAGAGCCTGCACTGCAGTGAGCTGTGGGGAGGAGGAATGGCTGGAACAGCATAGACTGCACGCATCTCCCCAAACCTTTTTGCTTATCTCCTCTTTCCCTGTATCACCCTTGTCACAGCACCCCAGGGTTTCCCTCCCCCCGATGAGAATCACTGCCATAGATGAATAGCCACACTTTCCTGTACAGGCTTAAGTAACATTTGTAAAACACAATTCTGCATAATATCTTCAAATATATAAAAGGTTGTTTGAAGCAGACAGTGATCAAGTGTACACACTGTGGGTTGCACAAGAAGTAATCAACTTAGCTAGCAGCAAGAGAAATGTATGTTTGATATTCTGAAAAAACATTCAAAGCGTGTAAGGATAATTAAGTGCTCAAACAGGCTATCCCTCCTTAGATAGTTCTAAGGCCCCTCCTACACATTATACTTAAGACAAAATTACCTGGTTAATCACGCCTTAGGTTTTGACCGAGTTATATGTTTAACCAATAAATGGCATGATAAAACAAGCAAGAAGCTACAGAGTTATTCCACAAAAAATGTGGAATAATTTTGTAGCTTGTTCTAATTGTGCCATTAACGGAACATGTGACCAGATAGTCCCTTGTGTCTGTGAGCCCCATCAACTGACCCCCATCAACTGGGAGCCCAGTCAATGTGTTTGCAAAGGCACCATGAGGTCAAATGCACAATCTACACAAACCTCATATGGCTCTCCGCAGTGGCAGCGTTTTTGCTGCTCCCGATATGAGCCCTGCGGCCCATGTCGTTGCAGGGCTCACAGTGGTGGCAGCGAGGAGAACACTGCCACCACTGTGAGCCTCATGATGGGCTCCTAGCCACAGGGGTGCTGCCAGCACTGCAGCTGACAACGCAATGGTGGCAGTGTTGTCAGCTGTGAGGCTTGCAGGGGAAGAACGCTGTCCCTCCTGCAAGCCTTCCTGGTTGCAGAGCTCACAGCAGGGGCGGTGATGTGGACTGCGGGGCTCACAGTGGGGGCTGCATAGAGAACACTGTCCCCACCCTGAGCCCCATCAGATGCAGGGTTTGCAGTGGCGGCAGCAAGGAGAACATAGCCATCCATGCAAGCCTCATGAGGTTTGCGTGGATTGTACATTAAATCCCCTTGTACCTTTACCTGCACATGTAGAGGGGGATCTTAGAACTGGGCTGACAAATATTTAACAGGGATGGGCTAAATATGCTTATTCTGCTTCAGCACTGGGAGATGGATGACCTCTTAAGGTTTCCTCCAGCCCTGACTTTGTATGGTAGCCCTATAGTACCTCTTGGAGTAAAATTCATTACTTAACTCCATTAAAGCCATCAGTGTTAAATCAGGGTTGTTAAAATGTCGTAAGTTAATTTCACTTCAACCATCATAGAATTAATGAGAAAGAAACATGGAAGTGAAATAGGTAATAATCTTGGTAATAATGATTATAGGTTGGGGCATGTTTAACAAATAGAAAAGAAAAATGAGAAGAGCTAATACTGATGAATAAATGTAGTAGAGAATCATTTATACAAACTAACTGAGACCAAAACCTGTCAAATCAAATTATTTGGCTAATGAAACACATATCTAAAGAACATTTGTATGTATAATACAGTGTATATTATAAATAAACTTTGTTCACTTTGCTGACAATTTCCATTTTTTTTCAGTCGTTAAAATAATTCTCTCCTCTTTGCTCATTAGGGCTCTCACTTTTGCAACAGACCATGCAGGTTGGCATCGTATCTTATTCAGATAACTGACTATAGTGGAAGTGGCCAACTGCAGCATGGGTATTGTTAGTGGTGCATGCAGCTTGTGTGTGTGGCACACAGCAGATAGGGGATGGGACAGGCAGCACAGTGGCATATAGGGCAGAAAGAAAAGCAGGCAGGGAGCACAGGAAAGGAAGCAGAAAGCAGAGCAATAGACTGGGTAGGGAGCACAGTGCTAGGAGCAGAAAGCAAAACAGCAGACTGCGGAGGGGAAAGGTATCAGGGTGGCACTTGGGAAGGAAGCAGGGCTAATTTCTAGCACACCTGCCAAAAAGGTTGGTGCCCACTGCTCTACAGTATTGAAATGCACCAGTATCCAGCGCAAGACACCTGAGTGTGGGCAAAATGATTTTGTAAAGTAGCCCCCTCTCAAAAGTAAGCTTCTGCTCTCTCTACCCCAGGTGACTGAATGTAAAGCTTAAAAAGTTCTGCGAAGCAAGCCTCTCAAATGAACATCTTCGTCACAAATTGAGCTCAGGCCCAGAAGTGCTAGTGTGGTGCTAACTTATGCTTTTTTGGACCCAAAAGCTGCTAAAGACTGTATGGAAAATAAATGATAGTAACTGGGCCTGGATTGTTATGTGTAAATAGAATATAGATTAATCCAGACAATCTCTTTCTCTGCTCCTTTAAGAGAGAGCCACATAAACCTCCAGTAACTCAAAGGCCAACAGTGTGAGCAACCTTGATGTTGGGGTTGTTTAGTGTAGGATGCATCAGGGATGACTTGGCCTTGTGATATATTAGCATAATGAAAGTTTCCCAGAGTGGAACATCCAGTAATAGAAAATAGCCTTTCAGGGCATAAAAGCCATTTCACAAGGGAAAAATGAGGAGGACTACATAAGCTTAATTCATGTCAGGCTTTGGACATTAGGAGCTGCAGCATGAGGAGTTGAGAGAAGGGAAGGATTTGGGTTATAGAGTATAGCAAAATTTCTTCCTATCAGAGGACTGGGGAAGATTAAGTTCTAAACTAAAGGCTTTGGATTCTGATTCTCTATTCAATTATAAACCAGAATTAATTCTACTGAAGTACCAAACTGACATGAGAAACAGGTAATTTGACTCCAAGATGAAGGAACTAGTGAACACTGTGTTTTCAGTCACTTTTTACTTTTCAGTAAACTATGAGGTTTCTTTCAAGTATGACCTCATGTGCTCACATCATTGGGTGCTTACAGCTATGTGGATGTTGGGGAGCCAGGTCAAACTGATGTAATTCCTCTTCTGGCAAAGCATTGTTTGGGGTTTTTTCCATGTCTGTCAGCACCCAACATGCCCTACTTCAGTTTTAATGCCATCAGTATTTTTAGGGCTAGTGCTTTTTCTTTTTCATCCCTTTTGTGTAGGTAATACCCTGAAGGGTACAATTTGCTATGTAATTGTGCAGTGTATAATACGACAAGACTCTCATTTCAGTGGGGTGTTCATGGCATAGCCATACAACTACTGCAAATGACAGTAACGCATGCAATAATCACCATTCATCCATGACACTGTCCTTGATGTTTGTGAATTTTTACCCCCAGTGGTTGAAACTATCATTAAACCTACTCGGTAAATGAAATTACAGGGATGTGGTATAAAAGCTGCATGGATCCCAGAGAAAGGAGGACTGATTCTGATCTCATATACAAGTATGAGGGTTACTTTGCTAAAGGTAATGGAGTTAACCTGGTATAAATATGTTATGAGATAATAATCAGGCCCTGAGTACAGAATACAAACTACAGGCAGTCGTCAACTTATGACTTTTCGAGCTGTGATGAACATCACTTATGATGTTTATAAATTGACACCCCATTTTGACATTCTAATGTAGGTTCCATCTTTACAACGGTCAATACTGCGTGCAGCTGGTAAGTGGTGGAAGGGAAGGGACTTAGGTGGGCAGATCAATGCCCCCCCCGCAGTGAGGGAGGGGCTGGGGCTGAGACCAACACTGGGGCTGGGGCAAGCACTGCCCAGCTGGGGCTGGGCAGGCGCAAGGAGGGGTGGGGGCAGTGGCTCCCACTGCTGTGTGCTGCTCATCTGGCAGCTTGACCGGCAGTTCCCACCACTGCGCCTGCCACTGGTCCAGGAGGGCAGTGGAGCAGGGACTATGGGGGACTGCAGCCATGCAAAAATACACTGTAGCCCCCACCGCCCCCTGGAGCGCAGCCCAGTGCAGCCCCAGCCCCATCTGCCCCAGCCCCACCCACCCCACCCCGTGCCCTCCTGGACCAGCGGTGGGAGCAGTGGCAGGAACTGCTGGTCGAGCTGCCAGATGAACAGTGCACAGTGGCGGGAGCCACTGTCCCTCCCTCTCCGTGACTGCCCGGCCCTGGCTGGGCAGCACTTGCCCCAGCCCTGGTCCCCACCCGAGCCCCTCCCTCACCACAGGGCGTGTTGATTTGCCCCCACACACCCCTTCCCTTCCCCCTCCCTTTCCACCATTTACCAGTTGCACCCAGTATTGACCGTTGTAAAGGAACCAATCCCGCATTTGTAACACTGATCCTATGGGAAAATTGGTTCTGAGTTATGATGTTTCGACTTAAGACGTGGTGTTCAGGAACAATTGCATTGTAAATATGGGGGTTGCCTGTACATCATCTACCAGTCAGCAGGTGATTTCTCAAATTGGTATCTTGGAGGTGATCAATACCTGATACTTCAGACAGGACTAAGCACCAGTTGTGCAGTAAAGCACATTGAGGGTAGGTTTCTTTCCACAGCCTTGCAACGATTTCTTTATGCTCTGAAAAATTTCCCCTTCTTTTATGTTGCATATGTTTGCATGATAGGTCATAAAATTCTTCCGTCCTGGCAGTAAGTAATAAGGTTCTTGACTGCAGGATGACTCATGGGCTTTCCATGGAATGAAATATTTCAAAATGCTTAAAAACATGTTAAAATATTGACCTGAAAGTGTGGCCTCTTGTTCTTCTGTTATAGGACAGCATACAAATGATGAATCATTTTCATTTTAATTTCCATAACCTTCAGTACCAATCTAGGTCCCCCCTAACTTCATGCTACATGATTTTAGTGTCCACATTCCCTTTCATATGTTGTATTTGTGTAAGAGAATGCCTGCTTTTCATCCGTTGTGCTCACTTATACTTGTGCAAAGTAGATTTACAGGTAAAGGGCTGGAGACCTTTTACTTGCCTTGGGCCATTCCTTGTGACCCAGCTGGCACTGCAGGCTGTCCATCCCCTGCTGTACCCAAGTGCTCTGTGCAGAGGAGCTGATTTCACACTCTGCACTGCCTCCCTCCCACTGTCACATCTTCTTTACATTGTCTCTTGCCCCAGCTTTCAGAGTAGTTAATTTAGTGAGCAGAGGCTGCAATGTGGGGGGGAGAAAGGAGCCCTCTGTATGGAGTGGGAGGGAAGCTTGAGCCCTCTTTAGGAGTCTGCAGCCAGGTTGTTAATAAAAGACACAGACTGAAATAACATTTGTCGTATGATCGGCCCCTTAAAATAGTCCAAACAGAAGAGTATGGCTGCAGAGCCCTTCTCTGATCACATGACAAATTAACCCTCATTGTATGAAGGTTCAAATAAAGCTGCTCCTAACTGGAGTGACTTCATTAATTTCTGTCTGCTCTGGCTGCAGCACAGTTTGACCTGAGCTAATGTCTCTGGATGGGAGGGGGAAAAGGCAGGGGAAGGAGGTCCCTTTTCTCAGCCTCACTGGAGTGTGGAGGGGGCGGGCAGTGGATTGAAGCCCCTTACCTCAGCCTCTTGGCTCCAAATTGCCGATCCTCCATCCCCCTAATCCAACAACTAAAATCTGTTGGATTGGGAGGATTGATTTCTATGAATCGCCTTGACTTAGACCTGGGAGCTGCACTTCTGTCTGCGCCTAAAATGTAGATTGAGGAATTTAGACCAGATCCCACGGCTAGGCTGCAACAGGGTTTTACTGTGCCACTTCTAAAACTTCAACTGGATTGCAGGCTGGATTCAGTTTCTTTGCAGGCTGGATTTGGCCTGTAGCCCATAGGTTTCCAACCCCTGTACTGGGGTGTCATTCAGATTTGGTAGTGTACAGAACCACATCCTCCCACTGAATTTCACAGAAGATATGGGCATTTCACAGATTAGACCTTGAATTGACATATTATTCTTTTCAGGTATCTTAAAATGGTAACCATCAGAGTCATATTTCTGCATCTTTCAAACATTTGTGAACATCCTCTCAATTCTCCTGAGATGCATGGAGGTATTGCTACCCCACTAGAGAGGTGGCATGCTGAAGCACAGTGTGATTAAGTGGTCATGCAGGTGGCTTGTGGGTCAAACTAGAAAAAAATCCCATTTCTCCTGAGATGGTTCTTGTGCCTTAGCCACAAAAATATCCTTCCTCTCTCTCTCTTTTTTTTTTTTTTTTGGGAGCATAGCTAATAATATTCTCATTCTCTCTTGTATTGCATTACTTTACCATTACATGTCTTTTGAATGAAATTAACTAACTGATACTGCATAATGATGTGCATTTCAAATGGCACAAAAGTGAACCAGTGTTTATATGTGCATAGGATTTTTAGTCATGCTTTTGGTCTCAATAATTTGTATGATATGTTATAGTTGATTACATCTTGATGGATCCAACTGAGAGAAAGAGACTCTTCATTAGAAGTTTCCCACGCTCTTTTCCTCAGAGAGTAATCCGTGCACCAGTCCCATGGCATAACACTTACCAAGAAATGAAAGACTGGAATGAAAGCCATTTGTTCATAGTGAATCCCATGATGCATACTTTGCAACATCTCTGGTTTACTGAGTAAGATATCTTGTTTACTATATATTTGATAGAGTAATTTTTCATTTTGTGTTTTACTTCAGTGCTTTTTTAGTTCTCACATTTCTCTGTGAGGGGGATGCATGGCATCACATTAAAAGCAAGAACCATATTCATAGTTTTATAGTTGTTTCATGTTGATAGGGTCGGAAGGGACCTGAGCAGATCATCGAGTCTGACCCCCTGCCATGGGGAGGAAAGAATGCTGGGATCAAATGACCCCAGCAAGGTAATTGTCTAGCTTCTTTTTGAAGACCCCCCTAGGTAGGAGAGAGCACCACTTCCCTTGAAAGTTGGTTCCAGATCCTAGCTGGCCTGACTGTAGTGCCTCCTGATGTGTAGCCTGAACCTACCCTTGATCAACTTGTGGTTGTTTTTCCTAGTTATTCAGGGTAGTGCTCAGGGGAACCAGGCCTCTCCCGTTCCCCGCTGGTCCCCCCTAGTAAGTTTATAGATGGCCACTAGATCCCCTCTCAGTCTTCTCTTGTGGAGGCTGAACAGGTTCAGGTCCCGTAGCCTCTCCTCGTAGGGCCTGCCCTGCTGCCCCCTGATCATGCGAGTGGCCTCCTCTGGATCCTCTCCATGTTATCCACATCCCTCCTGAAGTGCAGCGCCCACAACTGGATGCAGTACCTCAACTGTGGCCTGACCAATGTCGCATAGAGGGGGAGTATCACCTTCTTGGACCTGCTCGTGATGCTTCTGTGGATGCATGATAAGGTGCAGTTGGCCTTCCTGACTGTGTCCTCACATTGGCGGCCCATGTTCATCTTGGAATCAATAATGATTCCAAGATCCCTTTTTTGCCTCTGTGCTGACGAGTAGGGAGTTCCCCAGCCTATAGGTACGCTGCTGGTTCTTTCTCCCTAGGTGCACTACCCTGCACTTGTATTGAATCCCGTCCTATTCTCATCTGCCCACCCCTGTAACTTGTCCAGATCTAGTTGTAATCTGTCCCTCCCTTCTAGTGTGCCCACCTCTCCCCACATCATAGTGTCGTCCACGAATTTGAACAAGGCACTTTTCACCCCCTTTTCCAAGTCGCTGATAAAGATGGTGAACAGTACAGGCCTGAGGACCGAGACCTGGGGGACTCCACTGCCCACATTCCTCCAGGTCTAAAATGACCCATCCACCACCGGGAAGGACCGGGGCCCCTCACAGTTCAGAGGCCACTTGGCCCACTGGCAGCTTGCAGCTTGCCCTGCAGGCGCTTGCTGAAGATAGAAATGGTGAGGCGCCTGATCCTTTTTTTCTGCGGCGCCTGCTGCCTCTCCTGCAGCCAGAGGGCAGGCTCTAGCTCTGACAAAAAAAAAAACAACAAAAAAAGATCAGGCCCCTTGCCGTAACATGATGGAAAAATCGAATCAGTTTAGTCCTCAGGTTTTCAGTCTATGCCCCACCATTTCAATTTAGGGGCATAGAATAAAACCTTGCAGATTAAACCGCTGTCACATGTACAAGCACCCTTCTTACAACAGCTTCTGGATTTAGGCAGGAACATCTGTTTCATATCCCCATATAACTGAGGAATAATGGATGTGCTAATACCACCAAGACCAATTTTTATGGCAGAATACTCCATTCCTGAGTTAATATTCCCAAATGAGATGACTAATAGCTTTTGGCTTCCCAACCTAATATCTGAAAAAGGCCTGTTTTTTAAGAAAATGGGTGCTCATTTTTTTCTGAGAATTAGGTCTTTTAGAGTGCCTCCATTTGGGCATGCAAAGTGGCAGGTTACTTTTGAAAATGATGAACTCCATTTTTTCTTGTGGCGTTAAGTTTAATATTTATTACTATTAAAGCATTGGTTTTTGTGCAAATATTTGCACTTTGTGGTAAGGAATCTAAAAAATTGATTTGGGACTTGTTTACAGAACCTTGCAAACTGTGATGTGTGTCTTGTGATGCACTGAATCACAATGTACGAAAAATTGACATGATTTTGACTTTTTGTCCTCAGAAAGGAGCCAGGGTCCACACTTAGTTCTATTTTTGTTACTATGTGATATGAGGAAAAGCAGCTGTGCCTCTGCATGTTTGTGTTTGACCAGGTGGAATAATGAATTTAGAAAAAGGGACTGAAAAAGTTATTGTAACATGAATAAGGGCAAATGCAAAATGAAATTCATGCAGTCCTGAATGCTATTTTAATAGCAAAAGTGTATTAAAAAATATGTAGAGCAATTTAGGAGAGATTAACATGCATCAAATTAACTGCTTATAAGAGCTTCTCCTGTTGCATTTGATTTACCTTCCTTTAAATTGAACTCCTCTCACCATCTACATTTTTACTTTATTTGCTGTAGATTTAGCAACCTAAGATTTGTTCGTACAGAAGAAATGCTTTTGGGTGAGCTGCCTCTGTTGCCTGATGAATTTGAAGAGTTAATTCAAAGACATTGTATGGAAGCTCGTGATATTCTTCAGAAGAAGTCAGTACAATGCTTAGGACTGGTAACTAAACAGAATGTTTTTAAGATATGAAGGCTTAACTTGGTCAGTAACTAAAGAGGAGAAATCCTATATTAAGTGTGGATTCCCATTTGTTCCTAAAAGTGTTTGCACGTGCAGTTTGGAGGGATTACATGCAGTAAATGTTACCACTGCTCCACATCCTTCTGCTTTCTATCAAGCAAACCCCTGGTATCTTTTGTTTTAATGAAGTATTTGAAGAAAGCACTGGCAATTTTTTTGGTAGTAAGTATTGCCTGATTTGCTTCAGTATATTAGCTGCTTGCATAAGCAAGAAGTCAGGTGCACATTTTACTGATTTTTTTTTTTATAGATGAAAACTCACAGCTACATGTTCCAAAGGGCCATGCCCATTTGCAGCAGTGTCCATACTTAAATAATTGACCTCCAGATCCTAAATGAAGCCATGCACATTGTATTTGCATTGGGTTTGATGTCTCTAGTATTTAGAAACCGTTGCTGTTTTAAGTGATCAAACTAGGCTAAAAGCAGTAGGCCAAATTGTGCAGTCAACAAGAGTTTTTGTCAGAAGAAGCACTTGTCCTGTAATGTATAATATCCCCATTAGTATGTTTATTAGTCAGAGTATAATATAGAACATATTTAATTCTTTAAAAGTGTCAAAATCATTGCCCTATTAAGTTCAGTGGGGCCAGGATTTCACTTATAATATCCATGATACAGACTTTAGTTGTAGGATAACAATCCCCATCTACTGCATGAGGGGATTCTGATTAGCTGATTCCCATTGACTTGAGCAGCATACTGTTAGCTTTTAAGTACCTGATCCAGAGCATATTGTCAATGGAAAACTCACATCAACTTCACTTAGCTTTGTATCAGGCCTTACATCCTGAGGCATCTCTACTACAGAGAAAAGAAATACTGAAGCACAGACAAACATTTAGTTTTCAGGCTGGTGTCACTGATTATGTGGCAAGATTCTTTAACCATGTCTGCATGTGGAAACATGTGCTACTGTAGGCTTTTAGGAAGCTAGCCCAAGAGAAAGGAAGCCATTTCATTAATGAAGCTTTCCAAATTTTTGGAACATGGGATTTGTTGTCAGGTCAGAATTTGCTTGCTACATTGGTCTTGCCTAGAGCTGTGTACTCAGGAGTAGTTTAGAAACATAAGCAGGCTGAGAACCTTGTTTCTTCAATCCTGTTAGAATGAATTAAGCAAAGACATGCTGGGGACTCTTGGGTACTCAGGATTCCCTTCTGGGCTGCGGGGTTTTTATCTGAAACTGGTAATGTTAGTCTGAGCCATTTGGTCTCCCCTGTATGAAGCCTTTGAAATTAGTAAAGCTTAGACTGAATAGAGGAATAGCACTTCTATTTTATGCTGCTCACAGAGGAGTGTGAAGGGAGAACTGGCTGTGAATAGAATACAAATGCACCTCTTTTCAAATGGATTGTTTCTTTCTCCAATTCACTACAAATCTCGCTTGAGTCCTGCCTGTTTCAAAGGGTTCACATAAAAGATATGGACCAGGTTGAAAATACAGAGCAAATGTCTTTGCATCTCCTGGGTACTAATGATCGAAGCTTTTAGAAACAAATATTAAACCCAGACGACTGTGGCCACATACATACACAACTGCCAAAGCAAAACCTAAAAGATATGATTGCTCCCAGGGAGGGAAAAGAACTATTTAAGCTAAAGGACAATGTTGGCACAAGAACAAAAGGGTATAAATTGGTCATGAATAAATTTAGAGTGGAAATTAGAAGAGGGCTCTTAGCCATCAGGGTTAAGTACAGACTGTCAAAAAGCCTGAGGCTGAATCAATTCAGTCTTTGCAATTTAGCCTAAGCTGCACAGATTACATTGAAACAGAAGTGAACAGACATTTACCTTTGACTCAGGAAATGCAGCCACATGCCTCCAGTGGCCCAGGCCAGAAGCTGGGGGGTGCTACAGCACTGCTCTCTGGCTGTGTGTTCATTGTCTCTTCCTGATGCCCCTGGGATTTGCAGTCCATAATTACAGCAGCAGGACTCTGCAGGTTTTCATCACTTCCTCTTCCTGGTTCCAGGTGTCTCTGGGATTTGTAGCCCACAGTTGCAGCCAGCGGTAAGTTTGGGTGAGGGAAGGGGTGTTTAACCCCCCTCCCTAGCCTCAAACCCCAGCCAGTGTTTGCCTGGAGGGGTAAGCAGTTGCCCTTGCTACAGACTGGGCTGGATCCTTAGCTAGGCTTGCTCCCCTCTCCTCCTTGTCACCTCCTCACTGCTCCAGCTAGGGAGCATAGGGGTGGGGCCAGCCCTGTTCTCTGGAGCAGACAGCACAGCCCAGCCCATGACTGAAAAGCATGCTGGGATGCGGGGGGACTGTGATTTAACTTGAACCAGGAAGAGGTCTGGGACAGAAGTTTCATAAACCAGTTTGACACAAAACAGTTAAGTCTGATACTACTGAATTTTACAGGGCTGCACTGTGAGCGCTTCTGCTGTGGCCTCAAACTTTGCGACTTCTGAGCGAGCTGTCAGCTGCGCACCTTAGCACCCATGCCACCCCAGTCCACAGATTATAGTGGTTAATCTCTTGGTATGCATTGAAACCAGTGCCAAGAACCATCCCCAGAAGGCATCCCAAGCACAAACAGTCCTGTTTTCTAAAGGTTTTTGGGATGGCCTCTGCTAGGTGTCTGTTTCAGTGGTCCTTTAGGTGTTGATCTAGCACTAGTTTCATGGCATGCAGCAGGTTCAATCCGCAAGGTTTTAAAATAGGGTGTACTTTGTTTTTTATGGTAGGTGGATACCAACCTGTGCATCCCTCTTCATTGATCAGAAAGAGAAGTGGCTTCATTTGGCACCTCAGAACGACTATGATTCCCCTCAACAGATTGAAGAATATTTTGCTTCTGTAGCAAATCTCATGTCATTACAACTACGTGAAATGGTTGTTAACTCTTTAGAAGATCTCCTTGCATTTTTTATGATACACAAGGTATGTGTAATGAAGTGTGCTGCTGTTGCTTTTCAGTATGGTGTAGAAAAAATGATTTAAGCAACTGTAAAATGAAATGCTTTAAGGGTTAAATGTCCTAGATTCTCTTTGCTTTCAAGAGATATGCCTTAATTCTGTACAGCAACCCAAGCTTCTTGAGTGATCTAGAACTATTCATATGAGTAAGAGATTGCAAAATAACTACCATAAATAACAAGTTCCAGAAGCTTCCAATTATGCCTGCAATGAGTGTGCATTTATTTTCTTTTATTATTTGAATAGGCCCTGATCCAGAAGAGTGTTAAGTATGTGTTTCTCTTTAAACATCTTAGGTCTCATTGAAGTCACAGGTTCTCAGGTTCCTGGGATCAAGCATATAGACTCATAGGTGACTAGAACTATTTGCTTAGACATTTATTAATATGACTGAGGTCTCCTTGGTGCTAGGTGCTATCCAGACATTTTGTGTGCTAGGGGGTTCACATCAGACAAGTAGAATTGTTCTTTTAAAAAAGAAAATAGTTTCTTAGGAGTTCGATTCTATATAGTGGTCAGGGCTGTACTTCCATCAAATCATTGAAGATGGAAAGCAGTGAGGCCTGGGTGTACTGAAAGGATGTAGGTGCCTAATTCCAGTTAAGAGTTAGGTGCCAAAGTACTTTTGGGGATCTGTACCTGAAAAGATTGGGCTTCAGATCAGGGTAAGTGAAAAATACACCAGTGGTGCAGATTTGTGTGCTATCTTGATTTCATAAGCAAGTATCCTTTTCTTTCCTTCTTTTTCTTGAGGATGGGAATGACTTTAGAGAACCTTATCAAGAAATGGAGTTCTTTGTACGTCAAATACTAATCATCAAACTCAATGTGGAGGAACCCAAAATTGTGTTTGAGCCACCTATGAAAAAATGTTGGGACTTAATCTACCATTGCTTCATGGAGATCTTGCGGAGTTCAGAGGAACTTCCAAAGGTACAGAGTAAAATAGAAGAGATGGAGTCTACTATCATGAGGAATGTTTGGGTAGAAACCGTCTATGATATAGACAACAAATGGAGGAGTGTGGTATAAGTGTTATCCATAGTATGATAAGCCTTTTCAATGATTGCAGAGAAACGTGGAAAGGATCCCTGCTTTATTTAAGCTACTTTTTCACATATTTGATCTCACGTATGGTTCACACGGAAGGAAAATGTGTAGGCCAGTGAAAATATACCTTTGCTTGCTGCAAATTTTCTTATGGCAACTGATTTTTCTATCAATATTTTAAATGGGGACACAGTGGTAAAGAAGCTATGGCATCTTGGTCTGGTTACAGAGGTGCACATTCAAGCCTCTCGGCACATTTGTACAGAAGGCCACACACCTCCAAACTGTACCTGGGCACCTGGTCATTCAGACTGAGGTGTTAAATGAGGTCAAATGTGACATCTCTGTCTACTGTTAGCCCAAACACTTGCCTGCTTTATTCCACTGACCTGAGGGGCCATTTAGAGTCGGGTGGACCTTTGACATGTTTTGATTCTAAATTGGAGCATTTTTTATTTTTCATATATGTTGGTATGACAGACCTGGGGAATCTACTGCAGCATTTGATGCCAGCTAGTGGGTAGACTTGCCTGCCCTCACTCCCTGGCCTCTCTCACCTCCTATCTCTCATCTGCCCCAACTTGATCTTATGATATTTAATTTGGGAAGATGCCTCCAGAGGCCAGGGTAGCCTCCTCCTTGGTGTCTTTTTTGTCTAGCCCTCAGAGCACCTCAGCCTCCAAACTCCAATCCTTGGGGCTCCTCTTCTTCAAACTCTATGGGGTGTAATTCACCTTTAAGGTGATCCCGGCTGTGCCCTAGGGACTAGAATAAGGGATCTACTCAAATGGTGGTTTTGCAATTTTTGTGGAAACTGCAAAACAGGGCAGTTTCTGCAATCACTGTGAAAAATGGCATTTCTGACAATTTTGCAGGAATCACCCCCCAAAAATAAAAGCTTGCTGGAATACAAAGAAAGCACAGCAATCCCTGCAACCATAGAGCACATGTGTCTGAGCTAGTGGCATAGGCTCAGTGAAGGCATCAGTCAGGAAAGTGAGAGGGTTTTGGTGCCATCTTGTAAGAAGCCAGATGCAAAGCTGCAGTAATGCTGTAGTCTGAAGATGAGTGATTGGCCATCGCAGCCAATCAGTGGCAAGGGGCAGGGCTGCCGGGGAGCCTGGACTAATCTGCGGTGTGGGAGGGGCTTGCTGCAAAAGGACAGTGAAATGGGCTCTGCATGCCATGAGCAGCCCGTGAAAATCCCTTTATCTTGCCATGATTTAGGAGGTCTCTAGCTATAACTGTGGCCTCCAATCATCCCCATAGCCATGTTCATGCCTCACAGAAATCAGTTACCACTTGGACAGGGCCTCCTTGCCCAAACTGACACTGGGTCCCTCAGGCCCAAAAGCCCTTGTACGGACTTCAGTCTTCTTAGCTTTGACAATTTTTTTTCTGTGACTGAGCCCCCTCAGCCCAGGATTACTGCTGTAGACCTTGGGCTCCTGCACCTCAGCCCAGTCTTGCTTTCTATACCAGCCCCTGGGGTTCTTGATCCCAGTGAGACTGCTCTTGCTGTCTGTGCCAGCCCTTGAGGTCTGAAGCCCCAGCAAGGTGACTCTCAATACCAGCCCTTGGTGTCTCTGGCCCCAACAAAGCTGTTCTTGCCCTGCACTATCCTGGGGTCCGTGGCCCTTACAGGGCTCTATGCTAGGTGTTCCTCAGGCACCCTGTAGCCTCCACAGATCTTCCATAGCCACAGTCCGGTTCTCCAGTGTTTGAACTTAAACGTAGAAGAAATAACTAGAACACAGTGCGACTCATTCAGACCCCACCAGGGCTATACCAGTTGTCATATCCCTCCCCTAAGGGGCTGACTTGATTCCCCAGCTCACAGGGTACCTCCTTTTTCCTGGCAGTCAGCTCTGTCTTTAGCTCCTTCCTCTGCAGCCTGCTGGCATGGATTGCTAGCCCTAGTCCAAAGGCTGAGTTTATGTACGGCTAAACCTTGCCCCTTCTGGTCATCTGATTGGTGTTTTTGAACATGGGCCCAGGGGCTTCTGTTCAGTCTAAAAAGTTGTTGGGACTCCCCTGTCCTGAAGTCCTCTCTGGTTACCTAGCAGTTCCTGCTGTTGCAGGCTTTCTTCTGGACCCCAATTCAGCTACCTCCTCTTAAAGTAACAGGGGGCTCTGGCTATTTGTTACAGCTGGGAAACTACAAGCATTTTTGCCTGCATTTTATTCCTTCTGTTGTAGAATAGTGTCCTTTGGGCTATCTTTATGTTCTTAAATTAAATGTCAGCATCGTACACCCAGTTTTCAAATACAGGCTCCAGCAGAACAGCCAAGTGTTCACAGTGGTATTTAGAGATCAACATGTCATTGCCTAGGTGTACATTTTATGCCTCTCAATGCTATTTTGAGTGACCAAAAGTGATGTTTGAGCTGTTGTGGCTCAGAGTTAGTGTTCTAGGCTTTCTCTGATTCTGGCCTTGACGTGGCAAAGCACTGAAAAGTGCTTCAAGTGCATTTTCGGTGTTGAATTATGAATCATACTAGTATGGCAGGGTACTGTTTCTCCCAGATCACTAGGTAAGTAGAATTATACACTTTTTAAAATCATGGGGTGGGATGGTGAAATACCTTCTCCTATTATTATGAAGTGTTGTATCACTTTATTTGCATTATGGGGGTCCTTTTAGGTAGAAGTTCAAATCTTTCCAGAATTAAAAAGGGAAGACCACATTCTTCATACAGTCAGACCAGAGGAATCTTTGGTTTCAGAATATGTGAACAAAGCTGCAAGGATATTTGAGAACAACACAGTCGGTCCACAGAAGTAAGTTTTGGCTTTTAACATCTTGCTAATCTAGATCCACCATATGATAAAATTGTGTATAAACAATTAGAGTTAGTGCCATTTGTTGAATGCTTAATTCCAATTGCGGTGAGTCCTAACACTGACATTTTGTTTTTATTTTTATGTTCTTCTGTGTTTTAGGTACTTAAATGTGTACAGGAAATACAGTGATCTTTTGAACAACAAGGCAGAGCAAGAGGTTACTAATTTTTTGAAGGAAAGCCATTCCTTAGAAGCTTTCACCAAGGTAACATATTATACTATTCACACAGCAACCAACCTCTGCACAGCAGTACAGAGATGCAGGTGGCAAGTTTCTTATCCCAAAGAGATCCCCGGTTGGACCAGACTATGATCTCTTGAGGTCACTTCCAGTCTTACTTCTCTATGTTATATGATCTAAGAGCTTTTACTTTAAGGGCTTGATTCATCCTTGGAAGTGCAAGGTACTAGCAGTAATTTACATTCCCTCTGTCCATAGGGAAGCTGTGCTAATAGAACAGATGATAATACTGTTTTCTATGCATTAAGCTGAGGAAGTCAGTTTGTGTTACAAGAAGAAACCCACTGTAGAGGACTATGCAGGTCATGAGCTGAATTAGCACATCTCCTTGATTCTTTCTTGCCAGCCTTACTTGCATTCTGAGCTTTCCTGGCTGAGCTAGTCCCTAGCTAGTTGCAGCCTGTAGGCAATATGAACTACTGTATTACAGTGGACTTTCTGCAGTTGGGGTTCTTCAAGAGCTGAAACCTAAACATGTAAATATGGGTTATTTCTTATTCCTGTGGGTTATTTCTGTGTTAAATATATTATCTACTTGGTGGGTTGCAGCTAATTTTTTATTCTTTTGTAGCATTTGCCCCTCCCCCCCATGCCCACCCCTTCTAAAGAAACTAATAGGATTATTTTTCCCCTTTTGCAGAAGATTAACAGTTTAACAAAACTGAAAAAAGAAATAGCCTCCATGCATGTCACTGTCCCTCTCGCCATGTTCTGCCTGGATGCTTTAAAGCTGAATGAGGAACTTTGCAGTTGTGCCCAAAAACTTAAAGATAGGCTTATTGAGTTTGAAGTGGATGAAAACAGAGAATTAAATAAAAGGTACATGTATGCTAGATTGCTTGGTTACCACTACATTTTGGGTTGATGTTGTATATTAGTGCCTAAGGGACCTTCACCCCTCTGATAGATTGTATATTGTTAATCAGATATGTGTGGAGGATCCCAGGTTGTTAAAATTGAAGAAAGGAGGTCTTTAACTTTTTTTTACAAAACACTTAAATTAGGCTGTATCTGAGCACATGTAAACATTGCAGTGAAAACACTTGACAATTATTTCCTCTTTTGCTGACTTGTTCAGCTAAGAGCTCATGGTTTTCTGTTTTCCTTGCAAGAGCTGATGCCCATCTAAAGCAGGATAAGGGCTGTAGGTACCTGTTGGAGAAGTATAGGCCCTAAATTCAGGTGCTGACAAATGAAAAAAGACTAAGCTTTTTAAGATGAATTTATGGTGTGATAATACAGTACATGAGCCTCAGAGCTGTTCCACATACCATGTGCATCATCTTTATAGCTCATGTGTATCATGCCTTAAATTGAACATGAGACAGATTGCGGCTGGACCATGACAGATCTGAGTGTCAGGATTTGCATGGGGCAGCCCCACGTTCCAGGACATGGCTATGCCATACTTGATTGGCCTGAGGGCAGAACTGGTTCCAGGACCTCATGCCCCAGCCTGATCACCAGAAGCAGAGGAGTGGGGTGCTGTGAGCCTGACATTATAGAGCATCTCACCAATCTTGGGTTCACTACACCCCTTTAAAAAGTGTGTGTGGCTGGGCTGCACATACAGTTTTTGAGGGTTTGGGTGCATTTATACCTCAGGATCAGAGAACTGCTTCATTTTTTCTCCCTCTGCATTTTCTTCTCAGCCAGGCTGGCTGACCTGCTCCACCGGGCTTTAAACTAAGCCCACTGGGGGATGGGGGGACTACTGCCCCTGCTGGCCTGCTGAACGGCCCTTGCAAAGCCAGCGGACCAAGGCACTTAAGGGGGCAGTTAAGGGAGCCCACCCCTGACCCAGCCCTGGCACAATCTGTAGGCAAGGCAAGAGCCCCGAAGGGCACACTTGCCTGCCTGTACACTAATGCCAGGAGCCTGGGCAACAAGCAGGACGAGCTCGTCCTCCTGCTCAGTGCAAAGAAATATGATGTCATTGGGATAACGGAGACCTGGTGGGACTCCACCCATGACTGGACCACGGGTATAGAGGGCTATACCCTATACAGGAGGGATCGTGTTGACAAAAGGGATGGGGGTGTAGCTCTCTATGTGAAGGAAAGCTACATGTCCCGGCAAGCTGATGTTGGCAACCGGCATGGACAGCTAGAGACCCTCTGGGTAAAAATTCGTGGGGAATTCGGCACAGGGGACACAACGGTGGGAGTCTACTACAGACCTCCCACTCAAAGTCCCAACCTTGACCAGGAGTTTGCCCAGGAACTGACTGAGGCCGCTTGCTCCAGGACCTTGGTTGTCATGGGTGACTTCAATTACCCGGACATCTCATAGGAAGATCACTCAGCTAAATCTGAGCGGGCACAAAGCTTTCTCTCGTGCGTGGATGACCTCTACCTGACTCAAGAAGTCTATGGGCCAAGGAGAGGCAAAGCGCTGCTTGACCTGGTACTGGCTACGGGGGACGACCTAATCGGCGACCTAGTGATTGATGGAAGTTGGGTGACAGCGACCACGAGCTGATCACCTTCACCATCCGCCGTAAAGCTGGCAAGTCAGTCAGCAACACAGAAGTCCTTGACTTCAGAAAAGCCGACTTTGATAAGCTCAAGAGGCTAGTCAGTCAGGCCCTCAGGGACCATGACCCCAGGGAGAGGGGAGTTCAAGAAGAGTGGTTGCTTCTCAAGGAAGCGATCCTCAGTGCACAAGCTAAATCTATTCCAACACGGAGGAAAGGCAGCAAGAAGGCACAGCAGCCCCCCTGGCTCTCCAGAGACCTAGCGGACCTACTGTGGCTAAAAAGGAAAGCCTACAAAGGATGGAGGACGGGATTCACCTCCAAGGAGGATTACTCCGCGCTGGTCCGGTCCTGCAGGGAGCAAACCAGGGAAGCCAAGGCTGCAACTGAACTCCAACTAGCTTCAGGCATCAAGGACAACAAAAAGTCCTTTTTCAGATATGTGGGGAGCCGGAGGAAAAGCAAGGGCAATGTTGGACCCCTGCTAAACCAGATGGGGCAACTGACAACTGACGCCCAGGAAAAAGCCAACCTATTAAATAGGTACTTTGCATCAGTCTTTCATCAGTCCCACGGGACGCCCATGCCTGTATGGGACAGGGAAATCTGGGTGAGGGGGATCCCCTACCCTCCATCAATGCTGACCTTGTGAAGGAACACCTTGAGAAGCTGGATACCTTCAAGTTAGCCGGCCCTGATGATCTGCACCCCAGGGTACTCAAGGAGCTGGCAAGCGTCATAGCCCAGCCCCTGGCATGGATCTTTGAAAACTCCTGGTGCTCTGGTGTAGTGCCCGAAGACTGGCAGAAGGCCAATGTGGTGCCGATCTTCAAGAAAGGGAGGAGAGTGGATCCGGCTAACTACAGGCCCATTAGCCTGACTTCTATCCTGGGGAAGATCTTAGAAAGGTTTATTAAGGAGGCCATTCTTGAGGGACTGGCCCAGGCTAACATCCTAAGGGATAGCCAGCATGGGTTTGTTGCGGGTAGGTCTTGTTTGACCAATCTCATTTCCTTCTATGACCAGGTGACCTATCACCTGGACGAGGGAGAAGAGATTGATGTCATATATCTTGACGTCAAAAAAAGCTTTTGATCTGGTATCCCATGATCACCTCTTGGCCAAACTGGCCAGTTGTGGCTTTGGCTCCACCACGATCCGCTGGCTGGGAAATTGGCTTCGTGGTCGGACCCAGAGGGTTGTGATTGATGGCAGTCACTCATCATGGTGCCCTGTGACCAGTGGGGTCCCTCAAGGCTCTGTCCTGGGACCCATACTGTTCAACATCTTCATTAATGATGTGGACATTGGAGTCAGGAGTGGACTGGCCAAGTTCGCTGATGACACCAAACTTTGGGGCAAAGCATCCACGCCAGAAGATAGGCGGGTGATCCAGGCTGACCTGGACAAGCTCAGCAAATGGGCAGACGAGAACCTGATGGTGTTTAACACCGATAAATGCAAGGTTCTCCACCTTGGGAGGAAAAACCTGCAGCATCCTTATAGGCTCGTCAGTGCTACGTTGGTTAGCACTACAGAAGAAAAAGACTTGGGGGTCATCATTGACCACAAGATGAACATGAGCCTGCAATGCGATGCTGCGGCTAGTAAAGCGACCAAAATGCTGGCGTGCATCCATAGATGCTTCTCGAGCAAATCCCGGGACGTCATTCTCCCCTTGTACTCGGCCTTGGTGAGGCCGCAGCTGGAGTACTGCGTCCAGTTTTGGGCTCCACAATTCAAAAAGATGTGGAGAAGCTTGAGAGAGTCCAGAGGAGAGCCACGCGCATGATCAGAGGTCAGGAAAACAGATCTTATGATGACAGGCTGAGAGCCACGGGACTCTTTAGCCTGGAAAAGCGCAGGCTCAGGGGTGATCTGATGGCCACCTATAAGTTTATCAGGGGTGACCACCAGGATTTGGGGGAACGTCTGTTCACCAGAGCGCCCCAAGGGATGACGAGGTCGAACGGTCACAAACTCCTGCGAGACCGTTTCAGGCTGGACATGAGGAAGAATTTCTTTACTGTCCAAGCCCCCACGGTCTGGAACAGTCTGCCAGCGGAGGTGGTTCAAGCACCTACATTGAACACCTTCAAGAGCAAATTGGATGCTTACCTTGCTGGGATCCTATGACCCCAGCTGACTTCCTGCCCTTTGGGCAGGGGGCTGGATTCGATGATCTCCCGAGGTCCCTTCCAGCCCTAATGTCTATGAAATCTATGAAATCCCCCTTTTTGCCCATATTCATTTTTATTTGGAGGTCCAGGGATTTCCATTTTAGCTTTTAAGTTTGCTTCATGCTGGATGCAGTGTTTTGTATATGATGGCAAGAAATTAGTTTTTGATTTTTTTTTTTTTTTAAGTAAGTCTCTTTTGGTGTAAGAGTTTAAATCGTAGATGGAACAGAGGATTCTAAGTGTAGGTGTTCTTTTAAGTATTCCAGTGGCAATTTAGTGTCGATTTGACTAGTATTCTATTGTATGGACATATCAGCTCTTAAAAGAGAGGTAGGATGATGGAACTGAATGAATGACATAAAAGAACGTCCTTAATTATATGCCTGTTGTGCATATTAGTGAGAATATCTCAATTGTAAAGATATTAATGACAAATTGCATTCATAAGATTATGCACCACTCATTATTATTCATCATAATAATATTAATATGTCTATTTTCTTGTAGCATTTGCAATCAGTACAAAATAATTGCAGACAAGGTAAATGAGATGCCTTTGAACACTGAGGAGCTGGTGGAGCTTACTGCATACTTAAAAAAAGCTAGTGAAATCACTGTTTTTAAACTGAGACGTGAGATCTCTGAAGCAGCCTACAGACTGGAATTCTTGATGGACTATGCTGACCTTCCTTGTATGTTTTAAAATACAGAATATAAAAGTCTTCCTGGGGAAAATGTATAAAACAGAGGCTACTATTTATCTGGGGAGCTAGATAAATTATAGAACTTCTTTTATGCTTATGAACGGTTGCACAAAACCCCCCAACAAAAAGAAAGAAAGAAAAGCGTTTTCTAGAGGGAACTGATTTTGCTAGAATTCTAGAGGGAGTCAGCAGATTCTAGAAGGAAAAATACAGCAAGAAAACAATTCTTCCTTTCCATATGTAGGACCTCTATACTGAGGACTCTTTCAAACAGCTGCTATGGTATGTGCAAGGATTGGTTGCACTGTTGGTTATATTGTTCCCTGCCATACTAACAAAACCAAATCTTTGTTTAGTGTAGGGGTGAGGTGACCTTGTCTGATTAATACCTCTGATTTGATGATAATAGAGAGAGTTTTGAAGCTCAGATATCATCCTATTCCCTGCCATATCAGTATAAATGTGGCTATACTACACCACACTCCTATAAATCACACTATTCTGGGGGGGAAATTTTCCCCAGGGAAGTCAGGAATCCATATACACTGGTATATGGATCATGTGTCCATAGAGCTAATAAGTTTCAAACTTGGGTTAGGCATTCATTTATTGGAGACAGACTATTACTGATTCTCCTGCCACCTGATGGCAAGGCACTGTAGTAGAATATACTGCAGATAGCTGCCTCTGGGAAGCTAGTCATCTTTTCACTCTAGATGCTGGTGTAACTTATATCCATGTACAGGCAGTCCTTGACTTACAACGTTTCGAGTTACAATGTTTTGCACTTACAACGTTTATAAATTGACACCCTGTTTCAACTTTATGATGTCAGTTTTGACTTTACAACGCTTGATGTGATCCAATGCCATGCCAGTGAACAAGTTCACTGCGTTGCTCATCTCCCTGGAGAACATCTGTCCAAACTGCCTTGGATACTTTCTTTAAGAAAACAGACAAGACTCCAGAAAAACTTGCAACCAAGACTCCTGAGAAGACTCCGGCCAAGAACCCTTCAAAAAGTCCAAAGAGCCTTTCAAAAAGTCCAGCAAAGTCACCTCAGAAAAGTCCTTCCAAATCAATATGATTGCTATTTACAATATAAATACATTAATGTAGCTATATTACTCATCTATAATTGATTGAGTACAAAATTCTGGGGTATTTTTAGTGAAAATAGGGTATTGGGCCTTGGTTCAGGAACCAATCCCTCATTTATAATATTGTTTCCTATGAGCAAATTGGTTCCGAGTTGCAACGTTTCAACTTAAGACATGGTTTTCAGGAACCAATTGTGTCGTAAGTCTGAGGACTGCCTGTATCAACTCATGTAAGTGGCAGCAGGGTAAATGTATAGTGTATCTGCACCTTTAAGTCTTGCATACATGGGGGACGCCTGAATCATCCCAGGCCACATCTTTAAATGTTCACTACATGAACTCCTTACTCAACTCTCACATAATTCGTATGATAGCCAGGTTCCCAGACAAGAGCAGACCCTAGAACTTAAAGCATATATTTTAATGGTTTTGGTTTGATTTTATTATATTTTGATTTCATCCCTTTCAAAGTATCTGTCTCATTTGAAACCTACAAGGCCAAATTCTGGTTGCTCCTGTACACTTGAGGCAAGTATTAGTTCGTCTGTTTATAAACCAATATAATAAACTTACATGAAGATCATCCTGATTTTAGAAACCAATCCTCAGCCATGTCAGCACTTTTCATGCTCCCAAAAGTCAACATGACTGTCTGGTCTATTTTTACTTGCAAGCTGAAGGTACAAGATTGGGTACTATTTTTTGTAACTTTTCCCTAAAAGTAGTCTTAACCATTCTGCATATTTGTCATAGTAACCATTGTATAGTTCACTGTTTAAAGATAATTTCTTAAATAGACTCTTTTTTAATTTAGATGATGACTTAAAGCTGAATAGTACTGTTTTCCACTGGCCAGATGAGATTGAAATAATCTTTGAAAAAAGCAGAAACCAGCTGTTTGTCAGGAGGGATATAGCAGAGACAGCTCTGAGTAAAAGGTATGGTATTAACTTAGGATAGTCTTTTGTACTGGAAATGGGAAAGAAAAAAAAAAAAGACAAGACTTAGGACCAATGAAGAGTGTGGTATTGTCAAGTCAGCAGATTGCAGTCAAAGGAAACTCCTAGCTCCAAGTTTTAAATAGCCTTTCAGGCAGGATAGACTGGAGTTTTTCTTGTTTCTGAATTGGTCTGAAGGGTGGAAGGAAGGATGGTGCTATGATTTACATAAATTTATTCTGTCATTCCTGGGGTATAGGTTGTAGCCATGTTGGTCTAAGGACATAGGCAGACAAGGTTCTTTGGGTAAATCTGATATCTTTTATTCAATCAACTCAAATATTTGGAAAAATTCTTCTTTGCAAGCTTTCGGCTACAAATATCCTTTGTCAGGCTAAGGAAACACCTACAGTCAGTGTGCGCTCTTCCTGGATGGAATGAATAGTAAAGAAGCCAGAGGCTGGTATGCATGCAAGAAAGCCGTTTTCTTTCTTGCATGCACACCAGCTTTCTTGCATGCTTACCAGCCTCTGGCTTTTTTATTATTCATTCCATCCAGGAAGAGCACAGATCAACTGCAGATGCTTCCTCAGCCCGATGAAGGGTATTTATACCTGAAAACTTGCAAAGAAGATTTTTTTCGAATTATTGAGTTGGTCTACTAAAAGATCAGATCCTGTCATTTCTAAATTATGCCCCAACATACCAGGTAAAAACTTTTCTCTCATCCAGCCATCATGTATCTTCATGTGGATTCTAAAGACAGCAGGCACTAGTAGACAGAGCCTGGAACTCTTATATGTTTTAAAAGGCTTCCTATATTTCTGGCATTGTTACTGACTTTGTTGTCTGGAACTAAAAAAGTCACTTAATCTTTGTGCCTTGGTTTCTTCATCTGTAAAGAGGAAACCTTACACAATTGTGAGGAATAATTAATTAGGAAGTTGCATTTTGTAAGTGATAGGTTCGATTTCACTTGACAATCCTCTTTATATTTAAAAAAAAAAATTCAAAACTTATAAAAGGAATAAAGTCTAAAATGGTAACGTTTCTGAACTCTCTTTAATTAGGTGTTCCCGATTTGAGGAAACTTTAAAAAAATATGAGAAAGAAGTAGAAAGTTACAAAAAACGTGATGTCATGACTTTGGAAGAAATGAAGAATAATGTTGAGAAATTTAATGAGCTGGATAAGAATTTGGATGATGCAATGGTAGAATTTGAGGTTGGTATATATTATCTGGCACAAATGTTAATCTATTCAGGTAAACTCATATCCTGGTCTTTCAGAGTTATGGACACAAATCACCAAGTGGACTTCAAAAAGGATCCCCAAATTTGCAGATGCACATTGCCAATTCTCTTCTATTTACTAAAGCTGGTTTGAAGAACTGGATGTTTTCGACAATTTTCATTTTAAAAAATCGTCCTTGTATAACTGAGGATGAATCCCATATCTACTGAACAATTGAAATTGTTGGGAAAGGAGGATGGCTTGAGACCTAATAGTTCTTGGGCTCAGTTTCTGGCTCTGCCATAGCTATTTTGTGTGACCTTGAGTAAATCATTGAATCACCGTGTGCTTCACTTGCACAACAGGAAAACTGAGACAACAGTGCTGGTTTTCAGTCGGTTTTTATCTCTGTTACCTGCTTATATAGGAGACTCTTTTGGGCAAGGACTGTTCCTTATACCTTAAGGTTATTTTCTTGTATATAATCTACACCTGCATCTGTGCATTACTGGTACATATAAGAAAAACAGTTCCCCACAGGTCCGGAGATTTGGTGGCAGGGGAGCATACCATTAATGCTGCCACTACTCCACAGACCTGTGGAGGACACCCCCTCCAAGTCAGATGACATGGCCACATGGCCCCTGTGCCAGATTTGGCTGATATGTGAGGTTGGTCTGCATCTGGACCTGATGTACTGGGTCAGACACAGCACATGACCCCGGACCGAGCAGGCATGGGGTTGGATGTGGTCCGCAGGGTCAGACCCAGCATGTGGACCGAGGTCTTGTGTGCAGCATTGGGTACAATTTGCCTGGATCAGATCTGCCATGTCACCCTTGACCCAGTATGTGGCCTCAGGCCTGACATGATGGTTGGACCCAGCACACTAGGTCAGTCTGTAGGCCCTATCTAGTGTGTGAGGCTGGAAGAAGGCTCAGGAGCTGTCTCATCTTCCTAGCTGCTGCTACTCAATCTGCTGTTCAGATTTTTTTCTTCAAGCTGCCTTTTGAAAACAAAGTGTATATAGAGGTATGCTGCATATTGGCTACCTGATCTTCATTAAAGCCTCTAGATTCTATTATTATACAAACTAACAGAAAATAACACAATGGATGCAATTTCCCAAAATGTGCAAGTCCCTTTTCCGAAAGTAACTTAAACACTTTGACACCAAAGTCTTATTGAAAGTCAATGGTACTTAGGCTCAAAAATGGCTAAACCTGGGCTAGATGGACCATTGGTCTGACCCTGTATGGCACGGCTTATGTTGCATGTCATTAATGAAAAGTCTGCTAAGGTCTGCTTTTTTAAAAGTATTTGAACACTTGAAGTCTTCCAGCTAATAAGATTTTCAAAAGCATATAGGTGCTTAATTCCCTTATTAAATTCCCACTAGACTTTCACTGTATTTTTTGGTATCTTAATACTTTTAAAAATTTAACTGGCTCTTAGATGCTTTTATCCTATGTTCCATAACAGAATTCCTCAGTAACAATAGGACTTCTTAACAGAAATCATATTTTTCCCCTAAAGGCTATTAATAAAGAAGAGGAATTATTGGAGCATGAGAAGAGTCAATTTCCTTTGCTGCAAGCTATAATTGTAAATAAACAACCTTTTGAGCAACTTTGGATAACAGCTTTTAATTTCCATACCAAGTCTGAGGAGTGGATGAATGGTGAGGATGACAGGGCTTTGTGATAAAATTTGCCATTTTGGAGTTGTCTGAACTTGTATAGAATTGTAACTGGGCCTCAGCCCTGAGTGCCTGAAATCCCTAAACTGCTCTGTCTCTCAGTGTCTGTTTATAATATTAGAATGATACAACTTGCTCATGCAGATGTTGCAAAGATTGATTGGTTTGTCCTGGGCAAAGCTTTTTGGGGTGGTAAAATGCTATGTAGAGGTGCTAAATAAAGTTGTGGGTCTGGTATTTTGGAATGCAACAGTTTACAGTTGTTTACAGTTTAAAAAAAAAAAGGTTACAAATACCTATAAATCTTTCTAGTACTGAACAAGCATCAATATTGTCTTAGTGTTCATTTCAAATTATACATGCAGGATCTCTTCAGAACTTGAATGCCGATGTTATCACTGAGGAAGTTGGAAATATGTGGAGAACCATGTACAAACTCTCCAAGACTTTTATAGATCTTCCTGGACCAAAGCGCTTAGCAGAAAATATGAAATTTAAACTTGACAAGTTCAAGCAGCATCTTCCTGTCCTGTCTATTGCTTGCAATCGAGGAATGAAGGACAGACACTGGGAACAGGTGCTGTTGAAATACGTACTAAACAATTTAATGTTCTCCTTCAAAATAGTGATTGTTCCGATACCCCCAGTCTTTATTCCAAAAAATTCCACAGTATGTAATTCCACTAAAATTTAGCACATGTTGGACCCAGTATTGCAGTTCTAAGGGTGCAGAGGCAACTCTGGTGGAATGACAATCTTGTAGTCCACTTCAATAAACTCCAGTTACACATTTACATCTTCATAACCAATCCTGTGTTCTATTTATTTTCAGATTAGTGAAATAGTAGGATGTGAGATCAGACCTGATGAAACTACTTCCCTATTAAATATGTTGGAATATGGATTATCAAAATACATGGAGAAGTAAGTAGTACATCCTAATTCTAATTTATTTTAAACTTAAATCCCATTGATACACTTTTCTAATCTGATAAATTTCCTAACCCCTTTAATCCTATTAGATTTTAAAGCCTTTAATTTTTCACTGATAAACATTATTGACTTAAAAGTGGAAGTTTCAGAAGTGTCGGAGGAAAACAAATCTGACATGAAAAGCATTGGGAGTTGTTCTCGTAAAGGTATACTTCTGAAAATCCCACCCCTATTTATTTCAAAATTGTCTTCTGCACCTAAACTGCAGCGTAAAACTGTAGAGATTATTATCTTTCAGTTGGTGAATTAGAAAATGTAAATAAAATCTTGCTATGTGACATTAGTCAAGGGAGCAGTGTCTAGAATGGCTACAAGATTTAAATGGCATGAGTGAATTTGCAGGTTATCTCTTAGAAATGACAATAAAGCATTCATCACATCATCATATATTTTTAGAGGTCACATTTCTCAGTAAAATTATTTTCGGGAACTTGAAAAAATATTTTTGGTACGATTTTAAATATTTTTTAATCTCTGCATATAAAGCCAAATGCCTTGGGACCAGTTGTCCAGCTATGAGGATTTATGGACCTGCATGCTAAAAGGATACTGTACATACTTACCAAAATTGAGTATTTGTCTAATGCTTCTTAGGCTGTAAGCTCTTTTAAGCAGAGAGAATATTTCTGTTCTGTGTTTGTACAAGCCTAGTGCAATACAGTCCAGCTCACTTGATAATTCACAAATAAAGGAACATGGCACTGAAAAGAACATTCCAGGTTGCTGAGTCTAATCCCCTCTTATCACATGTGCTACATCATATGATCTCTTTCATAAACTTCATGGACTTCTACCTTGAAAGCAGGTAGGTTTTGCTTCCACTGGAAGACTGTTCCAGAACTTTATTCTCTAATGCAGGAGTATCAAACTGGTTTGGCACGCCAGGCCAGATCTGGCCCATGGGCCTTCATGCAGGCAAAATCTGTGGAGACGGGGTGAATGACGTCAGAGAGCTGTAGGGATTGACACAGCTGTTGCTTGCCTCTCGCTGCTGATGTACATGGATTTTGGGGGTGCACCTCACCCTGCCACCAAATTCTTAGCCTTTCTAAGAGCCTGGGGCCAGACAAAACGGGTCTGTAAGCAGTTCCAGCTCTTGGGTCATATTTTTGATACTACTGCTCTAATTGTTAGAGACAGTCTTCTGATTTTCAGTCTAAATTTATTCTTGGAGAGTTTATACTCACTTATTCTTGTGTCTGCATTGTCCGTTGGTTTAAATAGTTATTTTTGTTCCCTATTGTTTACCCCTTTCAGTGTTATCTATACACAGCAGTCTTCATTTTGCTTGTCTGAAGAACCCAGGCCTGTCTAGTCTCCTCTTTTAAGCTTTCAATTCCCTGGATCATTCTAGTATCTCTTCTCTGTACTTAGTCTTATTTGTGTTCATCCTTCTGGAATATGGGTGATCAGAACTGCACTCAGTATTCTAGATCAGGTCTTACCTAATTACAGTGTCATCAGTGCTTCTATTTATCTCTTAGACATACCTTTCCTGATATACCCTAGGATCACATTTGCTTTTTTAAATTGTTTTTCAATCGCATTGGCAACTTATAGCCATTAGGGCTGTGCAAAATGGCACCATTCCATTTTGCCTTGAGTTTCGATGGTTCGACAGAACAGTGTTTCATCTTGAATTTCATTTTGAGTCGAAACAGCTGTTCCGTTCCATTGAAACAGAAGGGCTCTTTTGACGCTGTTTTGAGTTTCACTGGGGATGGGGAGTCAGCCCAGCTGGGGTGATTTTCCATCCCCAGTGCTAGATCGCAATGGGGGCAGCGAAGCAGCGCAGCTAGGCTGCTTTCCCGGTCCCCTACACTAGATCGTGCCGAGGGCGGGAGGCAGCCCAGCTGAACTGACTTCCTATCCCCAGCCTATGGTCGAAACATTTCGACTAGCCTCATTTTGTTTCGAGGCTATTTTGAGGGCCTTTGTTTTGTTTTGATGTTGCTGTTTCGATCCCAAAATTGGTCGAAGCAGTGTCAAAACGAAATGTCCGGCGAAATTTTGCACAGCCCTAATAGCCATCCTGTGATCACCTAGTACATCCAGGTTCTTCTGTTCTGCTGTTTTCAACTCATGAGCTCCCATGTGAAATACGGCCTGTTACATATTTCACTGGCCTTTTCATGTGTAAATACAAGGCTGAAATGCATAGGCACTTCAGTGCCATGCATAAGTCTGCATGTGGGTTCACTCCTATATGTTTTCTCATTGAATTACCTTTTCTCTTTCTCTATCCCAAAATTGTTTGTCACTTGGAATGTTTTGTTTGTAATATAGTTAAACTATATTTAATTTTAATCCAGATTGGAACCTATAGGAGCAGCAGCTAGTAAAGAATATTCCCTAGAGAAATCCCTGGACAAGATGAAATTGGAATGGGTCAATATGCATTTCATTTTTGTGAAGTACAGAGACACTGTGAGTAAAGGTCAACTAGCAAATTGTTAAAATGAATAAATCTGTACTGACTTACAGCATTTCAGCAAAATCAGTGGAGTTACTACTGATTTACTGGAGTAGCATGAAGTAAAATCAGGCATGATAGTCCATGCAAAGTTATTAAAATATCTATCTGTAGGTAATTTAATGACCTATGTTACCATAGCATCTGAAAATCTTTTGGGGTTTGAAGTATTTATCCTCACAACACACATGGGAGGCAGGAGGGTTTTATTATCCCTATTTTCCATGTGGGAAACTGAGCCACAGCAAGATTAAGTGATTAGGACCTCTACATTTTTTAGACTAGTGTATCAAAATAACTTAATTTGCTTTAACTAAGTGTGATACATTTACAGAACACCAGCATCCTGTCAGCAATTGATGACATCCAGCTTTTGCTCGATGATCATATTGTTAAGACACAGACAATGTGCGGCTCTCCATTCATCAGACCAATAGAAAGTGAATGCCGGGTAAGGGAAAGCCAGTTTGATTGTATTTACATGTCTTTCCTAATATACTTTTCCTGAGTGCTTTAAGGTGTTCTGGCATCATAAGAAGTTATACATTTTGAGTTATATCTAAGGAATACAAATATTCATGCTGTTTTTTCAAAGAGCTTTGAATTATTGGTTTCCAAAGAAGCAGGTGCAACACTTGCAATGAGGCTAAAATGTAATTGTATGGCCACACTGGTTGTCATGTTCAAGGTTTTTTGAGTCCTGTATCTTGAGAATAGGCTGATGGAGTTAAACCAACCCTGTTGATTCGCATAATAATAAGCAGCACTCTCGTTTGTGAGGGAAATACATATGTAATTTTGTGGCACTGTTATAATCCACATGTTTTTTTCGAAGTTGTTTTTCCTGGTGGCCTACCTGTCTGTTCAGGTGCAGTTTCGTGGTAGGTTTAAGATATGAAGTCATTCTGCAACAAATGTTTGATGCACAAGGGTGTTAAAGACTGTACAAATTCAAATGGTTTACACAGAAAGTAGAGATTCTCCCCACCTCCAATTAATATTTGGTTATACTTCTGACTAATCTTCACGATGTCAGTCTTTTAATTCCATCTGTTCATCAGGTCATTAGCCCTAGTCCCTAGGTCCAGCTGACAGCTGCTCAGCAAAAACACCAAGGGCGGTGAGGAGCAAATGCTACCCTTAATTTACAGGCTCCTGTAGCAATCCCCAAGGGTCACTTGATACAGTGCAATCTGCCTACCCTCTTACAATACATCCCTGGCCCACTCCTTATACTGAGGATTGGGAGATTTTGCACAGTTTTGAAGGGCTGGTGTTTTATCAGTGCACAAACCAATTTACAGTCATAAATGAAATCCAAATCTTGCAACTTTGTTCACAGAAGTCCTTCTTCACACGTAGACCTCATTAGGTGTCTATATACAAGCAATGAGTCTGCTCCTGTTGGCTCTGGATTTAGGACCCAAAGGCCTTGTTCCCACCCTCAGACCGACCATGGCCTTTCCATTTGATAATAGGCAAATTTATTGATATACAGTGATAACAAGAAGCTATGCAAACAACCAAGCAATTCTGTATAGCTACCAAATCCTAGGGCTGTCATCAGAGTCAAAGTACACCTGGCCAGGATGCAGTCTTCACTCTGAGCCTGTCTCTTAAGTGTCAGATGTCAGCATATCAGCAGCCTGGAGGTGGGATGCCAAGGCCCACACAGCCCCTCCAGTGGGGTGGATGAGAAGGGCTGGTTGTATGGCCACTGTCCACGGTGGCCTCGGGGACCCTTTCCAGGGGATGGGGAACCCTCTCAGGGAGGATGGGGAGGAGGAACCCAGGGTGGGACAGAAAAAGGCAAGGACTCTTTGTTATTCTCAAGTCTGCACTTTTGTATTCTCCTTCTCCCTTGGTGACTCCTAATAACTTTTCATTCGTGGCTATCTCTGGTTGGTTGTCTCTCTGTGGTCACATGTCCATGTAGCTTTCTGGGCCTTCTAATTTTGTCTGTTCCCCCAAAACCAGGTGTGACAGGAGTATTGCTACTGGAGCCTTTCTCTTGGTGGCTCCGCCCTCCTGTTATGGGCCAACTGCCTGCTTACTCTCCTGCCATGCCTTGATCTTGATTGATTGATTGTAATCAGCGGGAGGCTGCCCACTTTATGTGCCCTGGTGCCAAGGAGCGCTGTCTGCAGTTCCTTTTCCTCCCCTACACCGCAGCCTAAGCCTTGCAGATGGTACAAACGTGGTATTCGATCTGGGCCCTGCTGTGATTTGGCCTTGTCCTTGCCTTCTCTCTGGGGCTTCTCGCTGCCCCCCCACCTTGCTTTGGGGCTTCTTGCTGCCCCCCCCACCTTGCTCTGGGGCTGGGGTCAGTGCACCCCAAATGCTGCACCCTCTCTGGCGCCAGGGTCCCCAAGCTACTGTGGAACCCCTATGAGGTCTCCTCCAACCCCTAATAGTCTCACCCAGTCCTCTGGTCCAACAGCGAACACAAAAACACAAAGCCCCCAGGCTATAACATAAAAAGCTAAACCATCTGGCTAAACAACATTCAATCCCTACCAGGAAATACTCCAACCCATAACAGCAAACAGGGGATGCTCATGCAGTTAGGCTTCTCCCCTCTGTCTGCACTGGCCAAGCTCCCCCTCCCTTGGCTGCCAGAGGGGAACTGCCTTCCTGGTCTCACGCCTGGGCTTAAGAAGGGCCAAGCCCTGCCCCTTCCTGTCAGCTGGCTCCCCGTCAGTTGCCCTAGCAACCAGCACCTGTGACTTTGGCTGCCCTGGTAACTAGCAGCTGAGCCTCTCTCTTCTTGCTGCTAGGGGCCTCTCCCGAGCGGTTCCTGCTCTCAGGCACAGGGCACCTGAGTGCTCTGCGACACTGGGACTTAGGCCTCTCTGCTCTGTGGTCTTGTTAGGTGGTTCCACTTTATTTCATGTTATGGGCAGTATAGTACATACTCTCAGTTTCCAGACTGCTTTTCCAAACTATGTGTTCTTGTTGGCCTTGTTGTGTTAGACAGCCCACCTACCTTCAGGGCTGTGTGGGACCCAAGCTCTTTAGAAATCAATTGACCCCTGTTGCCCATCCTAACCTATAAGCCAATCCACAAAAAACAAACTTTTGAATACCATTTCTAAGCCAATACTCTGATGTGCTGCAATTACAGCGCTTCAGAGCAGACTTGATTAATCAAGTCTGCTGGAGCATAGTAATCACTCTGCTCCAGCATCTCATGTGTCAGTGTCCCCATGCTTAAAAATAGCAGTGGAGGTGTTCAATGAGCTTTAGTTAAAGCGTTCTCGCTGCCGTTTTTAAGTGCAGGGACACTGATACAAGAGACACTCCAGGTGTTTTAATTAGAGCAGCTCTTGGAGCCCCTCTAATTAAAGTGCCTCCTCCCTCTCCTCCTCCCTACTTCCGGAGCACGTGTATAAGCACCTATTCTGGCTATTCAGGTGAACAAGGCCTAAACACGTGAGCCACAGTTGCACTGCACCTCATCTTTGTTAAAAAATTGGTTCTTTCTGGCCAGAGTGTGATATTAGAGATAAAACTCTTGGGGTTGTTTATTTTCAATTATGTAAATACCAGTAACCACATAGAAATGAAATGAGAAAATGTTGCATTAATATAAGTAATTATCTGGCATTTTCCACTATTCAGTCTTTGAATCAAAGTGTAATTTGAAGCAATTATGTAGATCATAAGCGTTAAATGTTCTGTTTACAGGCATGGGAAGAGAAGCTTGTTTTAATGCAAGATATTTTAGATAGCTGGTTAAAATGTCAAGCAACGTGGCTTTACTTAGAACCAATCTTTAGTTCAGAAGACATTATCGCTCAAATGCCAGAAGAGGGCAGAAAGTTTGGCATCGTAGACACTTACTGGAAAGACATCATGGCACAGGCAGTAAGTGCTTGCATGTAATGGAGGGAGCATTTTTAAATTTATTTGTTATTTAAGTATAGCTAAGCTAATTTGACAGCTTTTCCAAAGTCAGATATTTAAGTTTGCGTCATAGGAAATTGTAATGTAGAACATAGAATCCCTAACTAAACACCTGTAATGCCTAGTATTGTATAAAAAATGGATAGGTAACATTACCCATTCTTTTGAGATTTCTGTAGAAACTAGATACAATGGAATGAATTTAGAGAATAATTTGGACTCTAATTGTGAATCATCTTGTTTTTGTGCAGTTAAGTCAGACTTTTCTGTTAAATGAATAGAATATTGAAGAGGAATAAGTGATTTGTGCTTCCAGAGCCTATTGAAATGAGTAAAAAGGCTTCCAGTGACTTATCTGGGCTTTAAAGGCTCACTTGGTATTAGACCAGCAAACAATATAATTTGCATGATATTTCCTGTGTTTTTGTGTGGTATTTTCTGTGCAGTAAAAATTCTGTTTAGTTCATTACATTGTCAGAAAAATATATGTAACAATATGTTGAGCGATTTCCATACTTGGGATGATAAATGGAGGGTTTCAAAGGTGCATTTAATAGAATTTTTTACTCCTATTTGTAAATTAAAGAAATGTTGCAAGCCTAAAGCACATGCAAACAAGATTTGAATCTTCAAATCAGTATAATCTTTAAAATGTTCTAATGCCTCTGGATGTGATCCTATCAGTTTTTTTCCACAATCAGGCTACAATGTTATTGATACAAATAATTTACTCTGTACAAAGCAATGTTCTCAAACAGCAAGCACTCTCAATTACACATTTTCATAATCTGAAGATAGGCAACAAAGAAACCAAGGTCTAACTTGTCATGCTCTGTAACATATGGTGACCGTCATTAGCATCTGTTAAAGAAAAATGAAATAACTAATCAAACCATATGTCTGCATATAGTGTTTTCTACATAATTTCTCTTCATAAAGGTGAAGGACACCAGAGTACTTGTGGCAACTGAACAGCCTAAGATGTTGGACAGGCTTCAGGAAGCAAATAATCTCTTAGAAGATATTCAGAAAGGGCTAAATTCTTACTTGGAGAAGAAAAGATTATTTTTCCCAAGGTAAATGTATTAATAAACCCAACTTAGAGCAGTGGGAGACAGTAAAAGATTCTGAAACACTCTTTGAAGTAATTTTTATTGAGTTGGATCGATGCATATTTATCACAAAAACACACAGAGCACAGTTCTATGTTACAAAAAAAATGAAAATCTATTCTTTTTGGAGTCAGAGCTGATTGAGCTCACCTATGCTCCACCCAAAAAGAAGAGGGGGGAGGCAAAGATGTTTTGAGCAGCCGAACTTTGATGTGGGAGAAATGCATCATCTGTTTCAGAGGATCATTTCTTTAAGCAGCTGATCTGCCCCAACTGACCTCCCAGCCATACCTTCTTTCTCTGGGTCCTTGCTTACATCCTTTGCTTATCTAACAGTCTTCAAGGAAAGAAACTTTGTGCCCAGAATTTTGTCAAACATATCTCCCAACTCTGTAGTTGGTGTAGTAAAAGATGCCACCAAACAAATCCTGCTCCCTCCTTCTTCTCTGGACCATCACAGCTACAACACTACAATATGACTGCTGGGAAAAATAAGTCTTTCTAATGTAGAGTTAGAGCAAATTCACACTCTAATCCTGTAGCTTCTTGGATGACTGTTTCTATATTTGAAACGTTTTTGTGTACTTTTAAATCTTTTAACAGATTCTTTTTCTTGTCTAACGATGAGCTGCTTGAGATTTTGTCAGAAACTAAAGATCCCCTTCGAGTCCAGCCACACTTGAAGAAGTGTTTTGAGGGAATTGCTAAATTGGAGTTTACAGAAGACTTGGCAATCACAGGCATGATCAGTTCAGAGAAAGAAACTGTTCCCTTCATAGAAAAAATTTACCCAGTGAAAGCAAAAGTAATTTTTTTTATTATAACCTATTTTGATTGTAAAGTATGTGCTTTTGGGGAAGTTGGCATTAAACAAGATGGCAGGCAGGTTTTTAAAGGTATTTAGGCAACACAGGGAGCACCTAAATTTAAGCATGCTTAAATTTAATTCATATTAAGCTAATGTGCATTAAGCAATTTTTAGCAGATGTCTACATGTGCAGGTACTTGGCACTAAAGTTAGTGCCAAGTCCCTGCAGCCCTGCCATGTACCCCTAGTGGTTGGGCAGACCTGGCACCAAAGTTAGTGACGTATTGCATCTACATGTGCATTAATGCACTTTAACTAATCACGCCTACGGGTATCAAATGTAGGTGTGATTAGCATAATCTTGCCATTTGTAATGCACATTAAAGGCTCACACATGTAGATGCATGACCGTAATGCGCATTAAATTAGGTTAATGCTCATTAACACATCTTATGAAGATGTGCCGATAGAGATGCAGACAGGTGCTGGATGGGATTTACAAAGAGAGAGAAAAGATGTGGGATGTATTATATAGCAGTCTTTTGGCCACATCATCCAGGAGCAAAGTGCCCCTTGGTATTACAATCATGTTGGTTTGCTGTCTCAGGGCTACATTTCTATTCTGGGCCTGTATATACCCCACTGTTTTCTTATAATGAAACTACCTATGCCTGTGGAGTTAGCTTGGTTTGCCTTCTTGCATGTACTTCTGTGCAGTAGTCATCAGTGCTTAGGGTCCTTTTTTGAATCCTGTAGTCCATTTTATCTGGTCTTTACCAGAGCAGAAAAGGCATGCATGATTCAGCTCATGTGGTTTAAACCTATTTCATTTTCTCCGTTTTCACTTTAATTTATTTTTGTTTGTTTTAAGGGCATGGTAGAGAAATGGCTTTTGCAAGTAGAGGAAATGATGCTGGCCAGTGTAAGACAAGTTATTCAAGATGGCATTACAGAATATGTTCAAGTAATTATCTACATTTGTTCCCTGTTTATATATAAAATATTTACAGCATAAAGTAGATCTTGAAAGTAATCCATGCTCATACAGGTATCCAGTTCTCCATAGCTGGGATGTCCTTAGACTCCTTCTGTCTCAAGTTAGTTGCATTGAGTAAAACACTTGCATCTAATTTAATTGAAGTAAAATTATGTTTATTATTTTTTAAAAGATTCCCAGAAAAAAGTGGGTACTTCACTGTCCTGGACAGGTGGTTATCTGTGTTTCATCTATCTACTGGACAAAAGAAGTGTCTGAAGCTATCAAAAGAGGAACATTGCCTGTAAGGTTTTCTTATAATTCCATATTAAATCCTGCATGATGTTTAGAACTTCCCCCACATCAAACTGTTGTGAATTTTTGAATGTATAAAATCTGACTTTTCCTGTTGACTTACATGATAATAGCATTTTTTTAGTGAAGTATTCTTTGCAACTTCCACCTGTGTTGACCTTCCCTTTGCATTTGCTCTTGCAATCTGTATTTCCTTATGTTTCCTATACTCTTATGAAAATGATTCTGATTTTCCTTACCTTTGTGTAAATAAGAGTAACTTCACTGAGGTCATATTATTCTTGCATGTGCGAATAAAGGAGTCAAACAGAAAGTTTCAAAGTAGTGCCAGGTTCTGGAAAATGCTACTCCTGTATGTATACTTATTCTCATGCTTTGTCCCAATGGGATAAATATGAAGGAGTAACTGTTTGCAGGACTGGGTAGTTAAGTGGCTCTGGTTATTGCTGATTTCTCCATCTGATAAAGATACCTGGGCTGGTTGTGATAGCTTTATGCTAGCCCTCACAAAAGAACCTTCCCTTGTAAGTGTTTGCAGTTCATCCATGATCACCACAGTCTTGTGCATTTCCTCATGGAGGACTGACCCAAAACACACTGCAGTAATGGAAACACCATCTGTGGACTTTTGGTCAGACCCAAGTAGAGGCGCTCAGAGGTTTTTTTTCTGGGAATAATCTTTTTAATTAATTTACTTTGGCTGCCTTCATGGTCTTTCTGTCTGTGTTTGCTTTCTGGGACTCTTCTGTCAAATGAGTCTCTTGGCATGGAAAAGGCAAATTTTCAGTAGTTTATTATACCAGCAGCTATATTCTGGTGCTTATACTCAACCAGACAGGACACAAAGCCCATCAGGGCTTCTATGGAACTATTTGTATTTACACCAGTGGGGAATCTGGTCCCTTGTGTCCTGTTAAAATTCATTGAATTTAAAATACTGAATATTTTCAAGAAACTGCCCACAGACCAAAAATTAGTAGTAGAAACATTGGCAAATAATTTCAAATAAAACATAATTTCAGGAAAATCTTAACTTTTGCTGAATGCCTATTTTAAGAAGTTTCATCCAGTTTTAATCAATAGAGAGTATCTACATATCTCCTGGAACAGAGACTTGTCATTTGATTTAGGGAGAGAGAGAAGGTTTCCATTACCATAATTTTCAGACCATAAAGCTCCTCTAAGTGCTTCTAGTAAAATAAAATGGCAATAGATGAAGAAGACTCTTAAGTATCTATATGGTGCCAAGGAGGCACTACTGATCTGCCTCATCTTGTTTTCAGAGTTTTTTTCTAATGACTTACACCCCCGGGGAGTTCTGGGGCTGTTTGGTATCACATTCCATTAATGCTCACATCTTATTCCTCTAACAGGATTTTTTGGAGAAGAGCAACCACCAAATTGGAGAAATTGTTGAATTAGTGAGAGGAAAGCTGTCCAGTGGTGCCCGTCTCACTCTGGGTGCTCTCACTGTCATTGATGTGCATGGTAAATGCGTGACTGCTACTCTCATTACAGTCAAAGCAGGATTGGTATCATTATATGAAGCAAATTATCTGAAGGAGGCAGCTGGGATGCTTCCTGCAGCAAAAGTTACATCCTGGAAAATGAGTTAAAGGATTATAGTAATCATTTTCATTTGCTAATCCACATGAGACAAAAGCTGGATGTGCAAAACCATTGTACTCATGGGCCAGATAAGTAACGCTTTGAGCTTGTAGCCTGAGCAACCTCCAGCAACCTTCTTGACTGTGCAATCTTAACACCTCTTAGACAGTTCTCCTTGCCCTTTTCAGCAGCTGATGAATGGGGAGGCAACTTGCAACCTCACAGGGGAGAATTGCAGTGTACTGTGCCACTGTATGTTCCTGAGGTGGTAGAAAATGATTGTATTCTGGCTGGAGGAGGGCAGTGGAGGATTCTTTCTGCAGGGGTGAACTCATGGCTGGGCTGGTGGGGGCAGCATTTCTGCCTAGAGTGTGAGCTTCAGCCCATCTCCAGAGTAGGAGAAAGGAGAAGTCCGTCTGGGCAGGAAAGGGAGTTTGGTGGAGCAGACGTCTGCTAAACCCACCCTCCATTTGCATAAAGTCACTGATGGGCCTTATGACAGGGAACTGCACCCCAGCTCTCTGACAGTCCCCCTGCTTCTCTATTGCACCTTGTAGAACTTGGCACGGGGAGAATTCAGCTTGGTAATCTGGGGGGAGACAGTGGCTAAGTACACAGGTTCAAAAAACCTGAGGCAAAATCGATTCAATCTTTGTAGTTTATTCTCAGCTGCCTAGATTGAACCAGTAACAAACTAAACTGATGTTCAGTGCTTGGGATGGCCGAGATGAGTAGAAGCCTGCACTGGCCCAGGCCAGGAGCTTGGGGGTACTCATGTGCACTGCCCCCCATGGCCAGGATGCCCAAGTCTGCTGACTCAGTAGCTTAGGCCTGATTGGCAACCAGGGTCTGTGGGGTACAGGGGGGAGAGGGAGAAGAAGCACGCCCTCCCCCCACCCGCCCAGCTCCCAGCTGGCCTGGGCTCACCCCAGCACCAACCCTTGCCCAGCTGTTGGCTTCCTGGAGTGGGGAGGGGGGAAAGACACTGCTCCCCCACCCCTGTACCAGCCCCCCCCAGTTGAGGTCTGCCCAGCATGGAGGGGAAAGCACTCACTGGAAAGCACCCACATGGCTGAGGAGAGGTGGGGGTCCATCCCACCCCCTGCTCCTCTCAGAGGTGATGGCTGGTAAAGGGGTGGGGTTGGGGGGATCCCAGCCCAGCTTGAGCGGGGGTGTGTGTGAAAAGCTTCTATGGTGGGTGCTCCCCCCCACCACTGGGCGGACCTCAGTTGGGGGGTGCATTCCCACCCTGCCTCCTCACTGCCCTAGGAAATACATGGGTTTCTCTGATAAAAATGGGCAATCTGTGGCTTTCTCTTCTTCCATGGAAAATGGAAAATCAGGATCCCTACTAATTACTAAGCAAAAATGATGCAGCTTCCTTTCCAAAATGAGAACAAATCAGTTGCTATAAATGTTCATTTTCTGTGTGTAAGTTTTTACTATATGAGCTATCTTTTTGCAGCTCGTGATGTGGTTGCAAAATTGGCTGAGGACAAGGTCACAGATCTGAATGATTTCCAGTGGATTTCTCAGCTGAGATACTACTGGGAGGAGGGAGAAGTAGTGGTACGAATGATTACAACAGAAGCTGGATATGGCTATGAATATCTAGGCAATTCTCTTCGCTTGGTTATAACTCCGCTGACTGATCGATGCTATAGGTAAAATTTGTATTGTCTATAAATAAAGTATTTACTTTCTAACTGGCATGTATTTTCCATATATTGTAACAGTTGCTAATGAAAAGAACATCAAAAGTTTCATTTTCTCCTGTGTTTTATAGGAACATTATATATATACTATTACCCAAACGTGGTAAAATAGTTACAGTATGCGGATTCCAAGGCCTGCAGAGTAATTTTTGTCTTCTAAAAAAATGGCAGCTTGTAGTAATAGAACTGTTGAGGACTTGTGTAGCTGAACCAGTCAATTAATTTCTTTGGAATAAAATATATAGGTAGGGCATGTCTGACTGTAAAATAAATGAGGCAATTATAGAGTTATTCACAGATTTGTGACCACAGTTAGCTTCTAATTCCACTACTTGTTTGAAAGAGGCTGAAATGAAAATACTTCATCCCCCATGAGGGTTTGGTTATTGCCCTTGAAGCTTGCCTTGGAGTAGCATATAATTGCAGCAGTTAGTTGTTAGGTCTGTCTCTTAAAGAGCTTTCCCTAGAACTCCTCCAGACAAATTTTATAGTGAGGATGTAAAGATTTTGCTTTAGGAGCTTTGGAGTCATGAACTCATGGTCACCTCTGTGTTATGCTCAAGTTCTTCCATTTTCTGTAAATGTGAACACTTCTCCTTGAACTGTAAATTGGCCTTTGCAGCAGTGTAGCATAGAGCCATGCAGCTGATATATTGGCTCTAAATCTGGCTGTGGTCATTACTCAGGCAGTGTTAACTGTAGGGAAGTTATCCATCGCTGAGTGGGTGCATCTGGATTGGTGCCAAACATATTTTAATTGCATCTGTAGTGCAGGACAGACCTTGTTCAGCATTATTTAAAAATACTTTCTGCAACATAATTTTTTCCTGCGTAGTCAAGGCACCAAGGGCTCTTTCTGGATTCAGAACTCTTTCACGGGGAGCAAGCTTTTAGTAGGGAAACCATTGAGCCATAGAAAGGGAACAAAGAGGAACAATCTACAACCTTTTTAAGCATTTCCAGTGTTGACTTTCTTTATCAAGTAGTAGCATAGGCAGATCTAGAATTTTGTAAGAGGGTGGTGCAGATGCTCTGATGTATTGTCTCATAATACAACACACATTTTTCCCCAATTAAAAAGCACCAAGAAGCTTTACTAATTTGCTAGCTGCATAGGGCTTTATTCAGTTTAGCATTCAAGCACAAACAAATATAAATGGGCTTGTGAGGGCCTGATTGCCAACTTTCAGACAAAATTTCTCCCTGCACCCTCAGATACTCTACTAGGGCCCCAAAGTGCCTCTCACTGCCGTTTTCTGCATTGTACCTTCCACTTCAAATGCTCCCTGGCTCTACTCTGTTCCCTGTTATCCCACATATCCTCCATGTCCTGTCCCACCCCATCATGCCCCAAGCCCTATCAGATCCTACCCATCACCCTCATGCCTCGCAGAGTTGTACCCTGCCTCCATGACCTCACTGCACAGACCCATCCCCATCATACCCCAGTCTTGTGGTCTGTCATCATTCCCCTGGCCCCCTCTGAGCACCAAGACTTCACTGCAGCCTCTCAGCCTGTGGGACCTTCTCACCTACAATTACTCTTGTTCCCAACTGGCCTTACATCCCATTCACCCCCATGATTCTCACCACTCTGCTCAGATGAAAACCCCATGTGCCCCTCACATACTCATAACACCCCAACCTCTTCCCTTGCCCAGACCCCATAGTGAATGCCTTGCTAGGGGGAGGGGGAAGGAATCCTGGGAGGACCAAACAGTGCGGGTGAGGGGCAGTTTTGGTTCTTGGGGGAAAACAAGTTCCTGCGGATGAGCGTCTTCGACCCACACATTTAAGGCTAAAGCATTTGTTCCAGCCACTTATAGCACCCCTACCCAGAGTGACCAACCCCTCTGGATCCACTTGCACCCTGTTCTGCCTTGGTTGTGCCACTGGTTCAGCCTTTGTCATCTGCTGCAACGAATAATCCAGGAAAGCATCACTACAGTAACTTACCTTTTCACTTCACCTTTGCAGTTCCCTCCTGCCTTTGACTGCTGTCTTACCACACAGCTCAACCTGCCTTCAGCCCTGCCCTTCCTCTCCCTATCTCATTTGTTTTGGGTTTGAATCCCCTAGGAACAAAACCACCCAGTACAGGTCCATAGGGCACAAGTTTATTGGACATGCTGCCAGTGAGCAGAGCACATTACCAGGAGTAGATAACAAACAGGATAATTGTAACAGAAAGGGTAGCTTGATTAATGAAAGAACAAGGGTTGTTAACGCATACTAAGTGAAGGGATTAGCGGAGATCAAGTAGATAATAACGAACCATGAAATCACCTGACTCTCTGAGTTCTGCCTGAACAGAAATGCATCTGTTACTGGTGAGCAATTTATTTTGGAGTTTGAGTGGAGCAAGAACTAAAGTGGGGTTCGACTGCATCACCAAAACTTGCTTGAGACGTAGAGTCAGAGTGTTGTTTATTTATCGAGCTAAATTTGGTTTCAGATGTCAGGTTCCCATACCTGACATTGTGGGTGCCACTTGAGGTTAAAACGTTTGGCTTTTACCAACTGTCTTGCCTCACATATTGGTGTCATCTGCTTAAGGAGTAAATTATGTTGTAAAAGGTTCACTTAGGTCTGGATTTGAATCTTTATTTTTGATGTATTTGATATATTTTTAATATCTTCTGGCCCCATAAGTCAATGCTGAAGATAGGTGTGGATGGCAAGCTAGTCAAATAAAAGGTCTCCTGGTAATAATGGAGAGGCAAATCATCAGCAAGTGTCTGTGAAGTCTATGAAGCAGTATTAATTTATATTGGCTGAAAATCTAGCCAACAGTTTTAAGAACTACTAATGACTGTCTGTAATTGTATATTCTTTTTGTGTTTTGATGATTCTGTGTTTGTTGTTTTTATTTCCTTCTGTAGAACATTAATGGGTGCTTTGAAATTGAATCTTGGTGGTGCTCCAGAAGGACCTGCAGGGACTGGCAAAACAGAGACAACAAAAGATCTTGCAAAAGCACTAGCTAAACAGGTACTAAAACAAGTTAAATGTTGCGTTACATTGTTTGTACTCAGAGATGCAAATATTCTTGGAAGTTCCTTTCTCAAACTGGCATTTGTTCAATTTGCCCTTCCACTGAGATTGCTAAAGGAAATACTGCATTTAGTGTGTGTATGTGTGGCAGGGGTGGGCAGTTATTTCAGCTGGAGGGCCCCTTAATAAGTTTTGATGAGCTGTTGAGGGCCACAAGGGTAGCTCCACCCCTTGACAGGTGCCCTGTCGCCTGGTTGCCATCTTGGGGCCAGATCTCCTGTCCCTAGCCCCTGACCATTATCACCAGAAGTCCTTCCCCTTGCCCCTGGAAATGCTTCTTTTTTGGGGGGTGGGGAGCATCTTGGAACCAGAAAAAAAATATATACTAAAAATCAAACATCTACTGTAATGTATTTTAATTTTATTTTAAAAAAACAATTTTGTTCTGATTTGTGTGTGCTTGCATAGTGTATATAGAGGTGATTGCATAATAGCTCAAAATGAAGTCTTACCTTTTTATATTGTGGAGGGGGTATGGGTGGGTGGGTATGGGGTTTGTGGGGGGGCTGTGTGTGTGGGTGTGTGTGTATGCAGGGTGTGGGTGTATGTGGGGCTTGTGGTGGTGTGGGTGGGTCAGTATGGGGTTTCTGGGGAGCTGTGGGTGTGTGTGGAATTTGTAGGGGGTTGCCTGTAGGGAAGTGTGGGTATGGGGTTTGTGGGGGATGTGGATATATGGGGGGTTCTGGGGTGTGTGGAGGGGGAGGGTGTGTCTAGTGGGTATGAGGTGTGTGTGGGAGAGATGGGTGCATGTGTATGGTGAGGTGTGTGTGTGTGTGGGCCCCCCCTACAAACACACACTCTCCTCACACATGCCCCCTTGCCATTGAGCACAGCCCCTGCTGCCAGTGGCACCAGCAGGCAGTGGGCCATCGGGGCACTCATGCCCTGCAGCAGGCATAGCCTCCTTGTGGTGCGTAGTTCTGGTGAGCCCCAGGACTGGATGTGGCCAAGCTGCTCGCTCCATTGCACAGGGCTCATATGCAGTTCCCAGGTTTTCTGCCCATGCCCTGTACCACTGGTGGGGAGTCCTGCATGATGAAGCCTGCAGTGCAGGTTATGGGGCTCAGCTGGGGTGACAGAAAGAGGGGCAGAACCAGCTCCATAGCATGAAGCTCGCTGCTGTTCCACATGACCTGCACGTGGCACTGAGTGGGGCTGGGTCATCAGCTTCATCATGTGGGACTCCCCTTGGAGGTGCATGGCTCAGGTGGAGAACACAGGCACTGTATGTGAGCCCTAGTGGGCCCCTCATGGAGCCAGCTGGACCCTGCACCTCTGCCAGCCTGGCTCCACACTCCTTCCTCTGAGGTCCCAACAGCCCCTGGGCACCAGTGTGGGCCCCACGCTCCTGCCCAGCTGCACTCCTACCTGCCACCGCTTCCTTCCCTCCCACCTGCCTGCTTGCTGCCGTTTCCCCTCCATCCCCTACCACTGCCACTACCACTTTCCCCACCTGCCTGCCACCACCATTTTCATGCCCTCGCCCGCCACCACTTTTGCCCTGCCTCTCACTGCCGCCACTTCCCTTCCCTTCCACCTGACCCACTGCTACCATCCCCTGCCCTCCACCACTGCTTCCCTACCTGCGGGGCTGGGGTCAGGGCCCTCCTGTGGGTGAGCGTGCAGTGCAGGCTGTTGTCGTGGGCGTGAGTGTGGCTCTCCTCCGTGCAAGTACAGCAGGGCCAAGCTGGATACAATGAATTGGTAGGCACCTGCCCATGGGCCGGATAAAATTACCTGGTGGGCTGGATCCGGTTTGCGGGCCATATTTTGCCCGCCTCTGGTGTATGGCATCCTACTTAACCAGTTATCTTGGCCGTAGTCACCCAGCTCTGTTTACACAAGCCAAGAATTCTGTAATGAATTTTACCTTAACACTAAATGGTGTCGTGTGCATGTATTTCTTTCTTTCTTGCAGTGTGTTGTTTTTAACTGTTCTGATGGTCTTGATTATAAAGCCATGGGTAAGTTCTTTAAGGGACTGGCACAGTCTGGAGCTTGGGCCTGCTTTGATGAGTTCAACAGGATTGAGGTAACTTTTTAGTTGAGTTAGTTAAAACAGCAATTACAAATTGAAAGCGTAGCTTTAGAGTTAGATTTGAACGTAGTTTCCTGTTTTTAGGATAGTTTGCAATTTAGGCTCAGGTTACGTGCATTAAACTGAACACACACCTGTTGTATAGCATGTGCACATCTTACATGTATTTCTTTGTGAAAACTTGAATCCCTTGTTTTTAATTTTAAGGACTGTTCTCAATTATTCTTACTTTAATGTCTCTTATATGGGATTTTTAAATGCATTGAGCACTGTCCTAACTATTCTTTCATAGAATCCTATATGAGTTCTACAATCAACTTCTTTGAAAGCAGAATGTTGATACTTTGGAAAATATCATCCATAACCTGTATTCTAGTGTACTGTAGTTTGTTCTGTCACCTTTGTTTTGATTATGTGGACTATTTTAGTTAGTTTCCCTACCAAGGTTAAAAGCAAGCATAGTAATTTTCTGAAATCATTTAATTCTGATGGGTCCAGGTACAGGCTGATTTCTATCTTTAGGCAATCATAAAGTCATTAAGCTATAAAAAAATCTTTTTTCCCCAATAAATTCTGCTTTTATATTGGCTACAGGTGTGAAAAGTTGGAGGTTTTTAAATCTTCTTTCTTATCATCAGGTTGAAGTCTTGTCTGTCGTGGCACAACAGATCCTCAGCATACAACAGGCTATTATTCGGAAATTGAAGACTTTCATCTTTGAAGGCACAGAATTGTCCCTTAATCCAACCTGTGCTGTCTTCATCACTATGAATCCTGGGTATGCAGGACGGGCAGAGCTTCCTGATAATCTCAAGGTTAATCTGGTGTTTTAATTTCTTGTGAAAATGGAGCAGGATTTGCAGCTTGTATTCTAAGATAGTAAAGATAACGGAAAAGTAACCATGTAACATAACAATGCAGTGCTATTAAAGTGTTCTTATTTTGATGCACTATTTGTTATGTTATAATAATGTGTTTAGTGTTGCCCTGAAAATATGGACAATAGATCCAAGTCTGATCTTGCTTCTACCAGTATTATGCTGGTTTAACTCTGTTAACGTTAGTGGAATTTCTTCTAATTTACACAGGAACCCCTTCTCTCGTGCTTAGTTCTTCTGTTGTTGATAGGAAGAAGAGTTCACATTAGGGTTTACAGTGGAGGTGTCAAGCATATGGACACTAGGCCAGATCTGGCCCACAGAGCTGGGTCAACCATCCTGAAGACTTTTGCCCTGACTCTGGCTGCAATGGGGGGATTTTCCTTTGGTTGCAGCCAAGCACCTGGGCAAGACCAAGGCCTGCAGTGTTGAAGCCTCAGCAGTACTGTGGCTTGTTCCTGTGGTGACAGCCAAGTGCCTGTGGTATCAGGCACTTCCCATGGTGCTGCTGGGACTCCAGTGCTGTAGCTGTCACATGGCACTTGGCTGCTACCATGGGAAGTTCCCCCCATTGCAGCCAGAGTCTCTTGACAGCACCATCATAATACATAACAGCAGCAATGTTGCAGTCTTGTGATCTTCGAACTGACTCCAGTGTTTTGTATGGAAAGCAAATGACAAAACACTTTGAATTTACAGATGAATACTGTGCCTATAAACTAATAGAAGTAACTGCCTTAATGTCTGGTCTACCTTTTTAAATTATATTTTTTCTCATAGGCATTGTTCCGAACAGTTGCTATGATGGTTCCAGATTATGCTTTGATTGGTGAAATTTCACTTTATTCAATGGGATTTTTGGACTCTAGAAGGTAAGTCAGGTTGGAATTTCCACTTGCAAAAATGCTTCCCAACTGTGAGTGGGTGGTGATGTTTGTACAAATCCCTTGGACTAAATTTTGTAACTCTTTTCCCAGGCAAGTATTAATATCAGTGAAAATCAGGTAGCAAAATTCACTTGAGTTGCTTTGAAAATGCTTAATTTAAGGTATATTTTTTGATAATCCATTCTGATACTTCTGCAAAGCACAAGCCACATGACTGTAATCCGCATGACTCTGATCATACTTTGTACAACAACAAAAACACATGACGAGTGCAGGTTACCTCTTATAAATCTTTGGCTGTGAACAGATGTCACTTTTGTCTTTGAAGACACTATTTTCCCCAGGGCAAAGTGTGATTGTTCAGACGTCCACATCCATTGTCCCTAAACAAACCCTAAAAAGTTTGCAGGATATAAAGTGCTAGCAGTTTGTCCTGGGGCAATGTGAAGTGCACCAGAACGGTTATCCTGGGATTGCATCATTGGATCAATGGCAGAGAAGCAGCAATGCATTCAGCCACTCACTGAACACTATTTAGAAGGGTTTGTTAGAAGGCTGTACATGCCAGTCCTGCAATTTACCTATTCTGGGACAAACACCAGCATAGCTTGTTCAGGGACAGATGCAATGTCTGTTGCTAGCATTTGCTGCTATGAGTGAGATGCACTTCTGAGCACAGAGCCAGCACAAGGACTACATGTTATTTAAGGCTTATTTAAACTTCTGTATGTGGTACACAGACTGTCCAGTAGTACTTGGCATAGGAGTGAAAATAAAGTTTTACGTACAGCAATGGTATATAAATAGGGAAACAGCATTTTCATTGAGGCTGTGTGAAATGGAAGTGTTCCATTTTGACCAGTGTTTCGACAGAACAGTGTTTTGTTTCAGCTTTTGTTTTGAGTCGAAATGGCTGTTCTGTTTTGTTCTGTCGAAACGTTTTGCCGTTTCAACGTTTCACCCATAGGATATAATGGGGAAAGTCGAAACAGGCTATAACTTTGTCATTTCTGGCCAGATTTAGATGAAGCTTGCGGGAATGGTAGCCACTTCTGAGGGCATAAAGTGTGCCATGTTTCAAGAAGATATGTGCAGGGGGTTCTGAGAAACTGCACCCCAAATTCTTGAGAGAAAAACTCATGTCACATGTATGTGTTAAGCCACATACCCCAAACTGCAGGGATGGTAGCCCCTGCTGAGGCAACAAAGCCTTCCAAGTTTCAAGGTGATAGGTGTAGGGGGTTCAGAAAAACTGCACCCCAAAATCCTGAAAGCAAAACTTGAGTCACATGTATGTGTTAAGACAAAGTGGGGTCAAAACTGCAGGCGTGCTAGTCCCTGTGGAGGCCACAAAGCCTGCTAAGTTTCAAGGAGATAGGTATAGGGGGTTTGGGGAAACTGCACCCCAAAATCTTGAAAGCAAAACTCATGTCACATGCATGTGTTAAGCCACAGCAGGGTCAAAACTGCAGGCTTGCTAGCCCCTCCTGAGGCCATGAAGCCTGCCAAGTTTTCAAGGAGATAGGTGCAGGAGTTCGGGGAAACTTCACCTCAAGCTGCGGACAAGCAAAACTCGTGACATGGGTGACACTGTTTGCGTTAAGTCTTCGCAGGGTGAAAGCTGCAGGCCTGCTAGCCCCTGCTGAGGCCACAAAACCTGCTAGCTGTCAAGGAGATAGGTGCAGGGATTCTGGGTTTTGGCGCCCTGCACCTCTGGCCACAGGCAGGCAAAACGTGTCATGGGTGCTTGTGCAACTGTGTATGTCTTGGGGCGGGGGAACCACTGCAGGCCTGGCTGCTAGGCCCTGCTGCGGCCGTGAAGCCTGCCAGCTGTCAAGGAGTTTGGTACGGGGGGATTCTGGGGCCCTGCACCCCTAGCTGCTCACAGACAAAACTCGTGTCATGGGTGCTTGTGCAACTGCTGCCTCTCATCAGGCAGCAGGTCTGAAGATCCCCATCACTTGTCACAAAGACCTGAGGGTAATAATTGACCACAGGATGAACATGAGCTGGCAGTGTGATGCTGTAGCCAGCAGGGCTAGCAATACACTGGCATGCATCAATTGATGCATCTCCAGGAGAACCATTGCAAAGAAGTGATTTTCCTGCTCTACTCGGCTCTACTCAGCACTGGTGAGATCGCAGCTGGAGTACTGTATCCAGTTCTGGGCTCTGCACCTTAACAAGGATGTGGTAAAGCTTGAGAGAGTCCAGCGAAGGGCCACTTGTATGATCAGAGACTTGCAAGGCAAGCCATATGAGGAAAGGCTGAGGGACCTGGGACTCTTCGGCCTGAGAAAGAAGGCTGAGAGGGGACTTGGTAGCAGCTTACCACTACATCAGAAGCATACATCTAGGGCTCAGTGAACAACTGTTCCCCAGGGCACCCTTGGGGAAAACCAGAAGTAATGGTCACAAATTCCTGGAAGATCGTTTCAGGCTCATTTCAGGCTCAGCATTAGGAAAAACTATATCACAACTAGGGTGTCGAGACTGTGACCATTACTCCTAGTTTTTCCCAGTCTGCTGTTTTTCTAGTACCTGTATGTATTGGTACTAACAAATGACACATTCGACTAAGTTAATGCACAGTAATTGAATCACCTATATAAATGGTGATGCTGTATTGTGCATTAGATTAGTTTAATGCCTAGTAAAGCATCTTGTGTAGTCACACCCACTGGCTCCCAGAACTCCAGCCATGTGCATAACAGATGAACTCTTTAGGGGCATGAGTTAGGTGTAAGCAAATTAATACAACACGCATACAGATAGGCATTTGAGAAGGGTTCTGACATTGCTATTAAGAGCATGAGAAATGCAGAAATCCAGGCAAAAATAATAAATCTAGCATCCACTTCCCTGCCCCAGTTTCCTTACATTTCCAGGGCATTCTTTTTCTGCGGTCAGGCTCTGTTGTAGTCCAAGATCCATCTTTGCAGCTCCTTGAGTCTTCCCAGTACAGCTTGCTTCTACTAACCTAAGCTGATTCCAGGCTAAACCCCCTTGCTACAAAAACTCAAAGCTTCATTTGTATTTCTGGATATGTTTAGGCTGAACACTTATTGTGCCTAATACCTATACCCTCAAACACACTGTGCTGCTCTGCACATGTTGCTTCCTGACCAGAAGCAGTGTAGCCATGTCCGTGAAATGTTGGGGCTAATTAGTCCTGCTGACTGACAGTAATAATTAGCCAGCCCATGGCATCTCATGGGCTTGACTATACTACTTTGAATTGCATATGTATTTAGGTAATCTTGTGTGAACTGGCATTGTACCATTCATTTGAGCATCTGGATTTGAGGCATCTAAATAATTTACATATTGGCCATGATATTTGCATTTCACATGTGATATTTTAATATCCACAGCCTTGCCCAAAAAATTGTTGCCACCTACCGTCTTTGCTCTGAGCAACTGTCATCTCAGCATCACTATGACTATGGAATGCGTGCTGTTAAATCTGTCCTGACAGCAGCTGGAAACTTAAAACTAAAGTACCCAGAAGAAAATGAAAGTGTCTTATTACTTCGTGCTTTGCTGGATGTAAACTTAGCTAAATTTTTGGCACAGGATGTGCCTCTGTTTCAGGTATGGTATCAAGTGGATTCATTTAAACACTATAGCTTTGACTACTGCTTTATGAGCTTAGATAGATAGACAGATGGATGACCATGATAAACCAAGCCAGACCATTACCTTGATTTAAATCAATTCAGCCCAAACTCTGTCCTTATTTGTATTGATAATATCATACTACAGTCAGAGAAATAATCTAACTGAGGGCATGACTTGGCTCCTAATTTAATTTTTAAAAACAGGCTTATAGCAATGACTTTTCACAGTCAAATGGGTTGCGAACTGGCTGGAGGGCCACACCCAGAGGGTGGTAGTGGATGGGTCCTTCTCAACCTGGAAGGACGTGGGCAGTGGGGTCCCCCAGGGCTGGGTCCTCGGGCCCGCACTGATCAACATCTTCATCAGTAATTTGGACGAGGGGGTAAAAAACACCCTGTTCAAATTTGCTGATGACACTAAGATGTGGGGGGACGTGGGCACACTGGAAGGATGCAACAGGCTACAATCAGACCTAGACAGGTTACAAGGGTGGGCGGACGAGAATAGGATGGGTTTCAACACACACAAGTGCAAGGTGATGCACCTCAGGAAGAACAACCGGCACCATACCTACAGGTTAGGGAACTCCCCTCTTGTTAGCACGGAGGTGGAAAAGGATCTGGGGGTCATCATTGACTCCAAGATGAACATGGGCCGGCAGTGTGGAGAGGCAGGTAGGAGGGCCAACCGCACCTTGTCGTGCATCCACAGATGCATCTCGAGCAGGTCCAAGAAGGTGATCCTCCCCCTCTATGCGGCACTGGTCAGGCCGCAGTTGGAGTACTGTGTCCAGTTCTGGGCGCCACACTTCGAGGGATGTCGACAGCATGGAAAGGGTCCAGACCACTCACATGATCAGGGGACAGCAGGGCAGGCCCTATGAGGAGAGGCTACGGGACCTGAACCTGTTCAGCCTCCAAAAGAGAAGGCTGAGGGGGGATCTTGTGGCCTGTTATAAACTAGTCAGGGGGGATCAGCAGGCACTGGGGGAGTCACTGTTCCCCCGAGCACCGCCAGGAGTGACCAGAAATAACGGTCACAAGCTGGCAGAGGGTAGGTTTAGGTTAGATATCAGGAGGCGCTACTTCACGGTCAGGGCGGCTAGGGTCTGGAACCAGCTTCCAAGAGAAGTGGTGCAGGCTCGTACCCTGGGGGTGTTTAAGAGGAGGTTAGATGCACATCTTGCTGGGGTCGTTTGACCCCAGTACTCTTTCCTGCCATGGCAGGGGTCAGACTAGATGATCTGCTCAGGTCTCTTCCGACCCTAGAAACTATGAAACTTTTAAGTTACTTTGTGAAATGTTGCAAGGTATCATGTTAATGGCACTTCATATAGAAACTCCATCAATGCCTCTGAATGGAAACTATTTTTTGTAAATTTTATATCTTGGCTTGGTGTTGTAAACAAGGTCAGCAAGTTAAATCAAAACCAATAAAAATGACCTGTTAAGGCAAAGTGAAATTGCTCCTACTTTGCTGCTTCTTGAGAGGAGGATAACAAATATATTGAGCTCTGGACCATCAGTATTCAATATAAGCACCTAAAATCTGGAATACACATGATACCTACCCACAAAGTCACTGCTGTGAAAGAACAGAACCATATCTTCCCATTAAATCATTTGATCTCTTCCCTTGCCCCTCCAGTGAATTCAAGGCCAAATTTTCTGTGTTGAACTACTTCGGCAGATGCAATTTGTGTCTGTGTATGACACTAATCCATGTATGTCTGCTGTACAGCTTACATTCTCCACTATTTGACTGTGGACATATATGAGTCATTTATAGGGGCAAGTACTAAGATTTGCTCATTCAATTATCTTTGGGTCCAAATTTGTGACTGCAGTTTGTGCCTATGAGCAGGGATCCTGGTTTTCTCTTATTAAAAAAAATCACAAATTCTCTGACAAAAAATCGCAAATTCTCTGATTAAACCCCCCAAAATCCATTGTTAAAATTAAAAGCCCCCTGCAGCCCTCCCCCATCCCTGCTGGTGCCCCTCATTGCCTCCACGACAGCCACCTGCCCGACTTGTGACTCTTGCCACCACCTACAGCCCCTGCCCCCTGGCCCTGCCAGAGGGAGCCCCCAGCTGCCAGGGCTGTGGGGCCAGGGACCCAAGGCTGCAGCTCCCTGCCCCCAACAACAGGTAACTGCAGCAGAAGCAGCATGGACTGGCTCTGCCACTGCTCTGCCTGATCAGGTGGGGGTGGGCCCAGCTCCTGGCTTTCCCCAGCCATGGCCCACAACCCCCCAGTCCTGCCAGAAGGCCCCCCAGCCCCCTGCAAGCCCCACTTACCTCAGGCTCCAGGAGCAAAGAGTGAAGCTGAGCTGAGCAGACCTGTGGCTAACTGAGAACCTCAGGCCCTGCTGTTATCCTCCCCCTTCCCCTTCCCCCTCCCTCTCCAGGCAGGACTTTGAGTTTCCTGTCCTGTTTGCAAACACCTCTTGCAGGCTGGAGCTCAACCAGCCTGCAGAGCTGTTTGTAAAAGCAGGGAATCTGTGGGTTTCTCTGCTAAAAGGAGAAATCCACATTTTCTCTGATGAAAAGGGGAAATCCATGGTTTTCTCTGTTTTTCCATGGGGAACGGAAAACCAGGATTCCTGCCCTTGAGTTAGCTCTCAGTCCAGCTGAAAACATTCCCCCTTAAAGTTGAATTTCCTGTATGATCAGTATTCTTTTTATCTTACTTTATGCTCTAGCCATTCATTTTTATTAAGCTATTCTATAATGAAGTTCTGTGTTTATTTTTTTTCTTACCAGGGTATCATATCTGACCTCTTTCCTGGAGTGGTTCTTCCTAAATCAGACTATGAGCTGTTTGTCCAGGCACTGAATGAAAATATTAAAAAAATGAATCTTCAACCAGTTCCTTGGTTTATTGGAAAAATTATTCAGGTATTTTTTTAAGTATTACTATCTCAAAGTAGATTATTTTTTACATATATCTTTAAAGCACATGTCTCAGTGCTTTATTTGTGCCTAAATTGTTAGCTAACAGGGTGTTACAGAAAGCTTGACCTTACAAAATGGAAAAAAACCCCAGGAGGTAACAACACTGAAGGGAAAGACCTATCTTGATAACAGTAAGTATTGCAATTAGTCAGGCTTCTGATCATGTGGCAAGGGTACTAGACTTTGCAGTCTAGTCTAACCCATATAACTTGGGCCAGACAATGAGATTCTATCTCTTACTAAGGGAGACAGCATAGCCTATCGGAGAAAGCACTGCACTGGGACTTAAACGACTGTCTAACCTTTTGAGTGATCTTGGGCAAGTCAGTTAATCTAATTTTGCTTTAGTTTCCCTATCTTTAAAATGTTAATAAGGATGTTGACCTCTAATGTAAAATGTTTTGAGATCTAGATGGTATTATTACCAGCACTCAGAGGTATTGTCTTTTACTCACTCTGCCTAGTTTAATAGAATCACAGAACATTAGGGTTGGAAGGGACCTCAGGAGGTCATCTAGTCCAACCCCTTGCTCAAAGCAGGACCATCCCCAACTAGATCATCCTAGCCAAAGCTTTGTCTAGCCGAGTTTTGAAAACTCTAAGGTCGGAGGTTCTTCCACCTTTCTGGATAACCTGTTCCAGTGCTTTACTACCCTCCTTGAGAGAAAATTCTTCCTAATATCTAACCTAAACTTCTCTTGCTGCAACTTGAGACCATTGCTTCTTGTTCTATCATCTGCCACCACTGAGAACAGTCTAGCTCCATCCTCTTTGTAGCCCCCCTTCAGGTAGTTTAAGACTGCTGTTAAATCCCCCTCTGTCTCCTCTTCTAGACTAAATAAGCCCAGTTCCCTCAGTCTTTCCTCATAAGTCGTGTCCCCCATCCCCCTCACCATTTTTGTTGCCCTCCACTGGACTCTCTCCAGTGTGTCCACATCCTTTCTGTAGTGGGGAGCCCAAAACTGAACACAGTTCTCCAGATGTGGCCTCACCAGTGCTGAATAGAGGGGAATAATCACTTCCCTTGACCTACTGGCAACACATCTACCAATGCAGCCCAGTGAGTCACACCATTGTACACTTAGCGCTCTAAAGCAGGGTGGTATGAAAGTGGCAAAACTGACAGGTGGATAGGTAAGTATCAGGTTGGTGGAACCTGACTAAACCTCAGTTCTTGTCCACATGAGACTTTCCGTGGTTTAGCTGAGTTAGTTAAACAGGTGCAAAAGGCTGGGTGGATGCTCTTCCTTGGGTTTACTCTAGTCTTATTGGGGCACAGCTTGAGCTGATTAGGAATTGATTTAAAAGATGGGAAAAGGCAACTCTTAAATTGCGATGAGAATGTCTTCACAGTGGATGGTACTAGGGTAACCAAGCAGTTTAAGAATAAATAGAAGCTCACTCAGTGCTAGTTTGTATTGCAGACAAAGCCTAAATCGGTGTCATTTATGTACTGAGAGCTTGGATATGGGACACCTAAACAAGTGGACTGGATATAATCACCCTTTATAGAAGTGAAAAAATGATGTAAAGTCCTGCCTTGGTGTAAACAACTTCAATCTGGATAAAGTTGCCCTAGACTATTACATGCTTCTCTCCACTTAGTGATAAATGCTGTTATATCACTTCTTGCATGCAGCTGTTCCCACATAGCTGCTGGTCTGTCTGTCTGGGTGTGATTAAGAGCAAGGATGCAGCTGGATGTGCCTGGATTGACAATTCTGTTGTCCCTACACAATAGTACAAGAATGCAGTACAGTCATGTAGTTTTACTCATATTACATTCTGTTCTGTATAAGTTAAATTAACTTATAAACCTTTTGTCACTGATGCAGATTTATGAGATGATGCTGGTGCGCCATGGATACATGATTGTTGGTGATGCTATGGGTGGAAAGACCTGTGCCTTTAAAGTGCTAGCAGGAGCCCTTGGTGATTTATATGCAGGTAAAAATAGAAATCTTGTCTCCAGGATCCCTCATAAAAAGCTATTAATTCTATGACCAGTGATGCTGTTTAACAAATGTAAGCTCAGTTGTTATTTTTGTTCTTACCTGGCTGAAGAATAGAAGAGAGTTTGGATAACCAGGGATAGGATTAGAAACCCACCATTGTCTGAAACCAATAAAGTTGGTCAGACGTTTTATTAAGCAGTATATTCATACCTCATGGTCTTGCAAAACTGGTAGGCGTAGTCTCATCAAATCATTTACTTGAAGCATAGCATCTATCTGAAAAATGATGGAACAAAAATTGCAACTTTCTGCCCAATTGACCCACTCCCAAAGAAAGATTCTGGGTTGTTACAAGTGCAAGAACAGGTTTGTTGCTCTTTTTCCCTGTTCATTATTTTTTACCTTGTGCTTTTGCATACAGTAACTTGCTCCTGCTTCGTGCGAGAACATGCTCTAAGTTTGAGTAAAAAGGTTGCTACTCACTGCTGGCTACCTTCCAGCTATCATGTCCTTTTGCCTTTGACAGTTACAGTGGGGCTATCAGGGATGTTCCATTTCTATATTTCATTTGCTAAATCTAATTTTAAAGCCCTTTTTCTTTCTCTCTAGCTATTCAAGTCAACTTTTTTTTTTAATTTGTACTCAGATAATTCCATGGATGAATTTGCTGTTGAGTACAAAATTATTAACCCCAAAGCTATTACTATGGGACAACTCTATGGGTGTTTTGACCCTGTGAGCCATGAGTGGACAGATGGAGTCCTTGCAAATGCCTTCAGAGAACAAGCATCTTCAACCTCTGATGAACGCAAGTGGATTATATTTGATGGCCCAGTGGATGCAGTTTGGATAGAGAACATGAACACTGTGCTAGATGATAACAAGAAGGTAACCATCACTTTTGCCAGTTATGTGTAGGAATCCTCTAATTTATTGAAGTGAGGTTGTTTATTGCCCGTTGTTATACAGCTCTTCTAAGTAAAATAAAATACATGAATGTATCTCTCCAGTTGGAATTGAAATTCATTTATTTACAAAATAATCATGATCTTAGCTGCTGAAAAAGTATTAGCAAACCAGAGACAGATAATACTGCAGCGTTCTCTTTTTCTTTGTGACTAGCAGCAGTAGCAAATGGAAGAACTAAGACAGGGTCTATAAATATCACATGCTGGGAAAACATAAATGAATGCAAATTTGCATTAAGTGCAACAGTTGAACTTGTGACAGACATGAGTATAAATGAATGCTCAGCTATAACATGATTAACCCATATTCATGGGATGTTTTCCTTCTAGCTGTGTTTAATGAGTGGTGAAATAATTCAGATGAATTCCAAAATGAGTTTAATTTTTGAGCCAGCTGATTTAGAGGAGGCATCACCAGCAACTGTCAGCAGGTAATGTGGAAGCAGCCAATGCTGACCTATCCCATGCAACAGACCCAAATTTGAATATGCATTGCAAATACATTTTTGCATCGTAACTACTTATTCTTCCTAGGTGTGGGATGATCTATATGGATCCTCAGCAGCTAGGCTGGAAGCCTTTGAAGGATTCCTACATGAACACACTACCCCCAGACCTGCAACAGGAGCATAGAGAACTGGTATGAGCTTCAATTTCTTCTTTTATTTTACTGTCCCACTGAATCCAAGGACCCCTGTATCAATTGCATGCTTCTCAGCAGTTAGTTTTTGGAAACTACCCATTGCCTCACAGGGACTTAGTAATGGGCCTGAAAACTGCAGATACGATGGGTTCCTGAAAAAAATTGTGGGGAAAAGTAAGCATTAGAAATGTGCTGTATGGGCCTCTCATGTGTTTAGTGCTTTTAAGAAATGCCCATCATAATATTATCTTCATCAAGTACCTGGTCCTGCAAACATTTGCCAGGTTGAGTAGGATCATTCACGTGAATATAAGGACTACTTGTGTTGTGAGGATTTCTAAACACTGTTCTGAAATAAGGGATGAGACTAAATTAGCAATATTGCACTTCTGTTTTAATAACAGTTCTGCATTTAGAAGTATTTTGGTAGGGACTAAAAACTGTAGCATAAATATAGTTACCTTATTTACTTGAATCCAAGATAAGTTTTTTTTCTCCCAATCAGTGTGGGGCAAAAAAGCCTCATCTTGGATTCAAATACTGGTCCAGGGTAGATAGCAACTTAGCTTTGGCTTTGGCCCAGGGCTTGGGGCTGAAACTGGAGCTGCACCCCTGCCTGTCCCAGGTTGGACCCCAGTACCTCCCACTGTTGGTTTTCTAGTTGTAAGTGAAGCAACAATAAAACTTTAATAAAAAATTCAAAACTTTGGCAGCCGTTTCATTTCGGAGGTGTTTTGATCCATTTCAGTGCCCAAAACACCAAATCCAAAATGAAACGGAAGGCTGTGAAACATCTCTGAAACTCAACAAAACCATCCAAAATGTTTCAGAATTATTTTGGATATTTTGGAGCCAGGCTTGCAGGGAAACAGAAACTAAGAAGAGAGAGGGGGAAGTGGGGCAGAAGGACTGCTCTGATATTAACATCTGTAGCTGGCCAGTGACTGCGATCTGTCCTTGAGGTCCCTTCCAATCCCAGTGCTCTGGAGGAGGGATGGCAGCCTGTTGTCATCCTGCGCGCAGATCTGGGGGCCTGCACCCCTGGAAGGAGTCTGGCACAGCCCCGCAGCCCTCCCAGAGGGGTGTGGGCCCCCAGATCTGCGCACAGGATTACAGCATGTTGCTGCTGTTGGCTGGGGCCAGCATCGGCACCCAAGTCTGCTCTGCACAGCCCACACCAAGCACAGCCGGGGGAGCCAGGGGAGAAGCCCACATGGCTGTCCGGCCTGGCCCCATCCCCCACCTGGCCCAGCCTCCTGACACTTAAAAAAAATCCAAACCCTCCCCCCAGCAAACCCTCACTCACTGGCTGTAGCAGGGGCTGTGGAGGCTCTGAGGCCTCCAGGCAGGCCCCAGCATTCCAAGAATCAAAAAAAAAAATCATCTCCGCACTCACTGGCTGTAGAAGGACCTGTGGGGGCTCTGGGGCTATGTGGCAGAGGCCCCCCCACGGAGCCCCCCCACAGAACTGCCACTCCCCAATCTCCCCTTCTGCCCTGCCAACCCTGGGCCCTGATGCTCCATCCAGCCCCAGCCTAGTCCTGGCACTTGAAAAAAAACAAACATAAAAGCCCTGCACTCACCAGTTCTGGTAGCAGTGATCATGGCCTCTGAGGGCTCATGGCAGAGCTCCCCTGTGCAGTGTGAGGGAATGGGGATTGCCCTCCCCACCTGGCATCCACATGGTAGCTGCCCCATGGCACAGATGCAGCATGGCTCAGCAGGGCAGCACACACTGTCTGGGAGCTGGGGCCACTGGGGCTGAGCAATGCCAGGCTCCGGCTGACAGGTGGAGCTGCCCCAACTCCCAGACAGTACGCCACATCCTGCCAAGCCGTGCTGCACCCGCATGATACGACAGCTACCACACGGGTGCCAGGCGGGGGGTGATCCCCACTGCCCCCCGCTGCAGGGAGTGGCTCTGCCACAAGCCCCCAGAGGCCCTGACTGCCACTGCTACAGCTGGTGAGTATGGGGCTTTTTAAGTGCCAGGACTAGGCTGGGGCCAGGCGACGGATGGGGCTGGGCAGGACAGCCATGGGGGCTTCTCCCGTGGCTCCCCTCAACCAGGGAAAGGCAAGCACAGCTGAAGGAGCCACGGGAGAACTTGCAGCCACCCAACTGTGCCTGCCTCTCCCCAGCCAATCTGAATCTCTGAAACAGGATCGAAACTCTGAAACAGATTTAGCCGAATCAAAACAGAGCAGTGATTTGAAACACTGAAATGAAACACTGTCCTCCAAAAAAGCCAAATCCAAAATTGAAATGAGACATAGCCATTTTTCACAGCCCTAGATATGCAGTGAGCTTAGTTAGGCTGCTCCTAGCAACTTCCTGACGATGAGAGTCAACAGGAGGGGAGGGTCCTTCCTCTTATTTACAAAAGCATTCGCCATCTCTCAGCATTGGATTCTGTGTATATAACAGGCATATAAGGAAAATGTTTTCATTTAACCCTTTCAATCCTGGGGGTGAAAAATGATAAGAGGAAATGCTCAGAACTTCACATGCTAAAATGATGTAATGTATTATATTTGCTGTCTAACCAGTGTTTTCTTGTATTGTCTTTCTCAATTAACAGGGAGTGTGTACGACTTCTATTTTCACAAGCAGGCTAGTGGGCAGTGGAACATGTGGACTGATTACATCACTAAAGAAGAGCAAATGATACCTACTGGTGCAAAGGTTAACATTAATCTTTTCCGTTATAGACAGTAACTGAGTGATAAATGGTTCATAGATTGATTCATAGACTCTTAGAGGCTGGAAGGGACTTGGTAGATCATTGGGTCCAGTCCCTCTGAACTAGGCAGGAAAAGACAACTGGGGTCCCCAGCGAGGTGACTGTCCAGTCTCCTTTTGAAGATTTTCAGGGTAGATGACTGTACCGCCACTGGAGGGATTTTATTCCACAGTCTGGACACCCTGACTGTGAAGGAATTTCTCCTGGAATTGAGCCTGAAATAACCTTCCAGGAGTTTGTATCCATTGCTCCTGATCTTCCCCAGGGGTTTCCTAGTTTCCTAGTTGGTAGGGTCAGAAGGGACCTGAGTAGATCATCAAGTCCAACCCCCTGCCATGGCAGGAAAGAGTACTGGGGTCAAATGACTCCAGCAAGATGTTCATCCAGCCTCCTCTTAAAGACCCCCAGGGTAGGAGCCAGCACCACTTCTCTTGGAAGTTGGTTCCAGATCCTAGCTGCCCTGACAGTGAAGTAGCACGTCCTGATGTCTAGTCTGAATCTACCCTCTGCTAGCTTGTGACCATTATTTCTTGTCACTCCTGGTAGTGCTTGGGGGAACAGGGACTCCCCCAATGCCTGCTGGTCCCCCCAACTAGTTTGTATACAGCAATAGATCCCCCCTCAGCTTTCTCCTGTGGAGGCTGAACAGGTTCAGGTCCCTTAACCTCTCCTTGTAGGGCTTGCCCTGCTGCCCCCGATCACGTGAGTGGCCCTGGTCTGGACCCTCTCCATGTTGTTCTCCTGAAGTGTGGCGCCCAGAACTGGACGCAGTACTCCAACTGCGGCCTGACCAGTGCCGCATAGAGAGGGAGGATCACCTCCTTGGACCTGCTCGAGATGCATCTGTGGATGCATGACAAGGTACGGTTGGCCTTCCTGACCACGTCCCCACACTGTTGGCCCATGTTCATTGAGTTTACTGAATTCTTGATGTATCCCCCCGGTGTAGTGGTAAGCTGCTACCAAGTCCCCTCTCAGCCTTCTCTTCTGTAGGCTGAAGTCCCTCAGCCTCTCCTCATATGGCTTGTCTTGAAAGTCCCTGATCATATGGGTGGCTCTTCTCTAGACTCTCGCAAGTTTTTCCACATCCTTGTTGAAGTGCAGGGGTAGTTCCTCCTGCTTGTTCCCCATGCTCCTGGCATTGGTGTACAGGCAGCTGAGACCCCCAACTGACACCCTCGATTTCCTGAGACGCTGTGGGAGAACCATTCTGGTAGCATTTTCAAAAACAGTTATCTTAGTGTCCTCCAGGTGGGAGCTTTCCTGTGTGCCAGTCCCTGGGCATGGTCCACTTGGAGTTTCCCCGTCCCCCAGCGAAGTCAATTTAAAGCACTGTCTAGCAGATCAGCCATCCTGGCTGAGAACACGGACTTACCCTCCACTCAAGGTGGATGCCATCTTGTCCCAGAAGTCCTCTCTCCCTGAAGTGCATGCTGTGGTCAAAGAAACTGAAGCCCTCGTGGTAGCACCACCGGTCAGAGGCATCTGTTTACTTCTTCTACACAGCCTTCCCTCTTGGGTCCATGGCCTGCAGCAGGGAGCACAGAAGAAAAAACTACTTGAGTCCAGTCCCTTGAGCTCAGCCCCCATGAGTCCCTTGACTCATGACCCGGTCCAGATTACTTCTGCCCATGTTGGTCGTGCCTACATGGATGAGGAGCATGGGGTAGTAGTCAGAGGGATGGATGTGCCTGGGGATCCTCTCCGTAATGTCCCGGATGCATGCCCTAGGAAGGTAGCAGACCTCTCTGGCCAAGAGGTCCGGACAGCAGATAGGTCCCTCCGTGTCCCTCAGGGGAGAGTCCCTCACAACTCTGCATCATTGATGCACAACTCTACATCAGTTACACGTGGCACCTAGATTAATTTCTGTTCTGTTAGAGCCTTCTATGAGCCTTTCCATTTTTAAGTCCTGTTTCTTTTGTTATTGGACCAACACTTGGATCTCGGCATTCAAAGTGAGCATGGAGAACAAGGATGATCCAGTGCTTGAAGATCTGGGTCCTGGTCCTTGTTGCTACAGACCTTGGGGAAAGTTCTTACAATAGAAAAGTAGCCTCTGATTTGCAGTGCCTCCATTTGTAATTCTTAAGGTCCAGTCTAGCATAAGCAAATTAATCAGAACTATCAGATAGACTGACTTATAGACCCCTAAGGATGTGGAGAGCAACATCCTGGGTATCCTGAATGTTCAAGAGCTCACCAAAATTTAAGGTGCATGCATTTTGATAGCAGCCTTTGAACTTAAGCTTTCCAGGTCTCAGATTTCCCCTCTACAAAGTGGGGTGAATTATATTTCCTTACCATATAGGTGCAGTGTGAAGGCAAATTCAGTTCAGTACAGTGCTTTAAGAAGTTTAGATTAATGTTTTCCATTCCCCTGTTACCTTGATGCCTCATTTCCATGCTAGGTATCAGCACAGTTAGCATCTGGAATGAAGTATGGGGGACAGAGAAGATGAAATTTGACTGCATCCTCTAAAAATATTTTTTAGATATACACAACACAGCTTCTGCTCACATGGGGGAGAAGGAGAGACATCCCGTGGCAATCTGCTCCCTTCCCTTTGCACAGCAGGGGGCAGAGCTGACCTCAGAATCAAATCAGGAACCATATAATTCCCTTTTAATTTGTATTACTGTAATGCCTCAGGTCCCTAGACATAACCACCTTGTGCTAGGCACTGTACAGATGCAGAACGAAAGTGGGTTCTTAGCTGCCAGCTCTTAATTGTGCTAGAAATTTGTAATAAAACTTTTTGCATTTCTTAATAATTTTTTGAACTCTGTATTTGTACTATAAACCTGCTGCAGTACATTGATTTCAGATCTATGTTAATTATGGTATCAGAGATGTCCTTTTCATGAAATCTCCCATCTAACAGGTATCTGATCTCATAATCCCAACCATGGTAACTGCCAGGCAAATATTTTTCTTAAAAACATATGTGGAACACAATATTCCTTTGCTGTTTGTGGGTTCCACTGGCACAGGAAAATCAGCTATTATCAACAGTTTTCTGCTAAAACTTCCGAAACATCAGTACATCCCAAACTGTATCAACTTCTCTGCAAGAACTTCAGCTAACCAAACCCAGGATATTATTATGTCAAAGCTGGATAGGAGAAGAAAAGGATTATTTGGACCTCCAGTGGGAAAGAAAGCTATAGTATTTGTGGGTAAGAAAATTTTGTTTTCTTGTGTCTCCTGAATTCTGAATTTATGTGGAAAACCTAAACTCTTTATTGAGTCTGATAATTAAACACTGCTTCAGTTCTTCTTTTCTATAAAGCACCTGTAGAAGAAAAGCTTATATACATTTAAGTAGTGCTTCTCTTTGAGACGGACTCCCTTTAAACCTGTGAAGGCTGGTTCCTTGTAATGTGATATGAAATAAACAGCAAGCAATCACTATTGAAACAACATTTTTAACTTAAATGTGCATGATAAAATTGCATTGGATTTAGTATCTGTATCAGAAAGATTTCATAGACATTAAGGCTGGAAGGGACCTTGGAAGATCATTGAGGCAGAAACTCAGTAGGGGGTCACAGGATCCCAGCAAGATAAACATCCAACTTTCTCTTGAAGGCTTTCAAAGTAGGTGCTTGAACCACCTCCATGAAAGCTAACATTTTCCTAGTTCTGGCTCAGTTGGAATTTTTTGTTTGCCTTCTAAGAAACAATAGGCAGCTGCACTTTCAATTTTTCTAACCTTGTTTATAGATGATCTAAATATGCCTGCAAAGGAAGTGTATGGAGCCCAGCCACCCATTGAGCTTCTTAGACAATGGATTGATCATGGCCATTGGTATGATAAGAAGGATACATCTAGGCTTGATATCGTAGACGTCCTGTTTGTTTCAGCAATGGGCCCTCCTGGTGGTGGAAGAAATGATATTACAGGTAGGAAAATATACAAACTACTTGTAACCGGAGAGAGAGAAATACATGTCTGAGATGAGATACCATATAGTTAACTAAAGATAGGGAGACAAACTTAGTTTTACTGGAGACTGGTGATTACATCTGTAGTAAGTTGAAAATAAGATTGTATGGTGCTGGATATTATTGGGTCTTCTGTTACAGGACGTTTCACACGACACTTGAATATTATTTCCATCAGTTCTTTTGATGATGAAATTTTAGCCAAGATTTTCACTTCAGTTGTTGACTGGCACTTCAGTAAGGGCTTTGAGCCAGTATTTTTAAGGTAAGAGTGAAACATTGCCTGGGACAAATATTTTCTCAAATTGTTCCTCTCCATACTTCATAATTTCCTTTTTTTTAAGGCTTGGCAAGCTGATGATCCAAGCTACAATGGCTATTTATAAAATGGCTGTCGAGAATTTTCTTCCAACGCCTTCCAAATCCCATTATGTCTTTAATCTGCGGGATTTCTCCAGGGTTATTAGAGGAGTGCTGCTGTGTCCACATACCCACTTACAAGTAGGTTGCTTTTCAACTGTGTTCCTAGAATAAAGATAGTAAAAAAGGATTAGTGAAGTAAATTCTTGTGACTTCCATTCATAATAATTTCAATACTTACATATCTAAAATGAGGATTGGGTTAGAATACTTTTCTCTATATTTTCCCCTCTGCCTCTGAAAAAGAATATTCATATGTTCTTGAAAATGGTAGTAGCACCAGCAAAGGTTCAATGTGTTAGGCATTGTATATACATGTAGTATGTGACAGTTATCTGTCCCGAGACTGTAGTTTTAATAGGCAAGACAGGCAGAGAGGAGGAAAAAGAGGATTAAAATTTCACAAATGGGGAACTAATAAATGAAGTAATATGGCCTCAGAAATATATCTTGAACAATGGAAGTTTCTGGGGACTACAGAAAACCAAATGTATTAATAATCTGAGCAAAGGCCTCAGCTACATCACAATTCGATGGCTGGGGAATTGGCTCCGAAGTCGGACCTAGAGAGTGGTAGTCGACGGAAGTGAATCATCATGGCGCCCAGTGGTGTCGCCCAAGGCTCCGTCCTCGGACCTGTACTCTTTAACATCTTTATTAACGAAGTGGAGATTCGTGTCAGAGGTGGACTGGCCAAGTTCACCGATGACACCAAACTTTGGGGTAGAGCATCCACACCCAAGGATGGGCTGGTGATCCAGGCTGACCTTGATAGGCTTTGAAAGTGGGTGGATAAAACCTGATGACTTTCAATATGGAAAAATATAAGGTACAGGAGACCCTCGCCATTTGTGGGGGATACATTCTTGTATTCCCTGCGAATGGTGAAATCCCCGAAATAAGGCACTGCGTTCATGAATGTAGTGCCCCCGGCAGCTGTGGGGGGCGGGGGGGAGCACGGCTGCTCTGGCGACGGCAGGAGTGCAGCAGTAGTGGTGGGAGCCTGGCAGTGGCAAACGCAGAGCTCCTAAGGAGCTCCTTTAAGTGTATTTAGGTTGTGGGTTCGGCATTTGAAACTACGAATGCCAAACCTGCTAATAGCGAGAGTGTGTTGTACTCCACCTCAGAGGAAAAAACCCCCTACATCATACTTATAGGCTCAGCAGTGCTACACTCACTACCACCATGGTCAAATGGGACTTGGGGGACATGACTGACCATAAGACGAACATGAGCCACCAATGCGATGTCATAGCTGGTACAGCAAACAAAACTTTGGTTTGCATCCATAGAAGCTCCTCAAGCAAATCTCAGGATGTCATCCTCCCGCTGTACTTGGCCTTGGCGAGGCTGCAGCTGGAGTACTGTATCCAATTCTGGGCTCCACAATTCAAGAAGGACGTGGAGAAGCTTGAGAGCCACACGCATGATCAGAGGGCAGGAGAACAGGCCTTATGAAGAGAGGCTGAGAGCCATGGGACTCTTCAGCCTGGAAAAGTGCAGTCTCAGGGGTGACCTGGTGGCAGTCTATAAGTACATCGGGGTGTACATCAGGATCTGGGGGAACGCCTGTTCACCAGAGTGCCCCAAGGGATGACAAGGTCCAGTGGTCATAAACTCCTTCAAGACCGTTTTAGGCTGGACATAAGGAAAATCTACTTTACTGTCCAAGACCCCAAGGTCTGAAATAGACTCCCTCCAGAGGTGGTGCAAGCACCTCCTCTAGACTCTTTTAAGAACCATGTGGGCGCTTATCTTGCTGGGATTCTTTGACCCCAGCTGACATCCTGCCCCTTGGGCAGAGGGCTGGACTTGATGATCTTCCAAGGTCCCTTCCAGCCCAAATGTCTATGAAATCTATGAAAATTCTCATCCTGTTACAATGAAGAATTGTGCTGGTGGGATGCAAGTTGGTCCTAAAATCTAGCTATGAGTGAACTCTCTTGGTGCAGAAGCTGAAGAAAACAGCTGCAGACATTCTTGAAGCCTTCCTGGAGAACATTGGAATAGTTAATGTGAATTAACTAATGTTAATTCAGTGGCAGGATTTGTTCACAGTAATCCTTATTTCTTGTGAGGAGAGTATACCTAGGCCAAAGTCTGTCTTTAGTGGGCCTAGAATTTCCTGACCATTGTTTCCTCCTTGTCATGTGTCCCGAGTCTTGAACCCCCTTGTAACGTGTCGTGAGTCATAGAATCTTAGATGTCCTTTGTTTGATGTCTCCAGCATCATTCTAAAATTTGAAAAATCTTTGTAAAAAGCCTACGGATAAACCCACTCAGTGTAGCAATAGAAAAATGATTTCACATAAGAGGACAGCTTTCTATTGGCAGAATGGATAAGACATTGTCATTAGGTATGGAGGAGCCAGTTTAGTTAACAAATACAGAGCCACATACTGAACATTTGAAAACCAAGAGTTCCATTAACTTGGGCATGAGGTAAATCACACTCCAAATGGAGATCAGAGTACTTTGGTTTTAAGCAGTTCCTGCCTTAAATATATTTGCATGTTGATTTCTCTTTGCACATATAGGATGGAGACAAGCTGATCAGGCTCTGGATTCATGAGGTTTATCGAGTTTTCTATGACCGTTTACTTGATAATGAGGACAGGCAGGTGTTCTTTAAGATGGTAAAAGAAACAACATCAAATAGCTTCAAGCAGAGTGTTGATAAGGTATGTTAGGTTATACATAATATTTTGGATGTAGAGGCTGGATTAATTCATTATAAAACTAATTGCACATTTTATATTTGGTTGGTATTAGGCAATTTTTTGGGTGGCATCTGTTGATACACCCACAGTAATTGGGGTAACCTCTATCTGTGTATTGTGCCTTTGCACATGCAAATAAGGGCCTTCATTCTGCAAATTACACGTTGCAAATGGAATCAACTTCAGAAGGGCTTTAAAGAGGGCCAGAGGGCCACTTGGAATGAGTAACTTGCATGAATAGGGCCAAGATTTCAGCAGTTTTTGACTTGTGCACATTTGAAAGAACTCACAGATGCTATGGGCACGTTGTTAGAGGTGCTCTGGAAACTTGACAATATACCTGACAAGGAAATCATGGTGGCTGCTCTGTAAGGTATGGAGAGCTGAAAAATTACAGTCAGCACACGCGTGTTACTCCCATCTGTTTTTTGCTTGGGCTAAAAGCATGCATCAGAACAGCTGGAAAACAGGCTTTCCCACAGTGATAGTACTATGTGGATAAGAGAGTACATTCAAGAAAAAAGGATTTATGTTATTGTAAAGTACTTAGTCTGAATTATCTCTGATTTTTGTATTTTCAATAGGTACTGAGTCATCTGTCACCTACTGGCAAGATCACTGATGATAATATACGCAGTCTCTTTTTTGGAGACTACTTAAAACCAGATGGTGATGTAAAAGCCTATGATGAAATCACAGACTTAAAGCAACTGACAGCTGTGATGGAATATTACCTTGAAGAGTACAACAATATTAGCAAGGCACCAATGTCCTTAGTCATGTTCCAGTTTGCTATTGAACATATTTCAAGGATCTGCAGAGTGTTAAAGCAGGACAATGGTCACTTGTTACTGGTGGGGATTGGTGGAAGCGGGCGACAAAGTGCTACCAAGTTGGCCACCTTCATGAATGCTTTTGAGCTCTTTCAGATTGAAATTACAAAGTCTTATGCCACCAATGAATGGAAGGAGGATGTGAAACGTGTTATGCTGCAGGCTGGTGTCGGTGACAAAAATGTGTGCTTTTTGTTCTGTGATAATCAAATAAAAGATGAGGCATTTGTGGAGGACATTAACATGCTACTGAATACAGGTGATGTGCCTAACATCTTTGCAGCTGATGAGAAAGCTGAAATTGTGGAGAAAATGCAGGCTGCAGCAAGGACAGAAGGCAAGAAAATTGAGGCAACTCCACTTGCTATGTATAACTTTTTTATTGAAAAAGTGAAGAAAAATTTGCACATTGTCTTAGGTCTGTATATATCTCACTTTGTCTTTTTGTAGCTCTCTTTATTTCATAACCCTGGTAAACTTAATTAACAATATGGATTCCTTCCAGCAATGAGTCCGATTGGAGATGCGTTCCGGAACCGATTACGAATGTTCCCATCACTGATAAATTGCTGCACCATTGACTGGTTCCAAACTTGGCCCACAGATGCTTTGGAAATGGTTGCAAACAAGTTTTTGGAGGATGTTGAACTTGAAGATGAAGTGCGGAAAGAGTAAGTATTTCCTTGTCAGAAAATTTATGCAGCTGTTTGTTATTTATGCCTCAGCAAGCTTGTATAATTATAATTAAGATATTATCCTAATATAAATGTACCATTTTTTGTTACAGTGGTACAATTCCATTGAAGGCAGTAGGACTGTAATGGATTATGGCCCCAATATTTGTACACGCTAAATACCTGCAGCACTCTTTGACTTCAGTAACTCTGAAAATCAGGCCATTAAGAAGAGAATTTGATCAATTATGTATTTGTTAATGGGCAAAACCAGTTCTTAGCACTCTTTTACCACTGTGTCATTTCCTTGAATTCAGTATGGTTACTCTGGATTTAAACTGATGTAACTGAGAGCAGAATCTGGCTCCATTTTATTAGATGTTAAGAGAACTATATGGTTTGGTAGGTTATCGTTATTGATTGCTGTGACATAACTCTAATACCTAATTAATAATTAACTCTAATACATAGTTACATAGTAACATGGGATTTTCCCTTAGGGTTGTGTTGATGTGCAAATATTTCCAAGAAAGTGTGAGAGAACTTTCAGTGAGCTATTACAACACACTGCGAAGGCACAACTATGTAACACCGACATCTTATCTGGAACTGATTCTCACCTTTAAATCACTGCTACACAGCAAAAGGCAAGAAGTTAATACAATGAGAAATCGGTACCTCGTTGGCCTCCAAAAACTTGACTTTGCATCTTCACAAGTAAGCTTAGACTGAAAACAGTAAGGATAATTTTTTTAACATGGCATATGGGTAATAAGGCAGGCAGCTGTTAAGGCTAAAAAGAGTTGCAAGCTTAATTCCCTGTTCACTGTACTATTAGCAATTTTCTTTTCAAAGCCACCAGGAAATGTTAAAGTACTGCTTAGCTATTTTAAGAGATTGTGACATATATTTTTAGATGACATCACCTAATGGACAGGGTGCTATTCAATCAACCATGGTAGAAGAAATAGCTGAATTAAAAAAATGCAATAGTTTTCTCAGTGCTCCTTTTTTGAGAAATCTCTTGCAGAATGGCTTCCTTAGGCGCCTTCCTAATACTGACTGTACATGCCTATGCTTATTAGGGATGTGTGAAGGAGGCCCTATTTGATTCGGATTTAGCCTGAATCGGGGACAGTGATGGATTAGTTGATTCGGATCTCTGCCCCCCCGATTCGATTCAGCTGAATCCGAATCTGAAGATTCAATGCTGATTCAGAAAATCAGCGATTCAGCCATAGACACAGCTTTAAAAGTTTTTTCTACGTACCTTGAGGTACCAGCACGGCTTGTGAATGCTGCAATGCTGGGGTGTGTGGAGCGTCCCACTGGAGCACAAGGGGGCCCCCCACATGCTCGGCAGTGATCCCAAAAGTGAATTGGATGTATTTCGAGTCTGTTTCCGGGTCTGCTGGGTAGCGCACATGGGGGTGCCCCTGTTCACCCCTGGCTCGGCTATCGGCCACAGGGCGACCCCGGGTGCCCCCCAGACCCAGGAAGCGCCAGAGGGTTATGGGGGGGCCCCCCGCATGCTCCCCAGTGGACCCAGGAGTGCTTCTCGTTCACTTCCAGGTCCACTGCCAAGTGCGTAGGGGAGCCCCCTACGCTACTGTGGGACACTGCAAGCACCCCAGCATCGCAGCGTTCATGAGCTGCCTTTTATCTAGAGGTATGTAGAAAAAATATTTAAAGCTGTGTCTATGTCTGAATTGCCAAATCTGTGAATCAATTCGGAGGGTTCCTTGACTTCAGAAAAGCCGACTTTGACAAGCTCAAGAGGCTAGTCAGTCAGGCCCTCAGGGACCATGATCCCAGGGAGTTGGGAGTTCAAGAAGACTGGTTGCTTCTCAAGGAAGCGATCCTCAGTGCACAAGCTAAATCTATTCCAACACGGAGGAAAGGCAGCAAGAAGGCACAGCAGCCCCCCTGGCTCTCCAGGGACCTAGCGGACCTACTGTGGCTAAAAAGGAAAGCCTACAAAGGCTGGAGGATGGGATTCACCTCCAAGGAGGATTACTCCGCGCTGGTCCGGTCCTGCAGGGAGCAAACCAGGGAAGCCAAGGCTGCAACTGAACTCCAACTAGCTTCAGGCATCAAGGACAACAAAAAGTCCTTTTTCAGATATGTGGGGAGCCGGAGGAAAAGCAAGGGCAATGTTGGACCCCTGCTAAACCAGATGGGGCAACTGACAACTGACACCCAGGAAAAAGCCAACCTATTAAATAGGTACTTTGCGTCAGTCTTTCATCAGTCCCACGGGACGCCCATGCCTGCTATGGGACAGGGAAATCTGGGTGAGGGGGATCCCCTACCCTCCATCAATGCTGACCTCGTGAAGGAACACCTTGAGAAGCTGGATACCTTCAAGTCAGCTGGCCCTGACAACCTGCACCCCAGGGTACTCAAGGAGCTGGCGAGCGTCATAGCCCAGCCCCTGGCATGGATCTTTGAAAACTCCTGGTGCTCTGGTGTAGTGCCCGAAGACTGGCAGAAGGCCAATGTGGTGCCGATCTTCAAGAAAGGGAGGAGAGTGGATCTGGCTAACTACAGGCCCATTAGCCTGACTTCTATCCTGGGGAAGATCTTAGAAAAGTTTATTAAGGAGGCCATCCTTGAGGGACTGGCCCAGGCTAACATCCTAAGGGACAGCCAGCATGGGTTTGTTGCGGGTAGGTCTTGTTTGACCAATCTCATTTCCTTCTATGACCAGGTGACCTATCACCTGGACAAGGGAGAAGAGATTGATATCATATATCTTGACTTCAAAAAAGCTTTTGATCTGGTATCCCATGATCACCTCTTGGCCAAACTGGCCAGTTGTGGCTTTGGCTCCACCACGATCCGCTGGCTGGGAAATTGGCTTCGTGGTCGGACCCAGAGGGTTGTGATTGATGGCAGTCACTCATCATGGTGCCCTGTGACCAGTGGGGTCCCTCAAGGCTCTGTCCTGGGACCCATACTGTTCAACATCTTCATTAATGATGTGGACATTGGAGTCAGGAGTGGACTGGCCAAGTTCGCCGATGACACCAAACTTTGGGGCAAAGCATCCACGCCAGAAGATAGGCGGGTGATCCAGGCTGACCTGGACAAGCTCAGCAAATGGGCAGACGAGAACCTGACGGTGTTTAACACCGAAAAATGCAAGGTTCTCCTCCTTGGGAGGAAAAACCTGCAGCATCCTTATAGGCTCGGCAGTGCTACGTTGGTTAGCACTACAGAAGAAAAAGACTTGGGGGTCATCATTGACCACAAGATGAACATGAGCCTGCAATGCGATGCTGCGGCTAGTAAAGCGACCAAAATGCTGGCGTGCATCCATAGATGCTTCTCGAGCAAATCCCGGGACGTCATTCTCCCCTTGTACTCGGCCTTGGTGAGGCCGCAGCTGGAGTACTGCGTCCAGTTTTGGGCTCCACAATTCAAAAAGGATGTGGAGAAGCTTGAGAGAGTGCAGAGGAGAGCCACGCGCATGATCAAAGGTCAGGAAAACAGATCTTACGATGACAGGCTGAGAGCCATGGGACTCTTTAGCCTGGAAAAGCACAGGCTCAGGGGTGATCTGATGGCCACCTATAAGTTTATCAGGGGTGACCACCAGGATCTGGGGGAACATCTGTTCACCAGAGCGCCCCATGGGATGACGAGGTCGAACGGTCACAAACTCCTGCAAGACCGTTTCAGGCTGGACATAAGGAAGAATTTCTTTACTGTCCGAGCCCCCAAGGTCTGGAACAGTCTGCCAGCGGAGGTGGTTCAAGCGCCTACTTGAACACCTTCAAGAGTAAATTGGATGCTTATCTTGCTGGGATCCTATGACCCCAGCTGACTTCCCGCCCTTTGGACAGGGGGCTGGATTCAATGATCTCCCGAGGTCCCTTCCAGCCATGATGTCTATGAAATCTATGAAATCTATGAAATATGAATTCAATTCGGAGAGATTAAAGAGTCCTCTGATTCAATTCAGATTCGGAGATTTGACCACCGAATCGGGTCAAATCTCTGCCAAATCAAATCAGGGACCAAAGTTTCACACAGCCCTAATGCATATCTCCCCTATCAGGATGTGGAATTCAAAAAGAGAGTTACTATTACTGAAATGAATGTTATTTCCTATGTAGATTCTTCCTAGAATTCTTCACCCAAAGTCCCTGTATGACTAAATCACTGAACGTATTTCGCCTCCAGCTCTGTTCCTGTCTGTTTTTGGAATAGACCTTCCCCACTTGGCGGGGCCTTCCTGCTCTTTCTTGGTGGGTGGAGAAGAGCACACAGTGAAGCTGACCTCCTCATCTCTGTCTTCCTCCTTATTTGAATATATGAGTTTTTAAATATATGAATATATATTTCACTGTGTGTCCTCTTTTAAAAATTGAACTCTTTGTATCTGGACAATTTTCTGCCTACACTACTAGGATTTACTTTTGTTTCCCTTGTGTCTATATTAGGTTGCAGAAATGCAGAAGGAACTGACTGCTCTTCAGCCTGAACTCATTCAAACCTCTGCAGAAACAGAAAAAATGATGATCCAGATAGAAAAAGAAACAGTTGAAGTAGATGCAAAGAAAGAGCTAGTGTCTGCCGATGAAAAGGAGGCGAATGAAGCTGCAGCTGTTGCTAAAGCTATTAAGGTATTTACAAGAGCCTGACTATGCAAGGTAATCAATGCATCTCAACTCCTGTCCAGGAAAAGGGAGTTGATTTGATGGACAGTACAATAGAGGATGGCCCAACTTCCTAACAATGCAGTTAAAATAAAGACATGAGGAATGATGGTTGAAGTGTAAATAATGCTAACAAATATCACAGTGACTAGGGTTAGGTGTTAGCCAGGATTTACAAAGCTCCCAGAATTTTATAGTGCCCTAGGATTCCCATGCCTTTGGTAGACTGTGGCTGCTTACAGACATGAAAAAAACAAAACAAAACTGCACTTTACTTTCAGCTTGGCATGCCCCTGTACCGAGTGCAGCACATGCCTGGAAGAGGCATTGCATCAGTTTGACCTGACTCTCCCAACATCTGTACAGATCACATGCTTCAGCAGGGATTTTTGGCACTTTTATCTAATAGCTGATTTACTTTTTCTCTAATAGCTAATGCTTCCTCTTTTAGTAAAGTGCTTGCTTTTTTCACATCTGTCAGTGGGCCTATTGCACACAACTGAGTTGCACATACTGCTGCCTCAAAAAAAAGTTAGTTCTATCTTTTCAACTGAGTTGGGAGGGAAAAAACTGATCCCATGAATATGGACAGGATGAGTTTCAGTCCCTACATAAAGCCCAAGGAAGCAGATTTTATATAAGCACTCTGTGAAATGGTTTGGAGGGAAGGAAATCTCCCTGTACTACCTCAGGACATGGGTAATACACAAGAAGTTTTTCTAATGGCTGCACCCTGCAGACAGTAGCTATGTCGACTGTGATGTCAAGCCTTCTACTTAATATAGAGCTTGTGGGTTGTTGCTGCTTGTGGGCACATTAACTATGCCTTGATACTTTCTCAGCCTCTTCCTGGTTTCTGTTTTCCTAAACACTTGAGCCCCCACGCCTGCAAAATGAACAGCAGACCTCCTTTTCCCATGCATTGCAGCTGCAGCAGCTGTAAAACTTTTGGGGTCTTCTCTAGGCTCAAGGATTTCACCTTTGGTTTTGGTACTGAATATAACCAGTGTGTTCAGTGTGGGGTTGTTAGGACTTTGACTGCATTAATGTTTTTTTCACTTACATGACTATACTGGAGAAGTAAAATATACATTTTACAAGAATGGAATTAACCCTTGGATACTCATGGTTGAGTTGTGTCAACATGATATCACATCATCTTGTTGTGCACTGGTTGTCCTGTGATGGGGGGTCCTCATTAGTACTTTACACTTGGTAGAGAATAAATACAGGGCTGGAGTTATAAAATAATCTAGAATTCTATAACTCTGATACTGGGAAATGAAACTATTAATATGTATTGTGGTGGAAGCTCAAGTTAGAAGCCAAGATACATATATACACACCAAAAAATTCAGGCAATGTGAGAGAACATTGCCATGACCAGATAACTGTGGCCTACTACTCCAGGAGAGATTGTGAGACTTCTCAGTGCTTTCTCAAGTTGTGCAAAAATACAAAGACTATACAGTTGTTGGGGCTGCAGGCAAATTTTTGCTTGCTGCATCTTGCTGTAATAGCACCATATGCAGGTTAAAAGCAATGGGTATCAATACACGTGCTCCAGGGTGAAGGGAGGGTTGTGCCTTAATTAGAGTAGCTCTCAAAGAGCTGCTCTAATTAAAGTGCCTGCATCATCATGTGTATTCAGTGCTCCACCCTTCAAAGTGGTGGCAGAGTTGCCTTAACTAAAGCTTGTTCAATGAGCTTTAGTTAAAGTGCTCCCACCACCGTTTTGAAACATGGGGATGGTGAATACATGTGACATGGAGGCTGCTGGAGTGCACTAATTAGCACGCTGCAGCAGACTTGCAGCAGACTCAGTCGTGTCTGCTCCAATGCGTGCTAATTAGCACATGTTGGAACAAAGCTCCATCATGTTTATAGGTGCCCAATTAGCTGCTGAGCACACTCTCCCTCCACAGTGTTACTTCCATGTTCTGCTTCTCAGTACTTACTACTCTAGAGAAGATCTCTACATAGAGAAATGGAATTTTCTGTAGTCTTTTAACTATAAAAAGGTCATGATAGTGGGATGCAGTTAGAGTGTTTATAGAGTAGTAATATGCTAGAGTGTTGGGACAGATTACTAAATTAATTCTGTCTGTGTGACAAGTAATGTTATGAAGAGTCTATTCATGAAGTTATCTCAGCAGTAGGTTCACTAGTGCCATGTTAGCATTTCTCAGAGCAGGGCAGTCAGTCTGCACCTGCTCTGCCAAGTCATAGCAGTATCCTGATGTCATTACAGGATGAGTGTGAAGGGGACCTTGCGGAGGCTATGCCAGCTCTGGAGGCTGCACTTGCAGCTCTTGATACCTTGAACCCTTCGGATATCTCACTTGTCAAAGCCATGCAGAATCCACCAGGCCCTGTCAAGCTCGTCATGGAGAGCATCTGTGTAATGAAAGGAATGAAACCAGAGAGGAAGCCTGATCCAACTGGCAGCGGTAATCTTGTCATTGGGAAAGCTGATGGTGTACTTGTGTCATCTGTGGCCTGAAACATTCACACCAGAAGTGTTTGCTAGTATAGGAATATGATGCCCCAGTGGCAGAGTGCTCCTTGTGGACACAGCTACACCAGCAATGATGCACACCTGCCGACATAAATTATTCCACATTGTCCCTTCTCCTCCTAGCAAGAAGAATAGTACAGGCAAAAGTGCCATTTTGTCACAATAGCTACATTTAACTATGGACTTTTGCCAGGATAACTGACTCAGTGACAAATCACACCTCATCACACTGCTGACTGACAGATCAGTCAGCTATGTAAATCCTGTCTTAGTTTGAAATTACCTTTTCAGCTTTCCATTAACACTGAGCTAAGATTTGAAGACATCTCAAGGAGCACTGGGAAGATCTACTATAGACCTTACCCCTGAATGCTCCTCTCAGTCTGCTGCTGCCAAACCCTGCAAGAATATAAAGAAGGAAAATTTTGGCTGTACCATACCCATAGGTAACCACCTTCCCTTGGACCTGTGGAACAGAATTAGTCAAGCTAGGTTGTCCTTTGTGGTTGGAGATGACTAGTGTTAGCACTGGGTTACACATGAGCACGCTGGTTGACAGAAGTGAAAGGACTCCTTTCTCCCATCTTTCTCTCTTCTGCACACTCACAGTTTATTCCTGAATAATTAGGAAAATTGTTATAAATATAGCTTTAACCCAAAATTTTGTAATTTGGCTGTCGTAGGATTAATGTTGTTAATGAAGATTTCTACCAGTTTCCTATTTGAGAGAGTTTAATAATACAAAGTGCTTCTGTTTCAAGTTTTTTTCATGTAAGCAGTTTCTAAATCTGTCAGTGTTAACTTGTGGTAAAAAGACACTGCAAAGTATTTGTCATAGTTTTCATATTAGCATTTAAAGCCTGATCTTCATATTTTTGTACAATACAGGTAAAATGATAGAAGACTACTGGGGACCCTCTAGAAAGATACTAGGAGACTTGAAATTTCTCGAGAGCTTAAAGTCCTATGACAAGGATAATATTCCTCCTGTTATAATGAAAAGAATCAGAGAGAAATTTATTGATCATCCAGATTTTCAGCCAGCAGTCATAAAAAATGTATCATCTGCCTGTGAAGGCTTATGCAAGTGGGTCAGAGCCATGGAGGTATATGACCGTGTAGCAAAAGTTGTTGCCCCAAAACGTGAACGTCTTAAGGAGGCAGAAGGTTTACTTGAAATCCAAATGCAGAAGCTCAATAAAAAGCGTGCAGAGCTTAAGGATGTGGTGGATCGTCTTCAGGCTTTGAACGATGAGTTTGAAAGCATGAATAATCGGAAGAAAGAGTTAGAAAACAACATTGAAATCTGTTCACAGAAGCTGGTGAGGGCTGAAAAATTGATTAGTGGTCTTGGAGGTGAGAAAGATAGGTGGACAGAAGCTGCACGATTGTTGGGAGTTCGATACACGGACCTTACTGGTGATGTGTTGTTATCATCAGGAACGGTGGCTTATTTGGGAGCTTTTACTGTAGATTATCGCCTTGAATGTCAAAAGCAATGGCAGGTTCTATGCAAGCAGAAGAACATACCATGCTCCAATGATTTTAGCCTCAGTAGTACTTTAGGAGAGCCAGTCAAAATCCGTGCCTGGCAGATTGCTGGACTGCCAATTGATTCTTTTTCAGTTGATAATGGTATAATTGTTTCTAACTCCAGAAGATGGGCTTTAATGATTGACCCTCAAAGGCAAGCCAACAAGTGGATAAAAAATATGGAGAAAGCAAACAAGCTTTCAGTTATCAAACTATCTGACACAAATTATGTGAGGACCCTGGAAAATGCTATCCAGCTTGGAACACCTGTCTTACTGGAAAATATTGGAGAAGAACTGGATGCTTTCATAGAGCCTATATTGCTGAAGCTAACATTCAAACAACAGGGTGTAGAGTACATGAGGCTAGGTGAAAATATAATTGAATACTCAAGAGATTTCAGGTTTTATATAACAACTCGTTTAAGGAATCCTCATTATCTTCCTGAAGTGGCTGTAAAAGTTTGTCTTCTCAACTTTATGATTACACCTTTAGGTCTCCAGGACCAGCTTCTTGGAATTGTAGCTGCAAAAGAAAAACCTGAGCTGGAAGAAAAGAAAAATAAACTGATTATAGAAAGTGCAGCCAATAAGAAACAACTGAAGGAGATAGAAGATAAAATCCTAGAGGTCCTTTCCAAGTCTGAAGGAAACATCTTAGAAGATGAAACAGCAATTAATATTTTGTCTTCCTCCAAAGAATTATCTGAAGAAATCTCTGAAAAGCAGGAAATTGCCTCTGTAACAGAAATGGAAATAGATGCTACTCGGATGGGTTATAAGCCAGTAGCTGTTCATTCAACAATTATCTTCTTTTGCATTTCTGATCTAGCAAACATTGAACCAATGTACCAATATTCATTAATTTGGTTCATTAACTTGTATGTACACTCTATTGCAAATAGCAAAAAGAGTGATGACCTACCGGCAAGAATTGAGAATATAATTGAATATTTCACAGTGAGCATTTATAATAATGTCTGCCGTTCACTGTTTGAGAAGGATAAATTGCTCTTCTCCCTTCTTTTGACTATAGGAATAATGAAAGGAAAAAATCAAATTGATGATGAGGTTTGGCGTTTCCTGTTGACAGGAGGTGTTGCTTTGGATAATCCCTATGCTAACCCAGCGCCTGAGTGGTTGACTGACAAATCATGGGCTGAGATTGTACGTGCATCTAGTCTGAAAAACCTTCAGGGACTAATGGATCATGTAAAAGATAATCTTTCAAAATGGAAAATGATTTATGATTCTGCAAAACCTCAAGAGGAGGCATTTCCAGATGTGTGGAAAACACTAATAGGGCTAGAGCGTTTGGTTGTTCTCAGGTGTTTGAGACCTGATAAAATTGTTCCAGCAGTACAAGAGTTCATCACAGAGAATATGGGAAGAACATTTATTGAGCCACCTACTTTTGACCTTGTAGGAAGTTATAATGATTCTAATTGCTGTGCACCTTTGATTTTTGTATTATCACCAGGTGCTGATCCTATGGCAGGTGAGGTTTATACTTTGTGTTTCTTGATATATAATAAATGTAAGCTTCATCAGTCATCTTTACAGAACTGTAAATTATGCAGTAGTAAGAACGTTTAGCTTTCAGATATTTCTATCTTTCCACGTCTTTTGCATCTCTGAAGAGGGGAGTTGGAAAGGTATCCTGAATGTACCAGTGATGAAATGACTAACTCCCTGGCTCTTCACTGATTTAAGAGATTTTAGACTCGATGGAAGATTCTTATCTACACTGAGTTTGTGTTACAACAGTTTATCAATTTGAAAATAACTTAGATATCTACCACAGCAATTGCTTACAATACACATTGTCAAGTAGAGTACTTGACTCTACCTTTACCTAATTTTTAACTTAGTGTATGCAATGGTGTTTTTAAAAATTATATAAAAATAAAATATTATTAAATATTGTTAAATTATTTTAAGAATAAAATATGCAATATGGATGTGCTTACTAAAACATAGTGTCAAAATTTACTACCATAGGTTTGTTAAAGTTTGCGGATGATGCTGGCATGGGTGATACAAGCATTCAAACTATTTCACTTGGCCAGGGCCAAGGCCCAATTGCAGCAAAAATGATATATCAAGCTATTATTGATGGGACTTGGGTAGTGTTACAAAATTGCCATCTTGCAACCAGCTGGATGCCTGCTTTAGAAAAAATCTGTGAAGAAGTGATAGTGCCCGAAAGTACCCATGATAAATTCAGGTAGGAGCTTTACAGTTCTGCCACTTTCTATGTGAACATTTCTTATTTGTTAGGGTTGCTAGTGAAAGGGCTAAGGGTGTTTTTGTACGCGGACATAAACATAAATTAAAATTGCAGTTAGAGGTGTGTAACCAAGACTCTCTATGTGTCTTCTCTATGTATCTGTCCACTGTACCAAATCCAGTGCTAACTAAAAATATGTTTTAGTTGGTAGTTAGTTCTTTAAAGAAACAAACAAATCATGCTGCTGTCCAAGATTAAGGATAGCTTGTCAGCTTTTTATTTTTCTTTATTCAGATTATGGTTAACTAGCTATCCATCAGAAAAGTTTCCTGTCAGTATTCTCCAGAATGGCATCAAAATGACCAACGAGCCTCCCAAAGGCGTTAGAGCAAACTTGCTCCGATCGTACCTCAATGATCCAGTCTCTGATCCTGCATTCTTTAGTAGTTGCCAAAAGCAAGAAATGTGGCAAAAACTACTGTTTGGGCTTTGCTTTTTCCATGCTTTGGTACAAGAAAGAAGAAACTTTGGCCCTTTGGGTAAGATTTTGATTATGCTATAGATTTTGTGAAAAAAAGTTATAGTTTTACAATACAGTATTGATATATACAGATGTTTAGGAAGGTTTGGAGAAGGTTAGATATTAAAAATGGCCACCTGATCTACCTCAGTTCGTGCAGGTACGGACCTTACACTTAGATCCCTAATTAGGTGGATCTAAGTGTGAACTGTACAGAAGTTTAGGACACTTAGCTTGAGTCGGCCATTTTTAGACTGATGTAAGTTAAGTGTACCTCTGAGGTCATCTAATTTAGCTTGGGTCTGGTGAGGCTGATCTAATTAAATTTCTGCACAATTCCCAGTGGAGCTAGGAAACCCAGCTGCTGGGCCCAGCCCCAGCCTTCCCTACCTCCCCCACCCTGCCCCCAGCACTGGTCTATTTTTAGCCCCTGGCCCCTCATCCAAACCAGCCAGCTCCCTTGACCCTGCCAACTCCCCCATCTCACAAGCTGTTTCTGGTGCCAATTTTACTGACATTTGCTGGTGCCAGGAGCTGTGGAACTAAATGGAGCTGGGGGGAGATGCAGGCAGGGGTGGGGGGGGATCAGGTGGCTAAAAATAGTCCCTGGTTCCGGGGGATGTGGGGGAGAGAGCCCCCCATGCCCCCTGCTGCAGACATCACTAGCCCCCCCAGTCCTGCCAAACCCTCTCGGACCCCACCAATCCCCCTGTGGATATGGGGGAGGGATCCTGCTTGCCCCCCATATCCCCTCCGAGGACCCCGCTTGCTGCCCCAATCCCCCTCATGGACCCTGGTTGCCCTCCCAATCCCCCCCAGAGCCTGCTTGTCCCCCCATTTCCAGAGAGACCCCCCCTCTAGCCCCTCACCATACCAACTTACCTTAGATTGGGTGGCCATTTTTAACTTGATCTAACCTTTCCCTAACCTCTCTGAATGTCTGTATGTACCCTATTTCAGCCTCCAGTCAGAAACACTACCCCTAGCAGTGTTGCAGGAATTTGATTTTTCTACACAATGATGGATACCTTTATTATGTATGGCCGCATTGCACAGAACACAGTGAAGCAACATTTCAAAGGTGTTTGAGCTTTTGAGGGCTGACTGCCAAGATTCTCACTGGGGCAGAACTACTAATGAAGTTGATGGGAATTATTGCTGAGTTAGATTAGAAAGATTGGTGCCAAGTGTCACTTTGCAAAGTATAATTATACATTAGCAACACCCCCCATCTTCCAGTTATTAACTTATTTGGCCAAAAAATGTCTATGCACATGTTCATTTTAAATCATTTGTCTTTTTCATTACAATTCTTTTTTTTGGTGAGCAAACCCAGTACATATGGTAGCTTGGAATAGCACTTGAAATTGTTCAGCTGTAATTCATTGGCCATAAAATGAAAACTTCTAAAAGAATAACAAACATAAGAATTTGATTTGTGTTACATTTTTTGTAAATTAATGCGTAGTCATTAGAACAACATATATTTAGAAAATGGTCTGGAATTATAATATTTCTATAAAATATATAAATAAAACTGTCCAGTTACAAGTATGCCATTTTGATAAATATGAAATTTATGTAGAATTTATGTAGACCTTTCTGTTACACGGAGTGCTTCTCATTTATACAACAAGGCTGCATTTGACATGTACATCGAACTGCTATCTCATCACAAGAATTTGTTCTGTGTGCAAAATCTATGCACCCACCTTCCCATGCATGATATTCCTGATATGTGGTTGAGAATTTTGTGGCTGTCAGCATTGTGCAGAATACGTGAAGTAAAATTAAGAGAAATATTTCCTAGAAGAGCAAGTGGGTGTAGTTTTTTTAGGAGTAGCTTGCTTAACAGTGACATAAGGTCCATGTTTTATTCAGATCAGTTATTCAAAATGCATGACAATGATCATCATTAAAAAGTCAACATCTGCCAAGAGTCACCTCATATGGTGTTTAAGATACTGTGATATTTCTGTGTATTTTTGGATGGGAAATTTCCATATCTTTGATTCCATTATGTGATGAATAGTGACTCTTGTGAGAATTTGTTTAATTGCAGCCACTATTCTCATTTAAACTGGTATCAGTCAGATTGCTAGAAGGTGACTATTTGTAGTTGAAAGGTTAAAAAAAAAAGTTTAAAAAAAAGCTGATCGCAGAGAAAGTTATTTGTAAAAGTATTCTTTAAATCCAAAAGGTGACTATGGAGAAAGAGAGGAGGGAGAAAGCCTGCCTCTAGGGTTGTGCTTGGGGTCATTTGACTAGTTTTCTGGGGTTCATTGCTGGTTGTTTTGAATGTCACCAACACAGTGAAACAGATGGGCACGTTGTGTATGTTGTTAAAAATTGAAATCAGTCAGTCAAAACTCCTCTGCTCATGCTGCCAAGATGATTTCAATACAGCTGTTCAGTTGTGAGCAATACCACAAGGGACAGGCCCTATGTCTACATGTTTAATTACATATGGTATGGTAGGAAAGTATAAAATGTCAGATTGGGATATTATTATTGATACTTGTTTTCTATGTGGGCAACAAATAGAATAATGAGGCTTCATCTGGGTAGTTACCTAGCAGTAGGAGACTCTTCTTCTAAAATAACTGCAATGCCACTGACATAATTTTTATGTGCAATGCACTACTGACACATCTCTCTTCTGAACTGAGCAGGCTGGAATATTCCATATGAGTTTAATGAATCTGATCTTAGAATCAGTATGCGACAGATCCAGATGTTTCTGAATGAATATGAAGAAATCCCATTTGAAGCTCTGACATACCTAACAGGTATAAGAGTTGCTCTATATAATATCTGTAAAACTGACAATGTGTGATTTAGATTCCATGCGGGTATCTTTTTTGCCTTGCTAGGCCCTCCCAGACGGTTATCACCCCAATATATAAGATTTGATTAAATGAATTGCTGTCTTAGTTTGTGTAGCTAGAAAGTTTCTAGTGTTCCAGCAGAACTTTCAAGTTTTGTTTCCTATTTGTAAAGCATAAATATCAGTGGCCTTGAAATTACTTTGGGTAATCAGTAGGTCAAATGCTGACTTTTCCAGAGAGGCCATATGATAATCTTCATCAGTTATAAAGTATCTGGGGCCAATCTGTGCTTTGTAAAAGGCAGGTGAACTATTTCCTTACAGTTAGAGTCACTTAGATGGACCTCATCCTATAGACAGAGATCTGTTCGTGGGAACATCCCTTCTCAGCCTCTGAATGATGATGTCTGCTTTCCCTAAAGCAAAAGCAAATACAAGTATTATGTTTAGTTACGTGAAAACTAAAGAGAAAAGATGAATTTAGCTGGTCAAATGAAGACTGCCAAAAGAGGCCCAAAGATGAGTTTTAGTTAAGAGGAGTCTTGAGGCATGGCATGGTTCATCTTTGTATGCAAAGCAGTTTTCCAGACCAGCTATAAGCGCTGTTCATGTTCAAGAGACCACAGGACTAGTTAGTTAGGCCCATACCCTCAGAGGTATTTAGGTGCCTAGCTCCCATTGAGCGATAGGAGTAAATGCTTAAATACCTTTAAAGATCTGAACTTTACTTCCTATCATAGTCCCTTAACTTACCAAAGTATTTCTTTGATGGAAGTAATTTTTTTGTTATGTTGTTATAAATGGCCTTCCAATTTTTCACTCTGTTTTTCTGTGTAATTTCTCAGGGGAATGTAACTATGGTGGGAGAGTAACAGATGACAAAGACCGGCGTCTTCTCTTGTCACTTCTTTCCATTGTCTATACTAAGGATATAGAACAGGACAAATACCAACTTTCACCTGGGGAGGAGTACTACATACCAATCCATGGGCCATACCAGGTAAAGAAATGAAGAACAGAAATATCTTCTGATAAATCACTGAGAAGTTTGTATGCATACTCTGAAGATTGATGTGCTGTGTGAAGGCTGTCTCCAGTTCCCTCAGAAACAGAAAATTCAGAGATCCTAAACAATGCCAGAATGTATCTGGATTCATAGAATTGGGACTTAAAGCTCTAATACCACGGTGTGTGAGACATGATGGGCTTGCATTATTTCAGGTCATGTTACTGTAATGCTGCTGCTCCTTTGTAGGTTTTATACTGCTGGACTACTCTGGTTCTGGAAAGCTGAAAGAAGTTAGGCTGCTGAAACACTGTGCCCCCTCTCACAGCCCTGCCAGACCCTTTTCCCTTCAATGAAGTGAGTGGTGGGTGTGTGCATGACTATCCAGAGCCATGGGCTCAAACCTTCTACCCACCTACCTCCAAGGTCAAATCTCACCAGTAATATAGCTAGGGATCCTCCTACCAGCTGCCTAGCTACAAAACAGCTTGCTATGAGTTGTGGGGAGGACTCTTGACAGTTCTCCTATCAGAACCCTTATGTGAGGCTTTCCTCTCTGGCTTTGCAGCGTGGGGTGAGGGGGCCTTTCCAGATACTGGAATATATTTGTGGGTTCAGGCAAACATGAACCTGCACAAAGTCAGTACTCATAAAAATGTTTGAATGGTTTGGCTTGCCCAAGTCTCGTTCTTAGTATTTGAAAGTGTTCCACCTGGCTTCTGGTATTAACATCATCTCAGAGGCCTGGGAGTTCATTAGCTAATGTAAGAAGATTATGTGAGCTCTCTGTTTGCAGGAGGGCTACAAGATCAGGATCTAAATGAGTCTGAAATCTTCAAAACTTTTATATTTCTTTATGTGGATGGATAAGACACTTCTTTTTTTATGTGGGGAACACATGTGTTTGAGCATGACTGGCCATCTTGCATTTCACTGTATTCCATCATTTTCACCAGGTTTTATCAAAGTTGGGCTGCACTTACTGATAGATTAAAAATATCCCGTTAAATGCATGCTTTCAATAACGAAATGTTTTCTTTGCAGTCTTACATTGAATACATAAGAACATTACCAATTACAACACATCCCGAAGTGTTTGGGCTTCATGAGAATGCAGACATCACTAAGGACAACCAAGAGACCAATCAGCTTTTCAGTGGAGTTTTGTTGACTCTGCCCAGAGAAGCAGGGGGAGGTGGCAAGTCCCCACAGGTAATGGAGGGGAAGAAGATTTGTTTACAGTTAGGAAGGCATTTTCAGGATATCCTCTCAAATCATCACTTAGGGCTGGAAGGAGTCTGATATTTCTCATCTCTTGACTACTTTAGGGATGGGAGTTGATATGGATGTGATCAGTTTTGTCACTATCTTCTGCAGCTCCACCTGATGATGGATGTGCTGAGTAGCTCCTGCTTCACACCTTCCATGCTCTCCTGGCATGGCCTTAGATCAGTCAGAGCACCCTGGTTCTCCTATAATGAGGACAACATTAACTCTTTGATTGTATATGAAGGCAAAAGCTGTACAGCAAATCAGGGGTGGGGAGCGTGCTTTTAAAAATCAGCCAAAGAAATCATTAAAAAAATTCCTCATTATCTGCCAACTCTTGATTTCAGAAAACTGTTGAAGACTTGGCACGAGACATCCTATCCAAATTACCAAATGACTTCAACCTGGAAGAGGTAATGAAGAAATACCCTGTGCTTTATAAGGAATCCATGAACACAGTTCTTAGGCAAGAACTGATTAGGTTCAACAGGTAGGACCAATGATTTTTTTAACAATAAAGATGCCAAAATGTTTGTGCACATGATCAGCAGCAGGTCACAAGCTTTAGAGTCAACTGCAAACATTTTGTAATAAAACTCTTCATGCAAAAACCATTTGAGAACAGATTAGATTCTGCTTCTGGTGATTCTACATAAAATATTTAAAGGTGGCCACAGACTACTTCCTGGGACTCTGACAGCTCACCAGAATTATATGATATGTACCAACTTTCAGTCACTGCTAGCCTGGATCAGAATTGAACTATCACAAAAGCTAGTTTTCCTTTGAGTTGTTCAGTCTCCTATATTCACAGCAAGTTAGAATATTTTAATTGGAACGTAAAGCTTAAAGCTCTTACTAATTTATTTATTTGTCTATTGTAAGTGTTACTGGCAATTTTAAAAAGCCAAACAATAATTTTGGTAATTACAGATCAAGGAGAAATTTTGCACCATATTCTCCATGACTTTGACCTACTCCCCATAACAGTCAATGCGAGACTTTCCATTGCCCAGATACTGAGTAAGTGATAAATTAACAATCTCTCCTTCACCCATAGGCTGACAGAAGTTGTTCGAAGTAGCCTTGTCAATTTAGGCAGAGCCATCAAAGGCCAAGTGTTGATGTCATCTGAACTGGAGGATGTTTTCAGCAGCATGCTTGTAGGCAAAGTACCAACCATGTGGGCAGCCAAATCTTATCCCTCTCTAAAGCCACTAGGCAGCTACATGTCTGATCTTCTTGCACGGTTGGCCTTCTTCCAGGTAGGCTAGCACTGGGGTTGACACTGCAAAAACCTATCTGCGAAAGCCAAACAGGAAGAATTGTTTCAATTATGGTTGTTTTATAACACCTGTATAGATCAAGATTGTGAACTCCTTGCATACGTTCATGAGGAGTCACTCACATGAATAATCCCATGAGAGCTACCTTTGCAAGTAAATGCTCAGAAAGGTGTGGTAGGAGTTCAGAATCTGACCCCTCTTCCACTGCCACAGATCACAACTTCTGGATTTTTATTGAAAGTTTATCTGCAAGATTTTTTTTACGTCATGCTCAGCTGTGTGGTGCTGTGCTGAAGACTACTTGAGTGGTCCATGCTACATCAGAATGCAAGACCCCTTTTAGAAGTCTTCTAGTACAGAACAGACATAGAACTGATAAGAGTCCAGTACTCTAAACACAGGTACAGTTTAATGGAAAGTGACAGACTTTGTGATCCATGGATTTTTTGACTTATCCAGTAGAATTCCATTATTGCCCTTTCCATTATTGCCCTTTCCCCTTGCTCTCCTAGTGTATTCTTTAAATTAGTCTATAGATTTCATAGACATTAGGGCTGGAAGGGACCTTGCAAGATCACTGGGTCCAGCCCCCTCCCCAAGGGGCAGGAAATCTGCTGGGTTCAAATGATACCAGCAAGATAGGTATCCAAGTGGGTTTTAAAGGTGTCCAGGGTAGGTGCTTGTACAACTTCTGGGGGGAGTCTATTCCAGACTCTGGGGACTTGGACGGTAAAGAAGTTTTTTCTTATGTCCAGCTTAAAATGGTCTTCCCGGAGTTTGTGACCATTAGATCTTGTCTTCCCCTGGGGTGTCCTGGTGAACAGATGTTCTTCCATTTTCTGCTGCACATCCCTTATAGGCTGCCACCAAGTGCCCTCTGAGCCTTCGCTTTTCCAGGCTGAAGAGTCCCATGCCTCTGAGCCTCTCCTAATAAGACTTGTTCTCTTCCACATGACTGTCCTCTGGACTCTCTTAAGCTTCTCCATATCCTTCCTAAGATGTGGAGCTCAAAACTGGATGCAGTACTCCAGCTGCGGCCTCACTAAGGCCAAGTACAGCAAGATGATGACTTCCTGGGTCTTGCTTGAGATGTATCAATAGATGCAAGCCAGGGTTTTATTTGCTTTGCTAGCTGCAGCATCACATCGGTGGCTCATGTTCATCTTGTGGTCAGTCATGACCCCCAAGTCCCTTTTGGTCGTGGAGCTAGTGAGTGTAGCATTGCCAAGCCTACAGGTATGATGTGGATTTTTTTTTGCCCAAAGGTGGAGCACCTTGCATTTCTCAGTGTTGAATGTCATCAAGTTTTGATTCGCCCATCTTACAGCCCTGTCCAGGTCAGCCTGAATTGCCAGCCTATCCCGTACTGTGATCACACTTCCCCATAGTTTGGTGTCATCAGCCAATTTAGCCAGTCCACTTCTGACACCTGAATCCAGATTATTTATAAATATGTTAAAGAGTATGGGTCCAAGTATGGAGCCCTGGGGGAAGCCCCTGGTCACCATGTAGCATGTTGACATGGTTCCATTGACCATCACTCTCTGGGTTCGACCATGGAGCCAGTTTCCAAGCCATTGGACTGTGAGGTTGTCGAGGCTGTAGTTCCCCAGTTTAACCATGATGACTTCATGGGAGACCAAGTCAAAGGCTTTTTTTGAAGTCTAAATAGATGATATCAACCTCTTCTCCTTTGCCCAAGTGATGTGTCAGACAAGACCTGCCTGCAGTGAAGCCATGTTGGCTGTCTTTCAGAATGTTGCATTCCATTAGCTTGTTGTTAATGGTTCTTTGATTTTTTCCAATATCTTTCCAGGGATTGGGGTCAAACTGATTGGCCAGTAGTTCCCTGGGTCCTCTTTCCTCCCCTTTTTGAAGATGGGCACCACATTGGCCCTCTTCTAATCCTCAGGAATCTCACCCAACCTCACAAGTTCTCAAATATCCTCGCCATTGGCTGTGCTATGTTGTGTGCCAGTTCTTTTAGCACTCTTGGGTGCATTCCATCCAGGCCAGCTGATTTGTCCAGCCTCTCAAGGTGCTCTTTCACGAGATCTTCACCAGTGATGGGTGTGTGTTCGCCCGTACCCTGGCAATCCTGCATCGTGTTTGGCAGGGTGAGGCCCTTGGGCTGGTGGAAGACCGGCATAAAGTAATTATTAAAGAGATTAGCTTTTTCCTGGATGTTGGTTGTCGGCTGCCTGGTTTGGTTTAGCAAGAGTCCAGCATTGCCCTTGTTTTTCTTCAGACTACCCATGTATCTGAAAAAGGACTCTTTATTGTCCTTGGTTCCTGTAGCCAATTTGAGTTCAGTTTCGTCCTTGGCTTTCCTAGTTTGTTCCCTACCGGTGCGGACCAGTTTTGAATATTTCTCTTTGGTGATCTTACCTAACTTCCAATGCTTGTAGGCTTCTCTTTTCCGATATAGGAGGTCCATGAGTTCCATATTGAGCCACAGGGGTCGCCCATCCCTTTTGCTGCCTTTCTTACGGGCTGGGATGGACTTCCCTTGTGTTTAAAGGATCGTGTCTTTAAGGAGCAGCCAATCATCGTGGACTCCCCTCTCTGTTTGATCCCGGTTTCTCAGGGCCTCAGCAGCCAGCCTCCTGAGCTTGTAAAAGTTGGCTTTCCTAAAATCAAGGATTTGTGCATTGCTGACTGATTTGCCAGCTTTGCAATGAATAGAGAAAGTGATCAACTCATTATCACTGTCTTCCAACTTCCCTTCAGTTCTCAGGTTGCTCACTAGATCATCCCCTTTGGCCAGAACTAGATCCAGGAGCACCTTACCTCTTGTTGGCCTTGTTGAGACAAGTAGAGTTTGTCATTGCAGGTGAGAAAGCTACACGACTGATCAGATTTGGCAGAGTGCTCTTCCCAGGTGGCATCAGGGTAGTTGGAATCACCCATGACAACCATGCTTCGAGTACATGCAGCCTCTACCAGTTCCCCTGCGAATGCATGGTCAAAATCTTCCTCTTGGTTAGGAGGTTTGTAGCAGACTCCTAGCAATATGTCCCCTTCACCACGTTCTCCCCATAATCTGACCCAAAGAGTCTCAAGTCATCCTTCTTGGGTGCCAAACTCCACTTGTAGGGAAGTGCATTGCTCCTTCACATAGAGAGGTACACCCTGCCCTTTTTAGCAACACAATCCTTCCTGTACAACGTATGGCCATCTATTCCTGTGGTCCAGTCATAGGTGGAGTCCCACTAGGTCTCCATTATTCCTATGAGGTCATATTCATTTTTATTTAGCAGGAGGGCCAGTTCCTCCTGTTTGTTCCCCAGGCTCCTGGCATTTGTATACAGGCAAGTAAATCTGCCATCAGAGTTCCTTGGCTTCCCAGCCCTCCTAGAAGAGTCCCATCCCTTGGCTGGGGTAGAAGTCAGACCCACTGGGAATTCACTTGTGTCCTTTGTGCTGCATGACTTACTAATTCTGCAGTTGTTATTTAGTGGTCTTGCACCCCGGTGAGCTTAGTTTTAAAGCACTGTTGAGTAGGTAACTTCAAAAAATTATATGGCTCAGCAAAGGTGGAATGTGCTATATGCCCACAGCACATAGGGAGGAAAGGGAAAGGGCAGTACAAGTAAGTTTCTGAAAGATCCATTTGAGCAGGGCCACTGCCCTAGATTGGACTAGGGTTGACTATGAGCTACCCTAATTTATTCTTGCTTCCTAATGGCTCCAAGGAGCTGCAGCTAGGCAATAGCATGGGATGTGCTTGTCCTGGCTAGACTTCATGGGTTAAATTAAAGATCCCTATTTCTTGTTGCAGAAGAGTGGGAGATGGGCACAGGATCCCTTTTCTGCTTTGTACTGAGATAGATATTGCTTTTCCTAATAAAATGCTGCTGTTCTTCTTTACCCAATTCAGGAGTGGATCAGAAAGGGACCACCCAGTGTATTCTGGATATCAGGATTCTACTTTACTCAGTCTTTCCTGACTGGTGTTTCACAGAACTATGCTAGGAAATACACCATCCCAATTGATTACATTGGATTTGAATTTGAGGTAAAAAAACCACAGAGGAGTATAATTTATGCAAATAATTTACGTGTATTAAATTAAACAAACAAAACCAAACTGACGTTCCCTTTTACCATGGGCCTCCCAGATTTGGTTGCAAGATTATTTAATCTGGCAGCTTTCGAGGTTGAACATCATGAACTGCTTCTGTTGCCTCTGGGTAGGTTTTCCTTTGGTACAGGAGAGGAATGATCACTGACATACCATTTACCAAGACCTATTGACTGACATGACTAATGTGCAGGCTTTGTGCTGGCCATCAGCACAAAAGGGTGAATTTCATCAGTGTGTGCTATCCAAGCGCTAATGAAGCAATAGGAAACTTACTAATATGTAAGCAAAGGTCTCATTAGTATGAAGAGAGGAGAGACTTTCTGTCCTTAAGTACTGCAGAAGGGGAAGGAGAAACCGTCTGGGCTTGATCCTAAGGCCACTAAAACTAAAGGAAAATCTGTCACTGACTTCAGTAGGTTTAGACTGAGGACTGTAATCTGCTCTCTGAACACTTCAGAATCACAGTTTACTTGCTTTGGGGAGTAAACACTTTCTAGATCTAAAATGAGACCGAATCCAGTTATTTAATTCTTTCAGGTGACAAAAGAAGAACACACCATGGAAAAAATGCCAGAAGATGGGGCATACGTGAAAGGACTTTTCTTGGAAGGTGCACGATGGAACAGAGAAACCATGCAGATTGGAGAATCATTTCCCAAAATCCTTTATGATTCTTTGCCCATAATTTGGCTGAAACCTGGAGAAAGTTCCAGATTTCTCCATGACAATGTTTATTTGTGCCCTGTTTACAAAACAAGTGCAAGAAGAGGTGTCTTGTCTACTACAGGGCACTCAACTAACTATGTTCTCTCAATAGAGCTTCCTTCAGATAAGCCCCAGAAACACTGGATAAATCGAGGTGTGGCAGCCCTTTGTCAGTTAGATGACTAAAATGTATACAAGTCACAACACCCAAATTCTGTAATTAAAAGACATGCTTACTCTTTGGTGGCTGCATTTCTTCTTTTACTGCAGCATTTGCCACAGATTTTAAAGGCTGTCTGTTCTATTTTTCTTTTACTTTTCAACTTACAGGAGTGGGGGACTGATTAAAAAACAATCCAAATACAACTCAGTTTCAAAGACTTGGGTGTTATCTTACTGTTGATCAAAGTGGCAGAATTCCCAGAGAGGGAACTTGCCGTACTGACCATCCCATGTGAAATATTGAAAGATGGAAACACTCATGCCATGTGCCCAGCAGTTATTTTTCCCATTTCCTAGGCTCAGAGCCTAGGTGGCTGCTTAAGCTGAAAAGGACATTGATGCTGTCATGCATTATTCATGCAGATAGGCCTTCCTGGATCTGCCCGGCACTGCATGGTCTCCCCATGCCTTATTTGCCCCCCCTAAGTTCACAGTCTTATATACCCCAGGAACATGAAGGGTAGGGAGAGAAGAGGCTCAGGTACTGTCTGTCTCTAAGCACAGGGGGCAAATCCACAGGTGAGTAGGTACACTATCATAGCATCATGGCATTGCTTTGATGACTTTCATCAGTTGAGGATGTGCTCCAGAATTTCTATCAAAGCCTCGTGTACCACCCAATTACATGGTTTTGTAAAACTACCATAATCTCAAAAGCATGCATTTGCTTGTTTAAAGCTGATCATTTTCTCATGTTACCTTGTTCTCCTTTTCTCTTAATGCTACTGCGTGGCTGAGAGAGAGAAACTTAACTCCTCCCTTCCCTGCCAGCCTTATCTCCTCACCCTGCCCTCTCACATGTTGGATTAATACCCACCTGATAATATTTTGTGCTTGTTTGTGGCCTTTCATCTGATGAGCTCAAAGTGCCTTGTAAACATTAATTAAACATAAAATATTACTGAACATCTTCAAAGAGCTGTGCAGTCATGTAACAAAATCCCCACAACACCCTGGTGAGGGAGAGAAGGATCATTAGGCTCATTTCACACAGAAGAAAAATAAAGTGCAGAGATCAAGGTGAACATTTTCAAAAGCATCCACTAATTTGGGGTGTCAGTTTTTTGGCTGTTCAACTCATGGCACATAAATTAATTGCTTGAGGCCATGCAGTGAGTCATAGCTGGAGTTGCAGCTATAATTCAGCTATTCCAAACTCCTAGACTTCAGCTGCAATCATTAGATGTTACTGGTTCAACTAATTAAGTCATATAATTCTTTATTGCAGGAATTTTTTCACTGTGCTGAGATCCTCTGGCAGAAAGTTATGCCCTCACTGTTCTATTGTTTGCTTATATTTTATAAGATATTTATAAATTGCATATGCATGCATACATATTTTATGTGTGTTGTTACCGCATACACAGAAGTCAGCAGTCTTACAATAATGAGTATAGTATTCTAAATAATAATACCCAGAGGTAATTGCCAAAATATAATTACAGACAGATATTTGCTACATCATATATATAGTATGCAGGCATTTAGTGCATTATTGTTTATTACACAGTAATATTTTATGCAGCTAGGAACATTGGTACTAAATGCAGAATGGTTTAATTCAGGTATGAAATTATTTTGATTCAATATTACATTATTCATTATTACTTCCTCATGATGCCATCCTTCAGTTTGAGTTATCTTTTGCCATCATTCAGCTTGAGTTATATTTTGAGCTTAAACCACCAATTCACCCTCTTTGGTGTGTATGAAAAGTACAGAAGAAGCTCCCCAAACTTACAACAGTTTGCAGGCAGAATGGATTTTTAAAAGATTAATAAGCAAATTGGTTAATTAGTTTGAATTAAAATTGACTATAAATAGGGTCATTTAAGGAATTTAGCATCTGTATTAGTCTTTGTCATTTGGTCTTAATAATAGAATAACATAGCATATTTGTATTTTTCACATAGTTAAATTTAATTGAAATCTTGTGTGTAAAGTAGTGTATATCTAAAGAAATTAGGTTGTAATTAAACTAGTTTTAATGACTTGTATATAATTATTAGGATTAAATGCTACAGACAAGGGTCAGGTCATCCATCAGTTTGGGTCACTCCTAACTGACCCACTTTTAACTGATTTCTGACATCAGAAATAACATGACCAATCCTCAGCTTTTGTGTACAGCTAATTTCCATAAAACAACATTGATGATTGTAATAAATAAATGCCATAAGGGAAACTGGACCCACGTGTCCAGTTCTGATTTCTGGCTTAATTGGCATAAGTGTTGTTCTATAAAGGTTCTTGGTTAGAGTTAATGTGTGAAATATTTAATATATATCTTTGTTACTCACATGGTAATAACAGACTTCTTTCCTACATGCAATAGTATTTGCATACTGCTGTTCCTTGTGAGTGGTTTCCTTGCTGCTATTAATATTTTAAATACAATCTTCCTTTGTTTACTTCTGGATTTGTCCGTGGAGGCCTCTCTTTGAACAGACAGGAGGGGGGTGTAGTATGTGAAGCAGCCATGCATACACTTTTAGAGGTTCACATACCATACCCCCTTTAAATGGCAGAGTTAATTTGGTTCAATTACTATGGTACTGAAGAACCATGTGACCACTTTCCTCTGGGTTTCTCCCCCTACTGGCTCTGAGATGGTGAAATTTTCTGTTGCGGGGGATTTTTTGGTGGTACTTTGAAATGCTGCTTCCTAATGTTTTATGGGCTGTGACTTAGTTCATCAGCATTATCTCAAGAATGGGGAATGACAGTGTTGCGTGGCACTGGTCCTGACAATGTCTCCTCATCTAAGTTAATAAGAAGGAAAGTAGCTCCAGTGTGAGCTAGGCAGGACTTAGTTCAGTGGTAAGACAAGACCAAAATCTGCAGACAAGTTTCTAGTAATTATAAATATTAATAATAATGGGATTGGTGTTGGAAGTCTGAGCCATATCAAGTCCAACTCTTCTATTTCTTAATCAGAAACTCGCATTAAACAAACCACAAAGTAACACCCATAATTACTGCAGCACATGGATGCCCAAGCCTTGTGATGATTCTTGGAAATATTTCAAAGCAGGTGCAAACGAGATGCACAATGTACAAATTTCATAGAGTATCTGTTTCTCTCCCTGAAATGGCACAGAGAGCTCCCAAACTAGTGATTCTGAAAGTCAAGCAAGCCAGCAGTTGTTCTCAGCAGGTGAAACGTTGAATCTACTAACATCTGATCTGTGGAAAGGCCATTTCAGAAACTGAAGTTGCCATCATTATCAAACTCAGTTAGTGAGCAACAAAATGAGTTTCCCACCAGAGGGGAAAACATAATAGGCTATCTTTCAGAACTGAGTTGACCCAATGTTAAATTGCCCCATGGAAAGCAACCACCCCCATCACACACTTATGTCTATGGTTAATGATATACTGGGGGCTTCGGCTAATGTGATTGGAAAAATGAGTGAGAGGGACGGTTCTATCTTTTCACTGACATTCTTGCAGGTGAAATCATAAACATGGGGAAATAAGTAAACTTTCAATCTGTATCTAGTACATTGAACTATGGACATTAGTTTCAAGTAGTCATTAAGTCTCTGTATGCCTAAGGTCTTAGCTATGAGGAGGCAAGTAGCCCTGTGACCCTATGCTAATTCAGGTTCTGCAGGAGAAGGTACACAAAACTGTACCTCAAAATTTGGGAGTTCAAAATTAGAGACTGGGGTTTATGGCAATTTAAAAAGGGCCCTTTAGAAGGCAGGGATCAGATTACCTTTCATCCCCTGATTCTACGGAAGGTTACGTAGTAAGGAACAAACTTGGATTAGAAGGATGATAGGGCAGAAAACCTAAGGGGTCTTTCCCATCTCATAGTTACATTACTTTCCCTTTGGATGAGTTAGGCCATTGCTTTTAGTTTATAGGGGTTTCTTCATCTCTAAAATATAATGATGGTATTGGTAAGAAGATGCTCTTGTATGCACTTACATCAGGGTTGAATTGCATTTGATGTGTCTTAGGTGTGACAGAGTTACAGAACTGACTGGGGTCAAAAGGCTGTTACTGAACATTCAAGGGCAGATGTCTTGTGAACAAATTACCACTGCATTGATCACAAGTTAGTTCATAGGAGTGTTCAGGCAGCTGACTCAGATCCCTATTTCTAAAGGGTATCAAATTATTTTGATAGGGCTTTTCTATTAGTCTAAATCATCTCCCAAGTGTTATGATAACTTGGAGAGTGTCAATATCATAGTGCTTAGGGTCGGGAGGGACCTAAACAGATCACCAGGTCTGACCCCCTGCCCCAGGCAGGAACGGGTGCCAGGGTCATATCACCCCAGCCAAATATCTGTCCAGCCTCCCCTTGAAGACCCCCAAGGTAGGAGACCACCACCTCACTTGGGAGCCCATTCCAGAGCCTGGCAGCCCTAACTGTACAGTAATGTCTCCGGATGTCCAGCCTGAACCTTCTCTCTAACAATTTGTGGCCATTATTCCTAGCAACCTCGGGTGGTGCCCAGGGGAACAGAGACTCCCCCAATTTCTGCTGGTCCCCCTGGTGAGTTTGTAAACGGCCACCAAATCACCTCTCAGCCTTCTCTTGTGGAGGCTGAATAGGTTCAGGCCCTCCAGTCAGGAGTTACGGGAAGGGGGGGTAAGAGAAAGTTAAGTAAGTATAGGACATGATGTGTGCTGACTGGCTGTATTTGGTGCATTGCAAACTCTACTGAAAACTCATGCTGGTCTAATTTAATTGCAAAGATGCTGTCCATGGGTGGTTGTACAGGAATGACATGTTATAAAACCTCACAAAAGTCTTGTCACTGAGCTTTAGGCTGTACTTTGAAGGCAAGTTCTGACCCTTAAAATGATCAAATGTATGTCAGTTCAGGGTCTGGTGCGATTACAAGACCAGTGCTGTACAGGATGGGCTCTAATTAAAAGGAACTGGATAAAGGGGCTGATAAAATTCAATGGAGAGACTGGGAAATCAGCCTGAAAAATAATTAAAAGTAAACCAGCCTGTTTTTCAGAAGTGCTTTAGTGAAATTAGTTTCCTAGTATTAATGTAATGTGCAGTTATGCAGGTCTTTTAATGAGATTGTATTCATTGTTACAGTTTAGGGGGGAAAATGAACACGGGCAAATTGGTCCTTGTAGTAAGTCTAATTGCTTTGCCTTTGAAGGAGCTATATCAGGGATAAATCTGGCCTGCACTGTCATTGAAGTGAGTAGTAGCTGAATCAGACCTTTAGCATTATCCTTGGTAGGTGATGAGGCAAGGTGAATTGGGAGAAGCTAAATCCCACCGAGCTGTGAGAAAAGTGCTTATCCATCAAAGAATGATACACAGTGGGAGTTTAATAAAGAGATTTTTCTGAAATGCTGAAATTTGTCAATTCTCTATCTCCCTCTTTCACAAACCAGTGGATGCCATGTGGGCCAGGCTCTGTCTGACTCGCATCTACAAGGAGGCTGCCAGAGGGATTTATGCTCTTCAAACCGGATCCATATCTGATCTTAGCTAAACAGCCTGGTAGTATAATGTTTTATATTCCAGCACTGGAATACTAAGATGATCTTACAGTAACTAAGCTATTAGTTCACATTCTTAAGGACTTCTTTTGAAAGGAGATACCAACATTCATAGCTACTTAGCATTATAAAATCCTTAAAATGACCCAATGATTTTATTCCAGATTGTTAGATGATTTTTTTAGTCAATTGAGTTTGATATTCCTCTAAGTTATTTGGTACCACTTAATTGTTTTAAACTTTGGTCGTGTCAGCATCTAATGAATCTGCTTTCATTAGATGGAATTCATAGATGATAGTTAATACTTAGTTTGTGTTTGACCGACTTGTCTGTAGAGATGTTCTTTTGAAATTTGTTCTGCAGCGTGTTTACTATATGTACTCCACTGGGAGATATGACTGTGACATATGCAGTAAATGAGTCAGACTATTAATTTACGTGCATATTTGTTCACCTGATGAATCACAGTGTTACCAGTAGCATCTTAAAATTAGCTGTATGAATTCTAAAGATTAAAGAGATTTTGCTTGAGGCTTAAGAGCTGAAATTAAGTCTAGAGCTGTATTCAAAATCCTCTTCTATTCCCATTTCGACTTGGCTATTTGAACTGTGGTAGCTGGACAATTTATTTAGGAATTTTTAAAGCGAAGGATTATATGCTACTTAATCAGAAATTACATGAGGATTCTCTTTCCCCTTAACCCACCATCACTGACCTTTGACCCATAGATTTCCAGCAGCAGTAAATTAACTACATGGGAATTATTGTCCCCATGGACTAGAACTGTAGATTAGGCAGGAACTGGCTAGCCACTCCCTATCATGCCAACTAACATTATCTCTGTGTTTCCTTGTAGCCACTCGTCTGCCTATATCTGTCTCCTGGTTTATACTTGGGTGTGACATTGTAAGGAAGTAATTTTGTTCTGTGTTTATACTGTGGCTGTCACAGTGGGGTCCCTGTTCCCTGACTCAGCCTCATGGGCATTTCAGCAATACTACTACTATTCAAGCCAATTTTGTGATCCTAGGGAGAATCCTGGCTATTGGTACTCCAGAAGATCTCCAAGATCAGAGAGGACAAGGGGAAGGTGGAGTGCAAGGACCGACTGAGAGGAACTGGACATAGGAAAGTGGTGGTGGGTAGAGATACACCAATACATCAGTCCCATATTGGATCGGAACCAATATAAAGAAAATTGACAGTATTGGCAATCAGCCTTTTTTGGCTGATGTGGCCGATAATGTTGCCAATATATGCCCCGTGCAGCTGCAGTGCAGCACGTGGGCAGCCAGGAGAGCAGCCCAGCAGTGTGAAGAGTAGCAGTGTCCGGCTGGTAAGCCTGTTGCGAGGAAAGAGCGGGGGTGTTTGTGGGGCGGGGAGGGAGGCAGATTGAGGCCCCAGTGGTGAGGGAGTGGGGCTGGGTGCAGGATGGAGCTGCAGCTTTTCCAGGAGGCACAGCTCCCACCACTATGCACACCCCAGGAGGACATGGGAGTTGTGCCCCCAGACCTACACAAGGGGTGAGGCCAGGCTGCTGCTGCTGCAGGCTGGGGCTGGTTTCTTCCTAGAGGGAAGCTGGGCTAGGTTGTGCTTAGGGCATGTAGTGGTGGAGCTGGGAGTGGGGTTTGGGACTACGTCAAATTTTGCAGTAGCTGCATTCCCCCCACTGCCCCTCCTAGTGCCACTGCCATCTACCATGAATGCAGCCTAGCCCAGCCCCCACCAGGAAGAGCCTGGCACCACACTTAGCTCCAGCCTGCAGCAACAGTCCACCCTCGTCCTGCACAGATCAGAGGCATACAATCCCCAAGTCCTCCCAGCATGCATGCAGCATGTACCGCCCCCCCAGAAAAGCAAGCATTATAAATTTAAGATTACACTGTTAAAAAGCTCAAGTGTTTCAAATTATGGAAATGCAGGGTGAAGGCACCAAAACCACCTTTTAATTCTGCCCTGGATTTATAGGGAGGAAGGAAAAATTGTTTTTCCCATCCCTCCATAAGAAACAATTCCTTTTCATTGCACCTATTTGATGTGCTAAAAAACTCATGGGACTAGGCCCATAATGGAAAACTATAAGCCTCCCTTAAGAAGGGAGGCCACATCAACTAAATGTGTGGGACAACAAAAAAGAAAACGGAAACAGGAGTGAGGTCATAGGTTAATAAACAAGGGTATTGGAAGTGGACACCAAACAGAACACACCGACCAGTGGCCTCTGCCCCCTGAAGGAGTCAAGGGAGTCTGTGGATGCCAATCAGTGAAACTCTACCTAGAGTTGTGAGCGGAGCAGGAGTGCCAGGAAAGCAGCCCCACACTCAGCTGGACTCCTGGCAGGAAGCAAAGGCACTAGAATGTACAAGCTCCTGTAAACTTCAGCCTTTATACATCTACCCTACTGTCTAGAATGAAAAGGAAAAAAAAAAAAAAAGGCCAAAACAGAAACAAGGGGCCAACTTGCAAATTGAAAAATAAGAAGCAAGAGTTACTTTTATCACCCCTACAAACTTTCTAGTGCTTCTTGAACATAAGGAGTGTGAGACCTAAACTGAGGCACTATAGCAGGAGAGAGGGAAGCAGGGCTTTAGCCTCTCCTCCCTCTACCCAAGCCACCAAACCTGGCCAGGGGTAGGAAAGAGCACCTGCTACAACCTCTAAAGTAACAGAAGGTTGTGCTTTTCCTATGCAATGAGGAGGAAAAAAAAGTTTCCCAAGGCTTATCTGATTCTCTGAGTTTCTACTCAGGCTGCATTGGGGGCAGCAAGCATCTTCAGTAACAACCGTATTTCTAAAACTCATGTTGACCTGGACAGAACCCCATTGTAAATTCATATACAATTAAAAAATCTCCATGCTTTATCCTGACTTCACAAAGTAATCTTCATATTGCATCACATTCCTTAAAAGCTGTTACTTTTATTGATGAGTCAGTGGTTGAATCTTATAAATGCAAGGCAGTTTAAATACATTCTTATTCATCACGCGTTCTGAATCAGCTAGGCTTCTGGCCTCAGGAGAAATAGAAGCAAATTTCAAGCACATAATAGTTTAATTCACAGTTGTGCACAAGAGATGTCTTGGCGTCAATGTCCACAATAGCACACCTCATAGTAGGATGGTAGCTTATGAAATTTCATCATAGGATTTCAGGTAGACTGGCTTGGAAAGCTTCCTCAGCTTCTCTTGCTTTTGAAATGCACGACCATGTTTCTGGGCAAGACCCATAGGAGGAAGATGAATCTACACGAAACAAAACAAAATTAACAGTAGTTGTGCAAACCGGTAAACTGAAAACAGTCAGGAAACAGGAGATGTTGTGGTACAAGAACATTTCACTCAAACTTGAAAACAGTTTTATAGACTGTTGAGAGACCACACATACTCTCTCAATTAGGTCATTTATTTTGATCGAGAAAAGCCCATTTCCAGTTGTGATTACAACTGTGTTTAACTTTGAAGCCCTATGTGTTTTGATTATTGCATAAAATGCAAGCAGAATCCATTATAATCCTTTAAATTAGACTTTTACAGCCTTGTGTTTTATTTTGATGTCATAAATTGTAAAGATGCTTCATTTGCTAAAGCCGTATGGAATATAATAGTCTAGTAAATGTTTTTAGAAGGCCCAGGTTTACAGTTTATCAGAACAGGCACAAAAAGTACAGAATCGCAACACAACAAAAATATAAGATGGCTATGTTTTGCTGGTACCCAAGTACCAAGTCTCAAAATAATTCCAGGCAGAACTGTACAGAAAACTGGTTTTCTTATTGCCAGTTTCTCATAGTTCGGATTTGTCCTGATAACACATTAAATTGCACAATTTTATTACTGACCCTTGAAATATAAAGCTGTAGTTTTTTCACTGATAAAAGTCCTTGTATATATAAGATTGTTACTGATCCCTTAGTGATTAGAAATTGTAGGGGTAATGATGTGATGTTATGGTCTCTGGAGCCAATTCAAGGTAGTGGGTTAGGTACAAATATTAGTAAAAACACTTAGTAAAATAGCAAGATTCTACAAATCTAGACAATGCTTAAAGATTTTCTGTCTTCTCTGGTTGATTCTACAAGTTACTTGAAACCCTGATGAGTATAAACTTAAAAGACCTGCTGTATACTCAGTTAAAAGGGTAGCTAAAAGCAGCATATTTACTGTAAAAAATGAAACTATTTATTCTGTATACTGAAGGAACACAGTTTGAAATGTAAAAGAAAAACATGCCAAGAACTATAGTAACCCACAACAGTATCTTATAAGCAAAGAGGAAAAGAGAACTAGATTCTGATCACTTTGATAGGAAGAGCATGATACAGATGAAAATGTAAACATATGAATGGGATAAAGAGGAAAGCTGAAAGGATGACAGCACAATGGAAAGAAAGCACGGACAAAAGGAAAATAGCACTGGACGCTACAACTCCCTGCAAGTTCAATAGTGTTTAAAAAAGCCATTTTCATTTCTTTAAGTGAGGAGGGAGGAAAAGGAACAAAGATTATGTGCCTACCCAGAAGAACAAGAGCTGAGAATATTTTATTCACAGTGTAGGCTAGGAAGACAATGATATTTATATACTCACTGCACAGGTGAGAGGCCAAATATTATGAATGACTTCTAATCTCTCACCTGGATTTGCTCTCTCTACCAACTTTTCCTGTGCTTCATTGAGTCTAATAATGTAGTAGTAGTATTGGGAACTCTCGTGATTTTGTTGTAAATTCCATAATAGATAGTGTTTTTAAAGCCCCCACTTCTGGGGTTGTGATTTTTTAGGAACCTCAGCTGTGATATATTTTTAAACCAAGTTTCAAGCCCTTATGATCATGAAGGAAGGTTTGAAAACCTGGCTGAGGTCCCTAAAAACTGGAATGCAAAGACTTACATTATAAAATCTCATTATTTTTAAAGGAGATTCATGGATTGTTAGGGGCCAGAAGAGACCTTGCAGATCATTGGGTGCAGCCCGCCCCGCCCCGCTCTAGGTAGGTAATTTGGCAGATAATCTGGTGGGGGGAAGGGTGCTAACTGGAGCCAACGTTGAGAAGCCCAGAATGATTTTTGGAGGGTTGAAGTTGACAACACCAAAATAATGCCACTAATGCCACAGAAACAAAACTGCGTGCTTTAAGTTAGACAAGCACTTAAGTACCTTACTCAGTAAAGGGATTAGTACACACTTATAGAGTCTTTGAGAATGGGTTCATACTCACAGGTCGTGGATAGGGGATGTTATAGTGAAGTCCTATTTCTACTCTTGCTTTGCACTCTTCTATACACTGATGAATCACCTCTGGATCGGTTAACTAATCAAACAATATAGGAATGAACAATGTACAAAGAGAAAGGGCAAAAATTAGCAGTTATGAGCTCAGCACAACTACCTGATTTACATTTTTTGTTTATTTTTGGATAAGCCCAAGCATGCATTGGCCTATTTTCTTCATCTCCACATAAGTCCTAAAAGGTAGACTTCTCACAGCAACTCTGAACCTGATATCACTGGGTGCATCTGCATGTTCATTAATGTCCTTAGATACTCCGCATTTAGTTTAGTACTTGCTTAAGAAAGTACCAACTAAATGTGCAGTAACTAGAGTTAGCATGCATTAGTGCCGACACATGGTTATTTTGTGATGCTTACTGTGCATTAGCCTAATAACACTGCACAGTAGTCTATTAGCAGTTTTTAACCGCACAGTGTTATTAGGCTAATGCACAGTAAAACGTCTGGTGTAGACGCACCCAATGGATATTAGAGTCAGGAGGAAAAGCAGGGCTTAGGTTTACTCGGGGAATATGAGAAGAGATGTTTCTTACCCTATATGGTTTTTCCATTGTAAAACAATGATGCGCATGTGAAATATTAATATATTAATGGAACAAAAATTTGTGGTCAAAAGTAAGTTGAATCATTTCTCAATATGTATAGTAGCTGGAGAGAAAGATATGAAAAACTAAGGGCCATAACCTTCTATCACTCCATTCCTAAAACTCCCTCTTAAGCCAGTAGGGATGTATACATTCAATAATAGGAAACTAAAATAAATAATATAAAAAAGTTAATACAATTGTAATTAATTAACATATCAATATGGGACCTAAATACAAGGAAGAAAAACAAGGATCTAAGATAATAACCAATGAAGTCTGCCTGTTTGTTTACTCTCTTTGCAAGAAGTTTTAAATCCTAATTTTTTTTTCAAAATCATCTGCATATCATTTCTGCAATAACTGTGTTCTTTTAAATCAGATAAAGGAATTACTGAATTTTGCTTGCCATTGCAGTGGTAATTATGCTTTTTGCTAAGCTTTCTGAAAAGATCAAAGACCACTTCAGACGACAACTGTAACAGCCAGCACACATGAAGTGCACTTTTCCTACTCTTCTTATTTGGCATTTTCTTATAAATGAAAGCAACAAACAAAGAGCTAAGAGGATTCTAGATTTCTTCTTAGGGATAATTTATATTTTCTGTTTGGAGAAGTCAAAAAAAAGGATTTGAAGATAATTTGCATCAGTTTCCAGTCAAGAGACAAGCTTGAGGACTCAAATCTTTTCATGTTAAGGCTGAACAAATCCAGAGAGCAGAGAATATTACAGCCACTCTAAAAGCCAGGAGACCTACTTACATTTTTGTTTTTTTTAAATAATGTTTTGGCTTCATTTATGATGTACTGTTTCTCTTTAATAGTATCCTCCATCTGTGCTGATACAGATTGCCATTTCTTGGCTATTCGGAATATCTTGCGGTAAAGGCCAAGAACTTCTTGTCTTGTAACTGGTGTCATCTCAAGAAAAAAAACAAACATACACATAAATATTTTGATTGATAAAAGGTCACCAAGCAGATGTATGCTTTGCACAGTCTTTAATCAATTTAAAAATATTGTTACTGTCTTAAAATATCTGCTGAGTAATAGGAGAGGAACTAACAAAGCTGCAAATAACATTTACCTGCCAAGCCATGAGAACATTCACCCTCTGCATAAGAAAGGAAAACACCATCTCTCTCTCTACGGTTCCAATTTATCAAATGTGAGTTAAACATGTGCTTAAAAAACAAAACTTAAATGTTGCCTTAAAGCTTTGTTGAATTGTCATCTCGGATCCAGGACACCTGGGTTCCACTTCAGCATTAATTTGCAATGTCACCCTGGGTAAGTCATTTAAACTCTAGTCACAGTTCCTCTTTCTCCGTAACAGAGGTTTTCAGCCTATTTGGATCAGTGTACCCCCAGCAGCTGGATGTGGACTGCGCGTGGCCAAATGTAGAGCAGCAGCAGCAGCTGCTGCGTGCAAGCTCTTTCCTGTCTGGCCGGGTGGGTGGTGCCTATGTGGCAGCGCAGGATGGTGCATGGCAGTGCTCCGTGTCCCCCTGCCCGTGCATACCTCCCTTGGGCCTTCTCAAGTACCCCTGGGGGTACGTGTACCCCTGGCTGACAACCCCTGGTATAAAGACATCTCCACCTTGGTAAAGTGCCTTGAGATCCACAGATAAAACAAGCTTCAAAATTGCTAAGTATTGTTGAAAAGCCCCTGCATATTGAGAATCTATAAAGTGATTTTCATAACACCATTTCTGATAAATATTACACAGTATACAGTCATCATCTGATTGAAGACTAATACTTCAGTGATTAAGAGAGAAAGTATAAACTAAGCAGGGGGCTAGAAAATGCCATGTTCTAGTCACTGCCTCTCTGTGGATTTAGAAGTCACTTCTGAAGGAGTAGGCAGTCACGGCTCTCACTGAATAGGACACACTGCTGTTCTGCAACATCTAAAATAAAAAATGAAGTCCTAGTGGTGAGTTTGTTTGCAAACTGCAGGAATAATCAGTATTTTGGAGATATTCCACCTCAAAGCTGCCTTTTGATCCACACACATTTTGAAGTGCCCCAGCCTGCCACTGACAACTAGCCCTTTTCAACAAATTTTCCTGTATTGCCACATGGTGTCCTCTGAAGATGCAAGTGAACCTCTTACGAAATCTGATTTTCATCCAATAATCCAAAGTCAGAATATTGCCCACAAGAACTAGAGCAGTTAACAAAAAAGCCTTCTGTTTCCTGGTTCTCTGAGGCTTTTTATGCAAACAATTCATGTGAACTAAAGACTATTTTGGTTTTTTTGCAAATTCTGACAGAAAGTCTCAGAAATATGAGCATAATGCTGCTCTTGTGTAGTTCTTAATTAGTACTAGTAATTCTTAACTATTAGTATTATTTTTGAAGAAGAGGTGTAAAATGTTTAACTGGTCCTCGTATCTTTGCCCTAGAGAGAAAACTAACTGATTTGCGTATAGCCAAAAGTTGTTTCTGTTAACATCTTGCTGAATGAATGTTTGTTCTGATTCAAGAAAACAAATATCCACAAGTAAATGCATAACAGACCCCAGTTCTGCAAACATCTCCATCTACATACATTTCTGTCAACGAAACTACTTCTGTGCAAAAGGGTTGAGCTGTGCACCTGCTTGTAGAATCACAATCTTGCCCTGGACTAGATTACCTAGATATTCTGGTATGTAATCTCTCTCATTGGATCCTCCTTAGGGATAGGCAGCTGGACTAAATGACCTTTCAAGGTTCCTACCAGCCCAGTTTTCTGTAATTTGATGACTTAGAGCCTTATGCTATAGTGTGCATCACAAAACATGAACAGACCAACCAGCAAGACTGAACCGAGGTCATGCAGACCCACAGCCACATCCCCACCAAGGCCCCCTCATGACCTCACAACTGTGCTGTGGCCCCATAGCCTCATTTCTCCTTGTGGTGGGAGTGACAAGAGGCACTTGCACAAGAGCTAGTGAGAGCCTCTAACTGAGGGACATGCTCAGGGCAGGTTTTCAGGTAATCACTACAAACATACCTTTGGAAAAATAACTATTTGGATTTTTACCTCCTCAGGGGGCTTTAGGAACAAAGAGAGTATGTATAGGAGCCTTTAGTCTGTGCAGTAGTTAAGTCCCGTTAACTTTTTTTTTCATATGCTACAGTTTTCACACCTTCCCAAGCCTGAAAATTTTAGAGGCTTGCAAGCATTTCTCTCACCAATCCTTTTTTCCTGTTTAATAACTGTTGAATTTTTTCTCCCTTCAGTTTCTCAGAAAGTTGGAATTAACACAGTTCTATTTATTTCCTTTCTAAGCACTCGGCTTCCTAGCAGATGTGGGCTGTACTGTTAACATACGCAGTGAAGCAGACAAAGGGGGTAACAATGTGATGGTCCTGTTAAAAAAAAAAAAAAAAAAAAAATCACTGACCAGACCTGTCATAAGGGCTCAGCAGTCACCAGCTCTCACTCCTGATCTTTACTCAGTATTTTCTAACAATGCTAAGAGGCAGATTAAACCCAGTTTCTGCCCAGAATTACAAAGAAAGTAGCCAGAAAGAGCTCCCTCCTTCCCCACTCCAGAACAGGTATGAAAAAAACCAAGGCAAAATCCAATGTATGCATGATATCAAAAATATGCAAGGGGAGCCTATTTTTTCATACACCATCTGTGCTACTTGCCTTGCTACTTGTCTCCTTAGTATGCATGTTATGATCGTTTTGCATGCCCACTGAATGCAAGTCAGAAGATGTTATACCACTGTGCTGCTAACATCCCCATTGTGGTAGTCAGTCAAACCCGCTGTTTAATTTATACTATTATTATTTTTTTTAATTGTAGCATCTGACCCATAGAGGTTAACCACAGGAATCTGTCATCAGGAAGAGCATGATTTATTTTTGCTGTTGTTTTGGCTGAAAAATTGCTCAGGTGATGTTCACAGCAAGAGAACCGTGAAAAGGACTAAGGTGGGTCTAAAAAAAAAAAAAAATCAGTAGTATAAATGATGAATTGCAGACTAAGACAATTCTTAGAATCAGTGCTTGGACGTGGGCCAGCTGTGGCACATTTCCAGCTTCCAGGTATGCATCTGTTGGATGCTGTGATTAGTGTTTTACCAAAGTGTGGTCAAAACTAGACACCGGACTATATCATGCCTTCGATCTGTTTTGCAAACTCCTGTTATCAATGTGCAGATCAGGGGAATGATATGGCCCATTGTATCCAAAACTGCAAAGAAACCTTGAGTAGTTAATAAGTTACTGCATGATGAAAATGTCAACTTTTTTTTGTTGACAATTAAAACAAAAACACCCAATAGCCTTTACCACAAAAACATCTTATAGCACTTACAACCTAAGAACCACCCCCCTTTCTTTCTTTCTTTCTTTTTTTAAAGAACACAAATTCCTCTGGGGATTTAGTTCCATTGACTCCGAAGCCCCGTATGAAATAATACAAATAATCTTGCCATCTGCAAGATTCCATGGTATTTTAGTAATAATACACACGCACATAAATCCCAAAAACCTTGCCACCTGTACTGCAAAATCACCTTTGTTGTACAGAGCATAAGCCATGTTCAAAGAAGAGACAAGGGCAGTGATGGGAATGAGACCTTTCAAATATAGGCAGCTAAATTACTTGGGTAGAATTCAATTTCTTAGGTAGAAGGGCTTGAACCACCCCCTATATCTACCTCCTTCCCAGAGTATACCTGTAATATAACAGCCATAAATCTATTTACCTACATGCTGTCAAGTCAAGGATCATCTACTGGCTTTAAACATCCAATCTGTCAGCAACATGCTCAGGATTTAAGCAAGAAAATAGTAGTTGAGTAAGAGGAAACTGAAAGAACAGATTTCTTTCATATTCCTGTCAACCAGGGCACTTGCTGGTCCTGCATAAAACACCTAACTTAATGCTGACTTGGGATCTTCTCAGAGAAGAGAACCTTCTGTATGGGATAATTTAGAACGAGCACCTTTGAAATTTTTGGACATGCACGTTTTTGGTACATGAACAACCCAACTTCTGTTTGACAACTAGTTTACCTCTGGCAAGAAGCTTTTAACAAGTTGTGACAAATTATTTGACTGACAGTGTACCAGATCAAATTATCATAACTTATTTCCATAATATAAATGTTAGTTTTGTTTAAAAAACAACATAAACCAGCATTTCTATCTAGGGTGAATGTGATCATTTCCCCTACTACATCCCTTCTATATTTGAATACCACTCTTGAACTAGCATTCATTTACAAGATATAAAAACTTTGTGTATCTGGCTTATTTTAGAGCTAAATTATATCATTTAGATGAGTGGTGACCCACAATTTCTCTCCTAGTGGTAGATGTGATATATAATCATACACTCCATTTCACAGCAATTCATGGTTACTAGAAGTTGTTAGGCTACATTCCTCCCTGGTGCAAGTCCACTCTAATAAGGCAGTGGGTTTACACCAGGGATGATAAATTTGGCTCATAATTTCCTTTAGGGACAACAACAGCTTAAACAGTTCCTGTCACATTGTGAAGAAAGGAGAGATCAAGGGGTTTTGTGGCTAGAAGATCACATACCATCAGTGTTACTGTGTCTCAGAATCCAGCTTTCACTTCCTCTTCTCTCAGATATAATCAAACAGATTTAGGTGCTCACATCCACTATTCCATAACCACTACTGTGCATCAGCTCCACTGAATGCATCTGTATCTGCTGAACTGTGTAAACTCAGGAGATGGGTTTTCACTTTTGAGTCAGGGAAAGCATGAATTGAACATACTTTGGGGAATTAGCCAGACTCTAAATTCAAATAAATAAATAATTGAATGGGGCCACCAAATTTTGTTTTATAGTTGGGAGAAAGTCAAACAAATGCACAGACTAACTTCCTTTGTGCTGTAACTCCATTGGCTTTCACTAAGAATGAGCTTGATCCAAGAAAAAAAAAGTCCATCTACAATTATAAATCTGGACACACTGAGTGTGGCTAAGTTACCAACTGGTGTTGAAACCTGACATAAAGGTTGTTTGCAAACATGGGGAAAAAAACCCCAACGCTCTACTTTCAACTCAGCACACTTCTGCACCGAGCCCAGCAGATGCCCAGAAAAGGCAGTGTGACAGTTGCACCTGGCTTTCCCAACATCTGTAGAAATCAGGCACTTTAGTGGGGTGTTTTTAGTGCTTTTATTTAATAGCTGATTGACTCAGCTTTAGCTAAAAATGCCAAAAAACCCCACTGGAGTGCTCAATTTATACAGCTACTGCAGAGCCAGGGTCAAAGTAATGTGGCTACTGCTTCCGGTACAGCACTTTTTTCCCCTCCACTTCTGTCAGCACCCAAAGTGACTGTCACTGTCCTCTGATTTTAAATTTTGTCTTAGAAATGATCCAGCTCTAATACTGATGCGATCCTACATGTTAGTCAACACTAAGGCAAATTCCTGCTCACACTGGTGGGAATTTTGCTATTACAGGAAGGGCCTGCACGACTTAGCATTTCACTTGAATTAAACTTTAGCTTACACCTTGATTAAAGACAACTGCATGCAACTCACACAGCAGTGAATCAACACCTAGATTTTATCAATGGCTTTCCGGAACTATTCACACACATGGAAAAAGCCCAAGAGCTGATACTTCATAATCTAGATCAGTAGCTACTATAATGGTCTACTACAGCGGAACCCCAATAAATAGATGGAGAGTAGGTCATTCTCTAGTCAAGGACAAACGATCATTTTAAAATTGCTATTCTGATTTGGCCAGTATAGGCTGGATCCAGTCTGGATAGCACTCCTGGGGCTGCGCTATGCACGGGGTCTCCTAGCTAGGGACAGAAATTACACATAAACATAAGTGATCAGAAACCGGTTCAAAGCTGTAACACAACAGAAGTTCAATGCACACAAGCTGCTTTCAGAATGGCTGAAACGGGTTTAAGAAAACCCTGGATGGATGTAGTATCAGACTTAACTGATTTAGGTTAAATTGGTGTATTGACCTGCTGTCCCAGATTCCAACCAGATTCAAGTTAATTCACAGTCCTCCAACATCCCAGGCACAGTTGCCAGGTCTTAAAAATGAAGTTATCATAGTAGAAGCTCAAATTATCATATTTTCTGAGAACTACTGTACACTGAAAAAAGGTATGCAAATAAGTCTTTTTAAGTGACATCATGTTGGCTTCTACTGTTATCATCATCACCGGGGATCTGGGTTTTCCGTTTCCCATGGAAAAAAGGAGAAAACGCAGATTTCTCTTTTTAGCAGAGAAATCTGGGGATTCTCCGCTTTTGCAAAGTGCTCTTGCAGGCTGGCACAGCTCCAGCCTTCAAGAACCGACTGCATAAAGGATGGGAAACCCCCAGCCCTGGCCAGAGGGGGAGGGCAGGGTCTGAGCCTCTGAGGCAGCCAAGGCCAGGCTCAGGCTCAGGCTCAGACTCACCCTTTGCCCCTGGAGCATGGAGGTAAGTGGGGCTTGGGGCAGGGCTGGGTAAGGTGGTTGGGCATGGGGGGTGTTGCCGGCCCCAGGCAGCACACTGCAGCTGGGAGCAGGACCAGGGGTTGAGGGCAGGGGTGCCCCTCTGTGGGGGGCTTTGCAGGCAAGCAATGTGGGGCACAGGGTGGTGGTGCCCACCATGTGCAGGCCGCACGCATGTTGCCTGGCTACCTGCCCAGGGGAGGGGGAGAGGGAGACCGGCATAAGGCTGAAGCACAGCTCTGCGGCTGGCTCTGCAACCATGGCAAGGGATAGGGGTGCAGGGGGAGTTTCGGCTTGCATGTGGTGCTGCCGCTTACCTGGAGGGCCGTGACGGTGGTTATGGCTGCTGCCTAGAAAACCTCCTGCTGCTGCCGCGGAGCTATGCAGCCAGCCGCCAGGAGGCGGCATGGTGGTGGCCAGGCAGCACGCAGCCATTCCCCACCACCACCCCGCAGTGCGCTGTTGCCTCCAGCCACACGACTCCAAGCACAGCTCTGCATAATTGTAGGGACTACTTCGACAGGGACTAAAGTGAGGGTGAGCAATATTTGCCATTTATCTTTAACTGGAGACTTATGGTGGGTAACTGTATAAAGACCATATAACTAAATCTAAATTTCCTATTGATTTAAGACTGTATATAGCATTTAAAATAAAGCTCTTAGTATTATCACACATTAAGATTTAGTTACATGGTTGTTATACAGTTACCCACCATAAGTCTCCAGTTAAAGATAAATGGCAAATATTGCTCACCCTCACTTTAGTCCCTGTCATATCCCAATTCAGGTGACCCCAGCCAGGTGCCTGTCCAGTCTCCTCTGGGGTAGTGGAGAGCACCACCTCCCTTGGGAGTCCGTTCCAGACTCCGACAACCCAGAATCTTAAGCTGGTTAAGACCCCCTGAGAGCAACCTGGGTTTTGTACGTGCTGCCTCAATTGTAATACTATATTTTGAACACTTTTAGTATTACCTGTCCTACAACGGTTGAAATTATTGTACAAATACAACACAATTGCTACATCTGGCAACACTGACCCCAGTATACCTTGCAAACCCGTCTCCTGTCTCAGGGTGGGCAGGCGCAGCACGGTCTGCTCCAGGGCAGTGCAGTGTAGTGCTCTTCCCTCCCCGCCCCCGGCCACTGCAGGCGTTCCCAGAATCAACAGTAAACGTCTGTTCAGTTGCTTATCGGTTCAGCCTATGCAGATAGTCTAAGCTGTGCAGACTGAATCGATTCCACCTCGGGCCTGTTACCGTCTATACTTGGCAGAGGGCCGGGACCTGGTAGCAGAGCACGAACCCACTTACGTGTTGCAGGGCAGGGGCGGTGTTTTGTTTCGGACAGGGTCCAGACCCCTCGTGCTGCGGGCGGTGTCACAGGAAAAGGCCACGTAGATTTCACTTTGGCTCGGTCTAAACATGGCAGGTCGGTGTCTCCACGGTTGTTTGCCCCCCGCCCCCCGTGGCTTTTCGTGCCGTGAGGGGGCAAACTTCAATCCGACCCAACCGAGCCCGACCGCGGGGGCGGGGCGACGTCGAGCGCCCGCTCTGCGCATGTCCACCCCACGCGCCAGGTACCCGGGCAGCCTCGCGAAAGGCTCTTTCGGGCAGGCGGGTACCAACGTGCGCGGCTGGGGAGGGGGAGTGTTCCTGCGCGTCCCTCATCTCATTTTGCCTTTTCTCACTGCTGCTCAGCACCCACTAGGTGTCTCTCTTTCCCTTCCCCCACTTTACCTTCAGGATCAAGGGCCGTGTTCCCCCCTTCTTTGAGCAGTGGTTCGGGCCGGCCAAGCCCTGTTCCCCCTACCGCAACTAGCGGTGCTTGTCTGCCCTTTTCCTGCCCTCGCTGTACGTGTGGCGTCAGGGACGTCCGAACGCTCCTCTACGTCACGCCGCCGCGCGCCGCCAGCTGACTCCTCATCCCCGGAAGTGATGTAGGGCAGGGAGGGGGGGGGGAAGGAAGGCAAGCTGGAGTGTCGCTGGGAGTCGCGGAGGGTGAGTGAATTGGACCGTCTCTTCTCGTCCGCTTCAGGGGGCGCTCCCTGTGGGGGGTCGGGCTGGGAGACGCCCCCGATCCCGGGGGCCTGAAGTACTGGAGTTGTCCCGGAGAGCCCGGGCCGGGTGCTCGAGCTGCCTGTGCGTGTGTGGAGGGGCGGGGGCCGGGGCGGAGGGGAGACCATCCGTCAGGGCCCGGGGCGCTGTTCCCCCTCGGGGTCGGGGCCGCCCGCCCTGCGACCCCGCACAGCCCGCTTCCCTGTGGCGCCTCCGGCTGCACCTCCTCCTCCCCCACGGCCCCCTACCCCGGAGGGCGCCTCCGAGCTGCTGCCAGGGCCCCGGGAGGGAGGTGATGCTGTCCCCACCGGGGTGCCCCGTGCCGGCCTGGCCTCGTCAGGATCTCTCGGGGGGGTCCCCAGGGGGCTCTGCTCTCCTGGCTGCCAGGATCCTAGCGCGTGTCCGCACCCCTCGTGTCCCTTGCTTGCGCCTGGGGGCAGGGAGTGAAGTTGCTGCTTGTCCTCAAACTTGCTCCTGTGGCTGCCAGCACTGCGGGCTCCCTTCCCGCCCTATAAGGACTTTTATGGGAGCCTGGGGGTGCACCCCCACCCTGTCGTGTGGGCTTATGGACCTGGCTGAGAGTGTGGCCAGACTACGCATTTGCAGCACCGTGCCCAGAGTCCTGGCGGCCCCAGGCTAATTTTTAGTATTGGGCTCTCCTTTGCCTGAGATAATGATGATAATGATTATTTTCACCATTTTCAAGCCTCCCTTCTGTCTGAGCCCTGGGCAGCTACCTGGTTTGCTCGTGCCTGTGTCTGGCCTTGAGTAAATGTTCCTTGGGAAGCGCATTTCTTTCCTGCTGTGGCTGTGAGAGGCCAGCAGGCAGGGTAGGGTGGGAGGTCAAGTCTGTCGTATAGCTGAGCCCGCTGTTGCTCTGCTGGACACAATGCTCGTGCCCTGGATTTCCATGGGGAGCCGTCTCTTCCCCAATACTTGTTTAAATTATTCCTTCTTTAAGTTACGGTGGGAGTGCAGGCTTATGTATTTATTTATTTTATAATCTTGATAGTTTGCTTCTGAATATCAAGTTCCAATATTCCACACTTGTCTTGCAGGAGAACTTCATGCTGTGCCACTGTTGTGTTTTCTGAAGAGTCCCAATAGACTTGTGATCAATCTTTCAGTGTCAGTTTCATTCTGTCTTCCTTATTCCTTCCCCAAGTTTGGGGAGAAAAATTGCTAAACACAATCTGAAGGTATCTTGTCTAATGCAGGCTTCCTTTACCTGATTGAGAACCTTCCCATATCTAATTAAGCACAGTTAATAAGTGACCACTGTGTGTTTGGTATTGGATTTTGGGCTAGCAGTGAAAAGAAACAATGTTTTGTGTGTTTTTGATTCTACATTCTCATAAAGTCTTTGCTGCAGCCTTTCTGCTTGTTTTCCAGGTGCTACCGTGAGGTGCTTAGTGGGAGAGGAAGGAAGGTCTTTTGACTAAAATCAAGTCTGGGAACCATGAGACAGGTTCTGTTCTTGACTCTACCTTGCTTTGCCTCATCTTAAATGGACAGTTACGCATTTCACAGGGTGTTTAATAGTCTGTGAAGAGCTTTTACAGCTCCCTAAACGAAAAGCAGCTTGAAGTTTGAAACAAAGTGTTTTCATAGGTGAGAGGAAGGTATAGAAAGGAGATTGTTAGATCCTTGTTGACAAAGTAAATTTAATTCTGGTTAGAAACTTGTGGAGAAGTTCAGTTGAAGTCTTCTAAATTCTAATAATTTCATGGCAGTTAGTGCTGCTATAGAATTTGCTGTCCATAAATCTATTTAAAGATTACTCCTATCATTTAAGAGTGTACTTGCAGCCCTAATATTCTTTGACAGCTCAGCTTGATGCTCCGGTAATCCATGTTCTCTTGAGACATGATAACCTGCAATATCATCTGTAATTTGCCTGTAGATCTCAGGAACTACATCTAGTGACTTTCATAGTAGTTACTTATTTTGTCTCCTATTCCAAGTTGTCTTGCTTTAAAGAGCTTGGGAGGTGGATGGGTGGGTGTGTGCATGAATAACTTTTTGACGTTACCAATTGCATCTTGCCGATTGTGGCACTGAGCATTTAAACGTAAAGGGCAGTAACAAGATCGATAGGAGAACTAGAGGGTAGACTTGACAATGTGGTGTAAAGCAGCTACTTCTGTAAACTAAGGGGAAAAATAGCTTCCTTAAAGAAGGAGTGTTCCAGGGAGAGAAGCTGTCAGACTATCTGACTGGCCTTTAATACAAAGGGACACAGAATGACCTCTGGTGCATGCATCAGTGATGATGAAAAAAGGAGATCTCCCTTGTGTGTCCACGTGACAGATAGACCTCAGTCACGTACAATGTGTTCTGTGTTGGGATGGGAGGGGAATAAGGGAGAGATGGGAATGTTCTTGGCTTTTATTTTGTAGATGAAAGTGATTCAGCCCTTCCTGGCTGTGAGGAGAGCCAGGTGTGAATTTGGTGTATGTTGCTTTTTTCTCAGGTCTACAAACGCTATCAAGATGCCTGCTGCCCCTCAGAGCTATCCCAAACTGCTGTAGTCTTGGTGATTTTTCTGCTGCTGGTGGGAAGTATTGGTTAGTTTCATTACTGCAGTCGGGAGCCCTGTGGTAGTAGTGAAACTGAAGGTCACTTTCATCTGCTTGTCAGAGGTACAAAGAGAAAAGGTGTTCAATTAGTTGCTTGATTACTGCTACTGCATCCTATAAAGATGCACTTTTGTTGGCTAGGTAAAAGACCAAAGGCAGAAAGAAGTTGAAGATTTAAGAGAATAGGGGACATTTTACCTGTTCCCAAGACTGAAGCTGAAAATGGGTCAAACGATACTATTTGGAGTTCTTGGGGGATGTAGGAATTGATTTCAAATGAGAGGTATACTAGTCAGAATCGGCTAAAAAGGAGCCCCTTAGTAACTCTGACAGAGATCCCTAAACCAATATTTCTAGTAGCTCGGTTTCTACGTGGGGTTTGCCTTGTTTTATTTATCTTCTCTTTTTTACCCTTTATTTGGAGGCCTTTGCCTTTTGGCTGTTGGATGTCCAGTTACTTTTCACACACAGAGTTGATGGCTTTAATGTTTTGTGGTTTATCTGCACTGGGGACATGGACTAATTGTATATTTGACTGTAGTTTATTCTGCAATAAGGACATAGTAACTCAGCTTGAAACAGTGGTAATTGCATGGTGACTTGCAGAGGCGTATGTTGCCTTCTGGTAAAGAGCCACTTGCAATTTACCCCTGAAGCACACGCTTATAAACTGAATATCCTAGTTCTTTTCAAGAATCCATGTAAACAATCAGTAGCCTTTTAGTCAATGAGTTATCACAAGTTGTCTTGACAGGCAACAATCTCTTTGCCTTGTCTAAAAATTTCATGAGTCAAATATTTATCACTATGGAGTGTTAAGTCTCTGCAAATTAAGGTCAGGAAATCTAAGAGCTCCAGCTATATTCATGTAGCTCACTTGTACTCTTAACTTCATGCTGTCATGAATTGGCATCTTGGAACAGCTTAGCATTAGGTTATTCTCTGTTGCCCACTAAGTCTGACAGCTCTAGAGATGGTGCTGCTTGGCAAATCACAGAGGATCTTGCAGTTTGCCATTGTAAAAGTACTTGGTCTTGTCTCTCCTTTTTATTTATGCTTGCACCCTAGCTTACAAATAGGCAGGGTGGCTTTAGGTAGCTCTGGGATGACGGTCAGTAATGTGTAGATTTGGATCTCTGCAGTTCAAGAAGAGTGTAAGTATTTGAAAGGGTGTGCTAAAATGATTCAGTGGTTTGTGGCTAAGACACTGAGAGTCTGAAGCAGCTTAAATTCTACAGAAGAGGGAAGACAATATAGACATGTTGGGGCTGTAAATGTGAAAATTTCAGGAACACAAATATGGAAAAACAATTTAGCTTATGAAGGTAATGGGAGAAGGACCACTTGCCTGGAAATAAATAAATAAATAAAAAAAAAAAAGGTAGACTAGATATTAGGAAAACAAGTCTCTTAAAATATTTTTTGGGCATTGGGAGAACATTGTCTGAAGTACTACTACATAGTTTGTTGAAGTCATTAAGAATGCAAAATGCAGGTGCTTAGTCTAAATTGGTCCCGCGGCTGTGGTTCAGTGGTAGAATCCTTGTTTGCTGTGTGGGAGACCTGGGTTTGATTCGTGGACATGCATATAACTACAGGTACTGAACATCTAGACTTGGTTTGGCCTTTGGATACTGTTTCAATGCCCTAAAAGGGGGGATGGAAGGTCTGGGCAGCCTCCTCCATACTCCTGCCTAGACATACGCATTGAAGGTCCTGGTGCCCTCTCATGCAGACACCATGATCCAGAAGGATTGACGGTTGCCTTCTAGGATCTAGATCAGGGATAGGCAAAGTCCGGCCAATGGGGTGGATCTGCCCGGCAATGGACTCCATCCATTTCCCTGCTGCCCCTGCCTGCATGGCTGGGGCCAGTCTCCACAGAGACTGGCCCCAGCTGTGCTGGCAGGGCACACAGCAGGGCAGGGGGCTGCTCCAGAGCCACTGGGATCTTGTGGTGGGGGCCAGAGCAGAGCCATGATGTGCAGCCTGCGTGGTCTGGGCAGGGGCGCACAGGCACTGGATTGTGGCTCTGCCCCAGCATGGGACCAGGCTGTTACTGCTGCAAGGAGCTGGGGCAGAGCTGTTATCTGCAGCCTGCATGTCCTTGCCCGGAGCATGCAAGCTGCAGATTGCAGCTCTGCCCTGGCCCTGGACCAAGCTGCCTCTGCTGCAAGATCCCAGTGGCTCTGGAGCAGCCCTCTGCCCTGCCAGCATGACTGAGGCCTGTCTCCGTGACAATTGCAGCCTTGTGCTATAACAGCACAGCTGTAGCTGGGGTCTGCATGGAAACCGGCCCCAGCCACATGGCTGGGTAATGGAGTCCAGTTGCATCTGCCATTTTTCCCACCCCTGATCTAGGCTGAGAAAAAAGCTAGGAATTACTCCACCTATGTTTCAGACCTACTCTTTGAATGTTGCTATTTCTGTCATCCATGCTCCATACCAGACAGATTGTTTAATGATCAGTAGTGCCATTATGATGAAACATCATGCAATGCTTCTGTTGTAATTGAAAAGGTAAATTGAAACAATGAGGAGATGAATAGCAAAGGCTACTGTGATTGTGTTTATTTAATATACAAATCTTATTCTCCTCCTCCACCCCCAACAGAAGACAACAGTTTTAACTGGGCTTTCTTAGTTGTGTGGGTTTAACATCTACTTTTTGAAGCACTGACAGCACTTTGACAGACGAGCACTGGTGTTTATTATAAGAAACGAGTGTGTGTATTCCAAGGATAGGTTTGAGCATCCAAGGTGGGATCCAGCTCTCCTAGTGCCTGTAGGTATTTGGATGTGGAGTGTTTGCATTGCAGGCTTATTGATGTTAGAGAAACTCTAACTACTCCTGTTTAGCACTGAGACACCACTGTGCTAGGTGGTCTAGAAATGCTGAAGATGCAATGCATGAAGCGTACAATCTTCATGTACAGCTAAAGGGATCTGAAGTTTGTTGCTGTACTTTCTGCAAGTCAAAGTGTACCACAGGCTGGGCAAAATCCTGCCCGCAGACTGAATCCAGCCTGCCAGGCCATTCTATCCAGCCTGCAGGGCCTCTAATTTTCTAAATTAAAAAAAATATTTATCTGCACCTGGCTGGCTGTCAAAGATGACAAGGCACCAGTGGTGGCAGGACCCAGATGCAGCAGCAGCAATGCCTGTGGGCCCTTCCTCCAGCCTCCCTCTGCCCCCAGCCAGAGGCTTCTGGCCTGGTGACCCTAGGGCTGTTCCCCACCTCCCTCGGCCTGAGAGTAGAGAATCAGATGAGACCAGTGTGGGGTGGGAAAGATTGCTGGCACAGCTGGAGTCAGCTGAGCCCAGCTGGCACCATGTGGTTTCCAGCTGACTTCTGCTGTGCCATGCAGTCCAAGCCTTGCAGTTGGGAACCATGTACTACTGGAGTGGTGAGCAGGTAGGGAAGGAAGGGAAGCGGCAGGGGAAAGGCAGTGGTGACAGGTGTGGGGTGGTGGGAAGGAGTGGCAGAGGGTGGGAGTGCAGGGCCCCAGGGGTCAGGGTCAGTGGCAGTATGAGCCAGCTGGGAACTGTGAGGGCTGGGCTGGCTCCTGCTGCATGCATTGTGCAGTCCCAGCGTTGCAGGCAGAAACTTGTGCGTTGCTGGGAGGTGCCTGGCTGGTGCCTGGCTGCACCACAGAATGCAGCAGGAGCCAGCCAGGCCCCCGTGGCTCCTGCTGCCGCTTCTACTGGGGGCCATGTGCCTGCAGCTCCCATGCTGGCTGCCTTCCCCACCCCTTGCTGCACAGGTCTGTGGACGCTGCAGGGGGTGGAGGGAGCCTTTCCCCCTGCTTCCTTGCAGAGTCCACTGTGGGGCTTCCCTCAGTAGGAGTGTGGGAGCTGCAGGTGCATGGCATGGAGCCCCCTGTGATAGAGGTGGCTGGGCAGGCTGCGCTTTTTGCTTCCTGCGCACAGCACTGGCCCTGCTGGGCACCAGTGCTTGTGCCTGGCACAAGCAAACTGAACCCCCTGCCTCCCCCCGCCAGCTACTGCTGCCATTAGCAGGGGCTGCACATCATGTGTATGGTGGGGGGGATCCCCTCCCCCCTGCACCCTTGTGCTCACCCCCCACCCCCAACCGCACTCCACACACAATATAAAAGAGGTGAGATTTTATTTTTGAGTTATTATTTAGTCCTTTCTATATACAGTACACAAATCACAGCATATTTTTTGTAATAAAATTAAAATACGTTTTAGTAGGTGTTTGACTTCTAGTATATGATTTGGTTTTTTTTCTGATGGCAACCCCCCCCTCCCAAAGGGAGTATTTCTCAGGGGCAAGGGGAGGGACTTCCAGTGACAAAGGTCAGGGGTTAGGGAGTGGGACTTCTAGTCCCAGTATGATGACCAGGGGGTGGGGCTACCCATTTGGCTCTCAACAGGTCACCAGAACTCATTAAGTGGTCCTCCAGCTGAAATAATAATTGCCTGCCCCTGGTGTAACAGATACAACAAGTTGTATCAGACTTCTAAAAAGTAAATGGTCCTTTTAATGTATTCAGCTCTGAAGTAAAATAATACACAAAGCACCTTTTTCTTTTTTTTTTTTTTTCATTGCCTCAAAATGTTAAACAGAATGCGTATGTTGGCTTAAGGTACAAGCAAACTTTAGAGACCTAAAAGGTTTTGGTTATGACTGCAGTTTGGACACTCCAGGTTTCTGCCTGTATTGTGCAGCTGCTTCTGATGTAGGTGATATCTAAATAGTGTTGCCTTCCTTATGTTGTTTAAGGTGTTAATGGTGTTACTGTAATAGACCTCAGAAATCAGGTCTTCACAGGTTTTCAATTAGTTCCTTCTTTACTTATTTTCTGCTTTTTGCCTGCTATGACTGCAGAAATTCAGATAGCCTTAAAGAGTTTTAACAGCATATAAGGCAGATTTGAAATTAAATCTTATTAACTTGTTTAAAACGATCCCATGTGTAATGTAAGAACTCTCCTAGTACTTCTTATGTGGGAATTTCATTAGGACTTGACTGTGTAACTGCTTAGAAAGAATTCTTTTGGTGGCATGGTGGCTTCTATCAGAGTTACGAAAGGTGCACAGCAAGCTTGTGTTTGTAACTTTTTTCTGGGGTTACCTGAATATATAACCTGACTCTAGATTTGTTCAGAAGATTGGTGAAGTTACTGTCTGCAGCTTGAGGCTTCCCAGCACTCCTAGTACAGTCTTCCTAGTGCCACTTGTCAGAATTGATGCAAGGAATCTGCTTTTTGTGGGGGAGTTTGGTTTTCTTCCTCGCTCATGGATCTAAGGTTTCCAGTGCTCTCTTTTCCTACACATAGGAGTAAAAGTAGTGTATAAAAAATGGGAGACACTTGGCATTAACTACATTTAGATTTAATTTTTCTTTTGTCAGATCTCAACTCTGAGCCCTAAGGGAAGTATCATGTGTTGTAGAAGCTCTTTTGTTTTTTTACACTGAAGTCTGAATGAAATACGTTTATTACAACTTCCCTTTATTGTTGAGGCTGATGGAACTTCCTTGCATCTAAACATTTGACAGCAGCCTTAGGGAGGGTTTTCCACATACTAAGTTAAATCTGTCCTCCTGAACAACTGTGTTATGTGCAACAAGATGGAAGTTGCTGATGACCAGTGTTTAAACCCTAGGATGCAATTTGCGAGTACTGACCAGAGCTTCCATTGGTCCCGGGGCCTGCAGCCAGATTGCCTTGAGCCGGGAGGACATTGCACAAGCAAACCCTTTTTGAACTCTTTAGTGTTACTGGTGGCCTGGTCTGCTCCTTTTGATTATTGGTAGCATCTGTACTGAAGCCTCGCAGTAACAATGAGGTTATGCTAAAGCCTGTAATGAACTGGGAAAGAAACATGCTTGGTTAGTCATTAGAGCTTACCATTTTTTTTTTTTCATTAAAAAATCAATGGGCTTCTGGATTGCTTTTCAGAGGTGCTGACTATCCTGAGTTCCTATTGGCTTCAACAGGGAACTATGAATATCTGTTTTTAAGTAGATGAAGGTGACTTGTACTATCGGTAGGAATCTCTGCTTTTAAAAACCAAAGAGGGATGGAGTTGACATGCAATGGAAGAATTTAATTAGTTAGATTAAAATGTCCTTTTTAAAATAGTATCTGTGGATAGGGAGGAATGGGGAGGCCAGCTCCCCTGCTAACTTTGGGTTCCCATCACCTGTCTGCTTTGCAAACTAAAATGCAGTGGGTTTTCATAACTGGCTTTGTAGTAAATATAGGATATAGTCCATAATACCGTGCATGTATTCAAAGGTCTTATCTGTTTGTTTGTTTTTTAAATAAGGTTAAATAGATACTGAAAATTAACACTTATACCCATAACCAAAACCAAAAAGGTCTGCCTGGGTCTGAATGGCTATTAATACTACTGGGGTGAAGGCAGGTAGGTTTCTGAAGTCAACATTACACACGGGGGTGATGTGATTAGCATCCCAAATGACTACTGTCTGCCTGCAGCTTGAAGCATAGCGGGAGTACTTAACCACTCTTACACTGCACCCTGGCTATAAAAGAGAGGTGTAGAAAAGGGAGAAATGTCATGTGACAGTCTTGCTGAAAATATCACTTCAAGCAATGTGTCTTTTAATGAACAAAACCAATTAAAGTCTCTTTATTCCAACCCTTTAGAGGCATGTCTTTCCCTATCATCTTTCACTTTGTTCTTCAGTTTGTTTTTCTTCAGCTAGCTTTGTTCTATAATTAACACAGCATGATAGACTGCAGGACTGAAACGCCTTCTTATACTATTTTTTTAGACTGTATTTATTACAGTTTGAACAAATGTTTGCCATATTGTGGCTTTCTTTCATGGTATGTTCTTAGATGAAGAATATAACAGAACAGGTGTCTTTTGTGCAGAGCCCTTTAAAGGAAAGTGTTTTCTTTGATGATACAGTCCTAGACTCTTTCCTAACAATGCACAGTGTCTAGACATGATCATTTAACAAGAAGTTCTTAGAACACTTCCCAGCTATTGTGAGACTTGCTTCAGGGGAGCTTCAGATATTTGCAGTTCATGCTACAGCAAAGTGTCAGCACAGTTCTGATTCAGGCTCAGAAATATAGGGCTGTAGTCATAGAGCAGCAGTTTCTGGATCTGTTGTAAGCTGACCTCTGGCTATAAAGGACTGCATTTCTATGATGGAGCTGTTTTCTTTCTGATCCCACCCTTTCTCCTCCTATTTACTGTAAATGTACTTATCTTAAACTGTGGATTGCCTGACGGGATTTTTTTTTTTTTTTTTTTTTTTTACTTTGATGCCAAACTTCCAACCTATGTGATGATGGGAGACTTAAAAAACCATAGCTCACTCAACTTGTTTATATGATTTGGCCCATTACCAGCAGCAGGCAAACTGAACTTGTCCATTAGTTCGTTGAAAAGGTAAACTGAGACCTGTGTGATCTTACTAGGTTCTCCCTGCCCTTAAGCAACCACATGGGAAGGGCTGCACGGAAGTGTAGGTATAGTACAGAAACCATTAATATTTCATTTTGAGGGCTTGAGCAAACTTAATTCAGTTTGGATTTATCAAGGTTCATACCTCCAGAATTTTGGTGGTGAGCTGGGGAGGGCTGGGGACAGGGTGGAGCCAGACCAGCCTTGCTGCTCAGTTGCTGAGTCCTGCCACAGGCTCCCCCTGGGTCCTACTGCCACTGTCTTCCTATCAGCTTTGACAGGCAGCCAGGGGCAGATAAAAATTAATTTTCTAAAACTTTTAGGGGCCCCATAGGCCAAACAGAATGGTCTGTTGGGCAGGATTTGGCCTGCAGGCCATATTTTGCCCACCCCTGCTGTAGACTGATGGTCTCATAAGACCTTAACTTTGTAGTTGTGACCTAGGGACCTAATTTAAAACCCTTGCTACAGAAAGTTGATGTTCTCTTCTTCCATAAGCTGCTGTGGAAGGTAGGAAGAAAGCATATAGCAATGTGTGTACTGTAATTCACGGTGTTTTTTGGAGGATCTTTTTTAAATGAAGATTCAAATAGCTAAGACTTTGTTTTGCTTCACTGATTGCTTGTTTGTACCAAGTCCTTATTCTCCATCCTAAAGTTAGTATTGTCACTGTGCTAAAATTATAAGCTTAACAAACAACTGGTCAAAACAGCTATTAAAATACCAGGTTTTGGAAGTACTGCCAAAACCAACTGCATTATTCTCTGTTTGTAGCTCCTTTTTGATGGGCTTAAGTTGCCGGGTATTGTGCAGTCTGAACAAAGAATAATGGGTAACATGGCTGAATCAAAAATAACTAGGGAAATATTGTATTTGAACGTGTTAACAGATGTTAATATTTCTGGCACCTAGCACTATCTAGTACAGGGATGGTCAATTATTTTGGGTGGAGGGACGCTTACTGAGTTTTGGCAAGCTCTTGAGGTCCGCATGGGTAGACCTGTTCTTTGACAGGTGCCCTGCCCCCTGGTCATCATCTTGGGACCATAAGTCCCTCTCCCTAACCTCTGACCTTTGCCACTGGAAATCCCTGTGCTTGACCCTGGAAGCACTCCTTTGGGAAAGATGGTTTGCCATCTTGGAATGGAAAAAATGCACCAAATTGTATACTAAAAATCAAACGCCCATAATATATTTTCATTTAATTTAAAAAACATATTTTTGACCTGATTTGTATGCGTTTGTGCTGTATATGTAGAAGTAATTGCATAATAGCTCAAAATGTAGTCTTACTCTTTTGTATATTGTGTAGGGGTGTCGGGGAGTATCGGTGGGTGGGTATGGGGGATTTGTGAGGATGTGGGTGTAGTGTGGCTGTGACTTTTGTAGGAAGGGTTTGAAGGTATGTGGGGTGTGCATGGGCAGCACTCCCCTGAGCTGGGCAGCACCCACCCCACAACAGCAGAGAGCCTGAGTGCCCTACAGCGCCTCCCTGCTACTGCTAGCAGCGTGCAGCCTCGTGCATTCCGTGCCCTCTCTGCTCTGCCCAGCCATGGCATGTCCTGCCACCTCTGGGCATGCAGTGGTAGCAGCAGGGACCGACCAGTGCGTGCAGCTGCGACCTTATGCACCCCATGCTGGCTCTGGGCTCACCTGTCAGGGCTGAGCAGCAGCAGCAGCTCTGCAGAAACTGCAGTTTGGCACAGGGGAAAGTGGCCCCTCCTCTGTGCTGTTGCTGGGCAGTTTTTGCTGCAGCTGCCTAGAGCCTATGCTGGCCTGCCCTACCACTCCTCCGCTCTTGGCTTCCCAGCGCGGCCTCTTGGCTCCCCAGCGCAGCAGCAATGACGGTGTGGAGCAACAGCTGGGCAGCTTACAGGTGGCAGTGAAGCAGCCACGCCGCAGCCTAGCATAGTGCAGCTCCTTCACTGCCACCCCTGAGCTGCCCAGACAGCCGCAGCAAAAACTGCCTGGCAGTGCTGAGGGGGAGGTGCCGCTTTCCCCCTGCACCAAGCAGCAGTTTCTGCCCAGCTGCTGCTGCTGCTCAGCCCTGACAGGCGAGCCCAAAGTCAGTGCTGAGGTCCAGGCTGAGTAGCGGCAGCACAGGACAAACTGCTGCTCAGCGTGGGGGAAAAGCGGCCCTCCTGCTTCCAGCCCCTTCCTGTGCAGCTGCTTGGAGCCTGTGCAGGGCTGTCCTGTGTCTGCTCTGCACTGCCACTGCTGCCCCATGGGGCAGCCCAGAGGTAGCGGTGATGTGATGGAGACTCAGGACAGCCCCACGTGGACTCGGAGTGGCTGTACCAGAAAGTGCCAGCAGTGGGAGGGGCTGCTTTTCCCCCATTCTGAACAGCAGTTTGTCCCGTGCCACCACTGCTTGGCACCAGACAGGTGAGTGTGGGGTCAGGGCTGTGCGTGCTGGCCCCGCCTGTACTGCGAGGCTGGGGCGGGGCGGGGCGGGGGGGGGGACTGGAAGCGAGTGGGCACGCAGGAGCCTGTGACATCCGGGTACGTGCGCGGGGCCCATGCTGGTGTCCCAGGGCCCAGAGCAGGGCAGCAGGAGTGCAGGGTCCCAGCCAGCAGGGGTTCTGTGGAGCCAGGCCAGCTCCTTTCTTTCCCTGCTGGTGCAGCCCAGCCCGGCTCCATAGACTCCTGCCAGCCCATGCCCCATGCTCCTGCTGCCCTGCTCTGGGCCGTGCCATCGCTGGCCCCAGGACGCTGACACGGACCCCACACTCCCACATGCCCCCTCGCTTCCACTGCCTTCCACCACCACTTTTTCCACTTTGCTGCCTACCCGCCAGCTGCTCTGTACCACGTGGCTTCTGGCTGCATGGCTGGATCACTAGACTCGGCAGGAGCTGGCCTGGCCCCAAGGACTGGGGCAATTTGCCTGTGGTCCTTCCCTGCCTCCCTGCCCTGCTGCTTACCTAAATTTCCTGCTCCGGCGTAGGGAGGCACATATGGCCCCGTGGTCCCAGGCCAGAAGCCTCTGTAAGGCAGGGGCTTCTGGTTGGGGGTGGGGGGCAGGCGGGCCTTGCTGTTACAGGGTCCTGCAATGGCTTCCCATGTGTCTACTACCCCAGGCTCCTGTTATCTTTGACAGGCAGCCAGGGGCAGATAAATATTAATTTTCTAAATTTTTAGGGGCCCCGTGGGCCAGATAGAATGGTCTGGCGGGATGAATGCGGCCCATGGGCCGTATTTTGCCCACCCCGATCTATCATATCTACATGTCAGCCAAGGTGGAAACTATTTCACACTACCCTGGAAAATCTTTACCTATCAGTAGTTAGGCTTGAACTGCGTTTGGTCTTTGACATTTTCCTGAACTAAAGCAAACGTTTGCTTGCAATTTGTTCTGCAGTCAACTGGAGATGCAAATTTGTTAGCTTACCCTGATAGCCCTTCAGATGGGTATTGAGCTGTATGGCTCCATACTGCAAAATGTAATCGTGTTTTGGTTTCACCAAATTGCTTGAAGTGCAGCTCTTCCCACTTGTGAAATATATAAAACCTGTGGTCTTTTAAAATATTGTTGCTTCTCTTAAGACAGCATTACAGTGAGAATATTTGTTTCATTTACTTCTGTTAGAGAGAATGGGGCAGTGGGGGGGGGAACCCCACCTGAACTCCCAGCAATCCAGTTCCTTTTGCTCACGCTTGGCTTGAAGCTTTTTTGAGCTGAACACATACTGTGTTGGATGCACTTGGAAGGACATGGACAGGGGTCAAAAGTAGGACAGGAAAACAGACCAGGGCTGTCCAATGACTAAACTGCAGGGAGTCCATAGATGGTCCACATGGGTCTACTTGCACCTCCCTGTGCTGCAACATGTGGTCATGTGAGTGATTTCCCCACTCCTGGACAAAGCATGCCTACACAGACATTCCCCCCCCTTTGGTTGATGTGGTTTCCCCTTTCCTGACTTGCCCTCCGCACCACTTGCCCGCACTGCTTGCTGTACAGCAGTGGAAGCCAGAGGAACGAGGGGGAGAGACTCCAGCAGCTGTTGCAGCCAGAGCTTTAGGAGAATAGTAGCCAGGTGAGAACCCAAGGGCTGCAGTTCAACTCCTCGTGGGCCCCCTGTTGCCAGTGGGCTGCCAGTTGGACAGCCCTGACATAGGCTATAAGAATATTTGAGATGCGCAGTGGAAGTCAGTCTCTTTCCCTTTTTTATGTGCGCTTGTGCATATGAGCAAGTCTCCAAATCTGTGCTGATCAAGTAGTCCTAAAATAGAGCAACTATGCAAAACAGCGCCTCTCGATCAACTCGTCTGTCCCCTGAATGCACTGAGAACCACATATACGTTGCTTTACTACCTGATACAAGATGTTTTATTATTCTTATGAGGAGCCAGTGCTCTTCTGGCAAGAAGATTTAGATTATGCATCAACAGAACTGATGAAATTCTACCATCAGGACCCTACTGTGTGAAGCCAGAGAAGCCTGCCTGGATAGTTTTTCTTTGAATTTGTAACATGGAGATGAGAAGCCTTTTTATTAGGGATATTTAGTAGGTTTCATCTAAAGCCCATGAGTCATAATGAACATTAACCCCCAGTTGCTCTTCTGAGGGTGGGGGGGTCACTTCTAGAGCAGAGCTGAGTTCTGACTGTAATTTATTTGGTTTTTCCATGGATTGGAAGACCACTTAATCACATTGATTACTGGTTTTCACATATACTATGAATGCACATTAATTTTATCTTGAGCGTGAGAAACTGAGCACTAACAGTCCCTTCCTAAAGGTCAGGGAAGCACACCTACTGTGACGGGTGTTGAGCTGAAATGTCTATTGAGATAAATATTGTTGCTTTATCAACATAAATTAACTACATGATGTTCCTATATGTGTATACCATATCATTAACCGCTACAACAGCACTAATGTAGTAGTTTGCTGATTGTGTCTGAAACAGTTGCTTAACTGAAATGCTAAATCAGGTTTGTCGAAATGTGACTTTGTAACACCACACACTTTTTTTTGTTTTTTTGTAACGAAATGAGAGTTCCTCATGGACTTGCTGATGGTGGTTACGGAATATGTATCTTAGTTATTGTCATCCGCCTTTTTAAAATGTAAAGATTTCTGAATGCTGGTCTTTATCTTACAGCTTTCCACGTGAAGTCCTGGAAGTCAGAAGGAGACTAAGTAATAGTGAAATGACCCGTTATGTATTTGAGAATACTATGTAAGTAGTAAATTGTTGGTGATGCTTCCACAGTCATTGGAGAAAAGAAATCGACTGTAACTTACCTTCCCCCTGTCCTTAGAGCAAGCTAACTAGATGGCTTCCCTGGTGGGAGCTTCAGATAGGAGGAAGAGAAGTGTGTGAACATGCACAGAATTTCCCCCTGTGGTGTGTGCTGAAGAAAATTCAGGCATATCCTTGAGTATCTGAATTAAGCTAGACCATTTGCGCTACTCCGCGTAGCTCCTGCTCCTTCTTCTAGTCCTTGTCCACCATGAGTTAGATGGTGGCTGCTGTGTAAAATCCTGTAGGAGCTTATGCTCATTTTCATTGGAATTATCCTATGGGTTTGCTGGGAGATGTGAGGGTGTCCTGCTGTTGAGCCTGCCATGCTTCAGTTGCATTGTTGTACTCCATGGGTTGAGAGAAGCACAGATGTGCTTGCCTTGACTCTACCTCACTTGTAAAGGGTTTCCCTAAACTTCTCATTCTGTTTGCAAAGAAGGAACATCTGTTTCCACCCCCCCTTCATCTTCCCTGTCATTTTATGTGGTTTGTTTGTGGTTTTTGTTTTTTTTTTTTAAATATTGACCAGGAATTAAAATCGGAGGTGGTAGCTGGTGGGTTAACCACATACTGTTTTTGATCTTTATTATTCTCCAGATGTAAAAAAAAATTTTCCTACTTTTTTGGTTCAGAGTTGCAGCTAAACTTATTTAATAACAGCACACTTCTGTCCATTTTAGAGATTGCCTTCCTTTTCCCTACAAAACATCATTTTGGTCACTCCAGTGGACAGCCTTTCTTAAAAAATAATAATAAAAAAAAAGATTTAGTTGCTCCACTAGTTTATTTCTTCTGGACCTACTGTTGCATATCATATGTTCAGCTGACTTCTCATTGTTAGTGTTTTCATACTGCTTTTATAAATGTCTTCATTAACAAGATCTTCCTAATTGTATGTACCTCTGCCCATAGCTGTAGAATTAGTGTGCTTTAACAAATCTCAGTCTTTAATACGTGGTTTTCATTTTGCCAGTTTTAGTCACTAGCAGTAGATTTCCTGTGTTCTTAGTTGCTTCCTCCCTGACTACAAGTAGAACATGCAGCATCATTACGGATCTCTGCATTTAGTTTGTTGTGGGGGAAAACAAGCTTATGGACATCTCGATGATTCATGCTTAGCTGTAAGTGACTACTCAGACATCTGTTGAGTAATAAACTCCTTCAGGAGCACTGTATCCTGTGTCTGTGATTTGCCTTCAGGTTTTAGTCCCAGATTTTATTCTTTGGTAGTAGAGACCTATAACAAGTCTGTAACTTTGGTTTTTCACCCTTGTTCTCTGTCTTGTTTTTTTTGCATCTCTAACAAATTTGTAGTGTTAAAATTGTAAGCCCCCTTCTCCACACACCCACCCCATTCTCCGCACCCTTAGGGTCTGGGGGTGGGGAGCAGCGGGTTGGGAGTGAGGGGGGCTGTGGGTCAGGAGTGAAGGGCAGCGGTGGGGACGGGGCTGGGGGTGAGGGGCACCATGCTGGCATATTTGGGCTGCTCAGTGCCACAAAGCAGCAGGGGGTCAGTTGCAACTGGACTTGTCCTGGTAAGCAAGCGGGGTTGGGGGAGGTCTGATCTTCCATGATTTAAAAAAAACAACAACAACAAAAAACCCCAAAACAACCAACCAAACAAAAAGCCAAAATCAAATGCAAAAATAAATAGGCATTTAGAATTTATTTTATTACAACTATTGAGGCACTGGTAGGCTTCCAAATTGTTTTAAAATTGTAAATGTATCAATAAAAATGTTGCATGCATACATACCACATTATAGTGGCATTTTATTTCAGTAGTGGGGAAACCTAGATTTTGGGCAGGAGTATTTGGGATTTTTTTTTTACCAGAGAAAACCATGATCCCTGGGCATAATAGTTAGTGCAACCCAGAACTAACACTTGCGCTCATTAGCCTCTGGCATAATTACACAGGGACATTTCCACACACCTCCCTTTTCCCCCTGTCCCCCCACCCCTTTAAATGGGAAGTAATGCTTTTCTGATCCCCTGCTGAATTCTGATTTTTAAGCATAGAAATTGGTCTGCTTCTCCAACTTCCCCCAATTGTTTGTTTGCTTGCGCGCATGCATGCTTCCCCACATGCCCACTTTTTTGAACAGGAGGCATAATATGAAAGTGGAGTATGAAAGCAGATCCTGTAGTATGAAGACAGTATTCCCACGCTGGCAAACAATTTGACAGAGGAGGGAGGGAGAAAAAGGGTGTTGGGATGAAGGGTCCAAAAGTTGTACTTGTTCCAAACAAGGTAATGAGGGAATTTGTCAGTAGATGCAGCTTAATGCTTTTTTAGTTACTTTTTTGGGGGAGTAGTATGCCTCAAAATACTTGTAACATTGCATTAGGTTTCCTGTACAAGAGAGAATTGCAACAACGGTGCTTTAAATCTCTTCCCATGTCTGCTTGTAAAAGGTAGGGTTACGTTTTGGAACAGTTTCCCATAGAGGGAGGGAAAATGTGCCACTGTGGGCCAGATGGCTCAGGCTGTTTGGGCTCTGCTAGCATGGATGGTGTGCTTGTATTAACAGCACTCCTATCAGAAAGCAAGTTGTAGAAAAAGGTGCAGTGGCATTGGAATACAGGAAAATCCTTTCTGAAGTGAAGAGATGCCTGGGAAAGTTGCTTGCTTGGCACAGTACAGATTATTGACACACAATTTTGGCATGACTTTCTGAACCTACCAGGAAGAGTGCTTTCCTGCCCTCCCCACCTCCCTTTCACCTCCAGTATCTGTTGATCTGTTGTTTTGGGTGAGCCTCACCCAGGCAATTCCAGTTGCCATCATTTAGAATAAATAGCTAAATCACTGGGGTTATGAGGTTGATTATGTCACTACTTTTAGACTTCAATATTGGACATTTGTCATGGTACTAATACCAATGGGGAACAGAAATTGTGACTGCAAAGGATACAACATACTCCATGCTGTTTATAATTGAGCAGTGAACCACCTTCTGTACTCTAGATAATAGGAATTACCATACAAGAGCTGATCAGTCTTCCCTGCAGTCCATTATCCTCAACTATTACCAGATGCTGGAGAGGAAGTTGCAGGAAATCCTGTGCTTGTAGGCAGTTAGGGAATAACCTGCCCACAGGGAAAGAGTCTTTTTAGCCAACCTCTAACTATTGGGGTTTGTGCCTTTAAGAATTTTTCTGTGCTGCGATAACACTCTCATTTTAATATATAATGTGAGAGTGTTATCCCAGCCTATATACATGTACAGTTTATATATTAGTCACTGATTTGAGAGCTTTGTCACCTTCTAAAATCAAGGTTTAGCTTTCAAGTAGTGTGCAAGTAAAGTTAAGCAAGACAAAAACCCAGTCAGAAATAAAATTATATATATATATTATTTCTGACTGGGTTTTTGTCTTGCCTGAAACTAATATGTAAACTGTACATTCAAATGTTGATCAAGTTAAAACAGAGATAGAGTTTGGTGTCTTGGAATCGCTGTTGAGTAAGAATTTTGCATACACTATGGCATAGATTACTTGCTGTTTGACTTCAATGCAGTGCAAATACTGTGGTGCATCCCCTTGAGGAAGACGCAAATAGGTTCTGCACTTATTATAAGATGGAGGGGGACTGGAATAGAAGAAAGTCCTTCCTGAAGAAGCGACACATGAGCAAGATGCTTGACTGACGGATTGGACCTCTTCATTGCTAAAGAACTATGAGATATTGGGCAATATGCAAAATAATGTTGGGGCTTTTTTTTTGGCTCTTGAGCTGTCCTTTACAATGTAAAGGATTTTTTTTTTTCCCTTAAGGGATTTGGGATACTGGATACCATGTGTGCTCCCCTTGCTTGGTGTTTAAAACCAAAGCTTTGTAATAAAAAGAACTAAACCCGCATTGAAGCTGTTGGAGGCTTTAATAGGTCTCTTGCTTTTGTAGCTTCTAGGATAGCAATGGGGAAAAAATAAGACATTTGAGAAGTAATGCATAAAGGATGAGCTACATTGCCATGCGTGAACAGTGAAACTTGCCTTAGCTGCCACCACCAGCGTATGGTCAAGAGCAAGATAAAGGATGACTGTATTGCATGTGTGCTGAGAAAAAAAATAGCTTAAACTGCTGGTGCTTTGGGATGACTTAAGTGGCTACTTAATGGAGTAACTTTTAGTCATTCCTCTTGAAGTTCATCTGTGGAAGGGATGTTCAAGCCTTGTCTGTACATAAGGAGTTTGCCATAAAACCTCAGTGGAGATGCGTTCATACAGGCAAAAAACACAAACAACTTCCCCAAATGGAATAAGCTGTTTTGGCAAAGGACACCTTTGCAATATAACTGCATCTACATTCAGGTTTTTATTGGAGTAGCTGTGATTAGGAGCTTAGCCTTATTCTTCACACTCAAACATGGATCTGCCAGCAACTAAAATCAAGATTAAGCCTTTGTTTCTGAACAACTTTTTCAGCCTTTGGTACTTCTCCGGTAGCTAGCAACTGTTCTCTAAATATTGGATCAGAAAAGAACACAACACAAGCTTCATGAATTTTCCTTCTTTGTATTTAGCCTTGGCTACTTGCTCCTTTCATCTGTCCAGTTGTAGGGAAAAAAAGGTATCGGGGAGCCGGAATGGAAAGGTGGTACAGATCTAGTGGAGACAGCTGCCTTATTTTGACGGCAGGCAGACGCATCAGATGATTTTGATAGAAATAGCGTAGTTCATTTTGGAGTTGCTTACTGCTTATTTTCATTAGAAAGTGTTGTTCCCCTTGCCCCCCAAACTGCCTTCTTCCCTTGAGGGACTGTGCTGGGTACTTGAAACAGTGTAGAGTCTTCCATGACCAGTAAATGTCCCCTTACCATCTCCCTCTGCAAATATGCATCATGCAAACTGGAGAACAAAAAGCCAGACTCAAGCATGTGTCAGAAGCTGACAACAGCCAAAGTAAATGATGATGCTTCAGACTGAATGTTGAATGTCCTTGGGTTTTGCTGCTTTGTTTGACAGCACTTTATGTTCTATTTAGAAAGTAACTCTCTGAACTTAAAAAAAAAAAAAAAAAAGCATTTCCCTTAAAATATTTCTGGGTTGGAGTAGTCTGCCTTGATGAATTCTGCACATGAATCAACCTCTTTGTAACCTATGTTACAGTAAGAATTTTAGGAATTTCCTTTATTAGGACCCGTTAGTATACTGTAGCCAGTGAGCGAGCTGCACAGATTTCTAGGTAAAGCAGCTTGAAATTTTATAGCGCATGCTATAGCATTCTGTACACTTTCTCTTCAGTAAGCAAAGTTTAAATATCCTGAAATTGGCCTCTCGTCATTCTCTTGTGAATGTTATGCCACCGTCAACTAACTCACTGTTTGCTGTGGTGGGGGGTGGAGAACAATGAGTTGATTTTTAAACCTTATTTTCAGGTTAGTCACCTTCCACTGATGGCATGTTGAAGTTCAGTGAACAGCAGCTGAGCGGGTGTGTGACTGGAAGGGGACTGCTCTAAAAGCTGGGCTTGCAGCAACATGGGCCAGTGTGTCACTAAGTGCAAGAACCCTTCTTCCACCCTTGGCAGCAAGAATGGAGAGAGGGAGTCCAGCAGCAAGTCACACAGCAAAAAAAGTGCAGTCCACAAGGAAGAACATCCCTCAGTATGTGGAAAATCCTCTGGGGATATACTTGTCAACGGGACAAAGAAAATGGATGCTGCTGTAGAGTCTAGTCAACCTCCGACTTTCTCTGGTGATGCAAAGAAAGAGCATGTTTCTGGTGCAGAAGAGTCTTCGCTCCATAGGATCGGGGAGTTATTTAGGAGATATAAGGATGAACGTGAAGATGCCATCCTGGAAGAAGGCATGGAACGTTTTTGCAATGACCTCTGTGTTGACCCCACTGAATTTAAAGTGCTAGTCTTGGCTTGGAAGTTCCAGGCAGCTACCATGTGCAAATTTACAAGGTTAGTTCCTATGGCACTTCACATGTTCAAATGTATCTGATCTTGTATGTGCTAGAGCAAAGCCCCTTTGGCCTTCTTTGCCTTTGCCTTTTGCCAGTTAAAATTTGAACAAAGGTGTTCTTGGCAGTGGCAAAAAAGTGGCATTGTCTTGAACGTGCCTCTGTGATTGGAGGCATGCTGTGCTATAGCAGTAGACCTTCTGAAAAGTACATTGCATATATCTGACAATCAGTTTTTACTATCTCCAGCAGCATCCTGATAGCAATGTTGGGCATTGAAACTAATTTCTACATTTTAATACAAATAAGAGATGTGTTATGTCTTTAACCTGCCACTGACTAATCATTACAGTATCTGTCATTGTATTCTGCTTATGAGAAGACAGAGTGATCTCGTTTTCTAAGTGAGACTGAGGCTGCCAGTGTTTCTTGGAACTTAATTTGCAAAAACGCCAGTAATTTGGGTAAAACATTTTTGCTTTTTACATTTTCATGTAGCAGCAGTAATACTCTTCAAAACTGTGGATGCAGCCATGCTGGAATAACCCTTCTCTGGGGTGGATGGTGGCAGTCAACAGATTTTATAACAAACTTGATAGTGTTGGAGAGAGAAGAAGCTCCCCCAAGTGCATGGGACAGATTCCTAATTACAGAAAAAAAGATGACGCTCATTTTCCACCCCCCCAACACACACACACACACACACACACACACACACACACACACACACACACACACACACACACACACACACACACACACACACACACACACACACACACACACACACACACACACACACACACACACACACACACACACACTTCTCCCTCTCCCATGTACAGGCAAGAACAGATGGGTCTTCCCTTAAGAGTCTTATCTACACTTCATGAGAGAGGATGAAACTTGTATTCTGATGATCAGAGATCTGATTTGATGCGTTATATAACTTTACTCACAGCAGGCATGATTTCAAAGGATTTATGTTCTTTTGCATAACTGTACTAGTCTGGGTCATATTAGACGGGTGGCTGTCAGCTGAGGTGCTGTAGGTGTCCCAAATGACTACAGCAGGTGTGTGCCCTCCTGCCTGCATTGGGGTACTCTGATGATAACCCCAAAGCAGGCAGGAGAGCTGGCTGGTGCTGCGATGATTCCTGGTCTGCCCCCTCCCCCATGCTTATTGCAGGGGTACAGGGAACAGTTCTGCCTGTTCCTGGGAGATGCCCTGCAGGCTCAGATTGGAGCCAGCTGGCGCTGCAGTCCTTCCTCCTGCCTGCTTTGGACATGTCGGAGAACCCTAATGGCAACAGGAAGCACCTGCTGCAGCCTTCCTGGCTGTATGGCAGGCATACCTGGTTGTGGTGGCAGCACCAGCACCCAGGCTGAGAGCCATCTAGTTGAGGCAGTGGACTTCAGTCTAGAGGAGCCATGCGGTGTAACTGAAGGAAATTTCATACAAAATCCCATTCATTACAGGACATATTAAACAAATTCTGTATTAAATCTCCAGGCAGATACAGTTAGCTCACAGTTTAAACAAGCAGAGCTATAGACACAATATCCCAGATTTACTAAGGTTTGGTGTGGGTTTTTTTAACCTTATCAAAGTCACTAGCAGTTCTAAAAAAAAAAAAAAAAAAAAAAAAAAAATAAGACTGCACAGAATGTCTGCTTTTAACTCTTATATGCTGCTCTGTTCTAGCTGATTTAAAAATCGTAAGTCATAGTTGGAGAGAAGGATCTTGAACGGCTGCAAAGCAGGAGAGAGAATACTTTTGGTTTAAGGCTGGCTGATTTAAAGAGATTTTGGTCAATCAGGTTCACCTCCCCCTTTCTATGTCTCAGTGCACTTTCTATCACACAGAGCATATTGCAGTAGTTCAGTGGTTTTGAGCTAGGGGTGCTGCCACATTCAAAAAAAGTTGTGGAGGGTGTGGCTGGACTCCAAAAAGGTTGAGAACTGTTGAGATATTAGAGGCTGGACTTCCCTGCATAGCGATACCAACAAGGTTAGACTTACCCTTACTGCTCTGTCCAGAGAAGAAATGGCATCCCCAAGTGTGAAGGCCTTCCTCCTCCTAATGGAAGGCAGATTTCCTCTTAGCATGTTTTTCAGTAATTCACTGAACAGGATGAAATAGCATAGGGGTGGGAAGAGAAGGTGCCTAAATTCCCTGGAGTGTCAGATCCTGAACCTAGCCATAGTTAATTCTGCCCTTTGCACATGGCGTAATGGACAGAGGGGGTAGGGGATGGTGGTGGTGGTGGGGGTGTTGTCTTTCTTTGTTTTGTTGTTTTGTCACCTCTGCCTCGGAGCTTCAAATCTCCTTTTCTCTTATGAAAAGTAGGGCTTTGTCCTGGTGCTGTCACTGAATTTTGTGTTGTGTGCTCTATTTTAAATGGTTGCACCTGCTTCTTCAGAGGTGGCAGTGCCTTACTGATGCTGCTCTGTATTCTCTTAGCATGGATTGTGCATGGGAATTTGAGAAACTGCAGAAATAGGCATCTTGTGACACAGTTGCTTTATGAGCACTCTTCATAATGTGCTTTGGGCAGATTCTGCTGGGGCAGTGTGTAGCACCTAATGTCATGCTTAGCACTTAATTTGTGATTGAAACGCTTTGTCCCCTGCCTGCTTGCTCTCCCCAGAATAAGTGGGCAGGGAGATGGCCCCTGTCTTGTAGAATTAAGGATTCTCCTCAGCTTTGAATTCCTGAGCCTTGGATACAATCCTCCTGTTAATATAAAACCCTTGACTGTGTGCATGCCTCTTTTACTGGCACGATGGCTGTGGGGAGAGAGTAAGGGAGGAGGTATAACAGGGCTTCCACAGGGTTTCAACTGACCATTAGGATGTCTCCATTCAGCAGTATTTTAATACTCCTAGCTATCCACTGATGACGGTGTCTCCCATGTGGCAGAAGGTTGCATGCCATCTGTCTTGGCTTGGATGAACTGTGGCTCCAAGTACGACTTTGATTTCTGGTTTAAATGGAATGGGAAGATTGCACTGCTAATCCCACCCCTAAACTAAAATCCTAGTGTCTGGTGGTGGCTACTTGCTATCGTGAAACCTTAATCATGGGCATTGGGAAGGTCAAAGGGATGCGTATCTGGAGCCCTTTGCCTTTAGACGATAAGATTAAAAATGGGCTCATATTCTCATGCTTGAAAACCAAGTTTATGTCCAGTTGCCTGTGTAAGCTGATATGGTTGATCATCTTCTGATCAATCTTGGAAGGTGACCATCATGATCTGCAAAACGATGCCACCAGTTTTGGTAGAGGACCCAAAGGCTGGTAGGACCAAAGTAGTTGAACTACTGCCTTGCTCCTTGAGGATGCTGCAGTGCAGTGTTTCGACACCTAGGGTAGCTTAAACTGATGCTGCCTGTTCTGTACTTTTATTTTGGGTGAAAAAAAAAGAATTAAGCTTTCAGGCTCATCAGTCTGGCATTTTTCCAGTACCAAATTCTCTTAAAAACAGAGAGGCCGAGTCAGTCAGTAATGAAGGGCACAAAGTATGCTGCCTTTCAAATGTTAATGGCACCTCAGTGGTACAGACTTTTAAGTGTGCTGTGAACTTGTATTCAGAAGCAACTAGAAACTTTTTTGAATTTGCCTTTTACCCTGAACAAGCTGTTCAGCAGCTTTCGGTACCAAGTTGTAAATACTTCAGAGAAGTAGAGGATACTGAATTTTGCAGTACTTAGTTTGCTATGCTAACTTTATCAAAAGAGACCATTTGTGGGAGGGCGCTTTGTTTATTCTGTGTGTAGCTGTTAACAGATATTCTCACTAAAGGTTTTTTTTGTTTTGTTTCTTTTCCTAATAGGAAGGAGTTCTTTGAGGGCTGCAAAGCAATAAATGCGGACAGCATCGATGGCATTTGTGCTAGGTTCCCCAGCCTCTTAAATGAAGCCAAACAAGAAGATAAATTCAAGGATCTCTATCGTTTCACCTTTCAGTTTGGCCTGGACTCTGAAGAAGGACAGAGGTCGTTACATCGGGAAATAGCCATTGCCCTTTGGAAGTTAGTTTTCACGCAGAATAAACCCCCTATATTGGACCAGTGGCTAAACTTCCTAATTGAGAACCCCTCAGGAATCAAGGGAATCTCCCGGGACACATGGAACATGTTTCTAAATTTTACTCAGGTGATTGGACCAGATCTTAGCAACTACAGTGAAGATGAGGCCTGGCCTAGCCTCTTTGACACCTTTGTGGAGTGGGAAATGGAACGAAGGAAAAAGGAAGAGGAAACCAAATGTATTACATCTTCAGACACGGAGGGTCTGTGTCCAGAAGAACAGACTTAACAGCATTTGCGCAGCAGTGACACAACCAACCTGTTGCCCTTTTGTTTAGTGTAAACTCTGGACCTTTCTGGAAATTACTGAGGCTCCAGATTTTTCTACTTTACACCTTTCTCTGCCTTGTATTCGAAAGGGCTCTAAAATGCTGTATCATGTTTTAGGCACTTTCTTAATTTGGGTTATTCCTTTTACTCTTGTCCTGAAATATTTGACCCTGGCTAAAAGTTAAACAGTTGTGGGGGTTGTTTTTTGTTTTGTGTTTTTTTTGTTTGTTTGTTTTAAGCTTTCAGATTAGTAAATTGTCTGACATTTTCTTGCACAATGTAGATTTTTTTGTTAGGTTAAATTAACATTGCTAAATTATACAGTGCCAGATTTTCAGTTTTGCGTACTACATCTATCAGGGCAGGTCTGTACTGTGTGTAGTGCTGTTTACATTGTTGAAATTTTAGGCTGTAATAATAATTTTGAAGTTTTATACCAGGATGAATAGCAGTGTTACCTGTTAACTACAAATGCATTAATTCCAGATAATGGGGCTCAAAAAACAATGTAAGCAACAGCTTTTTGTAATACGGCTAACTCCCATTTTAAGCTAACTCAGTAAAGTGAGTCCAGGTCATTCCCCTTTTTGGTGAGTATTTAACTAAACCTTTGCCTTTTTATTAAATTATATTGTACTTGTCAGCCAACTGAGTGCAAAATAACACTTTATATCCAAAATCATTAATGTGCCGCACACAACAGAGCAGCACTACCTCAGTTTTATTGGAAGTAGGTGTTCTTTATGGACTTTGATTTCTTTTGAAGTTGCATTTTCTTGGCTACACGAAAATACCTTTATTTGACTAGAAGAGCCAAAGGTTCTGCTTCTTAACATTGGAAAACATTAACAAATGCATAATATTGCCTCCAAGGAAAACTGTGGTGTAACTGCTTTAACTTGTTTGACTTGTACTGAAAAGCATTATCGGCTTACTTGCCTGGCAAGTGCAGTATGCCTGCACAGGAACCACCTCTGCATTAATGCTGAGCCACCAATTTTTTTTAAACCTATATTTAATTGCTAAACCATTGCTAGTGCTCCATATTCACTGGAGCAAAACCATTGGCACCTGATGACAAAGTGAATTCCTTAATGTGTTTTTAATGACAGCAGTGTAGGCAAGTCATTTTTAGATTGATTTAATAATGTTTAAATAGGACTCAATTTATTATTTTAAATGACCTGTATTAGGATTATTTACCTGTTGAAACTGTTGTGATCTGAAAGGGAGTTTTATTAACACTGGTTGAAATGGTTTTTTGGGGCGTTTTTTTAGTTATTGACGCTACCTTTTTTTAATTTTAGTATATCAGGTTTTTTAACACTTTTTGTAAAAGGGATAATAGCTAAGGTTTCTCTCAAGCTAAACATTGGCGCCATGTATATTTGATATACTTCCATTATTTATCTCTCTTTCAGACTAGCATTTCCGGGTCATAAAATGGCTTCAATTAAAAAACAAAACAAAACAAAAAACCCCCAAACGAACAAACTCACCCCAAACAAGCCGTGATCAATTAGTCCATATTATGTAGCTGCTTCTGCTGTAGGATTTTTAAAGATAAATCCAAGTGAAGTCTTGCCACTGGCTCTGCTAACATGCAGTCCAACGCACATGCAGAGCTTCAAGGGCTCACTGCAGGTGTCCCACCCACAGGGCCCTGGCATAATACTGGGGTGCCTGCAAGGGGATCTCAGCATTGGATCTCTGGTTTAAGATCCTAGTTGCTAAACAGACCTGAGAAGCTAAAACAGTCTTTTAAAAAAAACCAGACAAGCTCAGACTTAATTTTTTTCATCCACTGTTATGAGAGTTCAGTGCTTTTAGAAGTGACTGTTAGGAACGTGTGAAGCTGTCAGGGGAACAAGTGTAGATCCTGTTTCAGGTGCAACTGAGGTCATCAACTTTCAGAAGAATTGCTGAGGCCAGAATTTGTTTTTTGGTAGGTAAATACACCCTGAAACTTTATCTGCACTTGTATGTAGCTGTACCAGGTAATCCTCCTAATGAAGACAGTTATACCAGCCAGTATAGTTTAGTCTGGTTGGGTCAGCAAAATTGAGCAAAAACTCTTGCAAAAAACTGGTTGGGCTTTTGCTGGCACAGTTAAGATGCATCATACCCCAACAAACGCTGCTCTGCTGCCAAAATTTCTGCGTGTATCTGGTTTGAGAGCAAACGTGGAGGCTTTCTTTGTAAGTTTAAGGCTACACATGCATTCTGTTAGGGATTGTGTCTTGTCTAGTTTATTTGATCACTTCACTTCCTCCTAAGAGAACTTAGATTCCCAGTGGGAAGACAGGCTGCTTAGTGTGTACTGCCTGCATGTACACACAATGCTGCAGTGGATCCAAAAGTTCATTGCCATGCAACTCAAGTGCATTTTAAGAAAAATGTGTGTATCTTGTGGTCTGGCCTGACTGTGGATTAGGACAAGGAGCCAAATGTATAGTATACCAATGCCTGGCCAGTCGGCACTTCATGTGGAATATGGGGTTGTTCCCCGAGGTAGAGCACTAGGGGCAGCTCCACAGGAGAGAAATTTCCTTTTTTTTTTTTTTTTTTTTTTTTTTTACAGTGGGATGGAGTGCAAATCTGGGTGGCTTGGCTCCTCTGCTGTCCTAGCAAAATGAAGGCTTTGATCTGTCTGAGAGCCACCTAGCAGGACTCAGTTTGGGAGTAAAAAGCTTCGAACACTAGCTGAGTGGATTTATCCAGAAAGGAGCTGTCATTTAAAGATGAGATTAAATTCTTCTTTTAGGTTGACAAGAGATGCAAAACACAGTCAGGGCTGTCACTTTAAAATTGATATGGGCCAGGAATGACAGAGCTAAGTGTAATGATCGGTTCTTGGGGTTGTGCAGCACTTACACAGTGGCATGCAGGAGGCAGTGACTACTTGCTCTGGATTGTCTAAACATCCAAACTAACTGGCTTTTTATGTCACTTTATCACCCATGGGATTGGGGTTCTGTACATGTTTCTGGGAACCATTCGTTAACATTGGAGCCTTGGAAGTCTGTTTAATGGTTGAACTGTGAATTTCTGTGGAATAGGCCAAATATTCACACTTTTTTTTCATTTTTATATCTATTTTAATCTTGAAAGTGTAGAGGGGGTTATATGTGGGCATGATGCTGATCAACTTTTCAAAACCATTAGAATTATTTCTATGTTACTCATTTGGGAAAAAAACAACAGATAAAACTTGATGCATGAAATGAAACTGCTGCGTCTTGGGGTAAGTAGCTGTAGATATGCATTTTGACAGTTTTAGTAATATACTGGAAAACTGGTCTGAGATCCAAGCTCTGTGGCATTTTATTGCCTTCCCTTTCACACTTGATATGATTTGTGTGGACTTCAGTGCCCCAATCCTGATCAATAAATACTTGAGTTTGCACAGCTTCCCAGTAGTGTGGTTCACAACACCTTTTGAATTCAACATCCCAAATCTGTTGAGGCCTGATCCTGCAGCTCCTTTGACTTTTTGGCAATACTCGCATGAGCAAAGATGCATGTAAGGATCAGCAGGATCAAGGCCATAGAATTGCAGTCAGGATCATGGGAATGTATTCAAGGAGACTGTGTTGTATTTTGTGAATATTTATTGCTAGTGATGTTCTAAACGGGGTATTTAAAATGGCACCATTGTAACACAATAACCAGAGGAAAATGGAAAACTAAGCCTCTGTTAGATCACTAGAAACAGTAACTTGTCAAACCTGAATTTTCCAAAATTGTCTACAAACCAGGAGTGTTGTCCTTGGTATAGATAGAACACTGTCAATATGAATATCCAATTCCCATAATATAAAATCTCTAACCTTCATTTACAAGCAAATATGCAACAAAGTCCAACAAGGAAAATGCTGTCTTGGTATTTAAAACTGCTTCACCTTTGACATCATGTTTGTCCACTGAAACAGTCTTTCCTTTTCATTGCACCGATGGCCTTTTCCACTTTTAGGTCTTGCAGCCTTGTGTCCTACAGCGTGATGTCACAACAGTGCTTTGAAATGGGCATGTGAAAGTAGCCCTTTATGCTAAAAATGAACTTCTGGTGCTACATCCATCAGAATTCTTCATTTTACTGTTCCACTAAGATTTATTTATTGAAAAATAACTTTGTGTAAATGCTGGATATCTGTTGAAGTTAGCTGTGGACTTAATGTCTGAGCCTCTGGATCCAGATGGTCACTGCAATGTAAATAATTCACCAGACTCTGAGACAGAAGGCTGTAACTCAATTCACCTTGTAGTATGTGGGCACTCATTAGATATACTGACCAGTTACTGTTCTTCTAGGATTCTGTCTGCATAACTACTGCATCATTATATTGACATAAGTTTGATACTATCTGTTTCTTAAGTTCACTGCTGAATTTGGTATACTGCTAGTAGTCTGTATGTGACGGACCATTCCCAGGAATTAAAAAAACAACAACAAAAAAGTCCAGCTGCTGGACAAATTAAGGACACTCCAGGTGTTTTGTTCCAGAAGGTAAGAGTGATTTGAGCTACTGTGTGGTAAAAGGCTTTTGCATTAGTGTGGCTCTTCCGTGTTGTGGCTATCCTCACGCAGAGGATAGTGAAAAGCCATTTCCTAAGAGTGAACTGTAGACCTTTTTCAGTCTGTTCCTTAGGAAATTATAATCTACAACACCACGAGGTAGCATTTCTTCAGAGGAAAAAAATTACTCTCGGGTTCCATGTTAGCCTGCAAGTGCAGCATTTTTTGTAGCTCTGTTTAATTTAGCTTAAAAAAAATCTATGTCCATCCTCCATGTCTTCCCAAGACCAATGCCTTGTTCAACACACAGATTTATATTTTGAGCAAAGCTGAAAAACTGGCCTGATGCCATCTTCAGGAAGCTAACTCCTTGGTTTGGCAGATAATGCACTTGGCAGTCATTTTCACAGGCCACAACTATCTGCTTCCCTGCTCCAAACCAATGTACATTTGATGCAGGTGTGGTTGTGCAAGACTTTCTCCAAACCAGAGTAAGAATGCCTTCCCTCAAGGGATGTGCAGCTCCTGCTGACCGGAAGCAATAGGCCGTGGGGGCTTGAAAGACTTGTCTTGCAAGCAGCTTGCCTTAAGCAATTGAATTTATAGCAGTTCTTCACTACTGTTGTAATCCTCTGCCTTTCTGGGTGTTTGTTTTTATAGCCTAAACTCTATGGGAGGCTGTACAAAGTTTTTTAACTCCTACCTATGCATAATTGCACTCTTTCAAGAAGCCCTCTGAATATTTTCAGGAAACTTTATACACAGATAGAGGAAAAATATCATTCTTCAGTGGTCATGCTCTAACATGAATTTTTACTTAAGCTGTGTTTTATGAGCTAAGTTACCTGCTGTTGAATAAATATGTTTACTTGACTTTGCCATTCATGCAGTTACAGCCGCTGGTTCTTGTATTGCTGTCCTGGGGTTGCTAAAGAGGGCAGGTTGTGCATGACAGGTGACAACCTATATATAATACCAGTAGAGTGTGAGGCTGGCTACTGATAGAGCTACATCTTATGCTCTCTCTTCTGAAAGGCTGTTTTAACCACAGATTGTGAAGGGGTGGACTGGAAAGGGCGGGTGCAAATTGAGGCTGTAATCCTGTTTTGAGCATCCATCCTAAGAAAGCAATGCAATTTGCAGGCTTGGGCCCTCCATCTGCATTGTGAGTCCACATCGCTGCTACAGGCCTTCAGACTGATGCATTGCTGTGTATGCGAGGGGGTTCCAAGAACAAGGTCAAGGAAGCAGGTTGGGAGTGAAACAATCTAAGTAAAAGGATAATGGTGTAGTTTGTTCTCAAAACACTTAACACTTAGGTGGATCTGAGCCCAATTTAGTCTTAATTTGCCCAAGGTGGGAAGAATACTTTTTATATGGTTTATTTACCTCCAGGGAAATAACTTAAAGCAAATGTAAATTTGTACAGCTTTGGACAGTCATGTGGCTTTCACCTAAATCACATGCACGCTTCCTGGCTTAACTGAGCTTGGTTCTTTAGTGTGTCTAACTTTAGGTGTTTTACCCCACCTTTGACAACAACCCCTACTACTTGTTGTCAGGATTCTTACACTGCACCTCATCGCTACCCAATGTGCCTGCTGTCTTTCAGATTTGCCTCCCAAGCTGTCCAGTGTCCTGTCCCAAGGTTTTGCCACTGGGAAAGGATGAGTGTGGGATCTGTCTCCTGTCTCTGTCTGGAGTCTCACTCTCTTGTAGGCAAAATGCTCTCTGAAGCACTTTAGAAACTGATTTAGGGCGTGTTTTACTTCATTGCATTTTCTTTTAAGGGTCATGGCCAATTTGATATAGTCAGTTCAGGAAAACTTCCAGGTCCTACACTTGCTAATCTTTAGTCCCTTTGCCAATATGTATGGCTTTACCGTTACTTTCTTACTGAATTCTTTTAGCCGTTGTTGCTGTGCAGAAGTCCAACAGTAGAAATGTAAGTCTCTTAGGCCAAATGCTGTCAAATGCACAAAGCCAATGAAACTGGAGGATCTCGAGTCCTAGCAGATTTGTGTAGCCCTGAAGTTGACTGTCTCCTTTTTTATTTTTATTTTATTAAAATAAGAGCATTAAACGCAGCCTGGTTATCTTAGTTCACTTTCTTTTCACTGGTTCATCCACTGCTGACTTCTAGAACTTGGCAAATGTATAGCTAAATATTTCAGTGTTTGTTTTTTGTCTCAATCCAAAGGGTTTTTCATCTAACCTGTGACGTTTCTAAGGTAAGTTCTTTTGATTTAAATTATTGATCCCTTAAAAAACCTTTAGTCACAATGTATCTCCACTACTGTAGGTTTGTCATTGTTTCACAGTCTCTTGATTTCCTGCATTCCAGTAAGACTCAGTCCACTGGAAAGGGGAGTTGAAGAATTGCCCTGTGCTTTGCTGAGCGAATGAGTTCCATTTGGGTGTTTGTAATGCGCACTTTGGTGTTCAGTGATTTGGGTGTAAAGCTTTTTGTACAAATGTCTTATTTAAAGCCGAAGTCCTTTTTACATGAATTTGCAATTAAAAAGGGAGAACTTTTATTTTTTTTCCTGACTATCGATAGGATTGTTGCCAGCATTATTTACTATGTCCACAACTTCTTGAATAGGATCCTGGATGTTTTGTAAACTTGCCACTTTTTGCACGAAGGTGACTACTGCTGAATCGCATATAAGAAAAGCAAGCTGCTGATGGTGCAGCAAAGGATTTGCAAGGAGGTAGTGGTTGCAGGCCTTGCTGCTGGGCCCCTCAAATTATGAGTCTTTGATCCAATTTCCATTGGCCTCTGTGGTTTAGGGCTTCCCTGGTCCCTCAGATGCGTCCTTGCATTGTAATAGGTTTTCTTAGTATGGGTTTGGAGGTGGGGAGCCCGTTCCTATTATTTGCTGCTGTAATGCTGCGAATGAATTCATTTTTTTTATAGTTTCTACAGGTTCCGGCTACTTTTCTATAAAGAGAAGGACAGACTTCACATCTGCTCATAATGCAGCCCAAGAAGCAGTTTCAGAACTTCCTAGTCCCTTTGTTCTACAGTTAGAGGGAGCTTTTGCATCGCAGTTATAGACATAGAGTCTCCATATTAAGTTGTACTTAAGGGTTACATTCAGTACTGCTCCCTGGGAAATTTTCCTTCCCACTTCAGGCTGTTGCTACTTCTGCTGCCTTGTTTCTCTTTTTTTTTTTGCCATTATCTCCTTTGTTTCTTCCCTGCTGCCACTCCTAAGTTTTATCCCTCTTGCTAGGACCATGCAATTTAAGGTTGACACTTTAAGTGGTTTTTCTGGGCCCTGGAATAGCTTATGCTGTGGAATTTTAACAAGAGGCTGTTACACCTTGCTATTGCTAGCACCACTTTACACCTGATTCCTGTTGAGAACGTTCTAGCCTTGTGACTATAAAAGTTAAAAATGCTTCATTTCTGCCTAAAGCAAACCCAGCTCAATGGATTCAGCCTGCGTGTATGCCGTCTCTGCTATCTTTGTTTTAGGTAGGGTTTGTTTCCTACTTCAAGCATAGTAAGGGTTATTGTTAACTCATTGGATCAAATGGTGCACAGAAGTCTTCTATCAGTTGCAGGAGGTATAGAAGAAGATTGATCTGTGTACATGGCAAAAATCTCAGCTCCTTGCAGTCAGTGGCTCCATTTCCTTGCGAGGGAAAACCAACTAAAATACTTGATCAGTAACTTGTATTCCCACCTCTCTGGGGAAGAAAGGTGAGGATGGTGTGGTGGGATGTCCCACTATCTACAGACTCTTGGTTTACTTTTCATTTTAGAGGTGCTGCATTAAATGAGACAGATGCTGCTAATTGGAAGGCAAGATGAGGATTTTTTTGCCCTCCTTTCTCCTGGAGAAAAGATGGCTTTGACTTGTACGTCTTTAAAGGAAGAATGTTGCTCTTAATAGAAAACTTCCTTCACTGCTGAAAAACATTTTAGCTTTGCTGAAGCCTGATTTTTTTTTCTTTTTTAATTAATGTTTAGCAGCAAGTAGCTAAAGTGTAAGAGTGAACTGCTAAGTATGAATAAACTATCAGAAGAAAGGTAGAGCAGTATCCTCTGCTGTAAGAGGGATATAGTTGGGAAACCTACCCAAAAACTGCACCGGAAGCTGTCACCTTGTCCATTTGCAGCAGCTGTAATGTGGCTTCCCACTCAAAGGGATAGTGAATTAGGCCCATTTAGTGCCATCATGGCTTTTACTCCTTCCTCTACAGACCAAGTTACAAAATGAAAATAGCCCATGCAGTGTGAATCACTAATTCCATCTTCCTAAGGACAAAGTGCTTTGCTGTGAACGTAATAGTTCATTGGACAGGGCCAAGTCCCAGAGCAGCACAGTTCTTGTGCTTCACAGGTACAAGCTGACAAATGGCCTCTCCTGCCAGTGCAGATGGGTTCAGCACTAGCTGTTCAGCTGACAACTGCCTCTTCCTAACAAGTCACTTAACGGCATTAAATATTTGCTTCATCAGGGCCATTCAGCTTTTGGGCAAACTTGACTGACTAACAAACTCCTTCTCTCTCAGCATTATCTGCTCACACAAACACACCATCAGAAGCATTCAGTCTGGCTAGCTGTTGGGGAAAGCATACCAAAACACCGAGGGTTAATGGAAAACATTTTGCTGCTGTGACAGTTTTGAATAGCTTTTATTTTTAGACTTGATAGAATGTACACGGGAAGCCTTTTGTTCTTGAGGCACAAGATCATCATGGAGACATTAATATTTAAACTTATTAAAAACATTAACAAAAGGCTGCTAAAATGTGGCAGTCTAGCACATGCTCTTCCCAGCATCATCTTTTATTCCCATCAGGCCCAAGCCAGATAGTGATCTGTGTACACTGCAAGGCAAAGAAGAGGGGGTTACTTCTGCTTCTGAACAGCACTAGTCAGTTCTCAGGACAGGCTAGCAAGCTTGACTCAGAGCTACCTTGTGACCTAATGTAATATTAAAACCTACCCAGGACCCTTGTCCCTTCTGCGGAGAAGCCTAAGAACTCTTACTTTCAAATAAAAGCTGAGGCAGTGGAAAACCTGAAGGCTAGGCAGTGGTTCACGCTTTGTTTTTGGTCTGCAGTTGTCATTCCCTTCACCGGGTCTGTTCTGCTAATGGCCCTATTCCATGCATTGCATTGGTTCCTTCACCATCTGTAGGTGGTCGCAGGCCTGGATGGGACCCTGTAGAAGTTGAGCCTGGAAGTGCTGAGTTAGCTGACTAGCTTTGGGCAGGACCAGGAGAGTGTGGAGAGTAAATCCAGCACTGACTTTGCACCTGGTCTCCCAGAGGATATGGGGGGCTGTGCAGAGAAATCTCTTCACCTCTCCAGTTGAGCTGTGATGGGGAGCTAGGCCAGAGGTGAAGTCTTTCCCACATAACATAGGGAAAAATACAGTACTAAATTCACAGTGACCAGGTGGTCAGTACTGTCTTTATCCTCAGGTTGGTCTCTAGTCAAATAATAGCTCAGATGCACAAAAACCACTTCTACCAGGATCTGCAGCAGAAGTTAATTATGACAGGACCAGAAACAATTAAAAACAAAACCCCCCCCCAAAGCCTGTGAAGGCTTATCCCTGTGTTCACGCATCCCCAGTGGCCGATTAGGGTAACAATCTCCAATTTAGTTTGTATAGAAGGTGTAAACCTACCCTACCTTCTGCCTGATTTAAAACCAGCACAGCTAACTACCTCTGTCTGATTAGGCTAATGCCATATTCCCTGTGGAGCTCAGCAAACAAATACACTCAATAGGCTGCATCTATCAGTCAGCTTTTCTCTAACAGGGCTGAGTTATCGTAAATGCAAAACATGGCAATTTGTTAGTGCTGCTAACAGCAGCTAAGCCAGTCTCTTTAAAGATACCAGAGGGGTTGATTATAAGCAATTGAAAAATGAAAGGAATTGAAACCCTGGTATTGTACCAAGGTTAGGCAGGAGAGCTGCAAGCAAGGAGCCAGCCAGCCTCCCTACTGTTTTTGTGCAGCTGAGTGAGCAACCAATATATCGGTCAATTTGCATGACAAGTTAAGCTACTTTGCTTAAATGGAGGCTGAAAGGCACTCTCCTGGGCAGAAAGCCAAGGGCAAAGCTTAATTTGGCTAGAAAACTGAATGGTCTCTCCTGCTTCGGACCTGATCCACAGTCCCCTGAAGTCAGTGGAGAGATCCCCAAAGGTGAGTCAAGGAAGGGCTCTAGAATCCAAGCAGAGCCAATTAAGGCCAGGGGAGCCTCTGGGTTCTGCTGCAATAGGTTCCCCTTCGTGATGCAATGTATCTAAACAAAGCAGCTGCAGTGGGAATGCTGCAACTCTAGCCTGGAAACTTGAAAGGAAATGAAAGGACCTTGATCTGTGTTAACTCCAACATTCATTTGGTTTGGTGCATTTGGCTGAAGCAGCCTTCCAGGACCGCTCTCCTGGCTGATCCTTTTGCTGTGGGCCACAGAAGTCTGTCTAGACAGGTCAGGATTCATTCAGCACTGCCCTGCCCTCTCCTGAATTCCAGTGCATGTACTTTTCTCTTATACCAATGCTGAACTTTGGTTCCTTCTCTGGATCTCTAAGGGAGTTGTGCCTTTCCTGCTGGCAACAGTGAATTGGCAAAAACAAAGATACAGAAATCTGACAACCCTGGGTTCCTGAATGGAACAGGGGCCATTGAATTTGGGGAATAAAGGGAAGATTTCATTAAATAAGTAGGTGTCTGGCAACCTTCCCCTTGGCTAAAAATGAGATTTGATTATTTCTGGTTCATAATAGCAATGGCCACTTTAGGTGGAAACGGAATTTATTCTAATCTCTTGGGAATGCTGAGAATCCATCCCAACTAAGAGCATCTGACAAGCTGGCACTGAAATTAGATGGTGAAGCCTCATGAACAAGTCTTGTTTAATCACTAGACAGATGTTCAGTGACTGAAGTAAGATGCAGGCTCCTGTATCAGCAGGAACACTTCTTGACCAGTTTTAACTTTATCAGTAATCTAAATGTGCAAGACTGACTTGCTGGGTAGCACATTTTTCTTGACCTCTTTGTACAAAATTTGTAAATCTTATTACCTGTTCGTGCCTGGCAGCAGAACGACACAAAGTGTATTATTCTGTAGGCTTCTATAAAGCTTTTTGATTCTGCAGTCTAACTTCTTCAGTTTTTCCCTTAGGTCTTGCTCCTGGATCAGGCAGAACAAAGTGGAGCTAGTATTAAGGTGCAAGACAGTAAGCTGTATCAGAAGCAGATCCCTACTGTAAAAGGGGAAGTATGCTTATTGTCCATTAGGAAATACAGCAAAAACAACATGCAAGCTACCATTAGCTTAGTGATCTTTGGCAATGTGGATTCAAGAATCTGTTATTTTGTAGGTAGTCTCTTCATATTGGCATTAAAGCACCACGACTACTGGTTAAGGGAGAATCATGGGACTATTAACCAATTGCCTGCCACTTTCTCCAGTAAAAGTGAGACTAAAGTTAACTGGACTGGTTTGTTGTTTCAAGGGTTCTTGACCACAAGATCTCTCTTCTTTTATGTCACCCTTACGGTACATAATCCTCTTTTTCAGTTCTCTTCCCCCATCCTTCTTGCTCCACAGATATCTTCATTTTTAAAATGTGTATTCGTGTGTAGCAATACACAATTCTAATGTTAAACAGCAGGTTAAACAACTTTCATATTGTCATGCTTTATAGCACTTTCTGTCTTCAGACTGCCTTCACAAATATTAATCTCTGACAACCTGTCTGCCACATGCTGAGGTAACCCGATTTTACACGTTGGGATCTCCAGTTAATCTGGTCCACGGCTGCACAAAACCAATGATGGAGCTACAGTGAAAATATGAATCCTGGCTCCCGCAGCTCTATTCAGTCCACTACTGTGTGGTAAGTAAAAAGCTAAGGAAAGAGTAGGTTAGGCTTTTAACTTACACATATGGAGACTTGCTTCTTTTTCATGCATAGAACACTTTCTCCTTCCTGAAGCGATTGTGTCCCCTGATGAGCCATGTGATTAATCCATTGGTTGAGGTGGCTAGGAGTGAGAGCTCTTCTGCTTTTCAGTTTGCTGCCCATAGTTGCCCATTTCTTTATAACCTCAAGTGCACTTGAAGCACTTTCTGCAGTTCGGAATTCTTAAAAGAAACAAGCCCCCTAGGTCAGTGATTACCTCGCCGCCCCCAAACACACCCACAAGTGGCTGCTTGCAGAGCAGAGTGGCAGCTAACGGCCAAGATCCAGCATGTGGGAGACCAGAACTAGAATCTCAAGAGTCCATGCAAGGAATACTGTCCCTGTAGAATCTGAGGCTTTAATCCTACTATCAGATGTTCAGCCCTTCATCCAGCTCTAGGTAGGCGCACTGCAAAGAATTCAACTTACTGGATGAGTGTCTTGACACGATACTTTGCAAAACAGTCGGAGGAAGTTCAGTGTTGGAACCTGTTTGCACCTTGGCACCCATCTGGTTGAAGGAGATACTAATAGAGAGTGCTTGAACCTTTTCAAAAGCATCTGTTGCTAGCAGTAAATTTAAAACCAAACACAGCAACAGATAAGAGGGGACTAGTAAATACCTAAATATGTTCCAGTAGCAACAGTGTGACAGATTTGGAACCACGTGGGTGAAGTGCAGGGGCAGGCACTTATTTTGGGCGGAAGGCTGCTTACTGAGTTTTGGCAAGCCATCGAGGGCTGCATGACAGGCAACCAGGGGCAGATTAAATATTAATTTTCTAAATTTTTAGGGGCCCTGCGGGCTGGATAGAATGGCCTGGCGGGCCGCGTCTGGCCCGCTGGCTGCATTTTGCTCATCCCTGCTGTAATGGGAAGCTACTCTGCACACAGTACCACACTGGCATCAGCTGGAATCCCAGGCACAAATTATTTACAGAATGCAGGTGTTGCATGCTACATGTACTTACTCAGGAAACAGTAACTTTGGCGCTTCCCATTTTTATGGTCTCTAGGCAAGACGAGAGCTTTCAGGTCTTTCAGTTGACTCAATTTTTCTTGCAAGTCTGTCTCTGTTAGGCTTTTCTTTACTCCTGCCATATAAATTACCCTTTCATTTTCAACATCCATTTCCAGCTCCTTTATCAAGGTGTTGCAATCTAATGTAACTGCAGAGACAGGCCTCTGAACCTGGGAAACATTGAACAGGAATAGGTTTAACATGTCTGAGCAGAATCATGGACTGAGTGAACAGACTTCAAAATCAATGCTCAGGAATTCTAATTCTATTTGGAAATAGATGCATTTCTGGAGGCAAAAATAACTTAACCAATAAGTTTGTAGAATGAGAGAGATTACATCTGCATCCATATAAACCTTCCTCTGTTCTGGCACTAACCCAGGTCAGTATTGGGACAGATACTTCTGCTTGAATGCCTCAATTCTAATTAGATGGTAAGAACCTATTGTACAGAATGACTGAGTACATACATTTGAGAGATCACCACCAGACTGATCTCAGCAAGGTTGAGATCAGGTTCAAAGACACTGAAATGACATGAGCACCAGGCCCATTCTTAGAACTATGCTTCCTGGAAACAGGAAGGGGGAGCATGACTGCTTCAGCAGGCACTCCCAGGCACCATCCAACACTTTAGTTGTGTGCACCTGGTACATGGGCAGAGGCCACTCAGAAAAGACTAATCACACCAAGCTCCTATTTTACTGTAGGCTGATATTTTAAATAATCTTTTTTGCCATGTGTTTTCAATACCTTAATGCAGGATCCTGCAATTTCAGCTCCATTCAGACTCTCCAGAGCAAGCTGGGCAGCCTCTAGTACTTCATACTGGATACAGATGTGGGGCTTTAAAAAGGAAGCATCACACTTGAATCTCTACTGTAGTTACAATATCCCTTTCAAGTAAACTTTTATCGCACATTAGGAGGATGTCCTACTAATCTGTAATATCAGATTCCACTTACATGCATACTGGATAAGTGCATATTATACTTAACTGCATAGTCCAACACCAGTCCTAGTTTTTCCCCTATGCATGCACAACAAATCTCAGCTATCTGCAGTGTGTGTGTTGGTTGCATGCATAAACAGCTTAACTGCACAGCATCTTTTGATCTTATTAGTTAGGTTGCAATGTTAATTGTACTCTGTTTAACCACATAATTGAGCCAGATGACATGAAGGGGGAAGTAGCTATCAAAAGGCTGATGCCAGAGGCCTTGACTCTGGTGGGATCGGGTTAGTTTTGGGGTTCCTAATACAACAGCACTATGTATTATGGACTGTAGAATCACAGGGTTGGAAGGAACTTCAGAGGTCTTCTGGTCTAAACCCCTGTAAGAGTTATTACTTCTTAATAGCTTACATTATGGTTGGTTAAGCAGATACTCAGGGAAAGTTTCAGTCCTGAAGCTATGCACTTAAACAGAGTATGCTATATGCTGTATATGTAACAGTGAAGATATACCTAGTTTATATTTTAAAGAATTCACAGCATTACTGTTGCACATTACAGGCCTTCACATTCCAGCTTGCTCTTCTCTACAAATAAGAGAGAATCTCAGAAGTTCCTCATTGCCGAGTATGAGGCTGGGATTCCTACCCTGGGCTCCTTAATGCTGTAGCTCCTCTGAAAGGCCACATTTATTAGAGATGGGTCCAACAGCACAGTTAAGCCACATTAGCTGTGTTTATTCTTGTCATTGTCTATAATGGCTTTTCCACACCAAACCCTTGTGGCTGCTGATTATATTGCCAAGCAAGCAGAACAACCAGTGTTTAATTTGTTCATCCCCACCCTCGACAAAACAAGATCACTGGAGAATCCCAGCTCAGGTCTCATTATTCACCTGGTGTGTTTCAGTGATGACAGTCAGTGATCGAACTGGACCATACTTCTTAAATTCTTTCTTTACAGACTTCAGGCAAAAATCTTTACCAAATGGGCCCGCATAAAGAGTCAGCAAGTCACCCAACTTGATTCTCATCTGTAGGAAAACAAATTTAGTGTAAGGATTTTAATGACCAAAGTTGAAGGGAACTGATTCTCTCTCAGCTCAACATCAAAGAACACTGTGAGGTAAGCATGTTACCTTTTCACAAATACCAGCTACGAGGGCAGGTACGACATGCTTTGAACGCAAACTAAACTGAACGACACTGAAGGAGGACAGGGGAACTTCTTCTATGGCTCTCTGAAGAATCTACAATGAAGGGAAAATTCACATATAATAACGGTCAACTGAGGACAGAAACTTCTAGTTACAATCATAGAAAATTAGGGTTAGAAGGGACCTCAGGAGGTCATCTAGTCCAACCCTTTGCTGAAAGCAGGACCATCCCCACCTATATCATCCTAGCCAAGGCTTTGTCTAGCCAGGTCTTAAAAACCTCCCAGGATGGAGATTCCACAACTGCACTGGGATTCTCATTCCCAGTTCTGACTGTCACATTGGGTGCCCTGAGGTAAGTCACTTCATCTCTGTCATTCTAGTTTCCTGCTTTGCAAAATGGACACGCTGCCGGACAAACCAGTACCCTAGTGCATTTCTAAAGATGACAAACTGACTTAGATGGTGAGGTATTGGGACTTTTGCTCAATATTAACTAATACCCAACTCCTTAAGTGTAAGAAAAACATGCTTGAGAATGTGAAGAACTCTGACAATTAGACGCATGTTGGCAACAAACCTGCTTGTTTGAAGGTCTCGGGCCATTCTGACATGAACCAGGGGAGGCTAGGTCCTGTCTGCCCAAAAGGAGGGTTTGTTGGCCAGCCAAGCGCAAAGAATCTAAAAAACTAACAAAGAGAAGAACATGCAAGTCAAAGTAACTGAGTACTAATCTACATTTAACCAAGTTAGAAATCTTCAAGAAAAGTAGTTGTTGAATTCAAATATGAAGGTTTTAAAAGATTTTTAAGAACTAAATTTGTCATGGTCTGAAAACAATTATCTCTGAATACAGGGGGAAGGGGGAAAGCTTGCACGTGGCAGCCACTGTCTCTGCCACCTACCACCCTGTGCTGCTGCTGCTCTGCATGCAGCTGCCACCCCGCCTTGCTCTGTGTGCAGTTGCCGCCATGCGTGCGTGCGCGCCGCCCCCACCCCGCTCCACATTATCTGCCTTGGGTAACTGGGATTTTTACATAACCAGCACCACTCATTCCCTACTCATGCTAGATAACAGGGATTTTACTGTATAAAGAAAATTACAAAAACCATGATATCAAAACTAAGATTTAAAATTTAAAACTATTAGATTAGTGATTTCTTTCATAAAATATTTTTTCCTGTTGAAAATTACTAATGGGAAGGAGAAATATTGACAGAAAATAAAGCATATTACAATATAATTTCAGAAAGAACTAAATCCAGTGATGTAGATGACTGGGGTGTGGAAAGTCCTATTACCATAGCTGGGGTATGCTGGAACCCTCACTTGATTGCTGTTGGACTCTGTTCAGCTGTAGGTACAAGGTGGACTTCTGTTGTGAGATCTCACTCGCTTTTTGGGCAATTAGCAGTGTCTCCAAGTTTAGTTCTTCTACCTTGAGATACACACATTGGTAATAACTAATTCTTCAAGGTTACTTTGAAGCATACAGTACCACAAGCATCAACTCAATCTGTCTCTAAGACATCTCTTAGAGTATGAAACTAAAGACTTGAGGGATGGAATTGTACAAATAGCCAATCCACTGCAGTAATGAGCAGGTGCCTTAAGACGGCTAAAATCCAAGACAAAGAACTGAAAACAAGTGGGGAAAATACAGTCAAAGGGAAGAGACGCACTATACGAGATTTTTATATATATGTACTGGACCATGCCTGGAGACTGATCAAGTTCTAGTAAAATGGAAATTTATTCAAATTCCCATGTACTCCACTAGTGGGCAATGGTCCTCCCCTAGATCCTCAATGCTGATCTAAGTAATACATTCCTAATTCTTCTCATATTAGTAGTTTCAGCAAAGTCCAAAACAATTATCTTCCCAGACTGCAGCCCAGGACCCAAGATCAAAACTACATCAATTAAACATAAAATCAACTAGTAGTCAACATGAAAATTTTCTTTATGAAGCCTATAAAATGTGTTTTGACATGAAGGTCTTTAAGACACCCCCCCCCAAACTGAAACCAACAACAACATAATTTCAAACCTTGCAAGGCCCCTGTTTAATGAAGTATTGAGCCAGTTCAAGTGCAGCTTGAGCATCTTCTGTTGGATCATGACCAAGCTTGTTTTCACACTGAATTTCCTTCCTAAAATGTCAGTATAGGCAAGTTATCACTTTTTCCTCACTCTAGAATACACAGTAGCTTACTTTTTATTTTTTAAGCCTTGTAACTTGTTTTAGGTGACTTATTTTTCTCCTCACAGCAAGTTTGTTATATTTCAATTCTGTGAGTTGCCATTCTCATGAAATGTTCCATAAAGCCTCCATAGTATAACCTTATTGCAATGCTTACATTTTGGATGCTAAAGATGTCATAGATACAGTGATACACATACATCATGCTTTGATGCACCTTTGCAAACTATGTGGTAGCATAACTAATAAAGCATGGATAGTGAAGGCAAATAGCAATCTCCTATTTCTCACAGAGAATTTAATTGTAGAAAGTTATTGTGCTACTATGGAATACCTTATTCCTACAAAATATGCTGTCAACTGAGGGCTGGAATATCAGTAACCACTAAATCTAATCTTGTCAAATTAACAAAGCACATTTTATGATGGATTATCCTTACTTTTCTGTATCAGCACACTCTTGCTAATTCGTGATAAGCCTTTGAGTAATTCATGTGAATTATAAACTCCAGAGTTGTTATACCATATCTTTGCTTTTTAGGGATAAGATTTAGCACATTGCAATTATGCCCAATTAGAAAAAGAACAGACCTGCTGTTAATGCACTGGAGCAAGACTCAGCAAATCTGCTTGTGTCACAAATTCCCTGTATTACTTTAGGCAAGTCACTTATTTGCTCTGTGCTTCAACTTCCTATCTGTAAAGTACAGATAAAGAGTCTTTCTTTGTCGTATCCATTTAGATATATACTGTGTATGTATAAATCACCATGTAAAAGTCCTAATCTTGACAGGAAATGGATTACTTCACACAAGTTTTGCTTCTGTTTTTCCTCTAAAGTGTCTGCTGTTTGATGCTGTCCGAGACAAAATACTGGGCTAAGTGGACTTTTGATAAGTCTTATGTTTTCACCTAAATTGGTGTGTGTGTGTGTGTGTGTGTGTGTGTGTGTGTAGGAAGACGGCTGAAAAATGAAGGCAGTGCTAGCATGGCTAATTATTCAGCGCATATATTTTGTACACATGCGTGATCTGATTTCTTTCCAAGTTTTAAGAAACTGGTAATTCAGGTGTAAAAGTTAACTGATAAAGCCATATGCTCCCCATTGGCAAGCACAAGAGGAGCACTGTAAGACACTTACCCTAAAACAGCTTTTGCTAAGAATTTTAACTTGAATCTTCGACCTCCACTTCTGGCAAAAAGCAATGAAGTGTCAATAACACTGGGATGGATCATCTGGAGAAGAGGAAACATGACTAATATGATTTAAGAACCGTGGTGTCATAGGACTGGCCTGCAATCCCTTCTTCTAAACAAACTAGCAGAAGGTGCTCAGATCCAGTCATCCCAGAGCATTTTATGGTCACTTAAATTTACCATAGGAAAGACTTAACAGTTGTGTTGGGGTAAAAATATGAATGGCTCCTAGCAAGCAAATGGAAGGAAAGAAAGAGGGATACACCTGGAGTTTCATCTACTTCTGGCAAAGCGTGAGTATCCTTAGTGGACCAATTTATATAATCTGGAGAGAGAAGTAACAAGTTTCAGGCTCTGTGCTCCTTCCAGTAGGTCTGGGAAAGGAGCAGTCACAGGCCAATCTATTGTAGACAGACTTGCACTTTTGAAATACAGCTTTCTCGTTTTACAACTTCTGTGTTTCTTGAACATCCGATCTGGTAACGCATCTCTCTTGGAGAGCCTTAACCCCATCTTAGGGAAAGGCTGGTAGTAATAAACAATTACAATATATTGTGGAATTGTTTTGGTTTTAGATACGAAAGCAGCAGGTAAAGGGAGTGGAGAAAATGCATTTAAGAGCACACTTACTTGTAAAGCTCGGAGGTCAGCATTTAAAGAGTGACCCACCAATATTGCATCATGGGGAAGCAATTTCTTTAGTTTGTCCTGGACGTCTGCAAGTTTGGTTTTCACTGGAAGAAGAATCTTCCTTGTGATTCCTGAGTATCTTCAAAGCAGAAGTTGTAAGAGGCAAACCAAAACATTAGCAACTGTTTATTAAAAAGCATTTTGAGCAAGACAAGTGAAATAAATGAACTATAACTCTAATGGTATAGCACAGGATTATAGCTGTGGCTTCCTGTTTAAATGCCTCTGTGAGGACATGGTGAAACTGATGTTAAATTAATAGCACTAGGATTGTATCGGCCTCTGTAGAAGCTTGTCTTTCTTGATACAAACCTTTGTATAAATGATTAAGTTCCATTCCTGTCAAAACTACCCAGGTAAATGATCAGATTGGATCAAGGAGACTTAGACCTCTACACATTCAGGTAAAGGTGCGATTGGATCTAATGTGTGATCCACATATTGTGCCTCGTGCCATGCTACATGCGTATGGCACGAGGCATGATTGTGAGATTGCACGTTAGATCCAATCATACCTTATTGCCAGTGCAAGGGGAATTTTATTGCCTTTGAGGGGTCTCCCAGCTACAGGGACTACACACAGCCAGGGCCAAAACTCCACAACTGACAGGGCTTTCAGCCTTGGCTGTGCCTCACATGCAGCTGGGACTGAAAGCCCCGCAACTGATTGTTAGTTGCAGGGTCTCTTGGTCCTGGCTGTGTGTAAGGCCAGTGGAAGACCCATCACTTGTGAGGCTCTCAGCCCCTGCTGCATGAGGCATAGCTGGGATTGAGAGCCCCTTGTGGGCTGGGGAGTTTCAGGCACCCCTAGGCCTTGGGGATCATGGTAGCTGCAATCCCCAGGGTTTGGGGGTTTCACACGGGGCAAGGTACACCCTGGTAGCTGGAAGCCCTGTCAGCTGACGGGCCTCCGAACTGTAGGGGAGATCCTGCTACATGTGCAAATTAAAGCTTGATAGTAACCAGTTATAAATTTAGTACATGTTTTCAAGGTCTAATTAATAGCTGGTTGGAGCTTTTTATTGTGTGACAGCTACTCTGCACATTTGGCTGGTCTTAAGATAATTGCACAATTAACCAGTTAACTGCTCAACACCTACCATGTGTAGAGGGGGCCTTACAGGGAGCATGAGAGGGAGGGCCTTTGTGCTGCAGTCTGAAACTAGGTCAGATATGAAAGTTTTGGAGGAAATATAGCTTGAGTTTTTTGCCTGGTTTCATTGTGAAACTTTTAGGCGTCTCCACACTAGAAATGGAAGCTTGGACAAAGTCCCTCTCCTTTTACATGAGTAAACAGAGCCCCAGAGCAGATAGATCTGGATTGCAGCCTCCTTGTTGTTACTAACGCTATATTCTATTCTACAACCAAGAGTAAAAAAGTAACCTGCACTATGTTTCACTAACCTGTAACTCAGGCTTTCTTTTTTTTTAAACACTGCATAGCAGCTCTAACCCTCTGCCAAGATCCAGTGGATTGTATAGTAGACAAGTGTGTATCCAATGTGGGGTAATATCTACATTTTGTAAACTGTTTGTTTTAACATTAGTTGAAACAGAACAGGCAACTCCCATGGAAAGGCACAGAAGTTATATTTACCATGAAACTACAACTGTAGCTAAGGTTTACAAAGACTACATGAAGCAGGCTCAGGCTGAATGGCTTTTAAGTGTTAAAGTAAGAAGGTGTATAGGACCTTTCTAGGCAGGATACCTGGTAAAGTAGTTCAGAATCTGGGTCTCAGGTTTTATAAGCTCATCCAGGAGGCACTGACCCTGTGCATCCACCAGTGAGACTCGGGTGACTTCGTTCCCCTTCGTAGTGAGGCACTGTCAAATTATAAAATGGCAGAGACACTGGTCACAGATCAGAAATGATTTTGCTGCCATTCCATTGTTTGACATGCACTCACTGATTAAAGCCCACCCTGCCTGCAGTAGCTTATCATTAATCCAATGTCCTGTCTAGAGAGCTGTCCATTTGTTACTGAGCATCTTTTTTTTTAAACAATGCAGATGTTGATTGTTTGATGCCTGTTACAAGTGTAGTGCATCCAATCAGAGTAAATCTTGAGGAGGGAGACCTGATGTCACAAGGTCATTTTGTACTTCATACCCCTGAAAGCCCCAGCTAATTGCATTTTACTGCTGCTTCTTGCAGTTAGAACTGTACCCAGGGGTAAATCCAGGATAGCTGAAATGGAGAGTGGAGAGATGCAATGAAAAGAAATTTTTCCTTAAGGAAGCAAAGCTTGTAGCAGCTCCAAGATCTTCACCATGTCTCCTTTACAGGGACCAAGAGCGTCTGCCTTGCAATGGATCCACCTGTCCTTTCTTCTGCATTCTGCTGTGCTGAGAATCCCTGCAGAGCCAAGCACTGCTCTGAGCTGGGGGAGTTCACACACGCACCTTGTCTACACTGCCATTTCTTGAGAACTCTCCCACTGCTGCAACAGCACAGCTCCACTTGCACTACCGCAGAAAGAACTGTTGTTGCCAGGTGGTAGCGGATGCTTTTCCTACTGTATCTCTCCTGGTAGGTGTATTCTAGAACAGAGCAGTTGGCCTGTTGGATCAGGCAGAGGTCATGTAACGGACTTCCTACCCCCCTTACAACTACAGATATTTTTATACCATTTCGCAATCCAACCCAAAGAGGGGGCTGCTGTCTGTCCTTGGGCTGTTGCATTCAGTGTGGACAAAATGTAGACACCCAGGCAATCCTAAGAAGAAATATAAAGATGTCTGAGAACAAGATGAGGTAACCTCTTATGTGCAACTTGATGCACAAAGGCTAAGAAAAGTCTGGAGATGAGTTAATATAGAGCCTGTGTTCCCCAAATCCCACTGAAAAACATAGGAGGTCTTCAAATTTACTGTCAAAATAGCCTGACCTTCTAAAGGATAATTATTTTCTTTCATCTCTTGCACCGTTAGAGTGTAGGTGGTAAGACCATGTTTTTTTTCTCCATATTTCTGAACAGTAGGGTCTTGTTCCAAGCTGGTGCTCTTAAAGATATGTCCATTGAAGACACGAGGTGACGCTGTAATATGAAACAATTGTGTATTCAAAAAGTGGCAAAAAAGATCATATATTATTCCCAAGCAACAGGAAAGCTGCTGTCACTAATGTACACTAATGGCATTTCACACCAGTGGGAGGCAGTGCTCCTGGGAGCACTAAACCTACTTCTATTCCTGGTTCTGCTATTGTCCCTGGTAGGTGACCTAAGCAAGTCACTTCACCTAGCTACAAAGTAGGGGAAGTAGTGATGCATCTCCTTCACATAAGCAATATGTAAAAAGCAAGGGTAATTGCTTTAGAGTTTTAGTTATATGAAGAATGATTGTTGCCATTACCTTGTTCTAAGAAGTTATCTTTTTCCCTTCAGTGGTATTAGGAATGCATTCTACTGCTTTAAAAAAAGAAGCGATTTAAATGCTTAATTTAACTGTCCAGTTTCTTACCTACCCATTGGCATACTTGAGTCTCTCTCAAAGTATGGTTTTAATCCTTGTAATCTCTCTGGGAGGTGCTAGCCCCATTTTTGCAGATAATAAAAGGGTATACGAAATGAGTTAAATGACCAGCTCATGGTGATAAAGTAAATTGGGAACTGAACCTAGGACCTAATCCAGAGTGAATCATCTTTCCTATTATTAGGATTCCTAGTCACTTACACTCAAAAAAACTGCAGGAAAAACTCTCATGATATCCCCAGTCTAGGACTAAACTACTTTTTTGCCCAGATTTTAGGACTCTATCAATAAATTGCAAAATTATCTTAACTAATTTCCACATTAAAGGCCCATTCACTAAGAACTTCCATTGACTTCCATGCAGTTTCCCCGACTAAAGCATGCAAAACCAGGCCCTAGAGTTTCCTAGAACTAGCACGGGTTGGGTAATGATTTCGGGCGGAGGGCCACTTACTGAGTTTTGCAAGCCATCGAGGGCCGCATGACAGGCAGCCAGGGGAAAATAAATATTAATTTTCTAAATTTTTTAGGGGCCCTGTGGGCCAGACAGAATGGCCTGGCATGCTGCATCTGGCCCGTGGGCTGCACTGTGCCCATCCCTGAACTAGCACCACAGGGAAGATAAAAACAAAAAAGTAAAATGCTGATATACCTATAGTTTGTCTCACTTCACTAATCAGCATGAAGACAACTAATATGGGGAAAAAGGAATTTAATTCCTAATGAGCCTGAATCCATTCCAGTGCTCTGTATCCTTTACTAGATACATTTTAGAATGCAACTTTGAATGCTTGTAACAATCTAAATTTGCTTTCTCTATTGGCCCCTTTACAATTTTGAGGTGCTAAACATCCTTCGTTTTTATTTTTAAAATCAGCAAAAGAATTAGCTGGAGATGTTTATTTCAGAGTTCCACTGGCAATTAAGTTGTATCTTGTATTGGTGCATAAAACGCAATTTAGCTTAAGAAGGAAATGTATGCCAATTACATGAGTTCCTATCATATTTAGAAATATTTAAGCAAATATTGTCTGGATACCTTGTGCACTGTTATGGTGTTTTGCACTCACTCCTTCTCTGCACATGCTGGCTATAAAATTAGCTGAATCAGGCGGTAAACTGAATCTCTTAACAATAAAAAAAAAAGTGTTAGATGACTAAAGCACAAAAGAAAGTACAATATTATGAAATACTGTCACTTTATCCTTAAATCTCATCAAAATACCAGATTCAGTGTTGGTGTAATTCCATCAAATTCAGGCAAGGATTACATATACTGAGCCTGGGGAAACTGGACACAGAACACCGACTTTGTCATTTCAGTGCAATTTTTTTCCACTGAACAAAAGTCCTTTGCAAATAACTTGTTACACTAGCTACTGTATGATGCATCAGTCACTACGCAGAGTCTGCATAACTTACACACTATACTCTTAATCAGAATTTTGGTTACTGTTGCTAAAAGGGTAGTTAAAGAACCCAGAGGCAGTGAATGTTATTCACCTTTTTTAAAAGAGAGAAAATAAACAGGGGCAACTGGGCAATGCAGTTCCTCCCTCTGTCTATGTAGCTGAGGGTGGCTCCTATTTCTTAAAAAGAAAAATGAATTTTCAAAGAACCATCACAATGATTTAGCAGAAAAATACAGGATGCTTCTGTATCTACTCAGTCATCACAGTACTGTACAGCTTTAACTTTCCAGAGGAGGAAAGACTCACTGGTAGAAATAAAACTGATGGCTGTTTCCCCCTGGAAAGTTTAGAAGTTGCTGTAAATTAGAGACTTGCATTTGTTGCAGTTATAGAAGTATTTTCTAAGATTCTAGTGATTCAAAAGACATTTCTTAGTATTAACAGATTTATAAAAGAACTGAAATGTAGGCAGGCAACTTAAAAAAACTCCTGTGCTTTACATTGGCAGTATTCTTTCCAAGAAATGAGAGGACCTGTTACTGTACGACTCAGCACAGCTGGCAAATATTCAGGGCCAGATTTTCAGGTAGTATAAATCAACACAAGGGCCGATTTCTGCTAACAATAACTGAGTATGAGCCTTTTCAGGACAATGAGGATATTGTAAGATGAGAAAAACATTATAATTCTGAAATACTTAATTTCACATTTTAAAGCTTTAAAAGCTGCAAGCCATAAACAGCAGAGATTAGTCCTTTGCTTCTGCATTAGCAGAAGTTGGGAGGAGAGGAATTCTTTTATCTTAGTTCCCTGAAAATCAGAAGTCTTCATTTACTGCAAGCAGAATGATTTCATTGCAGTAACTGAATAATGCTACATGTTTATCATTGACTAACAAGCTCTAATGAAAAGAAATGAAGCTGAGACTTACATGCGGGAATGACTTTCTGAGATGTTTGAACTGTAAATAGAACCTGTAGAAGTGAAGCTGGCTCACTTCATGTAGAACAATGACCACAACCCGAGCCAGGTGTCTTTGGTGATGAATATGACACCAGCTGCACCAAAATTAAAGCAAAACAGTTAACAATAGTTTTAAAAATGTGGGCCTAGTCCCATTCTTGTACAAATCAAAGGCATAACTCCCACCATCTCCAACAAGAACAGAATTTCACTCCCATGCATCTCCTTTGCTCCACATAAGGACCTCCGTATGCAGAAGAAGACAAAGACACTGTGTAGCTAAGCTCTACTACAGTATTCATCTCCAAGACACAACTTGCCTTTTTTCCATGTAGTATAAAAATATGAATAGGAAAACATCCAAATAAAGCTATGACTGTTAAATCTGGGAGGAAAAAAGTTCTGGCAGAATTTATTGCCAAAAATGTATTTGCTGAAAACCATTTTTAAATAGCCTGAAATTAAATCAGGTATTTTGTTTTCAATATTTAGTTTCGTTTTTGAGTTCCCCTGTAGCCATCAGGCATTATCTCATCCAAGATGCCTATATTCTTACACTCTAAATGAGGCACTAAAATTCAGGTCAAAAAGGCTGGAAAAATGTCATTTTGATACTTAAGACAGCACATTGCATAGAACAAAATGTTCCAACGTTTTTCAATGTGAACTGTTTCATTTTAATGTTTCTGACACTGTACATTTTTGGAACTGTTGTTCTGTTAAAAAAATGTAGTGGTGTTTTTGCCCCAATTCAGTGAAACAAAGTTCCAAAACAGTGAATTTTTTCACAGTGAAAATTCTGTATTTCAGCCAGCTCGAGTTATATAGTATGCATACAGATGCAGTAATATGTGAAGATCAGGATGGTGACTGTTGCAAAGTACATTAAAACCCCCCCAAAAACAAAACATTAACCTATGGGTCTTTCAGTAGTCTAGCAGCAGTACAAGTTGCTTCAGGCTGGACATAAGGAAGAACTTCTTTACTGTCTGAGCCCCCAAGGTCTGGAATGGCTTGCCACTGGAGGTGGTTCAAGCACCTACTTTGAATGCTTTCAAGAGAAACCTGAATGTTTTTCTTGTTGGGATCCTATGACCCCAGCTGGCTTCCTGCCCCTGAGGCAGGGGGCTGGACTCGATGATCTTCCAAGGTCCCTTCCAGCCCTAACGTTTATGAAATCTATGAAACTGCTGCCAGAATACAAACATACATTATATACCTGGGTTGAGCTGCATTGTGATGTTTTCCCAAAGCTGCATACTTTAAGAACTCATACACCTGGTCATGGCTGATTTCACAGTCCTCACCAAACAATTCTGCTGACAAGCGTGCCTTCTTCTCCTAAGAAAGGTAAGCCCATGTGAAGAACCATTCATGTGTACCAAGCAACAGTGTTCATTGTAAAAAAGGCAAGGGATTAGGATGAAAGTGGCCCTTCGCAGTCTACATAGGTATTAAGAACATTTAAAATAGATAATACCGTCTCTTCTCACATACAACATGCCCTGGAAAATAATTCATACCTTGTAGCCTAATCTTCAGCTGACTCACCCTTCCTTTCTTCCTTAAAGTTGAAACCCTAACTGCTCTTGAAAACTTTGATTTTTTAAAAAGCTAAAGAGTCTCCAAGGCTGTGAAGTAGGAAGAGAGGCCTGTACTAGCCAGCAAACAGCAAAAGAGCCAGCAACACATGTATTGGGGATGATAATCCTGCTGCCCTGTGACCCGACAGTCACATGTATGGGTTTGAATTGGCCTCTGAAGGGGGTCACCCAGTCATACCTGCTGTTAACAAAACCCAGGACCACACCCCAGGTCATATAGCAGGGTAGCCCCAACTCTAGGCCCAGCCTGGGCTGCGCTAGCACAGAAGTGCCCATGTGTCTGGCACTGACCCTCTGCCGCGAGATAAAATATCAAGTCCTTCATTATGTTAACATGCCCTTTGTCATATTATATTGAATGAGTAAAATCTGCTAACACAGAATAATGTTGGCACATCTTTTAAAACCACTTAAATATAAAATAAGAAACAAGATCACAAAATATGAGCTTCAAGTGGGTTTTTTTTGGGGGGGTTTTTTTTAAGTAAAGCAATTCTTACATCAGTTGACTCATAATTAATTGCTTCTCTTCTTTCATTCCAGGGTGGACAAACATGCAGTGACACTACTGTTTAGATGAGCTGTAATTAGAAATCTACAAAACAGCCAGCAACAGTTTCAGGTTCAAAGATAACTTGGCAGGTCTTCCAGCCTCTAATTAGATGCAAATAAGACTCAGCTTCCACAGTTAGTGTGCTTAAACTTTTCACACGTTGGCTATCATGCTAATTTTAAGTGTTATATCTAAAAATGTATTGTGCCATTAGAGCTCTGACTTTGTCATCTGACCTTGCTTCACCTTCTAACAGGTGTAAATTCACTGAGGTATTTGGATACAGCATTGGTCTGAAATTGCTGGTATGGTCACATTGACTTCAAAAGTGCCTGGTTGACTGGTATAGATCATGTTCATCTTTGTGATTTTTGTAAGATATATTTAAGAACAGAACAACTGCCACTTACTGGGTTGGTCCTTAGATCCACCTTGCCCACTATTCTCACATGGTCCTCCAGAATCTCTCGCTGAGGTGCTGGCTGCACTGTTCCCCTAGCCTCTTTACTTATGCACTCCCTGTCCACGGCCCCATCGAGTCCTGGGACCTCCTGGTCAACCTCCTCCTGGCCCTGGCCAAGCTGGCTATGTGACCAGGGAGGCTCTGGCTGGGAAGGTCCCCAAGGATCTGCGGCTGCTTTCTTTGCCCTGGTTCATTCCCCTTTCTAGGCACAGTATCACTGGGCAGTGTCCACTGGCTCCTTGGACTTGTTCAGGGCACTGTCTGGTGTGCTCAGCTCAGTGTCCCCCCTTGGCACTCTTGTGATGAACCTTTGACCAGCACTCCTGTCCCTGTTCTTTTATTATTTGTCCCTGATAATCAGTTATCACCTTTTCTGTAAACTCTGCACATGTGGGAGGCCACTAGGTTACTTGGTGGGCGCAGCCCCATGTCACTGAAGGCGACAAATAGGCCTGCGTCACACAGTGGCAGAGAGTGGATGTTGAAAAGTTTTTTTATGACGGACTTTCAGGTGGATATTCATGGCTGCAAGTTTTCCTAGTTGAAGTCAAGTTTATCATCACTTCCAGCTGATAAAGTCACTTAGCTCTAATCAAATCTAGTAACACTTGTCTACGATCGTAAACTAATTTCCTTTGCTTGGAGATGGGCCTGTCACAAACCCCTAAGATGCAAATGTTCAGTGCAGGGAAATCTGGGGCCAAACCCTTCTCTGCTACAGGCTTTTGCCCTTGGATTCGCACATCCCAAAACTAATGATTTCAGTGGAAGTCAGGTACTAAGGTCCCCATGCTAAATCTGCCCTAACTGCTCGTGAAGATGTTTTAGGTTGCAAGCAGTACATGCTTTGGATCACGCCAAAGAACTCCGGGATGACAAAGACTCGGGGTGACTAGCGGCAGACGACAGGTGAGAAAATTCTACTTTTTGGGCATAAACTAATGCAATAAAATCTCAGCAGCATTTTAAAGGGGAACAGCCAGCTCTCTGCTTCCATAAAGTGGCAGACATCTACATCTAATATCCATCTGGAATCAGAAAATTAGGGCTGAAAGAGACCTCAGGAGGTCAGTTACTCCAACCCCTTGCCTGAAGCAGGACCATCCCCAACGAGATCATCCCAGCCACAGCTTTGTCCAGCCGGGTTTTAAAAACCTCCCAGGATGGAGAGTCTGCCACCTCTCTGGATAACCTATTCCAGTGATTTACTACTCTTCTAGTGAGAAAATTATTCCTAATATCTAACCTAAACTTTTGCTGCAACTTGAGCCACCGCAAAGAGCAGTCCAGTTCCATCCTCTTTCAACCCCCTTCAGGTAGGTGGAGGCTGCCAGAGCGCCCCCTTCCGCCTCCCCGGAGACCACGTGGCGCAGCCCCGCTCCCAGCCCGGGCGGCCGCGCCGCTCCGGGGCAAGGGCCACACTCTGCCCCGGCCCGTGCGCACCTTTGCCCCACGCGAGCCGCCCCGCTCCGGCTCCGGCCGCCTCCTCTTGCCCCGCCGCCGGGGGGCGTCCTCGGCGCTGTCGCTACCCTCGCGAGGTCTCGCCGGGCCGCGCGGACGGTCGGCCTCCTCCATGCCCCGGCGGTAACGGGAAATGGGCCCCTGGGCAGAAAGCAGGTTACCCCGCGCCAAGCCGGCTCGTCAGGCAACAGGCCGCTCGGCGAGCCGTTGCTCATGCCTGAGCGCCGCCGGCTTGCCAGTGGCCGAGCAAAAGGCCCCGCCCCCTCCGCCAGACCAGAGCAGCTGATCTGCTGATAGCGTCGATACTACCGTCCGCGGCGGCTGCAACAGCTGTTGGGCGCGGGCAGCGGCCGCAGCCATGGCAACCAAGCAGCTGGCCAGGTGCGCCCCCCTCATGCGGGGGGGGGGATGGGCGAGAGCGGGCGCAGGCCGCGGCCCCACCAACCTCCTGTGTTTCCTCCGCAGGCGACTCGGGCTGGTCCGGACTCGCTCCGCGCACGGCCGGGCCGGGCTCGCGGCCCCCTCACGTGAGTGGCAAACTTTTGCCCCTTGACCCCCTCCCCTCCGCGCTTCGCGCCGGCGGCCGCGTCCCAGCGCCGCTCCGTGCCGCGTGTTGCAGGGCAGCGCTTCCGCTACGCTGTGGTGATGGACTTCGAGTCCACGTGCTGGAGCGGCGGGACGATCCGCTACAGCCCCGAGATCAGTAAGTGGCAGCGGCGGGAGTTTTGCCTCGTTAGGCCGGCAAGTGCCGCGGGGGCCACCCGAGCTGAGTTTTCTCTCGGGAAAAGGCCCCTGGGATCTTGCTGCAGAGCAGGTGCATTCACAGAGGACTGGTCTGGATGACTCCGCTGGTTTACTACAACATCCCCATCTACTCAAAGAATCTGGCCTGCCCCTGGAAAGTCACTCATTTATTCAGGGATGACTTGATATTGCAGCCTGCTGGATCGCAAGTGGGCTTCGGGTGCTCTTGTTCATGCCCGGAGGTGCTGCAGCACGCGGGATCCAGAAACAGCGTCCTCAGAAATACACAGAAAATGGGAAAAATTCCACTCATGGATTCTCTCTTTAGGGGTATCAGTGGTGACGTGTAGGGGGTTGGTGAGCTCGGCTGCGGGGGACCTGCCCACCTCCCCCCCAGTTGGTGACTGGTTGCTCGGGGGGCATGCTTCCCCTAAGGTGGCACCAGTCGCCCGTGAGGGGTGTATTTGACATTTGTACCTTTTTGATACTGGCTTTAAGTCATGTATTTAAACTCTAATTTAAGCCAATTTGTCAATACGTGTGAGTTTTCTTCGCTGTTTTTTCTAGTTGAATTTCCAGCAGTTTTATTAAACACGTTAAATGGCGAGATTGAATCTGAATTCCATACCTACGTCCAGCCCCAGGAACACCCGGTTCTCTCTAAATTTTGTACAGAACTCACTGGAATAACACAGGTATCATCTTTATATAGCACATCACAAGGTGCTTACATTGCAGCTAATCAAGTTTGTGATCTCAATCTTGTTTACAGCGGTACAGGAACATAAACATCTAAAAGTGGATGTATTGTTTCTGAACTGTAAGCATGAGATGAGCGTCAGCACACTAATGGGTAACTGTACGTGCTTCTTCTCTGTTCTATCAAGAATCAAGTTGACGAAGGTGTTCCTCTAAACATTTGCTTATCAATGTTTACTAAGTGGATTCAAAAGATACAAAAGGAGAAGAAAATCACTTTCAATTTAGATGTTCTGAGCCATTCTGAAACTAAATCATGTACCTTTGTCACTTGGTCAGGTGAGGAACATTTCATCTTTACTGAATTCTGGTATTTGGGTCACGCTAAAATGAAAAGTTGATGTTCTTAGCTCAGCCCTCACAGCATTAATGCAAACTTTTCCACTATAACTCTTGGCAGTGTTATCTGTGTTATGTCACTGTCCTTTTGGTCCCACTTAACTGACAAAGTACTCGTTTTCTCTAATGCTAGCTTCCAGCGTTTCTGCTACTTCTGGTCTAAAAATCAAGAGTTGGGATTAACGGTTGAATTTATTTCTTACCTTGCAGATTAGGATAGTACTAATACACAAACATTCTGTCCTTTCTGCATGTGATTGAAAACAGTTTGCATACAGTTTTAGAGAGAAATTTGGTGCCTTTGATTACCCGGCTAGACAGCTCCCCAAGTTTTCCTGCCAAAATTTATTTTGCAAATAATCTTGTTTTAATTTTACTTACTGCTCTATTAAATGTTTCAGATTCCAATTTATCTAAAGCAAATCAATGCATATGCTTGATAATCATGGGAATAAAAAGTAACATATTTACTTTTATCTCTTGTGCAGACTGGGATCTAGGAGTTTGTTTGCATTATGAGTGTAAAAGAAAGCAGCTGCGAAAACCTGATATTTTAAATTCGTGGATAGACCTCAGAGCAACGTACAAGGTTTGAGAATCCAATAGATTTTATGGGTACACATTTTTTAGTCACCTAAAGGTAAACTGTATATCCAGGTTTACAAGCAAGTAGTTCACGTGTATGTTTAAGTAACTAGCATTGCTTATTATCCCCCCTTGCACATACTTATTGTATTTGGCAATAGGAAAGAAGGATATAAGCCCAGAGCTATACAGATTTTAATGTCAGACCTTAGTTCTACCTGTTAAGCTCTTGACTGGGTGAAAATTATTGGTAATAGAGCCAGTTTTCATTGTCTGTCCCTGAACAAGAAATACCAATAGTTTCTAGAAATGCTTTTTTGCTTTCCATTTAAAAGAAGCTGACACCTGTGTCCAATTTAAAATAGCAGGCCTTTCCTGTTGCAACATATACAGCAAGTTAAATAAATGTAATCATATGACTTAGAGTTGTATTCCCATAAGATAAGAGGTTCAGTTACCTCTTTCTTTGCTGTAAGTCATACATATGTAACTGACAAACCTGAGGGGGGTATACAGGATAGTTTGTAGACCAAAACTGGGAGACTGAAATCTCTGCAATTTTTAAATTGCTGTAGAGCAAGTTACTTAATCTTATGCAACCCAACTAGATTAGAATACATTTGTCTCACAAGGACCTTGTGAGGTTTATTGCATGTAAGATGATATTGTGCTTCATGTATTTTCTAAAATTATTACATTTTTTTCTTAGAACTTCTACAATAGAAAGCCTAAAGGGTTAAATGGTGCTTTACAGGATTTGGGGATAGAGTTTGCAGGACGGGAGCATTCTGGTGAGTGTGAGCTGACCAGCATTATTATAAAGTCTTTTATAAAATCAGCTAAAATACAGCAGTCACAACCTTACTTATTTCTGTGTGATGTGATGCACACTAACAAAAAATCTGAATAAAGAAGCTAGAGGGTTCAGATGGTTGGATGTTTCATATCAAATATTTGATTCTTAAGATCATTAGCTATGAAACTCTTGTATTCTCCTTGAAGTCCATTGTAGTGCTTTGTGCAGAGGACTTGAATGACAAAGTCGTAAGTCAGAAGCTTTTTTTTAACCCCCCCCCCCAATACCCCTAAAACGGACAACAACAAAAAACAGGTGCCACCTTGTAGCTGTTAGTTTCCTGGTAGACAGATATTTACATCATAAAACCAACCAGCACAATGTGATTGTTGGTAAGACCAAGGATTTTCACCCATTTTGGATGGTGTGGAGAGGCTTGAATGGGCACTGTGTTTGCTGTAGCCCGATAAATAGTTAATTGTGGGTGTTTACCATATTTACATGAACGTAAGACAGAGTATTTTCTCCCCAGTCAGTATGGGGAGCAAAGCTCCTGTTCTTACATTCACATACAAGGAAACCTGGTATTGGTTAATTATTAAACTGGTGCCAAAAACAGCACGTGCTCAGTAATGGCTACTTTTAATCAATTTCATAGTTGGTATCTAACACTGAGCATGACCATAAAACATATGGCCCATATTGGGCAAACATACTGATAGGAACTTACTATAAGAATAGGTTAGTACAGCCCAACTGACCACATAATAATATCCATTGTATTCAGTCTCCCTCAGCACTGACTCCTTTTTCAAGTTATGGGAGCCACTGCATTGAATATATTTTAGCTTCCTCTTCATTTCCCACTGAGCTGTGCCTTCCTTTCCCATTTCCAATCCTGTTTCACCAGCCTTCCTCAAATATCTGGTAAACTTCATCAAGCAAGGCCCCAAACTGTTCACCCAGAATCCTGCTGTCACCCCCTTTCAGCCTGTTGCATGTGATTAGTGAGACCCTGTCCTCCATGAGGTGAAGCCGGAGCAGGTATGCCTCATCTGCATATACATTTTGGAGGATCCCAGAACTCATAACAAGAACACCCAGCTCCAGTCATAAGTGGTTGTGGTTATTAGAAGATAGATCCTTTATGGGAGTACACACACATACTGAGCATTTCTCTGAGGGTCACTGTGGCTTGAAACCTTATTGAATCTGCTGGGGCCTAGCCCAATGAAGTATATGGCAAACTGTGAGCCTTTGGGCTTTTGACCCATATGCATTGCACAACAAATACCATGAATGTAGCTCCCTGAAGTCTACTGAAGCTTCCCCATGAAGAGTCTCAGCTACATGATTATTTTGCAGAGATGGGAAATTTCTTCCTAGTTTGCTCCTTTGGCCTGTTGGCAGGCTTGCATGTAGGATGCCAGCTGTGCATTTGGGAGTATCAGAAGCCCCAGGCCAAAGAGTCTGGGAGGGACGATACTTGCCAGTGGTAGCACCACATAGGTTTGAATGACCAAGTAGTCATTGGAATTTGGGACAGATTTGGCTAATTTGGCCTGAGACATGAAATTTAATAGTAATAATAACAGAAGTTTCTACGCAGACTTGAACAATTGAGTTCTGCTCAGTTGCAATTTGAAACTTAATTTTGAACTGATTTGGCTCTGAAAATGAAATTAAAAAGTTTGTAATACATATATATGTGTATATATATATGTAGGTTAAAAAGTGCTGGGTAAAAGTGTGTTTTTAGAGTACCTATGCTGAAACTTGCAGCAATTTCCAAAAAAAGGCAAAATGCATCAATTCTGGATGAACTAAATTACCAGAGGTATGTTTATTTCAAAGTCATTGTTTTCAAAATTGCCTCACTTCCTTCTGCTCAGGAAGAGCAGGATCTGGCAGTAAGGGCAGTGGAAGGAGTTGCAGGGGGAGAAATAGGTGGGGCAGAAGGCAAGGGACTACCTGATTTCCCCCCCTCCCCTCCGTTTTATTTTCCTTGCTGTAGTAGTGGGAGGTGGGCAAAGGCAAGGCAAACCTCTAATGATTAGATTCTATACCTGGGAAATTTATAATATATTTATAACTTTTCCATGAATAGAATCTAATTACTGGGGGGTCAGCTTATATTTGAGTAAATAGGTAAGCGAAGGCAGTGATACAACGACAGTATTCAGTGACACTTACTGAGCATTAACTCTGCTTACTTACCTATTTTATTATGCCACTCACTTGCTACTCTCAGTAGTGATTTTTAAAAATAAGAAAGTAATATAACGTATCTTCCAAAGGGCTGGATGATTCTCGGAACACTGCCTGTCTTGCTTGGAGGATGATCTGTGATGGATGCGTGTTGGAAATTACCAAATCTTTAGATAAGGTTAGTGAGTTCATTTGTTCCTTTCTTCTTGCCTCAAGCCCTGGAATATGGTCAAATGGTGAGATCACTGAAATAATTAACAAAGACTTTGAACGTAATTTGTGTTAGGACACTAATAATTGTGTTAAGGCACTGGTAAGGCAGATATCTCTCATCTCATACATTGACTTCTGGACATCCATTTTCCAAAATCTCATTTTGTTAATGGAACTCCTAGGTGCAGCCAAAGAATTCAGTTTCAAGACCTCTGAATATAAACCCCACTGAAGATGAGCCAGTGGAAAGTAATGATGGCACTGAAACTTTATGTGAAGATAGAATTTGCAACAGCAGCTGCCTGGCTGAGAACAAACAGACTACAGTTACAGAAATAATTATAAATTCTAGTCCAGAGATACAGGCCCAGGAAAAATCAAGTTGTACAAGTTCCTCTACAAATATCCATGTAGCATCTGCCTGCAGAAGAAAGACTGACTTATGTGGTCAAGCCCCAAATGGCATAGTCGCAATTGATAAACTTGCTTTTCTTGGACAGCCACAGACTCCTCATGGTTGTTTATTGACAAGCTTCCAAAAAGGATTAAATGGACACCTTACTTCTACCTCTAACTACAACTCTTCAGTGCCTGGGTCAGGGCTGGTGCTTGTCTCCACTACTGTCTCCTCTGTTAATATCTCTGATGGGGATATAAGTACTAGTTCTGACTGTTTATCCATGTTGACTGATTGGGAGGATGTAGCTTTAATACCAGAATCTCAGCATGAACACAGTTCAGACTCTGTACAACTGAAAGATGACCCAAATACAGAGACTTTCTCAGTTCCAACAGAAGTGATGGTTTTGGAAGAACCAGCTGCGGTACATTCAGACTTAGAACGTTTGAGGAAAACTGCTGTCTCTTTGGAATCTTCAAAGTCTGTTGTATACAAAAGTCCTAATACTACCATCTATAATGTAGGAATAGCCCAAAAGCAGACTCCAAATTGTTCATCTTTTAAGTTACCATCTGCTAGGGGAGATGCTACTTTATCAAGTATGGTGTTAATTGGAACTTCAGGAGTAGAATCTTTTCATAAAAGAAAGTTGTCTAATCCAAAGGCTGTCCCACCAGCAAAAAAGCAGTCATTTACTGTATATGAAGATAAAACTGTGTCTCCTGAAGATAAAACTGTGTCTCCTGATCAGTTCCTGCCTTTAAGAAGTTCAAGCTCATACAACACTCCTCCTTTTGTTTTAAATCCCAGAGTCAACATGGAGCAATCTGTGGGGGCTGTGAAAAATGAAAAATTGACCCCACCCTTATGTAATTGTGGTCGAAGAGCTAGAAGACTAAATGTGTCCAACAATGGTCCGAATCATGGCAAAACATTCTACAGTTGTCCTGTTGGAAAACACGAAGGGAAGAAGAGAGGCTGTGGATATTTCAAGTGGGAACATGCCCTTTTAAAGGAGAGATCAACTAATCATTTGTTCCCGGCTGTAAATGATTTAACATCTCCAAGATCATGTGTCAATACATCAGGAAGTTCTTCTCATAGGAACTATATTTGTCTAAGACCTTCAATGAGAACTTGAATATTCCTTTAATTTTTTGGTTCACTACTACTATTGCTACATAAAGAGCAGTCAGATAATGCCATAGAGCTGCATGTCCTGCAAATGAAGCAGAAATGACTACTGCAGACAAAATGGAAACTGTGGAAACAGATAGAGCTACATATATTAAAATGCTAGATACAATAATGGAAACTCAGATATCGATGAAGTGTGAGGATTTATGGAGGTTGGTCGAGCTGATGTGAAAGCATAAGTAGCTGGCATCACAAATTTTAACATTTTTATTTTATCATGCCTTTTATATTTTTAATAGCCAAACATACTTAAATACCAGCTTTGGTGTACTATAAACATTGTATACAAATGCTTTTTAATTTTTTTTTTTTTTTAATGAAAAGTGTATTCACAACTTGCACTTTTTTACAATGTATGCATATCCGATTCTTTTTCATTTCATGGTAGTTGAAGCAGCGGTGATGATTTTAGCACATTTTTACTACTGAAATCGTATAAAAATGTAATATAAATTCCTCTGACATTTTATCAAGTAAATAAACTTAAAAACACAATAAAAAAATTAAGGCTTTTGCTGTTGTTACATCTACATCTTTGTGTTGTACTTCACATCACAATATCTGGGCCAGTTCAATGTCACGACAATGTATATATTTATGGAAACCTAATCTTTATTGAATAACTGATAATATCACAATACGAGGGTTAACTTGTAAATTCAGTCTTTCAGTAATTTCTAGTCGTATATTCTGCAATTTTTATAACAGAAAACTTGACCCTGGGAGCTTAGCTATCTAAAAGAAAATATTAGGGAGAGGTATAACTTAGTGTACATATGAACTCTGTCAATTGTACAGACATTTGTCTTTTAAATAGATGCCTAAGTTGCCAGTTAGTAATAATGGATGTATTAAATATGTAAAGTAGCAAAAATACTTTTGTAGAGAAGATTAACTCAAACTACCTGACAGCTGTGAACTATATAAACATTGCATTAATTAAAACTAATGGATATAGAAAACTGCCATCACCTAATATTTTCCTTTCAAAGTTTTTTATTTTCTCATAACTGTGTATGAGGAGATATGGTGAAGGCAGCCTTAAAATCCAGGATTACTATATTTGATTGCACAAAATACAGGAGGAACCATGTGCTTTTTTTTAGCTGACAGTGAGTTCCTGGCACCACTAAGATATAAACTTTGGATACAGATCCACTTGGTTCCTATTGTCTGTGTATATTCTTTCCTACGTATTTGTGTACTTAATAGGTGTTGTTAAAACTTGAATTTTTATCGCTGGCAAAATGTTTTCAGTCTTTTTAGGTTTAGAACACATGAAAAAAGAAATGCTCAACTATAGAGATGCTCACCAAAGGCCTAATCTTACATTGCTTATTCATCCAAATTCCTACTGAGCTCAGCAGAGGTTTGGAGACGCACAGAATGTACTGTGATGCTCAGGATCTGTGCACTTTAAAATAGAACCAGGGAACATAACAAGAAATCGCAACAGGAGAAAGAAGTCTTTCCCTTTTGTAAAAACTAATAATGCAAAATAAATGCTTAGATAATTCTAAATTTTCTCCCACTCTTTCTTACGCAGTTCATTTCTTTTGATCTTTCCACTAATTGTCTTTGGCAGCTGTTGAACAAACTCCATCTATTGGACAAGAGAAGAAATTACAATCAATGCACAATAAATTAACAAGTAGATGCACTCATCTAATACACTTAAATATTTTAGTTTGTCTTTACTTGGAAGATATGGGATTATAATTATTGAGGAGAAAAAGATTTTTCTTTGGGTCTGTTTAAGGAATGTAAGTGAGTGGAGACAGAATTGTCAGTAATACATTTAGCAAAGACTTATATTTGGAACCTTCAAACTTTTTAGCAGTGCTGTGCCTACAACTCAAATTATTCTCAGTCCATGTCTGTGAAAAGTAACCTGATATTTGTAATGTAGACAAAGCTTTAAGTTGTTTATGCACTTGCTGCAAGAGGTACTTTAATTAGCAAGAGGGCACTTCAATGAGAGCAGCTCCAAGAGCTACTTCAATTGAAGCACCTGGAGTGTCACTTGTATCAGCGTCTCTACGCTGAAAAATGGCAGTGGGGGCACTTTAAAGCATATCATACAAGCTTTTAGTTAAAGCGCTCCTGCTACCATTTTTTAGCATGGGGATGCTGATGCACAGGACGCTGGAGTCTGCTGGGTTGCATTAATTACCACACTCCAGCAGATTTGATGAATTGAGTCTGCTCCAATGCACTGTAATTGCAGTGCATCGGAGCAGTCTCAAAGTATATAGATTTCATAGACATTAGGGCTGGAAGGGACCTCGGGAGATCATCGAGTCCAGCCCCCTGCCCAAAGGGCAGGAAGTCAGCTGGGGTCATAGGATCCCAGCAAGATAAGCATCCAATTTGCTCCTGAAGGTGTTCAATGTAGGTGCTTGAACCACCTCCGCTGGCAGACTGTTCCAGACCTTGGGGGCTCGGACAGTAAAGAAATTCTTCCTTATGTCCAGCCTGAAACGGTCTTGCAGGAGTTTGTGACCGTTCGACCTCGTCATCCCTTGGGGCACTCTGGTGAACAGACGTTCCCCCAGATCCTGGTGGTCACCCCTGATAAACTTATAGGTGGCCATCAGATCACCCCTGAGCCTGCGCTTTTCCAGGCTAAAGCGTCCCATGGCTCTCAGCCTGTCATCGTAAGATCTGTTTTCCTGACCTCTGATCATGCGCGTGGCTCTCCTCTAGACTCTCTCAAGCTTCTCCACATCCTTTTTGAATTGTGGAGCCCAAAACTGGACGCAGTACTCCAGCTGCGGCCTCACCAAGGCTGAGTACAAGGGGAGAATGACGTCCCGGGATTTGCTCGAGAAGCATCTATGGATGCACGCCAGCATTTTGGTCGCTTTACTAGCCGCAGCATCGCATTGCAGGCTCATGTTCATCTTGTGGTCAATGATGACCCCCAAGTCTTTTTCTTCTGTAGTGCTAACCAACGTAGCACTGCCGAGCCTATAAGGATGCTGCAGGTTTTTCCTCCCAAGGTGGAGAACCTTGCATTTATTGGTGTTAAACACCATGAGGTTCTTGTCTGCCCATTTGCTGAGCTTGTCCAGGTCAGCCTGGATCACCCGCCTATCTTCTGGCGTGGATGCTTTGCCCCAAAGTTTGGTGTCATTGGCGAACTTGGCCAGTCCACTCCTGACTTCAATATCCACATCGTTAATGAAGATGTTGAACAGTATGGGTCCCAGGACAGAGCCTTGAGGGACCCCACTGGTCACAGGGCACCATGATGAGTGACTGCCATCAATCACAACCCTCTGGGTCCGACCACGAAGCCAATTTCCCAGCCAGCGGATCGTGGTGGAGCCAAGGCCACAACTGGGCAGTTTGGCCAAGAGGTGATCATGGGATACCAGATCAAAAGCTTTTTTGAAGTCAAGATATATGACATCGATCTCTTCTCCCTTGTCCAGGTGATAGGTCACCTGGTCATAGAAGGAAATGAGATTGGTCAAACAAGACCTACCCGCAACAAACCCATGCTGGCTATCCCTTAGAATGTTAGCCTGGGCCAGTCCCTCAAGGATGGCCTCCTTAATAAACTTTTCTAAGATCTTCCCCAGGATAGAAGTCAGGCTAATGGGCCTGTAGTTAGCCGGATCCACTCTCCTCCCTTTCTTGAAGATTGGCACCACATTGGCCTTCTGCCAGTCTTCAGGCACTACACCAGAGCGCCAGGAGCTTTCAAAGATCCGTGCCAGGGGCTGGGCTATGACGCTCGCCAGCTCCTTGAGTACCCTGGGGTGCAGATTGTCAGGGCCGGCTGACCTGAAGGTATCCAGCTTCTCAAGGTGTTCCTTCACGAGGTCAGCATTTATGGAGGGTAGGGGATCCCCCTCACCCAGATTTCCCTGTCCCATAGCAGGCATGGGCGTCCCGTGGGACTGATGAAAGACTGACGCAAAGTACCTATTGAATAGGTTGGCTTTTTCCTGGGCGTCAGTTGTCAGTTGCCCCATCTGGTTTAGCAGGGGTCCAACATTGCCCTTGCTTTTCCTCCGGCTCCCCACATATCTGAAAAAGGACTTTTTGTTGTCCTTGATGCCTGAAGCTAGTTGGAGTTCAGTTGCAGCCTTGGCTTCCCTGGTTTGGTCCCTGCAGGACCGGACCAGCGCAGAGTAATCCTCCTTGGAGGTGAATCCCGTCCTCCATCCTTTGTAGGCTTTCCTTTTTAGCCACAGGAGGTCCACTAGGTTTCCGGAGAGCCAGGGGGGCTGCTGTGCCTTCTTGCTGCCTTTCCTCCGTGTTGGAACAGATTTAGCTTGTGCATTGAGGATCGCTTCCTTGAGAAGCAACCACTCTTCTTGAACTCCCATCTCCCTGGGGTCATGGTCCCTGAGGGCCTGACCGACTAGCCTCTTGAGCTTATCAAAGTCGGCTTTTCTGAAGTCAAGGACTTCTGTGTTGCTGACTGACTTGCCAGCTTTACGGCGGATGGTGAAGGTGATCAGCTCGTGGTCGCTGTCACCCAACTTCCCATCAATCACTAGGTCGCCGATTAGGTCGTCCCCCGTAGCCAGTACCAGGTCAAGCAGCGCTTTGCCTCTTGTTGGCCCATAAACTTCTCGAGTCAGGTAGAGGTCATCCACGCACGAGAGAAAGCTTTGCGCCCGCTCAGATTTAGCTGAGTGATCTTCCCACGAGATGTCCGGGTAATTGAAGTCACCCATGACAACCAAGGTCCTGGAGCAAGCGGCCTCAGTCAGTTCCTGGGCGAACTCCTGGTCAAGCTCGGGACTTTGAGTGGGAGGTCTGTAGTAGACTCCCACTGTTGTGTCCCCTGTGCCGAATTCCCCACGAATTTTTACCCAGAGGGTCTCTAGCTGTCCATGGTGGTCGCCAGCATCAGCTTGCAGGGACATGTAGCTTTCCTTCACATAGAGAGCTACACCCCTGCCCCTTTTGTCAACACGATTCCTCCTGTACAGGGTATAGCCCTCTATACCCGTGGTCCAGTCATGGGTGGAGTCCCACCAGGTCTCCGTTATCCCAATGACATCATATTTCTTTGCACTGAGCAGGAGGACGAGCTCGTCCTGCTTGTTGTCCAGGCTCCTGGCATTAGTGTACAGGCAGGCAAGTGTGCCCTTGGGGGCTCTTGCCTTGCCCACAGATTGTGCCAGGGCTGGGGCAGGGGTGGGCTCCCTTAAGTGCCCCCTTAAGTGCCTTGGTCCGCTGGCTTTGCAAGGGCCGTTCAGCGGGCCAGCAGGGGCAGTAGTCCCCCCATTCCCCAGCGGGCTTAGTTCAAAGCCTGGTGGAGCAGGTCAGCCAGCCTGGCTGAGAAGAGCCTCCTCCCCAGGGGAGAGAGGTGGAGGCCATCTCTTCCCAGCAGCTCGCTGCCTCTCTCTCCAAAGAGCAGGCTGTGGTCATGGAAGCCAAAGCCTTCCCGATAACACCAGCGCCGCAGTCTTTGGTTCACCGCATGGATCCTCCTCTCCCTCCTCAGCCCATAGCCCGAGACTGGGAGGATCGATGAAAACACCACCTGAGCTCCCAGACCCCTAAGCCCCACTCCCAACTCCCTGTAGCGCCTCATGACCTGGGTGGGGGTGCTCCGAGCCGTGTCATTGGTGCCCACATGAATAAGGAGCATGGGGTAGTGGTCTGTGGGCCGGAGGAGCTGCGGGATCCTCTCCGCAATGTCTCGGATGCGGGCCCCCGGGAAGCAGCAGACTTCCCGGGCTAAGGGGTCGGGGCGGCAGATTGCCCCCTCGGTCCCCCGCAGGATGGAGTCTCCCACAACAAACACCTTTCGCTTTGTCCTGGGGAGAGCGGGGCCAGTAGCTGCGGTCGAGCCTGGGTTGCCTGCGGGAGCTGGCAACTGAGCAGGCTCTGCTGGGGCTGCAAGAGGTGTGAACCTGTTGCTAACCTCCGGCGGGGCAGGGGCCTTGGTGCGGCGGGCCTTGAGGCCCTTGACCACCTTGGTCCATGCCCCTGACTGGGCAGAGCGGGAGGTCCCAGAGTCCTCCTTAGTCGCGGAGGGAGACGGAGCTCTCCCCTGTGGCTCCCGGGGGAGAAGTGCCTGGCAGTAGGAGTCTATCTCCTGCTCACAGTCCCTGATGGCACGCAGTCTCTGGACTGTGGCCTGGAGCTCCTCCAGCTGGCGCGCCAGAGACCCCAGTTGGGAGCAGACCCCGCAAGGGGAGGGGGCCATGCTCCCGGGCCCCAGAGCCTGAAAAAGGGACAGGCAGCCCCCGCAGCCAAGAGCCAGGGGCTCCGTCTGCGTGGAGCCCGGAACCATGGGCTCCGTCAGGGTGGCCATCTCTGCGGTGCCCCGTGGAGGGGCCGCAGAGCCCGAGGGGACCCTCGGGGTGCGGCGTGTGCCCATCCGTGTCATGCCTCTGGTAGGCTGGCTATGGCTGCGGGGGGGGTCGCAGGCAGGGTCTCGTGCCCTCCCCTGCGCGAACTCTGCGCTAACTCGAGCGCCTGTTTACGCAGCCTGGTCGCGCGGCTCCCTGGGGGGCTGGGCCAAGTAGGGGCCTGGGCGGGGGCTTGACCTGGCACCAGGCAGCGGCCTCCTCCCAGTAAGCGAGGAGTTAACCCCTTCCCACCATGAGCCCGCTCACCTCCGGTTGTGCTGGGGGTCGGCAGGGGGCTCGGCGGCTGCTGAGGGGGTGTCTGGGGGGCTTCGGGGGAGTGGGGGTGCAGCGGGCTTCACCCGCGCGTCTCTCACCACTCCAGAGCCTACCTGAGTGTGGTTTTTTTTTTTCCCCCCCTGGTTGGTGGGCCCTTTTAAACTACGCACATGCGCAGTGGGCCTGCCGTCGGGGAACGCTGGCTTCTCAGGCCAGGGGGGCCCTGCCCGGGATTTGGGGGGCCCATTGCTAGATATTTCCATTATATAAAATATTAGATTCTTTATGTAACTAAGATATTCTGTTCCTTGGGTTAGGAACTTCTTGGGGTGGTTATTTGGACTTTCTTGTTTAAACTCTCCAGCTTTTCCACAATTCTCATCTTTACAGTGATATGCTTGGTGGTGCAGTACTGACAAATAGCTTGCCACCAACTATTATAGAGCCAATATACCAGTATATGGCTACACAGGGATGCCTTGTGACTGTTCATCAGATCTGGATTTCTGCTTCAGTGATCTCCATAATGCCTACCTCTTCTCTGCTAGGTTCTTATGAATGTAGATGTGGGAATACAATAAAGTGCATATATGCAGAACTTCCCTTTCCACACTGCTGAGTGATTATAATGTATTTGTCAAAAATCCCTGCCCATTTGAACATTTACCTTTCTAGGATACTTGTATGGGGCAGTGACTTTCTTTACATGGTCCTGTAACTCAGTGATCAGTTTTTCTGGATCTTGCGAAAGGTAGTCAGATGCCAAAACTACAAAGGCCTTCACCACCTTGAAAAAAGAAACACTGCTGAAATTAAGTGTCTGTAATAAAGTACAGGGATTGTAACGTTTAACAAAACTAATTTGCGACAAACTATAAAGTCACTAATTTACACGCAGGCGCTGAACACTTTGCTCAGGTAAGGCTTGTATGGACAGTTTATCTAGAGCACAGCACCTGTATGTGTACTATGTATAAAAAGAAGTAAACTGAAGCCAACCTTATCTTCAATATGCAATTTTAACCTAAAGTGTTTGCAAGTCCTGGCATGAAAAATCATAAGCACTTTGGCTGCACAAACATAGAGACAAAAATGTAGCTGCTATTTACTGTATCACCATATAAACTATAGGACACTGTACTCCACTGTGCAAAGTATTTCCTTGTATTCAGATAAATACAGATAGTCCTCAGACTTGCAACACAACTGGTTCATGAAAACTGTGTCTTAAATCAAAATGTTGCAACTCGGAACCAATTTTCTTATAAGAAACAATGTTATACATGGGGATTGGTTCCTGAACCAAGGCCTGATATCCTATTTTCACCAAAAATACCCCAGAATTTTGTACTCAATCAAGTATAGTAATACAGCTACATTAATGTAAAATAGCAATCATTGATTTGGAAGGACTTCTTTGAGGTGACTTTGCTGTACTTTTTGAAAGGCTCTTGGTTGGACTTTTTGAAGGGTTCTTGACTGGAGTCTTCTCAGGAGTCTTGGCTGCAGGTTTTCCTGGAGTATGGTCTTCTTTCTTAAAAAAAGTGTCCGAGGAAGTTTGGACAGATGTTCTCCAGGGAGATAAGTGTAGCAGTGAACTTGTTCGCTGGCATGGCGTTGCACTGGATCAAGCATTGTAAAGTCAAAACTGATGTCATAAAGTTAAAACAGGGTGCCAGTTTATAAACGTAAATGTGAAACATTGTAACTCAAAATGTTGCAAGTCGAGGACTGCCTGTATTATGGATATGACTGCTAAACAGTTTGTAGAAGCCGATAGAGAATCAAGGTTCCATTTAGGGCTCAGTTTTGTATGTGTTAACACACACACACACACACACACACACACACACTTTACCTCTCCTCTGATGGGATCTGGGCTGCTGACAGCAGCTGATTCTACCACTGCTGGGTGTTCTGTCAGTGCACTTTCGACTTCAAATGGTCCAATACGGTATCTTTAAAATGAAGAAGAGGCTGTTTTATACATTTGGTACCTGATAAAGTGCAAATGAACACAGCTGTACATGTATCGCTGTCACAGGGTCGGATCCCAGGGACAGCTGTGACATTTCCCTGGAGGCTCTATGACTGCATTGTTCTGTCTCTTGAGAGCCTTTCCATCTTTCCTGCCACACCTTGTTAGTAAATATGATAATAGGGATGCTGCCCACAGGTCTTCATATGGCCGGGTTCCACCACACCCCCATCAACCTGTACATGCACCTAGGCCCCTTGCTGAGCCCCATTCTGTAACAGTACCCCCTGGATAGCACCTTGAGCCTTAAGGGCAAATTACATGGCTCCAAATCCACCCCTGCACCACACCCCATGCCTCACTGGGCTGCTGGACTCCTATGGTCCCACTGTACTCGCTCAAGCCCCTCTCACTGGGCCTCTGGACCCATGCAGTCCCAGCCTTCCCTGGCCCCTCCCTGGGCCTCTGGGCCCATGCGGTCCTGGTCTTCCCTGCCCCTCCCTGGGCTGCTGGACCCCTGTGGTCTCAGCCTTCCCTGGCTAAGGGCTGAGTGGTTGCTCCTCAAGGGAACAATCCTGGATGTGCAAGCAAAGTCCATCCCGTCTTGGAGGAAAGGCAGCAAAAGGGCACAGCAGCCCCCCTGGCTCTCCAAGGAGCTGGCAGACCTCCTGCATCTTAAAAGGAAGACCTATAAAGGATGGAGGACTGGAGGAATACTGTGCTTTGGTCTGGACCTGAAGAGAACAAACCAGGAAAGCCAAGGGTGTGGTGGAACTCTTGCCAGCTACAAATATCAAGGACAATAAAAAGTCCCTTTTTTTAGATATGTGAGAAGCCGGAGGAAAAGCAAGGGCAACACTGGACCCCTGCTAAACTAGATGGGACAACTGACAATGATGCCCATGAAAAAGCAATTTGCTAAATGGGTACTTTGCATCAGTTTTTCACCAGTCCCATGGGATGCCCCTGCCCACTGTGGGTCAGGGAGGCCTGGGTGAGGGAGATTCCTTGCCGTCCATTGAAGCTGACCTCATGAAGGAATACTTTGACAGGCTGGATACCTTCAAGTCAGCTGGCCCTTATGGTTTACACCCAAGGGTACTCCAGGAGCTGGCAAGCATCTTAACTCAGCCCCTGGCACGGATCTCTGAAAACTCCTGGTGCTTTGGTGAAGTGCCTGAAGATTGGAAGAAGGCCAATGTTGTGCCAATCTTCAAGAAAAGGAGGAAAATAGATCCAGCAAACTACAGGGCCATCAGCCTGACCTCTATCCTGGGGAAGGTCTTGGAAAAGATTATCAAAGAGGCCATCCTTAATAGACTACCTGACAGCAATATCCTGAGGGATACCCAGCATGGGTTTGTTGCAGGTAAGTCGTACTTGATCAATCTCATTTCCTTTTGCGACCAGGTGACCTATCACCTGGACAAGAGGGAAGAGATTGATGTTGTATATCTTGACTTTAAAAAAGCCTTCGATCTGGTATCCCATGATCACCTCTTGGCAAAACTGGCTAACTGCAGCCTTGACCTCACCACGATCTGCTGGCTGGGGAATTGGCTCTAGGACTCGGAGGGTGGTAGTTGATGGAAGCCAATTGTCTTGGTGTGCAGTCACCAGTGGGGTCCCTCAAGGCTCTGTCCTAGGGCCTATACTGCTTAACATCTTATCAATGATGTGGACATTGGTGTCAGAAGCAGACTGGCCAAGTTTGCCAACGACACCAAACTGGGGTAACACATCCACACCTGAGGACAGGAGGGCGATCCAGGCAGGTCTTGACAGGCTCAGGAAATGGGCAGATGAGAACCTGATGGTGTTCAGCACCGAAAAATGCAAGGTTCTCCACCTTGGGAGGAAAAATCTGCAGCATGCTTACTGGCTCAGCAGTGCTATGCTGTTTAGTACTACAGATGAAAGGGACTTGGGGGTCATGTTTGACCACAAGATGAACATGAGCCTTCAGTGTGATGCTGCAGCTAGTAAAGCAAGCCAAATGCTGGCTTGCATCCATAGATGCTTCTCAAGCAAATCCCGGGATGTCATTCTCCCCTTGTACTCAGCCTTGGTGAGGCTGCAGCTGCAGTACTGCGTCCAGTTTTGGGCTCCACAATTCAAGAAGGACATGGAGAAGCTTGAGAGAGTGCAGAGGAGAGCCGCGTGCATGATCAGAGGTCAGGAAAACAGACCTTATGATGACAGGCTGAGAGCCATGGGACTCTTCAGCTTAGAAAAGCGCAGGGTCAGGGGTGACCGGGTGGCCACCTATACGTTTATCAGGGGTGCTCATCAGGATCTAGGTGAACGTCTGTTCACCAGAGTGCCCCAAAGGATGACAAGATCAAAGAGTCACAGACTCCTCTGAGACAGATTCAGGCTGGACATAAGTAAGAACTTCTTTACTGTCTGAGCCCCCAAGGTTTGGAATAGACTGCCACCGGAGGCAGTTCAAGCACCCACTTTAAATGCCTTCAAGACACATTTGGATGCTTATCTTGGTGGGATCCTATGATCCCTGCTGACTTCCTGGCCATGGGGCAGGGGCTGGACTCTGATCCTCCAGGGTCCCTTCCAGCCCGAATGTCTATGAAATCTATGAAATTCCTGGCCTCAACCCACCCTCAGACTCCTACTAGCCATTGTCACCCTGGCGTACGCACTTCCTGACCCCTCTCTCTTGGCTGTGGCCACACAAGGAACTTTATGCCTTTTCTACACCCTGGCCCTGCCTCCAGGTGAGTTGGGACTCCAGGCTCTCCCAGCTCTGGCTGTTTCTCGTGGTGGGCTCTCTCACCCTTTGGGCCCTGGCCCCAGCATAGGCCAATCAAGGTTCCCAGGGTCTGTTCTTGACCTGTCAGCCCTCTCCTCTCTGTGGGTCCACCCACTTGGGCCTCTCCATGGGTCACACTCTCTTTCTGCAGGTTCAGAGTCTTCCATAGGTCTGGCTACATAGCCCCTTTCTTCTGTGGGCACATCCAGACTCCTCAAAAGACTCCCTGTACTCTGCCCTGCTCACGAGTTTCCCTCAGATACTCGCCCCTCTCGGGGCTCACCTGGCCCCTCAATAGGCCCACCAACTCTCAGCCCCTCTCCCAGGACTTGCCTGGTCTCTCAATAGGCCCCTGTGCCACTCAGCCTCTCTCTCTCCAGGCTTGTTAGGCCTCTCAACAGGGCCCAGGCACTCAGCCCTTCCCTTAGGGGTTTCTTTGCCCCTCAACAGGCCCATGTACTCTCAGCCCCCATCTCAGGGCTCTTGACCCCACACTAGGTCCCCACGATCCTCCTCCACCCTCTTAGTTCCTACTCAGACCTCCAGATATCATTCTCCTTGCTGACGGTCAGGAGCTGCAGCCTTCCTGCTGGGGGACGTCCCTATCCCAGCTCCCAAGATGTTACTGCCAGCCCTGCTCTCGGGGTCTGGGCTTATATCTTGTGTACACCCAGTCCTTCTCCAATCAAGATACTCCCTTATAATCAGGTGACACCCCCCCCCTTTCAGGCCTAGCTTTGGCTTTCCAGTCAGCTGACTCTCCAGTTAGGCCTGACCCCACCTGCCAGTGGCTCAGCAGGCTGCCTGACCTCTCAGAGTGGCAGGCACATCTAGTGCCCTGCCACACTCCTTCCCCCTTCAGCTCAAAGTGGCAGACACATCAGGTGCCCTACCACACACTTGCTTTGAGTTTAACATTGCAATGTGAAGCATAAATTGTTACCCAGCAGAATTGATGACATCATCAGCTCTTCCAACAAACCAGAAGTATCCATCTTCATCCACAAGCCCTCTGTCCCCAGTGATATAAAAACTGCCACGTACTGTAGAATCAGTTTTCTCTGGATCGTCCTAGTAAATGTTAAATTGCATTTGACAAACATCACTCTGCCTGCAAATAAATGATTTTTTTCTAATTTATGTAAAAATGAAATATGACACTTATTTCAGCATTTAAGATATATCCCCCCATAATTTAATACGACAAAACCCCCGCCATGTTTTAAATTAGTCCATGCCGTGGCAATCTGCCTTAAAATACCAGACTGTTTAAAAAAAAGAATCAAAGGTCATTTTATTCATATGCTGTCCCTATTCACAATCCTGGATTTACTACAGAGTTCATAAAACAGGAACTAAAAATTGTAAAATTCAGCAGCTGGGAAATGCCAGGGCTCAGGTCTCTGATTGACTTTTAAAAACTGTTTTTAATTATAGTGAACCATGCAAAATGCACATCTTGCCTCATCATTCTGGAACCGTTGAGGAGGACTGTGTCTTGACATGCACAGTCACAGTGGAGTGGAGAATTTGTTTGACTTTGTTGGGTTATTCCTACATGTATTGTTTTAAGTTCATTTTGGAGTGACTGCCCAACTCTTAGTTACCTTTTTATCTCTGCCCCTTTATAGCTCCAGAAAAGTCTTGACTCCACTTACCCAGCTAAAAAAAAAAAGAACGGTATATAATATATCTCAATTATAGCTCAAAGTTAATTAACCTGACTCCTGGACTTGACTGCAAAGTGTTGGTTAGACACTGTATAGTTTCCTCTCCCTTGCTTGCAGCAGCATTGGAATGGCCTGGCTATTGTTTGTTTTAAATCACAGCAGGACTTGATAGCTTCAATTTGGTCTCCAGTAGTTGAGGTAAAAAGTATTATGCAAATTAAATGTTTCTGTTTTTTTCTTGTCAAAGTGAATAATCCAATTCTGTAGGAAATGTTCCACTTGATAAGGTTAAATCCACTCTGCCTTTTCAGACGAATGCTCTTACAAGGTTTTCTGGGGAGTGTCTTGCTCGCTGTGCTACTTTATAATACCTTAAATAACTACTGGACACAGAGTTAGAGAATATTTCTTACTAGCCTGATAATCAGGACATCCACCTCAGAGGTGGGGCTTCTGGGTTTCAGTTCCTGTCTCAATGAATATTAATAATTGCTTAAAGCAGATCAACTTGAAGCTGAAAGACCAAGGATCCACTTCATGCCCTATATAGCTTGATAGGCAGGTCTCTCCCATGGGAGATCTATCAGAGGAGAAAACTAAATTAAAGCCTTCCAGAGGCCTGAGTAAGTACTCTAATCACTTGAGCTACTGAGTAAGAGCTGGGGCAACTACTCCCTAACTCTAGAGACCCTACAGGGCATTGGCCATTAGCACAATTTGCCTCCACCGCTTTCTGATAACTCACATTAAAAACCCTTATGTCTTGCTCAGTATTATCCCTCCACCTTCCCCTTGGTTGCCCATAGGTTGAACATCATAGAAGTGACCTTCCAGGAGATCCATAGCTAGTTTGTCTTTTGACATCTTAAGTGTATGGCCTGCCCACGAAAGTTATTAGGCTTCCACTGCAGTTTTTCAACCCAGCTCTTCATAGAACTCTTTCTATTCTTTATTAGATTACCTTTTACACACTTCACTTTTTTTTTTACTGGCTTCCTAAAAGTTGAAATACTTTCTTTTCAGAGATATTGAGTTGTCTCTCTTCCTTAGTAAGTGCCTGTATCTCACCTCCATATCAGTTATCGTGGTCTTGTATAAGCGTAGCTTGCTCTTTCCCACCAGTTACTTGGAGCTAAAATTAACTGCAGTGAAAAGTGTAGGCTCTCCTGTTCTGTACCCATACCCTGATCTCCCCCCTCATCGAACAGTTATTAGTAATAATGCTCCTAGATATTTAATTTGTCTAATTTGTTGATATCCTTGGTCACTGACTGCTAGATAAGATTGTCCAAAGTCATCTCTTTTGCATACAATCTTGTGTTTGGCTTTTTGTTTTTTTCAAAAATTGTGTTTCCAGCTAACTCTATTCAAGAAATTCAACCTGAATTCACTGTTTTGGGATGACCAAAAATATATTTTTCAGTTAATTTACTATTTGCTGGAAGTGTCACCAGCTCTAATTCCTGCCTCTTTACATCTCTTGTCTAGTACAGCTCCTCTTGGTTTTTCCATACCATGTCATCTTCCTTTTTCTGACGAGGATCTCTGGTATCTCTGGTAGTATGAAAGCCTACACCTCTCGGTGGCCAGCTGGAACAGGAATTTAAAATTCATAACATTTTTTTTTACTTCCTAATTCCTTTTCTTTCTTTATCTATATAGCTTTAGTGTTTTGTTTTGCAGTCTGTTGTGGGATAGGATGTGCATGAAGGACTCTTAGCATTTAGGCTGTAAGAAAGTGCCGAGGCAGAGACCATCTTTTGGGTGTTGGTACAATGGCACAATGGGAGAGGAACATGGGCATGTTATCACAACAACAATAATTGTGATGATAATAATAAAGATGTCTGCAATTTCAGCCACTGAAAAAATAATCCAGATTTTACAAAGTACCTGGATTTTCAAGTTGTTTGTTAAGGGATAAAGAAAGATTTTAATATGTGTGCAGTTTAACTTTGTAGAGAGACTTACTGCATATCCTGTGAAAAGGCAAAAGGGTTTCTCAGGTTTTACTTTGATGGCAATATCTCCTTCTTTTCCAGGAGGCAGAATGTTGCAATTTTCATCTATAATCTAAAGCCAAACAGAATACAGTTTAATTACCCTGGGCTGCAGCCAGATGTGCAGACACATGTGGTTTGTGGCACAGCAAACCTCTGCAGTGCCACGAACCACGCTCTTGGAATGTTAAAATGTGCCCTGTACTGCATGCAAATTTTGCTACTAGGAAATCCTGGTAGGGGAAAAAAAATAAAATGCGAAAAAAGCAGTGTAACGCACATGAGAAGAGCGTGCAGCAGCAGACATGGAGGTTTGGTCCTCCTGGGAGATGCTGGCTGCTGGCCAGTGTCTCTATTCCTTTAGTTGTCCCCTGGCTCCTCCAGTGGGCCAGGAAGAGTGGGGAAAGGGCAGTTCCCCAAAAGCAGGGCAGTTTGTCCCACACCAAAGCACACATGCAGGGGCCACTGCTGTTTTGGGGCCGGGCTTCTCCCCACTGTTGCCAGGCTGGGCCAGGGCCTGGCACCTCCCCCCACTACCATTTTGGGGCTGGGCCTGGCACGCCTCCCACCCTCATTGCTGCTGTTGTGGGGCTGGTGGCCCTGCCGTTTCAGGCTGCTGTTTTGGGGTGGGGCAGGGCAGGGCCAGGCCCGGTGCCTCCCCCACAACTGCTGTTGCAGGGCTGGGCCCAGCGCAGCCCGCCGCCTCCCCCCCCCCCACTGTTTTGGGGCCAGGCCTGTTTCCTCCCTGGCTGACTGACCTCTGTCCACCTGTCCCCTCCCCATGAATGATTGGGGGGGAGGGGGGTTGTGGATGGAGTGCTGCCACCCAGCATCCCATGCTGCAGCTGCATCCAGGGAGCAGTGCTGGCCTCATCCTCCACTTTATCTGCTCCATCGCCACCACCTCCCAAGAGCCGGGGGGCGGGGGGGGCACGGCCAGATGCACTGTCCCCACCATCATGGCATCAGGGCCTGTTCTTCCTCCACGCTGCGTCAGCCCCATTCCTCCCCTCCCTCATCTTCCTGCCGTGGGTCCAACACTGTTCCCCACCTCCCTTGTACCGCCATCGCCACCTCCAGCTCGCCACAGAGCAGGGGAGCTGCACTGGCCTTGGCCCCGTCCCTGCTGTCATGGCAGCGGTCCATTGCAGCGCCCCTGCCACCTGCAGTCTGAACCCTCTTGAAGCACTCTGACTGGCTGTCGAGACAGCCAATGAGAGTCCAAATAAAGCGTTACAGAAACAGAAATAAAACTATGCTTTTAGTTGAGGAGTCCAAAGCATTTTGCGGACATTAAGGCTAGCACGTCCAAGTGAGGAAGAAAAGATATAGCAGGTGATCTCTTGGGAAAACAGAAGTATATAGAGAAAGGTATGTATACGAGCCACTGTCATAGTGATTCAATGCTGGAATATAACCCAGTGATTCTGGTTTAATCATGAAAGACCATTCTAGTACCCCTTAACTAAGCAATTTTAATTTTCAGCGATAAAAAATGAAGTCCAGTCAAAGCTAATAGATGGCTGTTCATGTGTTACACAGTCTCATAAAAGAATGATGAAACTGTAGTGCAATCATTTGAGCCATGTATTCAATACCATGTATCATCACATGGATTTTTCCTGAGTTTCTCAATCTCTGTCAAGTCATCCTTTCTTCTGGGATAACTTTTCAAATATCCAAAGCATAACATTTTGTAGGAAATCTATTTGAAACAAAGTGTAGAAATAACCTGCTTACCCCACCCATGGGCAGAAGGCTGAATAATACAAAAGAGAAATCTGCCTTTCTAGATACCTAAATCAAAAATGATTCAGCAAAAATAAGTCCTCTCTTTCTTTTCCGTGGGCTTACTTGTGCTTTCCTGCAAAGAAATCAGAGCCTTCTTACTTTAAGAAAAAATTCCCTAAGGCTTATAGTGGTAAAATACCTGAACATCATAGTCTGGAGATGGCTTTCCCATAGAACCAGGTTTAATCTGCATTCCCTTGAAAGTTCCACAAATCAGCACCTGTATGAAAAGTTTTGAAAATTAAACTATATAGTGTGTGGATTCAGACTTCTGATTCACCTTCAAGTTACTAAATTAATAATCACAAAAAAAGTTACACTGGACACCAGAGTTTATCACACCGGAGTTTATTGCTTCCAGGCTCCACCTTTACATGTGCACCCACGACTGCAATATGCTGAGCTGGATCAGAGCAGCCCGAGCTGGCAGGGTCCAGGGGGTCAGCCTGCCAGCCCAGGGCTGTTCTGAGCCAGCTTAACATGCTACGGAGGGACTGGTTGGGGGCACAAGGGTGCTCCAGTGTGGCGCTAGCTGGCAGGCAGTCTCTGCACTGAAGTGTTCTCATGACCCAGCCAGCCATGTCAGTGTCTACACACGCGGTGCTGTGGAATAAAAAACTCCACAGCAGGATAGTATTTGTTTTTACAAGTACTACCCTGCTGCAGAGTTAATTGGTTTCCTGTGGACTAATAGGGCTGCACATACGGTTGTGAGACATTTAATGTGGAGCTAAATAGTTTACTCTGCAGTAAATGTCTCTTGTAGATGCACCCACTGTATAGCAACCTCTGTGAGAAACAATCATTAAAACTATAATCACGCAACCACTGATAAAACTTCTAAAATCCAAGTTCTGCTCTTGGCATTATATGTACTGTGCTGAAGGAAATTAGGACCAGCTGTGAATGTGAATCTGAAAGCAAAATTTGGCAGCTAATGAAGAGGAATGTGGTTTTGCAGTATTAGGTTCCGATTCAAAGTGCAATGGAGCCAATACAGGGCCTGACTCCTTTCGTTATCTTCAGTGGGCTTTGAATCCAGGCTTTAAAGTTCTGGATAACTTATTAAACCTAGATTATTTTCAACATCATTTATTATTACTATGGATTTCTTCCCCTGAAAGATGGCCAGACCATTTATTGTAGTTTTAAATAAGATTTTTCTTGGCAGGATGAATGGAATTTGCTGGAGCATCTCTAAAGCACTTGGATGTACCGTTTCTGTCTGTCCATAGCCTTCATAGATATCCAGCCCAGTTTGTGTTTTCCATTTTCCCATCACTTCAGGGTTGATTGGCTCCCCTGCACTCACACAGTGTTGCAGACTCTTGAATTTGTAGCTTTGTGTGAAAGAGAAATAAAAGTCAGTCAGCCAAACAGAATAATTTGCCACACAAGGGAAATGAATTCAAAAGGCTGATTCTGTATCTCTTCTTTTAGTGTCAGTGTGTCAATAGGAGCCGATTCCCATGAAGGAACTGGGTGGAAGAAAGGGTCGGATCATGTTTGCTGAGTCAGTAGGTTGGTTTATTCTTGAAGTACAAGGGTTTGTTATTGTCTTATTTTTTATCCTTACTACTGAAAAAGCTGGACATTCTTATACCTATAAAAATGTAGAAGAACCTTGTCCAAATGCTGCTACCTTTTTGACTTCCATGATCCTTTATGGCAATGAGCTCCACAGGTTAATTGCAAAATAGGCTACTTTTTTTGCACCTTTTAAAAATTAATTGTATGGCGCCTGCTCTGCAAATGACTCTGTATGAGCAGACCCCAAACCTGCAGACTAGCATTGAATGGTTTCTTGTTGTACTACTAGAAAGAGTGAGAGCAGATAGATCTACTACTTCCTATGTCTTTTTTGTTATAGTATTTCTTCACTGTTTGTCTTTTCTAATAAAAATAGAAATAAAACTATTAACTGAGTCCCCTTCGTTCCATTTTAGCTATGTGGTGTAAAACAGAATTTAGCTGAAACTCAGCATTTAATATCTTACCATAATCGTACCATAAAATTGGAATTGGAGAACAAAATAAAGGAAGAATCTTGGCATTCAGTCTTAACAATATTAACAAAAGATTGTGTCATAGTGGCATTGAGTTAGAACCTCCAAATGTTTCAGTTAAACCTACTGGATATAGGCATATTCCTATAGTTTAGGATATTCTAGGAGTAAAAGCTAATGAGGAAAAGTTATTTTTCTTCTTGAAGCAGTGTTCTTACAAACTAGGGCTAGAAAAGAAAGCTTAGGATTGGATAATAGTCTTTTTTTCCAATAATATGGTTCAAAATTCTGGACTTCTTTTCAAAGATTTTTTTTTTACTTCAAGGTACCGAACGTACGTAAGTTGCATTATCCCTATATCATATGTTTTAGATAAAAGGTTTTGCTGTATTTTCATAGGTAAGATTCATGACATGGAAAAACGTATGGCCAAATTTTGCGCTCACCTTGAAGATACTACAGGTTTGTGTTGCTGTAAAAACTGCAAAATTTTGCCCACTATTTTGATCGAATATATTGATCTACTGTAACATACTTTGACTATGCTTTACCTGGTCAGGTCATGCTGCACAAGCATTCGATAAGCAGTTGGAGCAGAACAGACAGTTGTTACGGGAAATCTGGATAGACTCTAGAGGGTTTAAAATGAAAGCTAAGTGTTGCAAGCAGAAGTTACCATGGTTTCCTTCATCATTTACATCAGAAAGCTTATGTTTACAGTGTACTATTTGTAACCAATTTATGAAACATTTGATTAGAATAGTAAAGAATTGTGAAAACACATCTGCCTTCAAAATCTCAAGCACTTTTATCATTTTAAGATAGCGTTTTCTGTAAAACAGCTTGTCAATCAGTTCACAATTAGCCTGACGTTTCAGGGCTTTTCATCACAAAACATTTTGTATCCTTCTTTACAGCATTTCTTACAAAGATAGCTCTTAGTACTTGATTACAAAATAATGGAAGCCATAGAGCTGCTGGTTTGTATGTTTAAAGCAGTGTTTCTCAACTGGGGTGCTGCAGCAGCCCAGGGTGCCATGAGAACCTGTTGGGGTGCTGCGATGTATTGTTATACAGGCAAGAGCACCCTGTCTTGCAGAAGCTGCTTCACAGTTCGGCTCTGATGTGCCTCTGGGAAACCGAGGCATGCACAAACACTTCACTTGGCTGTGGAGGTGCTATGGCAGCCTGGAGATCGATGCCATTGCTACAGTGCTGCAGCCAGATGAAACTTCCCTGTGCACCTTGGTTTCCACGAGGCCCTTAGAAGCCACATTGGGAAACAGCCACGGAAGAAGAGGGTGCTTCTACCTCTATTAGGTGTATCTGATAACCCTAACGCAGGCAACAGCACCTGCTCCTTCCACAGCCTTTCCCAGTCCAATCCCACACACACCTAGAAACAGAGGTGCATGGGGCAATTCCACATGGCAACGGCTCTGGTCGCAGAGGCATCTATATCCAGGCTTGCCTCCATCACTAGATAGCACTGTTCTGCCCACCCCTAGCCAGGAAGGGCTGCAGCATGGGACAGGGTTGGGGGGAAGGGAAAGATGCTGGCCTGCTTTATTAGAGACTCCTGATGCAGGCAGGAGCTGCATTCCCAATCTGAGTATGCATGAGGCACATGGGGCACTTCTTCCTGCAAGGGCAGCAGCCATACCCCAACTGAAAAATCACTGGAGTAAACTGAGGCACCACAACAGTGGTTCTTAACTGGGGGTTCTGGCAAATTCAAGAGCTGTGGAGGGGGGCCCCAACTCAAAAAAGGTTGACAACCACTGGTTTAAAGGTTTAATTGACTGTGAAATATACCTCAAATATCTGCCATTTTTTAGTGTTTTCCAGGCAAACTAACAAAGGAATGTGCCTTTCTAGGGATGCTATGTTATAAGCATAATTATAAAAGTCTCTATGAGGGGGCAAGAACAATTCCCCACCAAAAAACCAAACAGACAGTGATGCTTGGATATCTTTCACAGTATCCAAAATGGTATGCATGGGATAGAGTATAACTTGTGTTGTTGTTAAAAAATATAACACTGAAAAGTCAGTCTTACGTCAACTTCTTCATTGTGCCCCAAATCAATATGCTTTACAAAATTCATTTACCTACTACTGCTCTCACTTTAATAACAACAGCTCTGTATTTTTACAAACCATTCCTGCAGATGTTGGCATGTTTCACTTTTACAGCTAGTAATTCTTGCAGGGTCACACAGCATGACTTTTATTCAGCAAAGTACTTAGTCCCATGCTTCCCTCCCCTTAGTCTAAAGGTGATATAAGCAGGGAGACAAAGTTAAGCATCTGCTTAAATGCTTTGTTGAACCAAGCTTGTATCAATTACTCAGTACCATTAACTAGGGTGGGGCCCAGGCACCACCTATGAGGGGTGCCAGGGTACCACCCCGCCTCCATTTCCCCACACTAGAAGTCTTTGCAGCAGCAGGGGTAGCTCTGCACTGCCTCTGCCTGTCTGCAGAGTTGGGCAGTGCATTACTGCACCCAATTGCATAGTCAGACAAGGGGGAGGAGAATGACAACGCGAGTTGGATAAGCAGAATGGTGTTCCCCTGCTATCCCAGGCACTTAATGCGTGTCCTACACCACTGCTACAACTCGCTACTGAAAGCTGGTTGGTTGACTACCTTTCGGTAAAGGGCTGCAGACTTGCAGCATGCTGCCCATTACACAACTGTGAGGAAGTGGGAACTAAGGCAAAAGCAACATGGAAGGAAACCACTGTTTCTTGTCACTTACATCCAGGACAGTTCTTGCATCAAATCGTGGCATGTGATGTACGAAGACACATGCCCCTTGAATCCATGGTGCTAGCACGCTACTCCAGGCTGACTTTGCCCAACCTGTGTCTGACGTATTCCACAGTATATCAGAAGAGGTCAGATCCAGCCAGTACCTAACATTATACAAGGAAAAAGATCTGTGGGGGATTTTCTTTTTCATATGAAAAGGAACTTCACATGACTGCTCCGATCCAATATAACCATAACTTGCTAGAGGAATTATTCCTCATCTCCTGTAATAATGGTTTTGCCATGACTTTAATGAAACTGACAGTTTTTGATATTGGAATATTCTGCAAAAACACATGATTTACAGCAGTCACAGACCATACCTCCCAGTTACTGTGAGTCCAATGCCATGACTGCTGTGGGAATGCTCAGTCATTTTTGGAGATCCTGTTGTTCCACTGGTAAAAAATGCAGACATTAGATCTTGATGTTTTGTGTTCACACAGCTGTGGTCAGCACCAGCATATCTTTTAACAGACAAAAGGAAGCGAAAAATAAAATCAGAGATTCTGACCGTGTTTGTATAAAATAACTTCTGTGGAGTTCTAAGAGAGTATGCACCAAGCAGCACAAATGGGACAGTGTTCTTCTCTTTAGAGAAGGACATCCTGTGAGGGTATATCAAGATGACTGCACAGAGCTTAACCACATCCTGAGAGGACAGATGGCATGAAAGTTGATTTAAAAAAAAAAAGCGACCTTCAAACCATGTTTTTCTCTCTTTTCTTTTTCTCAAACTGTATTTTAACTTTTTGCATTAGAAAAGGCTTGTGATATTATTTCACCAAAAACTCACAGCCCGCCAGCTCCAGGGGAGATGGGAGCATAGAGAACTGAGTACTTCTCTGTTGGAGACCCTGCATGGGGTGGGGAGGAGGAGAGCTCCAGATTACAAAAGTGGGCAGACAAGAATAGGATGGGGTTCAACGTAGACAAATACAGGATGCTGCACCTTGGGAGAAGGAATCCACAGCATACATTCAGGTTGGGGAGTTCCCTTCTTGAAGCCACAGAGGCAGAAAGGAGCTGCCAACACCAGACCGCAGCCAGCAAGGCCAGCCATACCTTGTCATGCATTCAAAAGGTGCATCTTAAGCCGGTCCAGAGGTGATCCTCCCGCTCTGTGTGACACTGGTCAGGCCGCAGTCCAGTACTGGGCACCGCACTTTGAAAGGGATGTGGCCAGCCTGGAGAAGGTTCAGAGGAGGGCCACCCACTCAGTGACAGGGCAGCAGGACAGGCCCTATGAGGAGACTGAGGGACCTGAACCTGTTCAGCCTCAGCAAGAGGAGGCTGAGGGGGGAGCTGGTGGCTGCCTACAAACTCATCAGGGGAGATCAACAGCAAATAGGTAGAGCCCTTTTCTCCCCAGCACCACCTGGGATGACAAGGAGCAATGGTAATAAGCTGATGGAGAATAGGTTTAGGTTAGAGATCAGAAAGCAATATTTTACAGTTAGGGTGGCCAACATCTGGAACCAACTTTCCAGGGAAGTGGTCCTCGCCCCTACCTTGGGCAAATTCAAGAGGAGGTTAGATGATCACCTGTCTGGGGTCTTGTGAACCCATCATTCATTCCTGCCTGTGGCAGGGGGTCAGGTTAGATGATCTGTTCAGGTCCCTCCTGATCCTAGCTACTATGAAACTATGCAAGCCATTCTCAGTGTGCCAGTCAGCACAACTGAGCTAGGGCTGCATGAGAAAAAAAAGTGATACCAGGGAAATGGTTGACCTTATCACTAAGGGCTGAATTTGGATTGCGGCACCAATGTTACCTGAACACAGCAATCCTGCAGCTGTTAAAAGCTTTAATACCATATGTTAAGGTGGCACAGGGGAACTTGTAATGCCAGCAACTTACTCCTTTTCATCCTGGATGGCAGTGGTGTGCCACCATTTGGGAAGAGCTGCCTCATATTTTGTAGTTTCACACTAGACAAACATTCACTAAATGTGAAAAGACCCAAAGCCACTGGACTAGTCAAGGCTCTAATAGGAGTGCTGGTATTTTTCCTTTGTGTGCATCTTTCTAGTTCCTAACAAATGAAAATGTTACAGCATATTTTACCTTTCCAGGTCCTATTCCCAAACCAGCCAGCATGCTTCCCTCTCATATTACTGCAAGGCTTTCACTGTAACAGCTACTCACTTGATGAGTTCTTTAAAACTCAACCATCCTTTCTTGTGCTCCTCTGCCACCAGTAGCTTGAATTTCAGGAACTGGCATTCAGACTCAATGGAATCTACAGCTGGTGCCAACACATCATCAGTGATAATACACTTTGCTTTTGACATTTGTAGTCTATGGAGAAGGTCTTTTGCTGTCAACTGTGATGTTCCAGGAATAAGGATAGTTCCTAAAGGCAGGGGACAGATATGAACCTTAATAATAGCATTGCACACATCTGTTAGCCAAACTGTATTCACCTTACACTCATCGGTAGCTTCCCTGACTTCAGCAGTTATGTGCTGGAGTAAGCAAATAGGATTTGGCTCTAGGTTTGTAAATGTATTGCTTTTCCATAATTATATTATTTAAGATCAATATAAATTTGTGGTTAAGACCACAGCCAAGGGCATTTATGAGGTCTGTTAAGAGAAGCTAATAAATAATAGATTTCACTCGTATAGAATGTACTGTACTTATAACAGTGTTGGACTTGAATAATAAGGCTCATGGATTAACATCTATTCATTTGGTAAGAGTGATAGCTGCATTTGCTTCCTTCAGATAAAATGCATCTTCGTTGATTCTCATTTTTCATCATGGCACCTTACACATTTTACTAGGGAAGCCAGCTAACAATGTGCAGAAAACTTCAAACCCTTGATAAAGGACTCATTCTATAAGGGCAGCATATGTATGCAAACAGCTTGCTAGATAGAGATGATTAGCTATATGACTAATTGTACTGGAGAAAAAGGAAGGCTTTGCAATAAAAGTATTGGTTGGGCTCACTGGATTTGGATTTAACCTCACTTCTACTGTAGACTTCCTTGGTGAATTTAGGCAAGCTGCCTAGTGTCCGATTTTTCCAAGCACCAACTGAAATAATTATTCTTTTCATGCTTCACTTCTTCATATGTAAAGTACGACATGTAATACGTCACAAGGACATTGTGAAGATAAACTATTAATAATTGTGACGCTCTGAGATACTTTGGGTTTTATTAAATATTTAGACATAGCAAATATTTAAACAAATATTTAAATAAATATTTAAACAAATAACACTCAGATGCATATCTGAATATGCATATCTGAATATATGCAAGCAAGCAGAAGAGTTCATTTGACATTTATCATGAGCAATGAGAAAGAGAGCAGTGATATAGATAGAGAGAATATTAGGCTTTTGTTAATAGCAGAAGTAAAGGATGCCTGAAAACCAAATAGTACAGCTTAGAGAAATGTAGCTATAGGGCAGTCATTTCTCATTGTGAATGGCCATGTTTCCGATTGAGAATGACTTTGTAATTTTGAGCTTGCTCAGTGCTGATTATTGATTCCATTCATAAATGCTAGTTTATTTGGTTTTTTTACTAACCTGTTCTCATACAAGCCACGTTCACCAGCCACCATTCTGGTATCCGGGGCAGAATTAGAATGACTCTGTCACCTTTTTGTAGGCCACATATCTCAAACAGTACATTAGCCACTTTCCTGGAGAGGACTCCCAGCTCCTCAAAGCTCCACCTCACCTCATCTCCATTATCATTCACCCACCAAAATGCTGGGTTTGTGGGCCTCTTCCCCTCCTAATGAACAACACAGTACATTATAAGTGCTTAGGTTAAGACACGCATTACTTCCCTTCATACCTCAACAAGACAAATGTTCATAACTGATGAGTCACTGAGGCAACTCTGGCCTTATTGGAGTCTATTGTAGTTTTGCCAGTGACTTCAAATAAGCCCTGCTCACTTGTTTGAAAAAACATCTGTAGGATGTTCCTTTAAGAGCTGCCAGGTACTAGATCATGAGTGGATAGCAACACCCACCAACAGTCTTGACTTGCACTCAAGTTCCAGAGTGAGTGGGATTCCAGGCGCATCCCTGTTTTCAGTGCTTTTTATTGGCTACTTCTAGGCAGCTCCACACTCAGTATGCAGGACTTTTTGGATTATCCTTGAGAGGTGTCTACTCTGTGCATATGTTGAATTGGGAACTCGTGGGCATCATACTGGGTTTTGGATCCCATTGTGGGCAGCCGGATGCCTACACATTCAGTGCTGTAATGCCCAAGCCCTTGGTTGGATATAGTCCATAGCCTTGCAGCAGTCAGTGAGGTTACTCATGGAAGCCAGTGCTATAGCACCAAGCTGGGGGGAATAGTAGAACTTGGGAATTCCTAGCCAACTTGTAATCACAAAGTCAGATAATTTACTTGTCAATGATATTTTTCATTAAAATCTTAATGTTAGAAGTTAAAGAAAGTTTACCTTTTCCACTGCAGTCCATTTGTCCAGCACATCTCTTGCAAAGTTGAAGTACTCGGGTATCTGTGGTTTGTACTGTTGTTTTATGGATTCGTAGTCTGAAAAATTCTGAGGAGCCAATAGTGCACCGCCTTTGTTAGTGTATCGGAAGAATCTAATTGGAGAGCGCAGGGACCTGCAGCCTTGGGTTTTCAGGAAGAAATGCATAGCAGCCAGAGCCATAACAGGGCCTTTTGATTTATTCTGTCATCAAGTCACTTGTTGCAGGGCTTATCTGAAAACTATACAGTGCAGGAAAAAAAAATACTTGCCAAATAGATTCAAAAGAAGATTTAAAATGCCTTTATAGCTAGGTTATGGAATAATTAAACATTATCCTGCACTTTATAGAATACAAGCTTCTCATGTAACCTGTTAAACTGTTGTTATTATATGTATGACTTGATTGTGTTATGAAGGTCTTTTATTGCAAGTGCTTTGTTTCCTAGTCAAAAGAAAATGAGGCTGGTGAGTACCTATCACACACTCCAACTACCCTTGTAACTGCTATACCCTACACCACTCATCTTGCTTACAGAACTGAATCAAAGCTCAGGAAAAGAGTACTCATAAGCCAAGTTTTGCATTACCCACCAAAGGAGAAGTGCTGCTGCTGACACATAAAAAAAAAGTAAACCCTTCTTTCCCTTCAGTGGACCACGGCAGTCTCATCTCAGTCCCTGGAAAGATCATGGAGCAGGTCTTCAAGAAATTCTTTTCTAAGCACTCTGAGAAGAAGGTTATTAGGAACAGTCAACATGGATTCACCAAGGGCAAGTCACACTTGACCAACCTGATTGCCTTCTATGATGAGATGAACAACTCTATGGATGTGGGGAGAGCAGTTGATACAATATACTTTGACTTTAGCAAGGCTTTTGATATGGTCTCCCACAACTTTCTTGCAAGCAAACTAAGGAAGTATGGGTTGGATGAATGGACAGTAACATGGATAGAAAACTAGCTGGATTGTTAGGCTCACAGGGTAGTAATCAATGACTTGATGTCTAGTTGGCAGCCTGTATCAAGTTGAGTGCCCCACGGGTCAGGCCTGGCGCTGGTTTTGTTCCATATCTTCATCAGTGATCTGGAAGATGGGATGGAATACACTCTCAACAAGTTTGCAGATGACACCAAGCTCAGGGGAACAGTAGATACACTGGAGGGTACGGCAAGGATTCAGAGACCTCGACAAATTAGAGGATTGGACCAAAAGATATTTCATGAGGTTCAATAAGGACAAATGCAAAGTATTGCGCTTAGGATGGATCAATTCCATGCGCCGGCTGAAGATCAACTGTCTAAACAGCAGCTCTGCCAAAAAGGACCCAGGGGCTACAGGGCACAATAAGCTGAACATAAGCCAACAGTGTGTCCTCATTGTGAAGAAGGCTAACGGCATACTGGGCTGCATTGATAGGATCATTGCCAGCAGATCAAAGGTAGCAATTCTTCCTCTTTGTTCAGCACTGATGAGGCAACATCTGGAGTACTGTGTCCAGTTTTGGGGCCCCCACTACAGAAACAATGTGAACAAACTGGAGAGAGTCCAGCAGAGGGCAACAAAATGGTTAAGGACCTGGAGCCATCGGTGCCACATAGAGGGGGCACTAGCCCCCCTGAGAGTGAGCACTCTGGCTGGTAGGGGGCATGGAGAGTGCTAGCGCCTCCCCTGAAATTGGCTCCACCAGCAGCACGTTGGTGGTGGAAGTGCCGGTGGTGGAAGTGCCAGCACTTCCACTCCCACCATGCCGCATGCATTAGTGCTGGCACTTTCGCCACCCACCCCTGTTGACAGCTGGCCACTGGGGGAACCCCTTGCCCTGGTCATGTCCTGCTGGTGCCCCAAACTCAGGAGGCACCAGTTGCCCATGCCTGGGCACATGGGGCTGAGGGAGGTGGACTTATTTGTCTGGAACAGGAAAGACTGAGAGGGGATTTAATAGCTGCCTTCATCTACCTGAATGGTGGTTCCAAAGAGGATGAAGCTCAGCGGTGACAGATGATGAACAAGGAACAATGCGCTCATATTGTAACAAGGGAAGTTTAGGTTAGATATTAGGAAAAACTCTCTCAAGCAGAGAGTAGCAAAGCACTGGAACAGGCTACCCGGAAAAGTTGCAGAATCTCCACCCTTGGAGGTTTTTAAGTCCTAGGTAGACAAAGCCTTGGTTGGGATGATCTAGTTGGGGGTCATCTGGTTCCAAGTAGGGATAACCTGCTGACAGACATGCTGAAGACTGGCTACCCCAGATCTAGTCCAATTGCCTGCTCATGGCAGGATCGTCCTTATGCAATAAGCAGTATAATTATTATCTGTCAATTGTGGTTGGTTTTTTTTTTAAAGTGATCTACCCCCTATGCAGTGAGACTTGTTAGATTTGTGAAGGCCAGATCAGGGAGGTGTATATAGGGTGACCACCTGTCCCTAATTGGGTGGGACAGTCCTGGAATGGGAATCTGAAGTCCCAGTCCCAGGCTGCATGACTCCAGGACAGCATTTGTCTCAGATATGCAGCACTGTGCAGGAATCAGCGGGAAATGGTGGGTTTTCCCTTGCAGGCTGGCAGTGTTCCAGAAGTGACCAGTTACTGATTTTAAAAAGTTTTGGGAAATGTTAGTAATGGAAAAGCCATCCTATCATGTCAGTGTTGGTGAGAAGGAAAAAAGATCCTTGCTTAGAAATTTGGTGGAGTTTCTTGAAATTTGGTAAAAAAGAATCTTCTGCCTCTGAACTAGACAGTTTGAGAAACTTTGCTGAATATTAAGGAAAACTGCAAGTTCCATGAGCTTACATTTAAGAATAAATTTAAAATTTAAGAGCAGAGATGTGTAGAAATTTTCACTATGCTGAGTTCTGAGGAAAAAGTGTTGGGGAGTGAATTATATACAGATAAAGAAACACAAAAGCTTAACATTGACTTAAATATAAAGGAACCATCAGAGACTTGAAAAGAAAAGAACACAAATGTGGATGCTGACTTAAGGTAAAAGAGCACAACTGGTGGAAGTTTAATGTCTGTCTCTATATATATATTTTAGTGAATCGGATGTATCTTTAAATGTTAAATTTATTATGTGATAAGTTGGATTCATTAATAAAGTTAAATAAGAACAAAATACAGAGATGGATAGAGTCACATGTTATGAATGAATAAAGTAGACAAATGAAAGCTTGTAACCTGTGAAAGCTTTTCTGAATGAGTTAGTCTTCCAAGGTGCCACCCTGTTCTGCTTTCTACCAGAAGTGGTTAGAAGTGAACTAGGAAAGAACCAAATTCTGCTTTAAAATGGAAGGCCCCAATAAAATGTCCTGCAATAGATTGGTAGATTCAATTTGTGCTTGAAAAGGCCGCATGCTTGTACGCTGCCAGGAAAGAAGGAAGGAATTTAGAAGAGATTTATGTCATGGGGGTGAATTTCCCAGTGCATTCTTGTCTGCAAAACTGCCCGGATGGAGTCATTCTCTACCTTTGGAATTGCTACAGCAATGTAGCAGAAATCCTAGCTGCAGAGGGAAACATTGCAGAGAGAAAGAAGAAAAAAGATCAGTAAACAATGAAAAAAAAACAGGGACAGAATATAAATATCCCCTTGAAAAATCTGAAATGAGATGTTTGACTCTCAAGCCTGCTGTCAGGAACATTTTCTGGGGTAGCAGCCTCAGAGAGCGTTCCCCACCCCTGGCAGAGTCCCCTAAGCCCTGCCCCTGGTGCAGAGAGAAGATTCCCTGCCCCTCACTCAGTATGGTCCTGTGGGGTTGACAGGCAGAGGCTAGTGAGCAGAGGCTTTACTGCCTCAGCCCTGTGAAAGCAGGGGGGTGGGAGGGCCGTGGGAGGGCCAAAGGATCCCAGCAGGCTCTCTAGGATGTGGCGGGGAGGTCGAAAAGCCTGGTGGAAGGGGCCTTCCCCTCCCCGTCCCTTTCAGATCCCAGCTGAGGGGATTGGTGCTAGGCTGCGGGGGTCATGTTTGTAGCATGAACTGAACTAATGTAGCTGCTGTTAACATAGAGTGTAATAGTAGTAAACTGTAACCATGCTAGTCTTGTCCTGTAAGTAACGTGACAACTCAATTTTGTATTCTTTTGCTTGACATAAGTGAATGAACTCTGCATGCCCTTTATGTATGAGTATGTGTAAAGGGTGAATGGTGAGAAAATGGCGTAGAGACAGGAAAAGAAGATTTAACTGTGTTTATAAGCAACAAGGCACCAAAATTTGTAAGTTACCAGTCAGTAAACTAATTAACAGTTGGCTGAAGAATCCCTTTGAGGCCTAGGGCACAAAGGAGATAATGAGGAAGAGGAATCCACATATCCTGCCAGATGGGCAGCAAAGATACTCCAAGGCTGAGATACCAACTTTTATGACCAAACTGACCTTGGGCTGAGATAAGCAGAAGATGGATGAGAAACTACTGCAGAAACAGAAATTGGGTATGGAAAACCCCCAAAGTGCAAAACAAAGGTTGCCTATCCCTATAAAAGAGGACTCTGGAATATACCAGGTTGGGTGAGTCTCTCTCAACTACTGCTTTCTTCAGGCACAGACACGTCTGTTCACCCTGCTCCAGCCTGCTATCTGCATCTTCTCTCATTAGGCCTGGGCTGGCCACCCAGTACTCCTATTGAACAACTGTTGCTGGTAACTATAATATCTGAATGGAATGGCCGTTTTGTGTATGTCTGAATGTAATGATGTGTGGGGTGATTTGTGTGCGTCTGTATGAGTGGTGTGTCTGAACCTTTATGTCTAATTCATGTAATCAATAAACGCGGCATTTTGCCTTATCCCCCTTTATAAAGGTCTTGCTCTTGATTTGATAAATCAGTAATTCAAAGTAACATGTTCCCTGCCCCCCAGTCCCAGCTGACGTATGGCAGAACTAGGCAATCCCAGCCCAGCTTGCGGGTCTGCTGGGGGGAGGGGGGAGAGATAAGCTTCCCCCCAACCTTGTACTATGCAGACCCAGGCTAGGGGGTCCTGGGGTCTGTTCCCCTGACCCTCCTCACATCCTGTCAGGCACACAGGCTTTACAGCCTCAGCTCTGAAAGCAGTGGGGTGGAGCAGACAGCAGAGCCCTGGGCTGCAAAGCAGCCTGGGATACTGGGGGACTGTGAGTTAACTTGAATTGGGAGAGGATCTGGGACAGAAGTTCTGTAAACTGATTTGACCTAAATCAGTTAAGTTTGATACTACATCCATCCAGGTATATCTTAACTGGTTTTGGCAATTTTTAAAGCAGTTTATGTGCACTGAACTTCTGTCCTGTTACAGGTTTAAATCAATTTTTGATCACTTAAACCAGTTTACATGCAACTTCCATCTCTAGCCATAAAGTAAGCCATTAGGAGCCTGATACTGCATTCCCTATGCATGCAGTTACAGTCTCCAGAGCTGTCAATATTGTCTCTTTCATGAGCATTAAATAGTCTCATTAAAAAAAAAAATTACATCCTGGTTAATAATATTTTAACTGCAGTAAATAACAGAGAGGCCCTTGTGTTTTCACAGATTTGCAAATGCATGGAAATGGTTTAGAATTTGATCGCAATAATCTTGGCTTTTGCCTAAACAACATTTACAAGAGAGAATGCAAAGAGGATGCGACAGCTTGGAATACAGTGCTCTACAGAAAGCAACAATAACCCTGAGTGAGCTAATCATCGGGGAGAAAGTTACCTGATGCAACAATACCTCTCTCAACCTGACTGCATTCTGTAAAGAGCAGGTTTTTTCAAGTTTGCCAGGTTCAACATAATAAATTGGTTATCACAAAGTAATAGACACAGCTAATCACTAATGACCCCTCCAGAGCTTTCAACAAGTATGATTTTAAATGTTTCACTGAAGCACATGCACTAGAATCCATTATCACCAGAACTTAAAAAAAGCAAAAAACTGTTTGATGACTGATCCGATGTTAAAGGAGTCTCTCACCTCAAAAATGTGAAACTTCTCAGTGAATCTGGAAACTCTGGACTAGACTTCTTTTTGGAGTTGCCTTTTTCCCCCCTTTTACTTGAACAACAATATAAAAAAAATGGTAATTTAAATTTCAAGGTGGTTCAATATGGACTCACACGTGGAGCACATTATGCAACACCACTTTTGTTCAGCAATTTTAGTGATCAAAAAAAAAGAGGGGAAGAGATTTTAGCAATATGGATCTGCACCATTCAATCTGTATGAGACACACCTCAAAGAGAAACAGCAGATAGGGTGGGGAGAGAGATTTACACAAGTGAAAGAGTAGGGGAGAGAGAGAGAGAGAGAGAGAAATAGAAAAATACAGGTTAGAATAAAATTAGCACTGGCATTACATCAGAAAATGTCCCTCAAAGCAGCCCCAGGGTTCAGTGTCCTCATTACAATAGAGGGCTGCCATGTCAGAGCCCAAAGCCAGTTTGCCTCACTCAGGCAGGGAACACTTTTACTTCTTTTCAAGCTGACTTCCAAGCCTGACTTGCGACAGAATTTTTAGACCATGCTGACTGTGCTCAACATCACTAGTGAGACATCTAGTAATGGGCCCCCTTGCTTGAGGTCCTTGTTAAAGGCCATATCCCACCTTTGAATCCCGAGAGGCAGGCAGAAAATGGCACAAAGAGAAAAACTAACCACAGCACAAATCTAGACTTACATGAGGGGCTCCAAAATCTTGTGTGCCCACGAAATGAGTTTCTACATGGCTCTGGAAAGCATAGGAGATTCTGCCGCCTTCTTTCCCCAGCTGCAGAGGGACAGAATGTACAATACTATGGCACAACTGGATCCAAGCCTCTGTAAACAGAATGAGATTGCAACATGTATAAATATATTTGAGTTTGCTTTCATCTAGCTAGCTTGGGCAAACATTGTCCTAAAGCCATGATGGTTAGATACCCGTTTCCCTCCAAAGAACCCTCAGTCCCTAAACAGTAGTACAAAAGGCAGCAAAGAGTTATGATGAACATGTCAGCAAAATGCTTGGAGCTGTTGCTATTAAGTGAAAACAAAACTGTCACATGTATAACATGGATTTCTACCAGTAGGATCCTAAATTCTGTGTTTAGGGTTGAGGAAATTAGCTTTCTCCTGGGTGTCAGTTGTCAGCTGCCCCATTTGGACCCCTGCTGAACCAAAATGGGGCAACGGACAACCGACACCCAGGAGAAAGCTAATCACCTCAACCATTACTTTGCGTCGGTTTTCCACCAGCCCAAGGGGATCATCCTACCTGACAGGACCAGGACTACCAGAATAAGGGCAATCATATGCCTACAATTAACGAAGATTTTGTGAGGGAACAGCTTGAGAGGCTGGACATTCACAAGTCAGTTGGCCCGGACAGAACGAAGCCAAGAGTGCTAAAAGAGTTGGCTGAAATCATATCACAACCAATGGCGAGGAGATCCGAGAACTCATGGTGCTCCAGAGAGGTGCCTGAAGATTGAAAGAGGGCCAGTGTGGTGCCAATCTTCAAGAATGGAAGGAAGGAAGAACCAGGCAATTATAGGCCAATCATTTTGACCTCAATCTCTGGAAAGATCTTGGAAACAATAATCGAAGTAACCATCAACAACAGGCTAATGGAAGGCAACATTTTGAGAGATAGCCAACATGGCTTTGTTGCGGGTAGGTTTTTCGTGACCAACCTCATTTACTTCTATGACCAGCTGATGCATCATCCAGAAAAAGGAGAAGAGGTTGATGCCATATATTTAGATTTCAGAAAAGCCTTTGACTTGGTCTCCCATGAAGTCCTCATGATTATACTGGAGAACTGTGGCCTCAACAACCTCACAGTCTGATGGCTTGGAAACTGGCTCTGTGGTCAGACCCAGAGAGTGGTGGTCGACGGAACCATGATGACACGGTGCATGCTGACCAGGGGCATCCCCCAGGGCTCCATACTTGGACCCGTACTCTTTAACATATTTATAAACAACCTGGATGCAGGTGTCAGAAGTTGACTGGCTAAATTGGCTTATGACACCAAACTATGGGGAAGTGTGGTCACAGTACGGGATAGGCTGGCAATTCAGGCTGACCTGGACAGGGCTGTAAGATGGGCGAATCAAAACCTGATGGCATTCAACACTGAGAAATGCAATGTGCTCCATCTTGGGGGAAAAAAAATCCACATCATACTTACAGGCTCCGCAGTGCTACACTCACTAGCACCACGACTGAAAGAGACTTGGGGGTCATGACTGACCACAAGATGAATATGAGTCACCAATGCCATGCCGCAGCCAGCAAAGCAAATAAAACTCTGGCTTGAATCTACTGATGTATCTCAAGCGAGACCCAAGAAATCATCCTCCCACTTTACCCAGCCTTGGTGAGCTGGAGTACTGCATCCAATTCTGGACTCTGCACTTTAGGAAGGATGTGGAGAAGCTTGAGAGAGTCCAGAAGAAAGCCATGTGCATGATTAGAGGTCAAGAGAACAGGCCTCATGAGGAGACACTGAAGGACATGGAACTCTTCAGCCTGGAGAAGAGAAGGCTCAGGGGGGACTCGGTGGCAGCCTATAAGTATATAAGGAGTGTGCACTAGGAACTGGGAGAACG